>NW_027184081.1:7470065-8076578 GCF_041296385.1 Aphelocoma coerulescens
TTCCGGCTAGCGCCTACAATTCGGCAGGAACCATCAGTGAAGAGGGCATATTGTTTTTCACTCTCTGGTAGCTCGTTATACGGTGGGGCTTCTTCGGCACGCGTCACCTGCTCCTCTTCTTCTTCAGAAGATAACCCAAAAGTCTCACCTTCTGGCCAGTTCTTAATTATTTCCAAGATCCCAGGGCGACTTGGGTTTCCAATTCGGGCGCGCTGCGTGATGAGGGCGATCCATTTGCTCCAAGTAGCATCGGTGGCGTGATGCGTGGAGGGAACCTTTCCTTTGAACATCCACCCCAGCACCGGTAGTCGGGGTGCCAGGAGGAGTTGTGCCTCAGTTCCAATTACCTCTGAGGCAGCTTGGACTCCTTCATAAGCTGCCAAGATTTCTTTCTCTGTGGGAGTGTAGTTGGCTTCGGACCCTCTGTAGCTTCGGCTCCAGAATCCCAGCGGTCGGCCCTGAGTCTCACCAGGCACCTTCTGCCAGAGGCTCCAGGACAAACCATTGTTCCTGGCTGCAGAGTAGAGCACGTTCTTCACCTCTGGTCCTGTCCTGACTGGGCCAAGGGCTACGGCGTGAGCGATTTCCTGCTTGATCTGGGCGAAGGCTTGCTGCTGTTCAGGGCCCCAATGGAAATCGTTCTTCTTGCGGGTAACCAGGTAGAGAGGGCTCACAATCTGGCTGTACTCAGGAATGTGCATCCTCCAGAAACCTATGGCGCCTAGGAAAGCTTGTGTTTCCTTCTTGTTGGTTGGTGGAGACATCGCAGTGATCTTATTGATGACCTCAGTGGGAATCTGACGCCGTCCATCCTGCCACTTCACTCCCAGGAACTGGATCTCTCGGGCAGGCCCCTTGACTTTGCTCTTCTTGATGGCGAAACCAGCTTTTAGGAGAATTTGGATTATTCTCTCTCCTTTCTCAAACACTTCTGTTGCGGTGTTCCCCCACACAATGATGTCATCAATGTACTGCAGATGTTCTGGGGCCTCACCCTTTTCCAGTGCAGCCTGGATCAGCCCATGGCAGATGGTGGGACTGTGCTTCCACCCCTGGGGCAGTCGGTTCCAGGTGTACTGCACACCCCTCCAGGTGAAAGCAAACTGAGGCCTGCACTCTGCTGCCAGAGGAATGGAGAAAAATGCATTGGCAATGTCAATGGTGGCATACCACTTCGCTGCTTTGGACTCCAGCTCATACTGGAGCTCCAACATGTCTGGCACAGCAGCGCTGAGTGGTGGAGTCACTTCATTCAAAGCACGATAGTCCACAGTCAATCTCCATTCCCCATCAGACTTGCGCACAGGCCAAATGGGGCTGTTGAAGGGTGAGTGGGTCTTGCTGACCACCCCTTGGCTCTCCAGCTCACGGATCATCTTGTGGATGGGAATCACAGCATCTCGATTTGTCCGATACTGCCGGCGGTGCACTGTCGAGGTGGCAATTGGCACTCGTTGCTCTTCCACTTTCAGGAGCCCAACTACAGAAGGATTCTCAGACAGTCCGGACAGGGTGTTCAACTGCCTAATGCCCTCTGCCTCCACAGCAGCAATCCCAAACGCCCACCTGAGTCCCTTTGGGTCTTTGTAATAACCATTCCGGAGGAAGTCTATGCCCAGAATACATGGGGCCTCTGGACCGGTCACAATTGGATGCTTTTGCCACTCCTTCCCAGTTAGGCTCACCTCAGCTTCCAAAAGGGTCAACTGCTGTGATCCCCCAGTCACCCCAGCAATGGATACAGGTTCTGCCCCCACATGTCCCGATGGCATTAAAGTACACTGTGCCCCAGTATCAACCAATGCATCATATTTTTGTGGCTCTGATGTGCCAGGCCATCGGATCCACACCGTCCAGAAAACCCGGTTCTCCCGTGCCTCTTCCTGGCTAGAGGCAGGGCCCCTCTAGCCCTGGTTATCATTCTTTCCCTGGGCATACATACTAGAGGTACCTTCGAGGGGATCTGACATATCATCCTCCCTTCTGTAGTACCTGGCAGCTCGGTCACGGGAGGCTGAGGCTACTTTCACCTTAGTGGAACCCCCTCGGTTAGTGCCTCCCTCCTTGAGTTCACGCACCCGCGCTGCCAGGACAGAAGTGGGTTTCCCATCCCACCTTCTCATGTCTTCCCCATGCTCACACAGGAAAAACCACAGCTCAGCTCGTGGGGTGTACCCTCTCTCTCTAGCAGGGGGACGACGGGCTCTGACTTGGGGGCCTGTGACTCGCACTGGTGCCACACTGACCTTCCTCATCTCCTCCATCTCCTCCCTCATTTCCTTCATCTCCTCTTTGAGGTCCTGGACCACAGCAGAGACATGAGCTTTCAGCGGACCATTGACCATGCTGTCATAATTCCTGAGCTTGTTGGCAACAGAGCCCACTGTTTCTCGGTTATTGTCAGCATCAATGGTTGCAATGAAAGTGGTGTATTGCGATGGCCCTAGCCTTGCCAGGTTCCACATCATCTGTCCTGTGCACCTGACCTTATCGGGGTCATTACCGTGCTGTCCATCCCTCCCAAAGAGTACCTCTAATACTGCCACTTCTCTTAGCTGTTGGATCCCTTCCTCAAGTGTCTTCCACTGCATTCTATGATGGTACTCCTGCATTCTTTCTTTGTGAATGAACCTTTCTCTCACACTCATTAAGAGCCGCTCCCAGAGAGAAAGGGGCCCTGGCTCCCTCACAAATACCTGGTTCACACCTGGGTCCTGGGTCAACGATCCCAGGTACCTTGCCTCACCACTATCCAGTTGCACACTTGTGCCCATAAGGTCCCAAACCCGAAGCAGCCAGGTGGTATAAGGCTCACGCCCCCTTCGCACAATGTCATCTCGCATACCACGGAGACTGTCGTACGAGAGGGACTCAATGATGATTTCTGGCTCTGGCTCACCTGCTGGTTGTGAGGGCCCTGGTTCCCCATCATCATTAACTGGTCGTACTGATTTGGTCTTACACTTCCTCCTTTGCACAGGGGCGACTGCTGCTGGCTGTACTTGTCCTTGGGGTTCAGCTGAAACCTGGGTGGTTGTGACATCCGTGGGTTCCACTGCTGCACCGTCAGACTCACCCTTTTTGGGGCAGGGAGAGGTTTTTTCACTAGCTGAGGAGGTGTATTCCCTTAGCAATTGGCATATCCCCTGGTGCACCTGGCCCATCTCCTGGCGTATCTCCTTGCGCACCTGGCCCATCTCCTGGCACATCTCCTTGCGCACCTGGCCCATCTCCTGGCACATCTCCTGCATCCCTTTCGCCAGTACCCCCACCCATTTCGGGTAGTCCATTTCTGAGGTGGGCTGTTGGGCGGTATCAGGCTGTGGGGCAGGGTCTCTAGTGTCTGGGGCTGTGTCAGGCTCTGGGGCTGAATCAGGCTCTGGGGTAGGATCTCCAGTGTCTGGGGCCGTGTCAGGTTCCGGGGCAGGATCAGGCTCTGGGGTAGGAACTTTACTCTCTGGGGCCATGTCAGGTTTTGGGGCAGGATCAGGCTCTGGGGCAGGATCTCTAGTCTCTGGGGCTGGTGTCTGGGTAGTTATCCAAGCCAATCTCAACTTATCCTTGAATGCTAAATAGAGTAGGCCTACCAGCAGCAGGTGGTTAGTATTCAGAGGGAATCTAAACCCTTCAAAAATTGATGGGGTGGGTCCAAAGAACTGGTTGAGGGGTTGGGGGAAAACTTCCCCTGGTGTCATTTCCTCACAGAAGGTACCATTGTTAACATAACCCCAAAAACATGCGCTCAGTGTGTGATAGCTATTTATCCACATGCCCACATTCTGGAGGAAGTTAAAAACCCATGAATTCCTCACCTTCTCGACCCATAGCACAAGCTGGATAACAGCAATGGTAGCCTTAGTCAGAGGACCCATATTCAAGTAAGGAGCTGCAAAGGGGAAGAATATAGCCACGGCCACATGCCACCCGAACCAGGGCAAAGTAGACCACATAGTGCTGCCTACCAAGGTTCCTATATCCAACACACCAAATTAAGTTATCCAGGAACTGTTATTCCTTTTTCACCTCTCTCTCTTAATGCCCTCAGGCCCCACGGTTGGGCGCCAAGATCTGTCTCGGTTTGAAAGACAGGTGTCTGCTAAGGAAGGCAGAAGCCTCCCTTGGAGTGGCAGATGTAACCCCTTTCCCTCTGAGTTATGATTTTGGAATCAAGGGTCTTTAGGCAAAGATGTGGGAAATAGGAATAACAGTTCTTTACTATATATATAGATAGATAGATAGATAGGTAGATATATAACCAGTCGAACAAAACAACAACAACTATGACAGTAACAGCAATCACAAACCCAGTCCCAGCCTTCTCGGCTGTCAGGCTATTTCCCCTCGGGTGCAGTTCCGCTCGCAGCCGACAGGGATCGCTGGCGGCTCCCGGTGAGCAGGGCAGGTGCGATGGTTCTCACGCGGCTGCTTTGGTGCCCTGGGATCCCGGGGAAGGATGGAACAAAAAACTTCACAAATCCCGGCTGGTCAGCCGGTCCCTGGACTCCCGGAACCGCAGACTGGACTGGTAGGCTGGAGCGGCAGGCACAAACACAAATCCCGGGTGGCAGACGAGATGTATCCAAAAGGGGAACCCCCCGGGGCTCCAGGCAGGCAGGGTAAAGCACGGCTACAGCGCAGCGAAGGCTCGAAGCAGCAGCGGGGCGGGCGGCCACAGCCCAGCCTCCAGCAGGGCAGGGAAAGCAGCCTTGGGATCCCGGTGTTGTTTCCAGCAGAAAGGAAAGACGCCGAAAACGGGAACCAGCAGCTCTTCTCTCCGCGGCTTCTCTCTCCAGACGCTGAGAGCGAACTGCACTGCCCGCCAGGTGAGAACAAAAGCCTGGCCGGGCCCTTTTGTCTTTCTTAAGTATGGCTATTTATCTCCTAGCAACATGCTATGGGAAAAAATTCCTTTAACAGAAAAAAAACTAGGACTAAACTAAAAACCCCAACACCCAGTCAAACCTAAATGGTGAGTCAGCACCCTGAGTGAAGTCCATAATGGGACCGGATTTTAGGGTGAAGACAGAAGTCCATGGCGACTCCATTCTTCCGAAAGAGGCGTTTATTGTCTCAATAGAATAGGAGGTGTATACGTGGGAAAAAGTGTTTGTGACTGGACTTTATCTTTGGGTTTATCTATTCGCAGAAGAAGGGGGAGTGTGTAGAAAATTAAATTACTCAAACTGCTGTTTGCAAATAGGTGACAATAGAAAGTGGTAAAACAAATAACAAAGGGAATAAGAAAGTTAGCTCATGTACCTGTCCAAATGTGGAAAGGATGGGAATGGGACATGTTTTCATGGTTACCTGGTGGACTATGGGTTAAACAAATGCTTTTTTCATCTTATGTGCTGTAGCAACTCGAAGCATCATCCCTTGCTTAGTGCAACTTATTCAACATGTGATCAAGGGGATGCAGGGAGTAGCCATGCCTACAGATCCAGAAATGGCTACAAAAGGACAGAAAATGATTATTACCGCAGGCCTGGGCCCTATGGTATATCACCGTGTCCCGCAGCCATAGGGAGGAGGAGGAGGAGAAGATCCAACAGGCAGGAATTGTGCAGCAAGATTGATTTATTTAATTATTTTACAAACTCTTTTATAGACTTTTTTCTTCACAGTCCAATTGGACAAAGGACCAGCCACCCCTTGGGGGTGATTGGCCAAAATCCTAAAACATCCATTATCAAAATATTTTTCTACTATACCATAAACAAGACTTTTCAAGGTTGCAGGTGTCTTGGTTGTTTACATTCCCTGCTACCTCTTCTGTGAGAGAGAAAAGTCTCTCACGGACTTAGAAACTAGCAAGAAAATCCTTGCTAGCAGCATTTTTGTATCTACAAATGATGTCACTGCAAATAATTGCAAAACCAAAAAAGACCCAGGGACAGAAAATTAAGTCAATAATAACTAAAGTTTTTAAGGACAATTATTAAGGAAATAAAAGAGGAGGAATTGAAAAGAAATGAGATAGCTTTTTCTTTACAAACAAAGCCTGGGTCTGATAGGTAAAGGCTAGATACTAAAAGAAGAAAGAAACAATGGGAGAAATTCCACTGATTGATGAAAGGAGTGAGAGGGTTTAGTCTTTACAAATCATCCATGGGTCTGCTGATAGGTAAAGATAGATACTGAGAGATGAAAGAAGCAATGGGAAGAACCATAAATTCTATAGGAAAATAAAAAAAAAAGGGGTTTACATTAGAAGAGGGTCTGTATTAGGCGATTCGGGAAGCCTATACCTCTCAAGTACCTCAGCCAATGCAGAAAGAGAGAGGGAAATGCGGCCAGGAAATTAGGATAAAAAGCAGGCTGCATCCTCTAACTGTCCTGGGTTGCAGTGTATTCTATTACCATCCTCATGAGCTGTTGAAACCAGGTGGGGCAGTGTTTCCTTGCCTCCTTCCTCTGGACCATCTTTCTGTTAATGGCCCATCAATGCCCTGCTGCATGACTCATAGATAACTCCCTCTGGACTATCTTTTGTTAATGAGCCCATCAATGCCTTGCCTCATGATTTATCATCCCATTGTGAGGTGCTCCACCCAGAGGGAGGAACCAAGCATTCCATCCTGGAAATAATCTGAGATTCCGAACACCACAGACACCCTTTTCCACTGGATTCCCAGAGGACAAGTGCTACATAGCCACCAGTGGACCTTCCGAGGAAGAGCAGACCCTTCTACAGGATCACCGCTTCAACAGAACCACATTCACTGTCGATTTCTCTATTTTCGTTTTGCCTCTGAATCACGAGTTCTTTTACTCAGAGTTAGGATTGAAACGCAGGAGACGCCAGGCTTTTCTTCTAATTGATGTTTATAATTTCTTATCTATAATAGAGTTGCACAGAGTGTGCCTCCAAGTTAACAAGGTGGAAAAATGGCCATGAGTTCTAACTTCCAAGGCCTTTTAAGGTCCAAATTACCCAATTATGGAATGCAAACTAATTTGCTTTTACTTATAATCCAATAACTAACTATTCATGATCCGCACTGCAGGTTTTTTGACCCAATACCAGAACACCCAGATTTGTGAAGAAGGAGAAAAGAAGAAGAACAAATCCACACCCCAAATCCTCCATATTGTAACACACACATATATATATATTATTATATCCCAGAAACCTAAATTCTCTAAACCCAGGGTTCCAACAATCCACCACTTCAGGAGGACTGCAGCCACCATTTTATCAGACTGCTACCGCCACCCTGAATAACAGGGTGTCAGGTTGTATCCTGACTCAGTCAGTTTAAACCAGTGTTTTCTGCTGCCGTTGTGTCCTCTGGGAACAGTTCCCACTCAGCCCGGTCAGCTCGGGACACAGCAGGCAACGGGGGCCAGCCTCTGATATTGGAGGGATCAAAGGTCTGGCTCGTGGGTCCTTCCAAGGGACCGCGGCAATAAAGGCAGACGGCGGAGGAAAGGGGGCAGGCTCAGAGTTGGGTTAAATCCAGAAAGTTTATTGGTCCTCCGAACGGGGGGACCTCAACCACCAGGGGTGCCCAACCCAGAGCACCTGCAGATCGCGCGCCAGGGCATTTTATGGCGGGGGGGGGCATGGGGGGGGGGGGTGTACAGAACAACCAACCAGGGAAGGGAAGGGTGCGGCAAACAGAACGAGGGACACATAAAGGAACCAACTGTAACAGGGGAAGGGAGGGACTCCTTTCCCAGGACTAATCACCTGGCCCCCTGGCTAGAACTTTCCAGAAGCCTGGGAGGGGTGGCAGAGTGACAGACAGGGTCCTGGGAGGAGATAAAAATGACAGACAGGGTGATTTAAATAAAACGGGGGGGGGGGTGTGCCCACTGGGGTACACCAAACTTACAGAACATAGGGGGGAGACCCGGACTGAACTAAGCTAACACACTCCCACAGGAGGCCACTACTGACACGCTGCAGGAGTGGACTGGAGCAGTAGCCAGAGTGTCGACATTGGGGAAAGCCTCGTGTGCCTACCCACAGACTGTCTGCTGAAATAGTCTCTATGGATATCTTTCCTCACGGATCTCCGGTCATTGGGGGGGGGCAATCCTCACTGTCATTGTTTTCTTTATGTTAAACTGTTTCTGTGCCTTCACTCGCCACAGGTGGTGCAGGAGACAACGTGACAATTAGATTAGGTGATTAGATTGCACCATTAGAATGATTTGCTTAATAATCTTTCCTTTATATTGTCAGTAAGATTTGGGCCAGAGGTGGGAGAATCATATTTTTAATCCTAGGAGAAGTAGCAAAAACCTTTTACCGTAGCAATTGCTGGGTCTGTGGAAGGCCAGGAGAATCTGAAAACTGGCCATGGGTGGCCAGCCCAGTCAAACCTAAATGGTGAGTCAGCACCCTGAGTGAAGTCCATAATGGGACCGGATTTTAGGGTGAAGACAGAAGTCCATGGCGACTCCATTCTTCCGAAAGAGGCGTTTATTGTCTCAATAGAATAGGAGGTGTATACGTGGGAAAAAGTGTTTGTGACTGGACTTTATCTTTGGGTTTATCTATTCGCAGAAGAAGGGGGAGTGTGTAGAAAATTAAATTACTCAAACTGCTGTTTGCAAATAGGTGACAATAGAAAGTGGTAAAACAAATAACAAAGGGAATAAGAAAGTTAGCTCATGTACCTGTCCAAATGTGGAAAGGATGGGAATGGGACATGTTTTCATGGTTACCTGGTGGACTATGGGTTAAACAAATGCTTTTTTCATCTTATGTGCTGTAGCAACTCGAAGCATC
The DNA here is from genome assembly GCF_041296385.1 of Aphelocoma coerulescens. Lineage (NCBI taxonomy): Eukaryota > Metazoa > Chordata > Aves > Passeriformes > Corvidae > Aphelocoma > Aphelocoma coerulescens. The sequence goes on from NW_027184081.1 coordinate 7,478,806, forward strand.
ATCCCTTGCTTAGTGCAACTTATTCAACATGTGATCAAGGGGATGCAGGGAGTAGCCATGCCTACAGATCCAGAAATGGCTACAAAAGGACAGAAAATGATTATTACCGCAGGCCTGGGCCCTATGGTATATCACCGTGTCCCGCAGCCATAGGGAGGAGGAGGAGGAGAAGATCCAACAGGCAGGAATTGTGCAGCAAGATTGATTTATTTAATTATTTTACAAACTCTTTTATAGACTTTTTTCTTCACAGTCCAATTGGACAAAGGACCAGCCACCCCTTGGGGGTGATTGGCCAAAATCCTAAAACATCCATTATCAAAATATTTTTCTACTATACCATAAACAAGACTTTTCAAGGTTGCAGGTGTCTTGGTTGTTTACATTCCCTGCTACCTCTTCTGTGAGAGAGAAAAGTCTCTCACGGACTTAGAAACTAGCAAGAAAATCCTTGCTAGCAGCATTTTTGTATCTACAAATGATGTCACTGCAAATAATTGCAAAACCAAAAAAGACCCAGGGACAGAAAATTAAGTCAATAATAACTAAAGTTTTTAAGGACAATTATTAAGGAAATAAAAGAGGAGGAATTGAAAAGAAATGAGATAGCTTTTTCTTTACAAACAAAGCCTGGGTCTGATAGGTAAAGGCTAGATACTAAAAGAAGAAAGAAACAATGGGAGAAATTCCACTGATTGATGAAAGGAGTGAGAGGGTTTAGTCTTTACAAATCATCCATGGGTCTGCTGATAGGTAAAGATAGATACTGAGAGATGAAAGAAGCAATGGGAAGAACCATAAATTCTATAGGAAAATAAAAAAAAAAGGGGTTTACATTAGAAGAGGGTCTGTATTAGGCGATTCGGGAAGCCTATACCTCTCAAGTACCTCAGCCAATGCAGAAAGAGAGAGGGAAATGCGGCCAGGAAATTAGGATAAAAAGCAGGCTGCATCCTCTAACTGTCCTGGGTTGCAGTGTATTCTATTACCATCCTCATGAGCTGTTGAAACCAGGTGGGGCAGTGTTTCCTTGCCTCCTTCCTCTGGACCATCTTTCTGTTAATGGCCCATCAATGCCCTGCTGCATGACTCATAGATAACTCCCTCTGGACTATCTTTTGTTAATGAGCCCATCAATGCCTTGCCTCATGATTTATCATCCCATTGTGAGGTGCTCCACCCAGAGGGAGGAACCAAGCATTCCATCCTGGAAATAATCTGAGATTCCGAACACCACAGACACCCTTTTCCACTGGATTCCCAGAGGACAAGTGCTACATAGCCACCAGTGGACCTTCCGAGGAAGAGCAGACCCTTCTACAGGATCACCGCTTCAACAGAACCACATTCACTGTCGATTTCTCTATTTTCGTTTTGCCTCTGAATCACGAGTTCTTTTACTCAGAGTTAGGATTGAAACGCAGGAGACGCCAGGCTTTTCTTCTAATTGATGTTTATAATTTCTTATCTATAATAGAGTTGCACAGAGTGTGCCTCCAAGTTAACAAGGTGGAAAAATGGCCATGAGTTCTAACTTCCAAGGCCTTTTAAGGTCCAAATTACCCAATTATGGAATGCAAACTAATTTGCTTTTACTTATAATCCAATAACTAACTATTCATGATCCGCACTGCAGGTTTTTTGACCCAATACCAGAACACCCAGATTTGTGAAGAAGGAGAAAAGAAGAAGAACAAATCCACACCCCAAATCCTCCATATTGTAACACACATATATATATATATTATTATATCCCAGAAACCTAAATTCTCTAAACCCAGGGTTCCAACAATCCACCACTTCAGGAGGACTGCAGCCACCATTTTATCAGACTGCTACCGCCACCCTGAATAACAGGGTGTCAGGTTGTATCCTGACTCAGTCAGTTTAAACCAGTGTTTTCTGCTGCCGTTGTGTCCTCTGGGAACAGTTCCCACTCAGCCCGGTCAGCTCGGGACACAGCAGGCAACGGGGGCCAGCCTCTGATATTGGAGGGATCAAAGGTCTGGCTCGTGGGTCCTTCCAAGGGACCGCGGCAATAAAGGCAGACGGCGGAGGAAAGGGGGCAGGCTCAGAGTTGGGTTAAATCCAGAAAGTTTATTGGTCCTCCGAACGGGGGGACCTCAACCACCAGGGGTGCCCAACCCAGAGCACCTGCAGATCGCGCGCCAGGGCATTTTATGGCGGGGGGGGGGCATGGGGGGGGGGTGTACAGAACAACCAACCAGGGAAGGGAAGGGTGCGGCAAACAGAACGAGGGACACATAAAGGAACCAACTGTAACAGGGGAAGGGAGGGACTCCTTTCCCAGGACTAATCACCTGGCCCCCTGGCTAGAACTTTCCAGAAGCCTGGGAGGGGTGGCAGAGTGACAGACAGGGTCCTGGGAGGAGATAAAAATGACAGACAGGGTGATTTAAATAAAACGGGGGGGGGGGGTGTGCCCACTGGGGTACACCAAACTTACAGAACATAGGGGGGAGACCCGGACTGAACTAAGCTAACACACTCCCACAGGAGGCCACTACTGACACGCTGCAGGAGTGGACTGGAGCAGTAGCCAGAGTGTCGACATTGGGGAAAGCCTCGTGTGCCTACCCACAGACTGTCTGCTGAAATAGTCTCTATGGATATCTTTCCTCACGGATCTCCGGTCATTGGGGGGGGGCAATCCTCACTGTCATTGTTTTCTTTATGTTAAACTGTTTCTGTGCCTTCACTCGCCACAGGTGGTGCAGGAGACAACGTGACAATTAGATTAGGTGATTAGATTGCACCATTAGAATGATTTGCTTAATAATCTTTCCTTTATATTGTCAGTAAGATTTGGGCCAGAGGTGGGAGAATCATATTTTTAATCCTAGGAGAAGTAGCAAAAACCTTTTACCGTAGCAATTGCTGGGTCTGTGGAAGGCCAGGAGAATCTGAAAACTGGCCATGGGTGGCCAGCCCAGTCAAACCTAAATGGTGAGTCAGCACCCTGAGTGAAGTCCATAATGGGACCGGATTTTAGGGTGAAGACAGAAGTCCATGGCGACTCCATTCTTCCGAAAGAGGCGTTTATTGTCTCAATAGAATAGGAGGTGTATACGTGGGAAAAAGTGTTTGTGACTGGACTTTATCTTTGGGTTTATCTATTCGCAGAAGAAGGGGGAGTGTGTAGAAAATTAAATTACTCAAACTGCTGTTTGCAAATAGGTGACAATAGAAAGTGGTAAAACAAATAACAAAGGGAATAAGAAAGTTAGCTCATGTACCTGTCCAAATGTGGAAAGGATGGGAATGGGACATGTTTTCATGGTTACCTGGTGGACTATGGGTTAAACAAATGCTTTTTTCATCTTATGTGCTGTAGCAACTCGAAGCATCATCCCTTGCTTAGTGCAACTTATTCAACATGTGATCAAGGGGATGCAGGGAGTAGCCATGCCTACAGATCCAGAAATGGCTACAAAAGGACAGAAAATGATTATTACCGCAGGCCTGGGCCCTATGGTATATCACCGTGTCCCGCAGCCATAGGGAGGAGGAGGAGGAGAAGATCCAACAGGCAGGAATTGTGCAGCAAGATTGATTTATTTAATTATTTTACAAACTCTTTTATAGACTTTTTTCTTCACAGTCCAATTGGACAAAGGACCAGCCACCCCTTGGGGGTGATTGGCCAAAATCCTAAAACATCCATTATCAAAATATTTTTCTACTATACCATAAACAAGACTTTTCAAGGTTGCAGGTGTCTTGGTTGTTTACATTCCCTGCTACCTCTTCTGTGAGAGAGAAAAGTCTCTCACGGACTTAGAAACTAGCAAGAAAATCCTTGCTAGCAGCATTTTTGTATCTACAAATGATGTCACTGCAAATAATTGCAAAACCAAAAAAGACCCAGGGACAGAAAATTAAGTCAATAATAACTAAAGTTTTTAAGGACAATTATTAAGGAAATAAAAGAGGAGGAATTGAAAAGAAATGAGATAGCTTTTTCTTTACAAACAAAGCCTGGGTCTGATAGGTAAAGGCTAGATACTAAAAGAAGAAAGAAACAATGGGAGAAATTCCACTGATTGATGAAAGGAGTGAGAGGGTTTAGTCTTTACAAATCATCCATGGGTCTGCTGATAGGTAAAGATAGATACTGAGAGATGAAAGAAGCAATGGGAAGAACCATAAATTCTATAGGAAAATAAAAAAAAAAGGGGTTTACATTAGAAGAGGGTCTGTATTAGGCGATTCGGGAAGCCTATACCTCTCAAGTACCTCAGCCAATGCAGAAAGAGAGAGGGAAATGCGGCCAGGAAATTAGGATAAAAAGCAGGCTGCATCCTCTAACTGTCCTGGGTTGCAGTGTATTCTATTACCATCCTCATGAGCTGTTGAAACCAGGTGGGGCAGTGTTTCCTTGCCTCCTTCCTCTGGACCATCTTTCTGTTAATGGCCCATCAATGCCCTGCTGCATGACTCATAGATAACTCCCTCTGGACTATCTTTTGTTAATGAGCCCATCAATGCCTTGCCTCATGATTTATCATCCCATTGTGAGGTGCTCCACCCAGAGGGAGGAACCAAGCATTCCATCCTGGAAATAATCTGAGATTCCGAACACCACAGACACCCTTTTCCACTGGATTCCCAGAGGACAAGTGCTACATAGCCACCAGTGGACCTTCCGAGGAAGAGCAGACCCTTCTACAGGATCACCGCTTCAACAGAACCACATTCACTGTCGATTTCTCTATTTTCGTTTTGCCTCTGAATCACGAGTTCTTTTACTCAGAGTTAGGATTGAAACGCAGGAGACGCCAGGCTTTTCTTCTAATTGATGTTTATAATTTCTTATCTATAATAGAGTTGCACAGAGTGTGCCTCCAAGTTAACAAGGTGGAAAAATGGCCATGAGTTCTAACTTCCAAGGCCTTTTAAGGTCCAAATTACCCAATTATGGAATGCAAACTAATTTGCTTTTACTTATAATCCAATAACTAACTATTCATGATCCGCACTGCAGGTTTTTTGACCCAATACCAGAACACCCAGATTTGTGAAGAAGGAGAAAAGAAGAAGAACAAATCCACACCCCAAATCCTCCATATTGTAACACACATATATATATATATTATTATATCCCAGAAACCTAAATTCTCTAAACCCAGGGTTCCAACAATCCACCACTTCAGGAGGACTGCAGCCACCATTTTATCAGACTGCTACCGCCACCCTGAATAACAGGGTGTCAGGTTGTATCCTGACTCAGTCAGTTTAAACCAGTGTTTTCTGCTGCCGTTGTGTCCTCTGGGAACAGTTCCCACTCAGCCCGGTCAGCTCGGGACACAGCAGGCAACGGGGGCCAGCCTCTGATATTGGAGGGATCAAAGGTCTGGCTCGTGGGTCCTTCCAAGGGACCGCGGCAATAAAGGCAGACGGCGGAGGAAAGGGGGCAGGCTCAGAGTTGGGTTAAATCCAGAAAGTTTATTGGTCCTCCGAACGGGGGGACCTCAACCACCAGGGGTGCCCAACCCAGAGCACCTGCAGATCGCGCGCCAGGGCATTTTATGGCGGGGGGGGGGCATGGGGGGGGGGGTGTACAGAACAACCAACCAGGGAAGGGAAGGGTGCGGCAAACAGAACGAGGGACACATAAAGGAACCAACTGTAACAGGGGAAGGGAGGGACTCCTTTCCCAGGACTAATCACCTGGCCCCCTGGCTAGAACTTTCCAGAAGCCTGGGAGGGGTGGCAGAGTGACAGACAGGGTCCTGGGAGGAGATAAAAATGACAGACAGGGTGATTTAAATAAAACGGGGGGGGGGGTGTGCCCACTGGGGTACACCAAACTTACAGAACATAGGGGGGAGACCCGGACTGAACTAAGCTAACACACTCCCACAGGAGGCCACTACTGACACGCTGCAGGAGTGGACTGGAGCAGTAGCCAGAGTGTCGACATTGGGGAAAGCCTCGTGTGCCTACCCACAGACTGTCTGCTGAAATAGTCTCTATGGATATCTTTCCTCACGGATCTCCGGTCATTGGGGGGGGGCAATCCTCACTGTCATTGTTTTCTTTATGTTAAACTGTTTCTGTGCCTTCACTCGCCACAGGTGGTGCAGGAGACAACGTGACAATTAGATTAGGTGATTAGATTGCACCATTAGAATGATTTGCTTAATAATCTTTCCTTTATATTGTCAGTAAGATTTGGGCCAGAGGTGGGAGAATCATATTTTTAATCCTAGGAGAAGTAGCAAAAACCTTTTACCGTAGCAATTGCTGGGTCTGTGGAAGGCCAGGAGAATCTGAAAACTGGCCATGGGTGGCCAGCCCAGTCAAACCTAAATGGTGAGTCAGCACCCTGAGTGAAGTCCATAATGGGACCGGATTTTAGGGTGAAGACAGAAGTCCATGGCGACTCCATTCTTCCGAAAGAGGCGTTTATTGTCTCAATAGAATAGGAGGTGTATACGTGGGAAAAAGTGTTTGTGACTGGACTTTATCTTTGGGTTTATCTATTCGCAGAAGAAGGGGGAGTGTGTAGAAAATTAAATTACTCAAACTGCTGTTTGCAAATAGGTGACAATAGAAAGTGGTAAAACAAATAACAAAGGGAATAAGAAAGTTAGCTCATGTACCTGTCCAAATGTGGAAAGGATGGGAATGGGACATGTTTTCATGGTTACCTGGTGGACTATGGGTTAAACAAATGCTTTTTTCATCTTATGTGCTGTAGCAACTCGAAGCATCATCCCTTGCTTAGTGCAACTTATTCAACATGTGATCAAGGGGATGCAGGGAGTAGCCATGCCTACAGATCCAGAAATGGCTACAAAAGGACAGAAAATGATTATTACCGCAGGCCTGGGCCCTATGGTATATCACCGTGTCCCGCAGCCATAGGGAGGAGGAGGAGGAGAAGATCCAACAGGCAGGAATTGTGCAGCAAGATTGATTTATTTAATTATTTTACAAACTCTTTTATAGACTTTTTTCTTCACAGTCCAATTGGACAAAGGACCAGCCACCCCTTGGGGGTGATTGGCCAAAATCCTAAAACATCCATTATCAAAATATTTTTCTACTATACCATAAACAAGACTTTTCAAGGTTGCAGGTGTCTTGGTTGTTTACATTCCCTGCTACCTCTTCTGTGAGAGAGAAAAGTCTCTCACGGACTTAGAAACTAGCAAGAAAATCCTTGCTAGCAGCATTTTTGTATCTACAAATGATGTCACTGCAAATAATTGCAAAACCAAAAAAGACCCAGGGACAGAAAATTAAGTCAATAATAACTAAAGTTTTTAAGGACAATTATTAAGGAAATAAAAGAGGAGGAATTGAAAAGAAATGAGATAGCTTTTTCTTTACAAACAAAGCCTGGGTCTGATAGGTAAAGGCTAGATACTAAAAGAAGAAAGAAACAATGGGAGAAATTCCACTGATTGATGAAAGGAGTGAGAGGGTTTAGTCTTTACAAATCATCCATGGGTCTGCTGATAGGTAAAGATAGATACTGAGAGATGAAAGAAGCAATGGGAAGAACCATACATTCTATAGGAAAATTAAAAAAAAAGGGGTTTACATTAGAAGAGGGTCTGTATTAGGCGATTCGGGAAGCCTATACCTCTCAAGTACCTCAGCCAATGCAGAAAGAGAGAGGGAAATGCGGCCAGGAAATTAGGATAAAAAGCAGGCTGCATCCTCTAACTGTCCTGGGTTGCAGTGTATTCTATTACCATCCTCATGAGCTGTTGAAACCAGGTGGGGCAGTGTTTCCTTGCCTCCTTCCTCTGGACCATCTTTCTGTTAATGGCCCATCAATGCCCTGCTGCATGACTCATAGATAACTCCCTCTGGACTATCTTTTGTTAATGAGCCCATCAATGCCTTGCCTCATGATTTATCATCCCATTGTGAGGTGCTCCACCCAGAGGGAGGAACCAAGCATTCCATCCTGGAAATAATCTGAGATTCCGAACACCACAGACACCCTTTTCCACTGGATTCCCAGAGGACAAGTGCTACATAGCCACCAGTGGACCTTCCGAGGAAGAGCAGACCCTTCTACAGGATCACCGCTTCAACAGAACCACATTCACTGTCGATTTCTCTATTTTCGTTTTGCCTCTGAATCACGAGTTCTTTTACTCAGAGTTAGGATTGAAACGCAGGAGACGCCAGGCTTTTCTTCTAATTGATGTTTATAATTTCTTATCTATAATAGAGCTGCACAGAGTGTGCCTCCAAGTTAACAAGGTGGAAAAATGGCCATGAGTTCTAACTTCCAAGGCCTTTTAAGGTCCAAATTACCCAATTATGGAATGCAAACTAATTTGCTTTTACTTATAATCCAATAACTAACTATTCATGATCCGCACTGCAGGTTTTTTGACCCAATACCAGAACACCCAGATTTGTGAAGAAGGAGAAAAGAAGAAGAACAAATCCACACCCCAAATCCTCCATATTGTAACACACATATATATATATATTATTATATCCCAGAAACCTAAATTCTCTAAACCCAGGGTTCCAACAATCCACCACTTCAGGAGGACTGCAGCCACCATTTTATCAGACTGCTACCGCCACCCTGAATAACAGGGTGTCAGGTTGTATCCTGACTCAGTCAGTTTAAACCAGTGTTTTCTGCTGCCGTTGTGTCCTCTGGGAACAGTTCCCACTCAGCCCGGTCAGCTCGGGACACAGCAGGCAACGGGGGCCAGCCTCTGATATTGGAGGGATCAAAGGTCTGGCTCGTGGGTCCTTCCAAGGGACCGCGGCAATAAAGGCAGACGGCGGAGGAAAGGGGGCAGGCTCAGAGTTGGGTTAAATCCAGAAAGTTTATTGGTCCTCCGAACGGGGGGACCTCAACCACCAGGGGTGCCCAACCCAGAGCACCTGCAGATCGCGCGCCAGGGCATTTTATGGCGGGGGGGGGGCATGGGGGGGGGGTGTACAGAACAACCAACCAGGGAAGGGAAGGGTGCGGCAAACAGAACGAGGGACACATAAAGGAACCAACTGTAACAGGGGAAGGGAGGGACTCCTTTCCCAGGACTAATCACCTGGCCCCCTGGCTAGAACTTTCCAGAAGCCTGGGAGGGGTGGCAGAGTGACAGACAGGGTCCTGGGAGGAGATAAAAATGACAGACAGGGTGATTTAAATAAAACGGGGGGGGGGGTGTGCCCACTGGGGTACACCAAACTTACAGAACATAGGGGGGAGACCCGGACTGAACTAAGCTAACACACTCCCACAGGAGGCCACTACTGACACGCTGCAGGAGTGGACTGGAGCAGTAGCCAGAGTGTCGACATTGGGGAAAGCCTCGTGTGCCTACCCACAGACTGTCTGCTGAAATAGTCTCTATGGATATCTTTCCTCACGGATCTCCGGTCATTGGGGGGGGGCAATCCTCACTGTCATTGTTTTCTTTATGTTAAACTGTTTCTGTGCCTTCACTCGCCACAGGTGGTGCAGGAGACAACGTGACAATTAGATTAGGTGATTAGATTGCACCATTAGAATGATTTGCTTAATAATCTTTCCTTTATATTGTCAGTAAGATTTGGGCCAGAGGTGGGAGAATCATATTTTTAATCCTAGGAGAAGTAGCAAAAACCTTTTACCGTAGCAATTGCTGGGTCTGTGGAAGGCCAGGAGAATCTGAAAACTGGCCATGGGTGGCCAGCCCAGTCAAACCTAAATGGTGAGTCAGCACCCTGAGTGAAGTCCATAATGGGACCGGATTTTAGGGTGAAGACAGAAGTCCATGGCGACTCCATTCTTCCGAAAGAGGCGTTTATTGTCTCAATAGAATAGGAGGTGTATACGTGGGAAAAAGTGTTTGTGACTGGACTTTATCTTTGGGTTTATCTATTCGCAGAAGAAGGGGGAGTGTGTAGAAAATTAAATTACTCAAACTGCTGTTTGCAAATAGGTGACAATAGAAAGTGGTAAAACAAATAACAAAGGGAATAAGAAAGTTAGCTCATGTACCTGTCCAAATGTGGAAAGGATGGGAATGGGACATGTTTTCATGGTTACCTGGTGGACTATGGGTTAAACAAATGCTTTTTTCATCTTATGTGCTGTAGCAACTCGAAGCATCATCCCTTGCTTAGTGCAACTTATTCAACATGTGATCAAGGGGATGCAGGGAGTAGCCATGCCTACAGATCCAGAAATGGCTACAAAAGGACAGAAAATGATTATTACCGCAGGCCTGGGCCCTATGGTATATCACCGTGTCCCGCAGCCATAGGGAGGAGGAGGAGGAGAAGATCCAACAGGCAGGAATTGTGCAGCAAGATTGATTTATTTAATTATTTTACAAACTCTTTTATAGACTTTTTTCTTCACAGTCCAATTGGACAAAGGACCAGCCACCCCTTGGGGGTGATTGGCCAAAATCCTAAAACATCCATTATCAAAATATTTTTCTACTATACCATAAACAAGACTTTTCAAGGTTGCAGGTGTCTTGGTTGTTTACATTCCCTGCTACCTCTTCTGTGAGAGAGAAAAGTCTCTCACGGACTTAGAAACTAGCAAGAAAATCCTTGCTAGCAGCATTTTTGTATCTACAAATGATGTCACTGCAAATAATTGCAAAACCAAAAAAGACCCAGGGACAGAAAATTAAGTCAATAATAACTAAAGTTTTTAAGGACAATTATTAAGGAAATAAAAGAGGAGGAATTGAAAAGAAATGAGATAGCTTTTTCTTTACAAACAAAGCCTGGGTCTGATAGGTAAAGGCTAGATACTAAAAGAAGAAAGAAACAATGGGAGAAATTCCACTGATTGATGAAAGGAGTGAGAGGGTTTAGTCTTTACAAATCATCCATGGGTCTGCTGATAGGTAAAGATAGATACTGAGAGATGAAAGAAGCAATGGGAAGAACCATACATTCTATAGGAAAATTAAAAAAAAAGGGGTTTACATTAGAAGAGGGTCTGTATTAGGCGATTCGGGAAGCCTATACCTCTCAAGTACCTCAGCCAATGCAGAAAGAGAGAGGGAAATGCGGCCAGGAAATTAGGATAAAAAGCAGGCTGCATCCTCTAACTGTCCTGGGTTGCAGTGTATTCTATTACCATCCTCATGAGCTGTTGAAACCAGGTGGGGCAGTGTTTCCTTGCCTCCTTCCTCTGGACCATCTTTCTGTTAATGGCCCATCAATGCCCTGCTGCATGACTCATAGATAACTCCCTCTGGACTATCTTTTGTTAATGAGCCCATCAATGCCTTGCCTCATGATTTATCATCCCATTGTGAGGTGCTCCACCCAGAGGGAGGAACCAAGCATTCCATCCTGGAAATAATCTGAGATTCCGAACACCACAGACACCCTTTTCCACTGGATTCCCAGAGGACAAGTGCTACATAGCCACCAGTGGACCTTCCGAGGAAGAGCAGACCCTTCTACAGGATCACCGCTTCAACAGAACCACATTCACTGTCGATTTCTCTATTTTCGTTTTGCCTCTGAATCACGAGTTCTTTTACTCAGAGTTAGGATTGAAACGCAGGAGACGCCAGGCTTTTCTTCTAATTGATGTTTATAATTTCTTATCTATAATAGAGCTGCACAGAGTGTGCCTCCAAGTTAACAAGGTGGAAAAATGGCCATGAGTTCTAACTTCCAAGGCCTTTTAAGGTCCAAATTACCCAATTATGGAATGCAAACTAATTTGCTTTTACTTATAATCCAATAACTAACTATTCATGATCCGCACTGCAGGTTTTTTGACCCAATACCAGAACACCCAGATTTGTGAAGAAGGAGAAAAGAAGAAGAACAAATCCACACCCCAAATCCTCCATATTGTAACACACATATATATATATATTATTATATCCCAGAAACCTAAATTCTCTAAACCCAGGGTTCCAACAATCCACCACTTCAGGAGGACTGCAGCCACCATTTTATCAGACTGCTACCGCCACCCTGAATAACAGGGTGTCAGGTTGTATCCTGACTCAGTCAGTTTAAACCAGTGTTTTCTGCTGCCGTTGTGTCCTCTGGGAACAGTTCCCACTCAGCCCGGTCAGCTCGGGACACAGCAGGCAACGGGGGCCAGCCTCTGATATTGGAGGGATCAAAGGTCTGGCTCGTGGGTCCTTCCAAGGGACCGCGGCAATAAAGGCAGACGGCGGAGGAAAGGGGGCAGGCTCAGAGTTGGGTTAAATCCAGAAAGTTTATTGGTCCTCCGAACGGGGGGACCTCAACCACCAGGGGTGCCCAACCCAGAGCACCTGCAGATCGCGCGCCAGGGCATTTTATGGCGGGGGGGGGGCATGGGGGGGGGGTGTACAGAACAACCAACCAGGGAAGGGAAGGGTGCGGCAAACAGAACGAGGGACACATAAAGGAACCAACTGTAACAGGGGAAGGGAGGGACTCCTTTCCCAGGACTAATCACCTGGCCCCCTGGCTAGAACTTTCCAGAAGCCTGGGAGGGGTGGCAGAGTGACAGACAGGGTCCTGGGAGGAGATAAAAATGACAGACAGGGTGATTTAAATAAAACGGGGGGGGGGGTGTGCCCACTGGGGTACACCAAACTTACAGAACATAGGGGGGAGACCCGGACTGAACTAAGCTAACACACTCCCACAGGAGGCCACTACTGACACGCTGCAGGAGTGGACTGGAGCAGTAGCCAGAGTGTCGACATTGGGGAAAGCCTCGTGTGCCTACCCACAGACTGTCTGCTGAAATAGTCTCTATGGATATCTTTCCTCACGGATCTCCGGTCATTGGGGGGGGGCAATCCTCACTGTCATTGTTTTCTTTATGTTAAACTGTTTCTGTGCCTTCACTCGCCACAGGTGGTGCAGGAGACAACGTGACAATTAGATTAGGTGATTAGATTGCACCATTAGAATGATTTGCTTAATAATCTTTCCTTTATATTGTCAGTAAGATTTGGGCCAGAGGTGGGAGAATCATATTTTTAATCCTAGGAGAAGTAGCAAAAACCTTTTACCGTAGCAATTGCTGGGTCTGTGGAAGGCCAGGAGAATCTGAAAACTGGCCATGGGTGGCCAGCCCAGTCAAACCTAAATGGTGAGTCAGCACCCTGAGTGAAGTCCATAATGGGACCGGATTTTAGGGTGAAGACAGAAGTCCATGGCGACTCCATTCTTCCGAAAGAGGCGTTTATTGTCTCAATAGAATAGGAGGTGTATACGTGGGAAAAAGTGTTTGTGACTGGACTTTATCTTTGGGTTTATCTATTCGCAGAAGAAGGGGGAGTGTGTAGAAAATTAAATTACTCAAACTGCTGTTTGCAAATAGGTGACAATAGAAAGTGGTAAAACAAATAACAAAGGGAATAAGAAAGTTAGCTCATGTACCTGTCCAAATGTGGAAAGGATGGGAATGGGACATGTTTTCATGGTTACCTGGTGGACTATGGGTTAAACAAATGCTTTTTTCATCTTATGTGCTGTAGCAACTCGAAGCATCATCCCTTGCTTAGTGCAACTTATTCAACATGTGATCAAGGGGATGCAGGGAGTAGCCATGCCTACAGATCCAGAAATGGCTACAAAAGGACAGAAAATGATTATTACCGCAGGCCTGGGCCCTATGGTATATCACCGTGTCCCGCAGCCATAGGGAGGAGGAGGAGGAGAAGATCCAACAGGCAGGAATTGTGCAGCAAGATTGATTTATTTAATTATTTTACAAACTCTTTTATAGACTTTTTTCTTCACAGTCCAATTGGACAAAGGACCAGCCACCCCTTGGGGGTGATTGGCCAAAATCCTAAAACATCCATTATCAAAATATTTTTCTACTATACCATAAACAAGACTTTTCAAGGTTGCAGGTGTCTTGGTTGTTTACATTCCCTGCTACCTCTTCTGTGAGAGAGAAAAGTCTCTCACGGACTTAGAAACTAGCAAGAAAATCCTTGCTAGCAGCATTTTTGTATCTACAAATGATGTCACTGCAAATAATTGCAAAACCAAAAAAGACCCAGGGACAGAAAATTAAGTCAATAATAACTAAAGTTTTTAAGGACAATTATTAAGGAAATAAAAGAGGAGGAATTGAAAAGAAATGAGATAGCTTTTTCTTTACAAACAAAGCCTGGGTCTGATAGGTAAAGGCTAGATACTAAAAGAAGAAAGAAACAATGGGAGAAATTCCACTGATTGATGAAAGGAGTGAGAGGGTTTAGTCTTTACAAATCATCCATGGGTCTGCTGATAGGTAAAGATAGATACTGAGAGATGAAAGAAGCAATGGGAAGAACCATACATTCTATAGGAAAATTAAAAAAAAAGGGGTTTACATTAGAAGAGGGTCTGTATTAGGCGATTCGGGAAGCCTATACCTCTCAAGTACCTCAGCCAATGCAGAAAGAGAGAGGGAAATGCGGCCAGGAAATTAGGATAAAAAGCAGGCTGCATCCTCTAACTGTCCTGGGTTGCAGTGTATTCTATTACCATCCTCATGAGCTGTTGAAACCAGGTGGGGCAGTGTTTCCTTGCCTCCTTCCTCTGGACCATCTTTCTGTTAATGGCCCATCAATGCCCTGCTGCATGACTCATAGATAACTCCCTCTGGACTATCTTTTGTTAATGAGCCCATCAATGCCTTGCCTCATGATTTATCATCCCATTGTGAGGTGCTCCACCCAGAGGGAGGAACCAAGCATTCCATCCTGGAAATAATCTGAGATTCCGAACACCACAGACACCCTTTTCCACTGGATTCCCAGAGGACAAGTGCTACATAGCCACCAGTGGACCTTCCGAGGAAGAGCAGACCCTTCTACAGGATCACCGCTTCAACAGAACCACATTCACTGTCGATTTCTCTATTTTCGTTTTGCCTCTGAATCACGAGTTCTTTTACTCAGAGTTAGGATTGAAACGCAGGAGACGCCAGGCTTTTCTTCTAATTGATGTTTATAATTTCTTATCTATAATAGAGCTGCACAGAGTGTGCCTCCAAGTTAACAAGGTGGAAAAATGGCCATGAGTTCTAACTTCCAAGGCCTTTTAAGGTCCAAATTACCCAATTATGGAATGCAAACTAATTTGCTTTTACTTATAATCCAATAACTAACTATTCATGATCCGCACTGCAGGTTTTTTGACCCAATACCAGAACACCCAGATTTGTGAAGAAGGAGAAAAGAAGAAGAACAAATCCACACCCCAAATCCTCCATATTGTAACACACATATATATATATATTATTATATCCCAGAAACCTAAATTCTCTAAACCCAGGGTTCCAACAATCCACCACTTCAGGAGGACTGCAGCCACCATTTTATCAGACTGCTACCGCCACCCTGAATAACAGGGTGTCAGGTTGTATCCTGACTCAGTCAGTTTAAACCAGTGTTTTCTGCTGCCGTTGTGTCCTCTGGGAACAGTTCCCACTCAGCCCGGTCAGCTCGGGACACAGCAGGCAACGGGGGCCAGCCTCTGATATTGGAGGGATCAAAGGTCTGGCTCGTGGGTCCTTCCAAGGGACCGCGGCAATAAAGGCAGACGGCGGAGGAAAGGGGGCAGGCTCAGAGTTGGGTTAAATCCAGAAAGTTTATTGGTCCTCCGAACGGGGGGACCTCAACCACCAGGGGTGCCCAACCCAGAGCACCTGCAGATCGCGCGCCAGGGCATTTTATGGCGGGGGGGGGGCATGGGGGGGGTGTACAGAACAACCAACCAGGGAAGGGAAGGGTGCGGCAAACAGAACGAGGGACACATAAAGGAACCAACTGTAACAGGGGAAGGGAGGGACTCCTTTCCCAGGACTAATCACCTGGCCCCCTGGCTAGAACTTTCCAGAAGCCTGGGAGGGGTGGCAGAGTGACAGACAGGGTCCTGGGAGGAGATAAAAATGACAGACAGGGTGATTTAAATAAAACGGGGGGGGGGTGTGCCCACTGGGGTACACCAAACTTACAGAACATAGGGGGGAGACCCGGACTGAACTAAGCTAACACACTCCCACAGGAGGCCACTACTGACACGCTGCAGGAGTGGACTGGAGCAGTAGCCAGAGTGTCGACATTGGGGAAAGCCTCGTGTGCCTACCCACAGACTGTCTGCTGAAATAGTCTCTATGGATATCTTTCCTCACGGATCTCCGGTCATTGGGGGGGGGGCAATCCTCACTGTCATTGTTTTCTTTATGTTAAACTGTTTCTGTGCCTTCACTCGCCACAGGTGGTGCAGGAGACAACGTGACAATTAGATTAGGTGATTAGATTGCACCATTAGAATGATTTGCTTAATAATCTTTCCTTTATATTGTCAGTAAGATTTGGGCCAGAGGTGGGAGAATCATATTTTTAATCCTAGGAGAAGTAGCAAAAACCTTTTACCGTAGCAATTGCTGGGTCTGTGGAAGGCCAGGAGAATCTGAAAACTGGCCATGGGTGGCCAGCCCAGTCAAACCTAAATGGTGAGTCAGCACCCTGAGTGAAGTCCATAATGGGACCGGATTTTAGGGTGAAGACAGAAGTCCATGGCGACTCCATTCTTCCGAAAGAGGCGTTTATTGTCTCAATAGAATAGGAGGTGTATACGTGGGAAAAAGTGTTTGTGACTGGACTTTATCTTTGGGTTTATCTATTCGCAGAAGAAGGGGGAGTGTGTAGAAAATTAAATTACGCAAACTGCTGTTTGCAAATAGGTGACAATAGAAAGTGGTAAAACAAATAACAAAGGGAATAAGAAAGTTAGCTCATGTACCTGTCCAAATGTGGAAAGGATGGGAATGGGACATGTTTTCATGGTTACCTGGTGGACTATGGGTTAAACAAATGCTTTTTTCATCTTATGTGCTGTAGCAACTCGAAGCATCATCCCTTGCTTAGTGCAACTTATTCAACATGTGATCAAGGGGATGCAGGGAGTAGCCATGCCTACAGATCCAGAAATGGCTACAAAAGGACAGAAAATGATTATTACCGCAGGCCTGGGCCCTATGGTATATCACCGTGTCCCGCAGCCATAGGGAGGAGGAGGAGGAGAAGATCCAACAGGCAGGAATTGTGCAGCAAGATTGATTTATTTAATTATTTTACAAACTCTTTTATAGACTTTTTTCTTCACAGTCCAATTGGACAAAGGACCAGCCACCCCTTGGGGGTGATTGGCCAAAATCCTAAAACATCCATTATCAAAATATTTTTCTACTATACCATAAACAAGACTTTTCAAGGTTGCAGGTGTCTTGGTTGTTTACATTCCCTGCTACCTCTTCTGTGAGAGAGAAAAGTCTCTCACGGACTTAGAAACTAGCAAGAAAATCCTTGCTAGCAGCATTTTTGTATCTACAAATGATGTCACTGCAAATAATTGCAAAACCAAAAAAAGACCCAGGGACAGAAAATTAAGTCAATAATAACTAAAGTTTTTAAGGACAATTATTAAGGAAATAAAAGAGGAGGAATTGAAAAGAAATGAGATAGCTTTTTCTTTACAAACAAAGCCTGGGTCTGATAGGTAAAGGCTAGATACTAAAAGAAGAAAGAAACAATGGGAGAAATTCCACTGATTGATGAAAGGAGTGAGAGGGTTTAGTCTTTACAAATCATCCATGGGTCTGCTGATAGGTAAAGATAGATACTGAGAGATGAAAGAAGCAATGGGAAGAACCATACATTCTATAGGAAAATTAAAAAAAAAAGGGGTTTACATTAGAAGAGGGTCTGTATTAGGCGATTCGGGAAGCCTATACCTCTCAAGTACCTCAGCCAATGCAGAAAGAGAGAGGGAAATGCGGCCAGGAAATTAGGATAAAAAGCAGGCTGCATCCTCTAACTGTCCTGGGTTGCAGTGTATTCTATTACCATCCTCATGAGCTGTTGAAACCAGGTGGGGCAGTGTTTCCTTGCCTCCTTCCTCTGGACCATCTTTCTGTTAATGGCCCATCAATGCCCTGCTGCATGACTCATAGATAACTCCCTCTGGACTATCTTTTGTTAATGAGCCCATCAATGCCTTGCCTCATGATTTATCATCCCATTGTGAGGTGCTCCACCCAGAGGGAGGAACCAAGCATTCCATCCTGGAAATAATCTGAGATTCCGAACACCACAGACACCCTTTTCCACTGGATTCCCAGAGGACAAGTGCTACATAGCCACCAGTGGACCTTCCGAGGAAGAGCAGACCCTTCTACAGGATCACCGCTTCAACAGAACCACATTCACTGTCGATTTCTCTATTTTCGTTTTGCCTCTGAATCACGAGTTCTTTTACTCAGAGTTAGGATTGAAACGCAGGAGACGCCAGGCTTTTCTTCTAATTGATGTTTATAATTTCTTATCTATAATAGAGCTGCACAGAGTGTGCCTCCAAGTTAACAAGGTGGAAAAATGGCCATGAGTTCTAACTTCCAAGGCCTTTTAAGGTCCAAATTACCCAATTATGGAATGCAAACTAATTTGCTTTTACTTATAATCCAATAACTAACTATTCATGATCCGCACTGCAGGTTTTTTGACCCAATACCAGAACACCCAGATTTGTGAAGAAGGAGAAAAGAAGAAGAACAAATCCACACCCCAAATCCTCCATATTGTAACACACATATATATATATATTATTATATCCCAGAAACCTAAATTCTCTAAACCCAGGGTTCCAACAATCCACCACTTCAGGAGGACTGCAGCCACCATTTTATCAGACTGCTACCGCCACCCTGAATAACAGGGTGTCAGGTTGTATCCTGACTCAGTCAGTTTAAACCAGTGTTTTCTGCTGCCGTTGTGTCCTCTGGGAACAGTTCCCACTCAGCCCGGTCAGCTCGGGACACAGCAGGCAACGGGGGCCAGCCTCTGATATTGGAGGGATCAAAGGTCTGGCTCGTGGGTCCTTCCAAGGGACCGCGGCAATAAAGGCAGACGGCGGAGGAAAGGGGGCAGGCTCAGAGTTGGGTTAAATCCAGAAAGTTTATTGGTCCTCCGAACGGGGGGACCTCAACCACCAGGGGTGCCCAACCCAGAGCACCTGCAGATCGCGCGCCAGGGCATTTTATGGCGGGGGGGGGGCATGGGGGGGGTGTACAGAACAACCAACCAGGGAAGGGAAGGGTGCGGCAAACAGAACGAGGGACACATAAAGGAACCAACTGTAACAGGGGAAGGGAGGGACTCCTTTCCCAGGACTAATCACCTGGCCCCCTGGCTAGAACTTTCCAGAAGCCTGGGAGGGGTGGCAGAGTGACAGACAGGGTCCTGGGAGGAGATAAAAATGACAGACAGGGTGATTTAAATAAAACGGGGGGGGGTGTGCCCACTGGGGTACACCAAACTTACAGAACATAGGGGGGAGACCCGGACTGAACTAAGCTAACACACTCCCACAGGAGGCCACTACTGACACGCTGCAGGAGTGGACTGGAGCAGTAGCCAGAGTGTCGACATTGGGGAAAGCCTCGTGTGCCTACCCACAGACTGTCTGCTGAAATAGTCTCTATGGATATCTTTCCTCACGGATCTCCGGTCATTGGGGGGGGGCAATCCTCACTGTCATTGTTTTCTTTATGTTAAACTGTTTCTGTGCCTTCACTCGCCACAGGTGGTGCAGGAGACAACGTGACAATTAGATTAGGTGATTAGATTGCACCATTAGAATGATTTGCTTAATAATCTTTCCTTTATATTGTCAGTAAGATTTGGGCCAGAGGTGGGAGAATCATATTTTTAATCCTAGGAGAAGTAGCAAAAACCTTTTACCGTAGCAATTGCTGGGTCTGTGGAAGGCCAGGAGAATCTGAAAACTGGCCATGGGTGGCCAGCCCAGTCAAACCTAAATGGTGAGTCAGCACCCTGAGTGAAGTCCATAATGGGACCGGATTTTAGGGTGAAGACAGAAGTCCATGGCGACTCCATTCTTCCGAAAGAGGCGGTTATTGTCTCAATAGAATAGGAGGTGTATACGTGGGAAAAAGTGTTTGTGACTGGACTTTATCTTTGGGTTTATCTATTCGCAGAAGAAGGGGGAGCGTGTAGAAAATTAAATTACTCAAACTGCTGTTTGCAAATAGGTGACAATAGAAAGTGGTAAAACAAATAACAAAGGGAATAAGAAAGTTAGCTCATGTACCTGTCCAAATGTGGAAAGGATGGGAATGGGACATGTTTTCATGGTTACCTGGTGGACTATGGGTTAAACAAATGCTTTTTTCATCTTATGTGCTGTAGCAACTCGAAGCATCATCCCTTGCTTAGTGCAACTTATTCAACATGTGATCAAGGGGATGCAGGGAGTAGCCATGCCTACAGATCCAGAAATGGCTACAAAAGGACAGAAAATGATTATTACCGCAGGCCTGGGCCCTATGGTATATCACCGTGTCCCGCAGCCATAGGGAGGAGGAGGAGGAGAAGATCCAACAGGCAGGAATTGTGCAGCAAGATTGATTTATTTAATTATTTTACAAACTCTTTTATAGACTTTTTTCTTCACAGTCCAATTGGACAAAGGACCAGACACCCCTTGGGGGTGATTGGCCAAAATCCTAAAACATCCATTATCAAAATATTTTTCTACTATACCATAAACAAGACTTTTCAAGGTTGCAGGTGTCTTGGTTGTTTACATTCCCTGCTACCTCTTCTGTGAGAGAGAAAAGTCTCTCACGGACTTAGAAACTAGCAAGAAAATCCTTGCTAGCAGCATTTTTGTATCTACAAATGATGTCACTGCAAATAATTGCAAAACCAAAAAAGACCCAGGGACAGAAAATTAAGTCAATAATAACTAAAGTTTTTAAGGACAATTATTAAGGAAATAAAAGAGGAGGAATTGAAAAGAAATGAGATAGCTTTTTCTTTACAAACAAAGCCTGGGTCTGATAGGTAAAGGCTAGATACTAAAAGAAGAAAGAAACAATGGGAGAAATTCCACTGATTGATGAAAGGAGTGAGAGGGTTTAGTCTTTACAAATCATCCATGGGTCTGCTGATAGGTAAAGATAGATACTGAGAGATGAAAGAAGCAATGGGAAGAACCATAAATTCTATAGGAAAATTTAAAAAAAAAAGGGGTTTACATTAGAAGAGGGTCTGTATTAGGCGATTCGGGAAGCCTATACCTCTCAAGTACCTCAGCCAATGCAGAAAGAGAGAGGGAAATGCGGCCAGGAAATTAGGATAAAAAGCAGGCTGCATCCTCTAACTGTCCTGGGTTGCAGTGTATTCTATTACCATCCTCATGAGCTGTTGAAACCAGGTGGGGCAGTGTTTCCTTGCCTCCTTCCTCTGGACCATCTTTCTGTTAATGGCCCATCAATGCCCTGCTGCATGACTCATAGATAACTCCCTCTGGACTATCTTTTGTTAATGAGCCCATCAATGCCTTGCCTCATGATTTATCATCCCATTGTGAGGTGCTCCACCCAGAGGGAGGAACCAAGCATTCCATCCTGGAAATAATCTGAGATTCCGAACACCACAGACACCCTTTTCCACTGGATTCCCAGAGGACAAGTGCTACATAGCCACCAGTGGACCTTCCGAGGAAGAGCAGACCCTTCTACAGGATCACCGCTTCAACAGAACCACATTCACTGTCGATTTCTCTATTTTCGTTTTGCCTCTGAATCACGAGTTCTTTTACTCAGAGTTAGGATTGAAACGCAGGAGACGCCAGGCTTTTCTTCTAATTGATGTTTATAATTTCTTATCTATAATAGAGCTGCACAGAGTGTGCCTCCAAGTTAACAAGGTGGAAAAATGGCCATGAGTTCTAACTTCCAAGGCCTTTTAAGGTCCAAATTACCCAATTATGGAATGCAAACTAATTTGCTTTTACTTATAATCCAATAACTAACTATTCATGATCCGCACTGCAGGTTTTTTGACCCAATACCAGAACACCCAGATTTGTGAAGAAGGAGAAAAGAAGAAGAACAAATCCACACCCCAAATCCTCCATATTGTAACACACATATATATATATATTATTATATCCCAGAAACCTAAATTCTCTAAACCCAGGGTTCCAACAATCCACCACTTCAGGAGGACTGCAGCCACCATTTTATCAGACTGCTACCGCCACCCTGAATAACAGGGTGTCAGGTTGTATCCTGACTCAGTCAGTTTAAACCAGTGTTTTCTGCTGCCGTTGTGTCCTCTGGGAACAGTTCCCACTCAGCCCGGTCAGCTCGGGACACAGCAGGCAACGGGGGCCAGCCTCTGATATTGGAGGGATCAAAGGTCTGGCTCGTGGGTCCTTCCAAGGGACCGCGGCAATAAAGGCAGACGGCGGAGGAAAGGGGGCAGGCTCAGAGTTGGGTTAAATCCAGAAAGTTTATTGGTCCTCCGAACGGGGGGACCTCAACCACCAGGGGTGCCCAACCCAGAGCACCTGCAGATCGCGCGCCAGGGCATTTTATGGCGGGGGGGGGCATGGGGGGGGTGTACAGAACAACCAACCAGGGAAGGGAAGGGTGCGGCAAACAGAACGAGGGACACATAAAGGAACCAACTGTAACAGGGGAAGGGAGGGACTCCTTTCCCAGGACTAATCACCTGGCCCCCTGGCTAGAACTTTCCAGAAGCCTGGGAGGGGTGGCAGAGTGACAGACAGGGTCCTGGGAGGAGATAAAAATGACAGACAGGGTGATTTAAATAAAACGGGGGGGGTGTGCCCACTGGGGTACACCAAACTTACAGAACATAGGGGGGAGACCTGGACTGAACTAAGCTAACACACTCCCACAGGAGGCCACTACTGACACGCTGCAGGAGTGGACTGGAGCAGTAGCCAGAGTGTCGACATTGGGGAAAGCCTCGTGTGCCTACCCACAGACTGTCTGCTGAAATAGTCTCTATGGATATCTTTCCTCACGGATCTCCGGTCATTGGGGGGGGGCAATCCTCACTGTCATTGTTTTCTTTATGTTAAACTGTTTCTGTGCCTTCACTCGCCACAGGTGGTGCAGGAGACAACGTGACAATTAGATTAGGTGATTAGATTGCACCATTAGAATGATTTGCTTAATAATCTTTCCTTTATATTGTCAGTAAGATTTGGGCCAGAGGTGGGAGAATCATATTTTTAATCCTAGGAGAAGTAGCAAAAACCTTTTACCGTAGCAATTGCTGGGTCTGTGGAAGGCCAGGAGAATCTGAAAACTGGCCATGGGTGGCCAGCCCAGTCAAACCTAAATGGTGAGTCAGCACCCTGAGTGAAGTCCATAATGGGACCGGATTTTAGGGTGAAGACAGAAGTCCATGGCGACTCCATTCTTCCGAAAGAGGCGGTTATTGTCTCAATAGAATAGGAGGTGTATACGTGGGAAAAAGTGTTTGTGACTGGACTTTATCTTTGGGTTTATCTATTCGCAGAAGAAGGGGGAGCGTGTAGAAAATTAAATTACTCAAACTGCTGTTTGCAAATAGGTGACAATAGAAAGTGGTAAAACAAATAACAAAGGGAATAAGAAAGTTAGCTCATGTACCTGTCCAAATGTGGAAAGGATGGGAATGGGACATGTTTTCATGGTTACCTGGTGGACTATGGGTTAAACAAATGCTTTTTTCATCTTATGTGCTGTAGCAACTCGAAGCATCATCCCTTGCTTAGTGCAACTTATTCAACATGTGATCAAGGGGATGCAGGGAGTAGCCATGCCTACAGATCCAGAAATGGCTACAAAAGGACAGAAAATGATTATTACCGCAGGCCTGGGCCCTATGGTATATCACCGTGTCCCGCAGCCATAGGGAGGAGGAGGAGGAGAAGATCCAACAGGCAGGAATTGTGCAGCAAGATTGATTTATTTAATTATTTTACAAACTCTTTTATAGACTTTTTTCTTCACAGTCCAATTGGACAAAGGACCAGCCACCCCTTGGGGGTGATTGGCCAAAATCCTAAAACATCCATTATCAAAATATTTTTCTACTATACCATAAACAAGACTTTTCAAGGTTGCAGGTGTCTTGGTTGTTTACATTCCCTGCTACCTCTTCTGTGAGAGAGAAAAGTCTCTCACGGACTTAGAAACTAGCAAGAAAATCCTTGCTAGCAGCATTTTTGTATCTACAAATGATGTCACTGCAAATAATTGCAAAACCAAAAAAGACCCAGGGACAGAAAATTAAGTCAATAATAACTAAAGTTTTTAAGGACAATTATTAAGGAAATAAAAGAGGAGGAATTGAAAAGAAATGAGATAGCTTTTTCTTTACAAACAAAGCCTGGGTCTGATAGGTAAAGGCTAGATACTAAAAGAAGAAAGAAACAATGGGAGAAATTCCACTGATTGATGAAAGGAGTGAGAGGGTTTAGTCTTTACAAATCATCCATGGGTCTGCTGATAGGTAAAGATAGATACTGAGAGATGAAAGAAGCAATGGGAAGAACCATAAATTCTATAGGAAAATTAAAAAAAAAAGGGGTTTACATTAGAAGAGGGTCTGTATTAGGCGATTCGGGAAGCCTATACCTCTCAAGTACCTCAGCCAATGCAGAAAGAGAGAGGGAAATGCGGCCAGGAAATTAGGATAAAAAGCAGGCTGCATCCTCTAACTGTCCTGGGTTGCAGTGTATTCTATTACCATCCTCATGAGCTGTTGAAACCAGGTGGGGCAGTGTTTCCTTGCCTCCTTCCTCTGGACCATCTTTCTGTTAATGGCCCATCAATGCCCTGCTGCATGACTCATAGATAACTCCCTCTGGACTATCTTTTGTTAATGAGCCCATCAATGCCTTGCCTCATGATTTATCATCCCATTGTGAGGTGCTCCACCCAGAGGGAGGAACCAAGCATTCCATCCTGGAAATAATCTGAGATTCCGAACACCACAGACACCCTTTTCCACTGGATTCCCAGAGGACAAGTGCTACATAGCCACCAGTGGACCTTCCGAGGAAGAGCAGACCCTTCTACAGGATCACCGCTTCAACAGAACCACATTCACTGTCGATTTCTCTATTTTCGTTTTGCCTCTGAATCACGAGTTCTTTTACTCAGAGTTAGGATTGAAACGCAGGAGACGCCAGGCTTTTCTTCTAATTGATGTTTATAATTTCTTATCTATAATAGAGCTGCACAGAGTGTGCCTCCAAGTTAACAAGGTGGAAAAATGGCCATGAGTTCTAACTTCCAAGGCCTTTTAAGGTCCAAATTACCCAATTATGGAATGCAAACTAATTTGCTTTTACTTATAATCCAATAACTAACTATTCATGATCCGCACTGCAGGTTTTTTGACCCAATACCAGAACACCCAGATTTGTGAAGAAGGAGAAAAGAAGAAGAACAAATCCACACCCCAAATCCTCCATATTGTAACACACACATATATATATATTATTATATCCCAGAAACCTAAATTCTCTAAACCCAGGGTTCCAACAATCCACCACTTCAGGAGGACTGCAGCCACCATTTTATCAGACTGCTACCGCCACCCTGAATAACAGGGTGTCAGGTTGTATCCTGACTCAGTCAGTTTAAACCAGTGTTTTCTGCTGCCGTTGTGTCCTCTGGGAACAGTTCCCACTCAGCCCGGTCAGCTCGGGACACAGCAGGCAACGGGGGCCAGCCTCTGATATTGGAGGGATCAAAGGTCTGGCTCGTGGGTCCTTCCAAGGGACCGCGGCAATAAAGGCAGACGGCGGAGGAAAGGGGGCAGGCTCAGAGTTGGGTTAAATCCAGAAAGTTTATTGGTCCTCCGAACGGGGGGACCTCAACCACCAGGGGTGCCCAACCCAGAGCACCTGCAGATCGCGCGCCAGGGCATTTTATGGCGGGGGGGGGCATGGGGGGGGGGGTGTACAGAACAACCAACCAGGGAAGGGAAGGGTGCGGCAAACAGAACGAGGGACACATAAAGGAACCAACTGTAACAGGGGAAGGGAGGGACTCCTTTCCCAGGACTAATCACCTGGCCCCCTGGCTAGAACTTTCCAGAAGCCTGGGAGGGGTGGCAGAGTGACAGACAGGGTCCTGGGAGGAGATAAAAATGACAGACAGGGTGATTTAAATAAAACGGGGGGGGGGTGTGCCCACTGGGGTACACCAAACTTACAGAACATAGGGGGGAGACCCGGACTGAACTAAGCTAACACACTCCCACAGGAGGCCACTACTGACACGCTGCAGGAGTGGACTGGAGCAGTAGCCAGAGTGTCGACATTGGGGAAAGCCTCGTGTGCCTACCCACAGACTGTCTGCTGAAATAGTCTCTATGGATATCTTTCCTCACGGATCTCCGGTCATTGGGGGGGGCAATCCTCACTGTCATTGTTTTCTTTATGTTAAACTGTTTCTGTGCCTTCACTCGCCACAGGTGGTGCAGGAGACAACGTGACAATTAGATTAGGTGATTAGATTGCACCATTAGAATGATTTGCTTAATAATCTTTCCTTTATATTGTCAGTAAGATTTGGGCCAGAGGTGGGAGAATCATATTTTTAATCCTAGGAGAAGTAGCAAAAACCTTTTACCGTAGCAATTGCTGGGTCTGTGGAAGGCCAGGAGAATCTGAAAACTGGCCATGGGTGGCCAGCCCAGTCAAACCTAAATGGTGAGTCAGCACCCTGAGTGAAGTCCATAATGGGACCGGATTTTAGGGTGAAGACAGAAGTCCATGGCGACTCCATTCTTCCGAAAGAGGCGGTTATTGTCTCAATAGAATAGGAGGTGTATACGTGGGAAAAAGTGTTTGTGACTGGACTTTATCTTTGGGTTTATCTATTCGCAGAAGAAGGGGGAGCGTGTAGAAAATTAAATTACTCAAACTGCTGTTTGCAAATAGGTGACAATAGAAAGTGGTAAAACAAATAACAAAGGGAATAAGAAAGTTAGCTCATGTACCTGTCCAAATGTGGAAAGGATGGGAATGGGACATGTTTTCATGGTTACCTGGTGGACTATGGGTTAAACAAATGCTTTTTTCATCTTATGTGCTGTAGCAACTCGAAGCATCATCCCTTGCTTAGTGCAACTTATTCAACATGTGATCAAGGGGATGCAGGGAGTAGCCATGCCTACAGATCCAGAAATGGCTACAAAAGGACAGAAAATGATTATTACCGCAGGCCTGGGCCCTATGGTATATCACCGTGTCCCGCAGCCATAGGGAGGAGGAGGAGGAGAAGATCCAACAGGCAGGAATTGTGCAGCAAGATTGATTTATTTAATTATTTTACAAACTCTTTTATAGACTTTTTTCTTCACAGTCCAATTGGACAAAGGACCAGCCACCCCTTGGGGGTGATTGGCCAAAATCCTAAAACATCCATTATCAAAATATTTTTCTACTATACCATAAACAAGACTTTTCAAGGTTGCAGGTGTCTTGGTTGTTTACATTCCCTGCTACCTCTTCTGTGAGAGAGAAAAGTCTCTCACGGACTTAGAAACTAGCAAGAAAATCCTTGCTAGCAGCATTTTTGTATCTACAAATGATGTCACTGCAAATAATTGCAAAACCAAAAAAGACCCAGGGACAGAAAATTAAGTCAATAATAACTAAAGTTTTTAAGGACAATTATTAAGGAAATAAAAGAGGAGGAATTGAAAAGAAATGAGATAGCTTTTTCTTTACAAACAAAGCCTGGGTCTGATAGGTAAAGGCTAGATACTAAAAGAAGAAAGAAACAATGGGAGAAATTCCACTGATTGATGAAAGGAGTGAGAGGGTTTAGTCTTTACAAATCATCCATGGGTCTGCTGATAGGTAAAGATAGATACTGAGAGATGAAAGAAGCAATGGGAAGAACCATAAATTCTATAGGAAAATTTAAAAAAAAAAGGGGTTTACATTAGAAGAGGGTCTGTATTAGGCGATTCGGGAAGCCTATACCTCTCAAGTACCTCAGCCAATGCAGAAAGAGAGAGGGAAATGCGGCCAGGAAATTAGGATAAAAAGCAGGCTGCATCCTCTAACTGTCCTGGGTTGCAGTGTATTCTATTACCATCCTCATGAGCTGTTGAAACCAGGTGGGGCAGTGTTTCCTTGCCTCCTTCCTCTGGACCATCTTTCTGTTAATGGCCCATCAATGCCCTGCTGCATGACTCATAGATAACTCCCTCTGGACTATCTTTTGTTAATGAGCCCATCAATGCCTTGCCTCATGATTTATCATCCCATTGTGAGGTGCTCCACCCAGAGGGAGGAACCAAGCATTCCATCCTGGAAATAATCTGAGATTCCGAACACCACAGACACCCTTTTCCACTGGATTCCCAGAGGACAAGTGCTACATAGCCACCAGTGGACCTTCCGAGGAAGAGCAGACCCTTCTACAGGATCACCGCTTCAACAGAACCACATTCACTGTCGATTTCTCTATTTTCGTTTTGCCTCTGAATCACGAGTTCTTTTACTCAGAGTTAGGATTGAAACGCAGGAGACGCCAGGCTTTTCTTCTAATTGATGTTTATAATTTCTTATCTATAATAGAGCTGCACAGAGTGTGCCTCCAAGTTAACAAGGTGGAAAAATGGCCATGAGTTCTAACTTCCAAGGCCTTTTAAGGTCCAAATTACCCAATTATGGAATGCAAACTAATTTGCTTTTACTTATAATCCAATAACTAACTATTCATGATCCGCACTGCAGGTTTTTTGACCCAATACCAGAACACCCAGATTTGTGAAGAAGGAGAAAAGAAGAAGAACAAATCCACACCCCAAATCCTCCATATTGTAACACACATATATATATATATTATTATATCCCAGAAACCTAAATTCTCTAAACCCAGGGTTCCAACAATCCACCACTTCAGGAGGACTGCAGCCACCATTTTATCAGACTGCTACCGCCACCCTGAATAACAGGGTGTCAGGTTGTATCCTGACTCAGTCAGTTTAAACCAGTGTTTTCTGCTGCCGTTGTGTCCTCTGGGAACAGTTCCCACTCAGCCCGGTCAGCTCGGGACACAGCAGGCAACGGGGGCCAGCCTCTGATATTGGAGGGATCAAAGGTCTGGCTCGTGGGTCCTTCCAAGGGACCGCGGCAATAAAGGCAGACGGCGGAGGAAAGGGGGCAGGCTCAGAGTTGGGTTAAATCCAGAAAGTTTATTGGTCCTCCGAACGGGGGGACCTCAACCACCAGGGGTGCCCAACCCAGAGCACCTGCAGATCGCGCGCCAGGGCATTTTATGGCGGGGGGGGGGCATGGGGGGGGGGTGTACAGAACAACCAACCAGGGAAGGGAAGGGTGCGGCAAACAGAACGAGGGACACATAAAGGAACCAACTGTAACAGGGGAAGGGAGGGACTCCTTTCCCAGGACTAATCACCTGGCCCCCTGGCTAGAACTTTCCAGAAGCCTGGGAGGGGTGGCAGAGTGACAGACAGGGTCCTGGGAGGAGATAAAAATGACAGACAGGGTGATTTAAATAAAACGGGGGGGGGGTGTGCCCACTGGGGTACACCAAACTTACAGAACATAGGGGGGAGACCCGGACTGAACTAAGCTAACACACTCCCACAGGAGGCCACTACTGACACGCTGCAGGAGTGGACTGGAGCAGTAGCCAGAGTGTCGACATTGGGGAAAGCCTCGTGTGCCTACCCACAGACTGTCTGCTGAAATAGTCTCTATGGATATCTTTCCTCACGGATCTCCGGTCATTGGGGGGGGGGCAATCCTCACTGTCATTGTTTTCTTTATGTTAAACTGTTTCTGTGCCTTCACTCGCCACAGGTGGTGCAGGAGACAACGTGACAATTAGATTAGGTGATTAGATTGCACCATTAGAATGATTTGCTTAATAATCTTTCCTTTATATTGTCAGTAAGATTTGGGCCAGAGGTGGGAGAATCATATTTTTAATCCTAGCAGAAGTAGCAAAAACCTTTTACCGTAGCAATTGCTGGGTCTGTGGAAGGCCAGGAGAATCTGAAAACTGGCCATGGGTGGCCAGCCCAGTCAAACCTAAATGGTGAGTCAGCACCCTGAGTGAAGTCCATAATGGGACCGGATTTTAGGGTGAAGACAGAAGTCCATGGCGACTCCATTCTTCCGAAAGAGGCGGTTATTGTCTCAATAGAATAGGAGGTGTATACGTGGGAAAAAGTGTTTGTGACTGGACTTTATCTTTGGGTTTATCTATTCGCAGAAGAAGGGGGAGCGTGTAGAAAATTAAATTACTCAAACTGCTGTTTGCAAATAGGTGACAATAGAAAGTGGTAAAACAAATAACAAAGGGAATAAGAAAGTTAGCTCATGTACCTGTCCAAATGTGGAAAGGATGGGAATGGGACATGTTTTCATGGTTACCTGGTGGACTATGGGTTAAACAAATGCTTTTTTCATCTTATGTGCTGTAGCAACTCGAAGCATCATCCCTTGCTTAGTGCAACTTATTCAACATGTGATCAAGGGGATGCAGGGAGTAGCCATGCCTACAGATCCAGAAATGGCTACAAAAGGACAGAAAATGATTATTACCGCAGGCCTGGGCCCTATGGTATATCACCGTGTCCCGCAGCCATAGGGAGGAGGAGGAGGAGAAGATCCAACAGGCAGGAATTGTGCAGCAAGATTGATTTATTTAATTATTTTACAAACTCTTTTATAGACTTTTTTCTTCACAGTCCAATTGGACAAAGGACCAGACACCCCTTGGGGGTGATTGGCCAAAATCCTAAAACATCCATTATCAAAATATTTTTCTACTATACCATAAACAAGACTTTTCAAGGTTGCAGGTGTCTTGGTTGTTTACATTCCCTGCTACCTCTTCTGTGAGAGAGAAAAGTCTCTCACGGACTTAGAAACTAGCAAGAAAATCCTTGCTAGCAGCATTTTTGTATCTACAAATGATGTCACTGCAAATAATTGCAAAACCAAAAAAGACCCAGGGACAGAAAATTAAGTCAATAATAACTAAAGTTTTTAAGGACAATTATTAAGGAAATAAAAGAGGAGGAATTGAAAAGAAATGAGATAGCTTTTTCTTTACAAACAAAGCCTGGGTCTGATAGGTAAAGGCTAGATACTAAAAGAAGAAAGAAACAATGGGAGAAATTCCACTGATTGATGAAAGGAGTGAGAGGGTTTAGTCTTTACAAATCATCCATGGGTCTGCTGATAGGTAAAGATAGATACTGAGAGATGAAAGAAGCAATGGGAAGAACCATACATTCTATAGGAAAATTAAAAAAAAAGGGGTTTACATTAGAAGAGGGTCTGTATTAGGCGATTCGGGAAGCCTATACCTCTCAAGTACCTCAGCCAATGCAGAAAGAGAGAGGGAAATGCGGCCAGGAAATTAGGATAAAAAGCAGGCTGCATCCTCTAACTGTCCTGGGTTGCAGTGTATTCTATTACCATCCTCATGAGCTGTTGAAACCAGGTGGGGCAGTGTTTCCTTGCCTCCTTCCTCTGGACCATCTTTCTGTTAATGGCCCATCAATGCCCTGCTGCATGACTCATAGATAACTCCCTCTGGACTATCTTTTGTTAATGAGCCCATCAATGCCTTGCCTCATGATTTATCATCCCATTGTGAGGTGCTCCACCCAGAGGGAGGAACCAAGCATTCCATCCTGGAAATAATCTGAGATTCCGAACACCACAGACACCCTTTTCCACTGGATTCCCAGAGGACAAGTGCTACATAGCCACCAGTGGACCTTCCGAGGAAGAGCAGACCCTTCTACAGGATCACCGCTTCAACAGAACCACATTCACTGTCGATTTCTCTATTTTCGTTTTGCCTCTGAATCACGAGTTCTTTTACTCAGAGTTAGGATTGAAACGCAGGAGACGCCAGGCTTTTCTTCTAATTGATGTTTATAATTTCTTATCTATAATAGAGCTGCACAGAGTGTGCCTCCAAGTTAACAAGGTGGAAAAATGGCCATGAGTTCTAACTTCCAAGGCCTTTTAAGGTCCAAATTACCCAATTATGGAATGCAAACTAATTTGCTTTTACTTATAATCCAATAACTAACTATTCATGATCCGCACTGCAGGTTTTTTGACCCAATACCAGAACACCCAGATTTGTGAAGAAGGAGAAAAGAAGAAGAACAAATCCACACCCCAAATCCTCCATATTGTAACACACATATATATATATATTATTATATCCCAGAAACCTAAATTCTCTAAACCCAGGGTTCCAACAATCCACCACTTCAGGAGGACTGCAGCCACCATTTTATCAGACTGCTACCGCCACCCTGAATAACAGGGTGTCAGGTTGTATCCTGACTCAGTCAGTTTAAACCAGTGTTTTCTGCTGCCGTTGTGTCCTCTGGGAACAGTTCCCACTCAGCCCGGTCAGCTCGGGACACAGCAGGCAACGGGGGCCAGCCTCTGATATTGGAGGGATCAAAGGTCTGGCTCGTGGGTCCTTCCAAGGGACCGCGGCAATAAAGGCAGACGGCGGAGGAAAGGGGGCAGGCTCAGAGTTGGGTTAAATCCAGAAAGTTTATTGGTCCTCCGAACGGGGGGACCTCAACCACCAGGGGTGCCCAACCCAGAGCACCTGCAGATCGCGCGCCAGGGCATTTTATGGCGGGGGGGGGGCATGGGGGGGGTGTACAGAACAACCAACCAGGGAAGGGAAGGGTGCGGCAAACAGAACGAGGGACACATAAAGGAACCAACTGTAACAGGGGAAGGGAGGGACTCCTTTCCCAGGACTAATCACCTGGCCCCCTGGCTAGAACTTTCCAGAAGCCTGGGAGGGGTGGCAGAGTGACAGACAGGGTCCTGGGAGGAGATAAAAATGACAGACAGGGTGATTTAAATAAAACGGGGGGTGGGGGTGTGCCCACTGGGGTACACCAAACTTACAGAACATAGGGGGGAGACCCGGACTGAACTAAGCTAACACACTCCCACAGGAGGCCACTACTGACACGCTGCAGGAGTGGACTGGAGCAGTAGCCAGAGTGTCGACATTGGGGAAAGCCTCGTGTGCCTACCCACAGACTGTCTGCTGAAATAGTCTCTATGGATATCTTTCCTCACGGATCTCCGGTCATTGGGGGGGGGGCAATCCTCACTGTCATTGTTTTCTTTATGTTAAACTGTTTCTGTGCCTTCACTCGCCACAGGTGGTGCAGGAGACAACGTGACAATTAGATTAGGTGATTAGATTGCACCATTAGAATGATTTGCTTAATAATCTTTCCTTTATATTGTCAGTAAGATTTGGGCCAGAGGTGGGAGAATCATATTTTTAATCCTAGGAGAAGTAGCAAAAACCTTTTACCGTAGCAATTGCTGGGTCTGTGGAAGGCCAGGAGAATCTGAAAACTGGCCATGGGTGGCCAGCCCAGTCAAACCTAAATGGTGAGTCAGCACCCTGAGTGAAGTCCATAATGGGACCGGATTTTAGGGTGAAGACAGAAGTCCATGGCGACTCCATTCTTCCGAAAGAGGCGTTTATTGTCTCAATAGAATAGGAGGTGTATACGTGGGAAAAAGTGTTTGTGACTGGACTTTATCTTTGGGTTTATCTATTCGCAGAAGAAGGGGGAGTGTGTAGAAAATTAAATTACGCAAACTGCTGTTTGCAAATAGGTGACAATAGAAAGTGGTAAAACAAATAACAAAGGGAATAAGAAAGTTAGCTCATGTACCTGTCCAAATGTGGAAAGGATGGGAATGGGACATGTTTTCATGGTTACCTGGTGGACTATGGGTTAAACAAATGCTTTTTTCATCTTATGTGCTGTAGCAACTCGAAGCATCATCCCTTGCTTAGTGCAACTTATTCAACATGTGATCAAGGGGATGCAGGGAGTAGCCATGCCTACAGATCCAGAAATGGCTACAAAAGGACAGAAAATGATTATTACCGCAGGCCTGGGCCCTATGGTATATCACCGTGTCCCGCAGCCATAGGGAGGAGGAGGAGGAGAAGATCCAACAGGCAGGAATTGTGCAGCAAGATTGATTTATTTAATTATTTTACAAACTCTTTT
Source organism: Aphelocoma coerulescens (assembly GCF_041296385.1). Taxonomy (NCBI): domain Eukaryota; kingdom Metazoa; phylum Chordata; class Aves; order Passeriformes; family Corvidae; genus Aphelocoma; species Aphelocoma coerulescens. The sequence continues at coordinate 7,512,714 of NW_027184081.1, forward strand.
ATAGACTTTTTTCTTCACAGTCCAATTGGACAAAGGACCAGCCACCCCTTGGGGGTGATTGGCCAAAATCCTAAAACATCCATTATCAAAATATTTTTCTACTATACCATAAACAAGACTTTTCAAGGTTGCAGGTGTCTTGGTTGTTTACATTCCCTGCTACCTCTTCTGTGAGAGAGAAAAGTCTCTCACGGACTTAGAAACTAGCAAGAAAATCCTTGCTAGCAGCATTTTTGTATCTACAAATGATGTCACTGCAAATAATTGCAAAACCAAAAAAGACCCAGGGACAGAAAATTAAGTCAATAATAACTAAAGTTTTTAAGGACAATTATTAAGGAAATAAAAGAGGAGGAATTGAAAAGAAATGAGATAGCTTTTTCTTTACAAACAAAGCCTGGGTCTGATAGGTAAAGGCTAGATACTAAAAGAAGAAAGAAACAATGGGAGAAATTCCACTGATTGATGAAAGGAGTGAGAGGGTTTAGTCTTTACAAATCATCCATGGGTCTGCTGATAGGTAAAGATAGATACTGAGAGATGAAAGAAGCAATGGGAAGAACCATAAATTCTATAGGAAAATTAAAAAAAAAAGGGGTTTACATTAGAAGAGGGTCTGTATTAGGCGATTCGGGAAGCCTATACCTCTCAAGTACCTCAGCCAATGCAGAAAGAGAGAGGGAAATGCGGCCAGGAAATTAGGATAAAAAGCAGGCTGCATCCTCTAACTGTCCTGGGTTGCAGTGTATTCTATTACCATCCTCATGAGCTGTTGAAACCAGGTGGGGCAGTGTTTCCTTGCCTCCTTCCTCTGGACCATCTTTCTGTTAATGGCCCATCAATGCCCTGCTGCATGACTCATAGATAACTCCCTCTGGACTATCTTTTGTTAATGAGCCCATCAATGCCTTGCCTCATGATTTATCATCCCATTGTGAGGTGCTCCACCCAGAGGGAGGAACCAAGCATTCCATCCTGGAAATAATCTGAGATTCCGAACACCACAGACACCCTTTTCCACTGGATTCCCAGAGGACAAGTGCTACATAGCCACCAGTGGACCTTCCGAGGAAGAGCAGACCCTTCTACAGGATCACCGCTTCAACAGAACCACATTCACTGTCGATTTCTCTATTTTCGTTTTGCCTCTGAATCACGAGTTCTTTTACTCAGAGTTAGGATTGAAACGCAGGAGACGCCAGGCTTTTCTTCTAATTGATGTTTATAATTTCTTATCTATAATAGAGCTGCACAGAGTGTGCCTCCAAGTTAACAAGGTGGAAAAATGGCCATGAGTTCTAACTTCCAAGGCCTTTTAAGGTCCAAATTACCCAATTATGGAATGCAAACTAATTTGCTTTTACTTATAATCCAATAACTAACTATTCATGATCCGCACTGCAGGTTTTTTGACCCAATACCAGAACACCCAGATTTGTGAAGAAGGAGAAAAGAAGAAGAACAAATCCACACCCCAAATCCTCCATATTGTAACACACATATATATATATATTATTATATCCCAGAAACCTAAATTCTCTAAACCCAGGGTTCCAACAATCCACCACTTCAGGAGGACTGCAGCCACCATTTTATCAGACTGCTACCGCCACCCTGAATAACAGGGTGTCAGGTTGTATCCTGACTCAGTCAGTTTAAACCAGTGTTTTCTGCTGCCGTTGTGTCCTCTGGGAACAGTTCCCACTCAGCCCGGTCAGCTCGGGACACAGCAGGCAACGGGGGCCAGCCTCTGATATTGGAGGGATCAAAGGTCTGGCTCGTGGGTCCTTCCAAGGGACCGCGGCAATAAAGGCAGACGGCGGAGGAAAGGGGGCAGGCTCAGAGTTGGGTTAAATCCAGAAAGTTTATTGGTCCTCCGAACGGGGGGACCTCAACCACCAGGGGTGCCCAACCCAGAGCACCTGCAGATCGCGCGCCAGGGCATTTTATGGCGGGGGGGGCATGGGGGGGGTGTACAGAACAACCAACCAGGGAAGGGAAGGGTGCGGCAAACAGAACGAGGGACACATAAAGGAACCAACTGTAACAGGGGAAGGGAGGGACTCCTTTCCCAGGACTAATCACCTGGCCCCCTGGCTAGAACTTTCCAGAAGCCTGGGAGGGGTGGCAGAGTGACAGACAGGGTCCTGGGAGGAGATAAAAATGACAGACAGGGTGATTTAAATAAAACGGGGGGGGTGTGCCCACTGGGGTACACCAAACTTACAGAACATAGGGGGGAGACCCGGACTGAACTAAGCTAACACACTCCCACAGGAGGCCACTACTGACACGCTGCAGGAGTGGACTGGAGCAGTAGCCAGAGTGTCGACATTGGGGAAAGCCTCGTGTGCCTACCCACAGACTGTCTGCTGAAATAGTCTCTATGGATATCTTTCCTCACGGATCTCCGGTCATTGGGGGGGGCAATCCTCACTGTCATTGTTTTCTTTATGTTAAACTGTTTCTGTGCCTTCACTCGCCACAGGTGGTGCAGGAGACAACGTGACAATTAGATTAGGTGATTAGATTGCACCATTAGAATGATTTGCTTAATAATCTTTCCTTTATATTGTCAGTAAGATTTGGGCCAGAGGTGGGAGAATCATATTTTTAATCCTAGGAGAAGTAGCAAAAACCTTTTACCGTAGCAATTGCTGGGTCTGTGGAAGGCCAGGAGAATCTGAAAACTGGCCATGGGTGGCCAGCCCAGTCAAACCTAAATGGTGAGTCAGCACCCTGAGTGAAGTCCATAATGGGACCGGATTTTAGGGTGAAGACAGAAGTCCATGGCGACTCCATTCTTCCGAAAGAGGCGGTTATTGTCTCAATAGAATAGGAGGTGTATACGTGGGAAAAAGTGTTTGTGACTGGACTTTATCTTTGGGTTTATCTATTCGCAGAAGAAGGGGGAGCGTGTAGAAAATTAAATTACTCAAACTGCTGTTTGCAAATAGGTGACAATAGAAAGTGGTAAAACAAATAACAAAGGGAATAAGAAAGTTAGCTCATGTACCTGTCCAAATGTGGAAAGGATGGGAATGGGACATGTTTTCATGGTTACCTGGTGGACTATGGGTTAAACAAATGCTTTTTTCATCTTATGTGCTGTAGCAACTCGAAGCATCATCCCTTGCTTAGTGCAACTTATTCAACATGTGATCAAGGGGATGCAGGGAGTAGCCATGCCTACAGATCCAGAAATGGCTACAAAAGGACAGAAAATGATTATTACCGCAGGCCTGGGCCCTATGGTATATCACCGTGTCCCGCAGCCATAGGGAGGAGGAGGAGGAGAAGATCCAACAGGCAGGAATTGTGCAGCAAGATTGATTTATTTAATTATTTTACAAACTCTTTTATAGACTTTTTTCTTCACAGTCCAATTGGACAAAGGACCAGCCACCCCTTGGGGGTGATTGGCCAAAATCCTAAAACATCCATTATCAAAATATTTTTCTACTATACCATAAACAAGACTTTTCAAGGTTGCAGGTGTCTTGGTTGTTTACATTCCCTGCTACCTCTTCTGTGAGAGAGAAAAGTCTCTCACGGACTTAGAAACTAGCAAGAAAATCCTTGCTAGCAGCATTTTTGTATCTACAAATGATGTCACTGCAAATAATTGCAAAACCAAAAAAGACCCAGGGACAGAAAATTAAGTCAATAATAACTAAAGTTTTTAAGGACAATTATTAAGGAAATAAAAGAGGAGGAATTGAAAAGAAATGAGATAGCTTTTTCTTTACAAACAAAGCCTGGGTCTGATAGGTAAAGGCTAGATACTAAAAGAAGAAAGAAACAATGGGAGAAATTCCACTGATTGATGAAAGGAGTGAGAGGGTTTAGTCTTTACAAATCATCCATGGGTCTGCTGATAGGTAAAGATAGATACTGAGAGATGAAAGAAGCAATGGGAAGAACCATAAATTCTATAGGAAAATTTAAAAAAAAAGGGGTTTACATTAGAAGAGGGTCTGTATTAGGCGATTCGGGAAGCCTATACCTCTCAAGTACCTCAGCCAATGCAGAAAGAGAGAGGGAAATGCGGCCAGGAAATTAGGATAAAAAGCAGGCTGCATCCTCTAACTGTCCTGGGTTGCAGTGTATTCTATTACCATCCTCATGAGCTGTTGAAACCAGGTGGGGCAGTGTTTCCTTGCCTCCTTCCTCTGGACCATCTTTCTGTTAATGGCCCATCAATGCCCTGCTGCATGACTCATAGATAACTCCCTCTGGACTATCTTTTGTTAATGAGCCCATCAATGCCTTGCCTCATGATTTATCATCCCATTGTGAGGTGCTCCACCCAGAGGGAGGAACCAAGCATTCCATCCTGGAAATAATCTGAGATTCCGAACACCACAGACACCCTTTTCCACTGGATTCCCAGAGGACAAGTGCTACATAGCCACCAGTGGACCTTCCGAGGAAGAGCAGACCCTTCTACAGGATCACCGCTTCAACAGAACCACATTCACTGTCGATTTCTCTATTTTCGTTTTGCCTCTGAATCACGAGTTCTTTTACTCAGAGTTAGGATTGAAACGCAGGAGACGCCAGGCTTTTCTTCTAATTGATGTTTATAATTTCTTATCTATAATAGAGCTGCACAGAGTGTGCCTCCAAGTTAACAAGGTGGAAAAATGGCCATGAGTTCTAACTTCCAAGGCCTTTTAAGGTCCAAATTACCCAATTATGGAATGCAAACTAATTTGCTTTTACTTATAATCCAATAACTAACTATTCATGATCCGCACTGCAGGTTTTTTGACCCAATACCAGAACACCCAGATTTGTGAAGAAGGAGAAAAGAAGAAGAACAAATCCACACCCCAAATCCTCCATATTGTAACACACACATATATATATATTATTATATCCCAGAAACCTAAATTCTCTAAACCCAGGGTTCCAACAATCCACCACTTCAGGAGGACTGCAGCCACCATTTTATCAGACTGCTACCGCCACCCTGAATAACAGGGTGTCAGGTTGTATCCTGACTCAGTCAGTTTAAACCAGTGTTTTCTGCTGCCGTTGTGTCCTCTGGGAACAGTTCCCACTCAGCCCGGTCAGCTCGGGACACAGCAGGCAACGGGGGCCAGCCTCTGATATTGGAGGGATCAAAGGTCTGGCTCGTGGGTCCTTCCAAGGGACCGCGGCAATAAAGGCAGACGGCGGAGGAAAGGGGGCAGGCTCAGAGTTGGGTTAAATCCAGAAAGTTTATTGGTCCTCCGAACGGGGGGACCTCAACCACCAGGGGTGCCCAACCCAGAGCACCTGCAGATCGCGCGCCAGGGCATTTTATGGCGGGGGGGGGCATGGGGGGGGTGTACAGAACAACCAACCAGGGAAGGGAAGGGTGCGGCAAACAGAACGAGGGACACATAAAGGAACCAACTGTAACAGGGGAAGGGAGGGACTCCTTTCCCAGGACTAATCACCTGGCCCCCTGGCTAGAACTTTCCAGAAGCCTGGGAGGGGTGGCAGAGTGACAGACAGGGTCCTGGGAGGAGATAAAAATGACAGACAGGGTGATTTAAATAAAACGGGGGGGGTGTGCCCACTGGGGTACACCAAACTTACAGAACATAGGGGGGAGACCCGGACTGAACTAAGCTAACACACTCCCACAGGAGGCCACTACTGACACGCTGCAGGAGTGGACTGGAGCAGTAGCCAGAGTGTCGACATTGGGGAAAGCCTCGTGTGCCTACCCACAGACTGTCTGCTGAAATAGTCTCTATGGATATCTTTCCTCACGGATCTCCGGTCATTGGGGGGGGGCAATCCTCACTGTCACTGTTTTCTTTATGTTAAACTGTTTCTGTGCCTTCACTCGCCACAGGTGGTGCAGGAGACAACGTGACAATTAGATTAGGTGATTAGATTGCACCATTAGAATGATTTGCTTAATAATCTTTCCTTTATATTGTCAGTAAGATTTGGGCCAGAGGTGGGAGAATCATATTTTTAATCCTAGGAGAAGTAGCAAAAACCTTTTACCGTAGCAATTGCTGGGTCTGTGGAAGGCCAGGAGAATCTGAAAACTGGCCATGGGTGGCCAGCCCAGTCAAACCTAAATGGTGAGTCAGCACCCTGAGTGAAGTCCATAATGGGACCGGATTTTAGGGTGAAGACAGAAGTCCATGGCGACTCCATTCTTCCGAAAGAGGCGGTTATTGTCTCAATAGAATAGGAGGTGTATACGTGGGAAAAAGTGTTTGTGACTGGACTTTATCTTTGGGTTTATCTATTCGCAGAAGAAGGGGGAGCGTGTAGAAAATTAAATTACTCAAACTGCTGTTTGCAAATAGGTGACAATAGAAAGTGGTAAAACAAATAACAAAGGGAATAAGAAAGTTAGCTCATGTACCTGTCCAAATGTGGAAAGGATGGGAATGGGACATGTTTTCATGGTTACCTGGTGGACTATGGGTTAAACAAATGCTTTTTTCATCTTATGTGCTGTAGCAACTCGAAGCATCATCCCTTGCTTAGTGCAACTTATTCAACATGTGATCAAGGGGATGCAGGGAGTAGCCATGCCTACAGATCCAGAAATGGCTACAAAAGGACAGAAAATGATTATTACCGCAGGCCTGGGCCCTATGGTATATCACCGTGTCCCGCAGCCATAGGGAGGAGGAGGAGGAGAAGATCCAACAGGCAGGAATTGTGCAGCAAGATTGATTTATTTAATTATTTTACAAACTCTTTTATAGACTTTTTTCTTCACAGTCCAATTGGACAAAGGACCAGCCACCCCTTGGGGGTGATTGGCCAAAATCCTAAAACATCCATTATCAAAATATTTTTCTACTATACCATAAACAAGACTTTTCAAGGTTGCAGGTGTCTTGGTTGTTTACATTCCCTGCTACCTCTTCTGTGAGAGAGAAAAGTCTCTCACGGACTTAGAAACTAGCAAGAAAATCCTTGCTAGCAGCATTTTTGTATCTACAAATGATGTCACTGCAAATAATTGCAAAACCAAAAAAGACCCAGGGACAGAAAATTAAGTCAATAATAACTAAAGTTTTTAAGGACAATTATTAAGGAAATAAAAGAGGAGGAATTGAAAAGAAATGAGATAGCTTTTTCTTTACAAACAAAGCCTGGGTCTGATAGGTAAAGGCTAGATACTAAAAGAAGAAAGAAACAATGGGAGAAATTCCACTGATTGATGAAAGGAGTGAGAGGGTTTAGTCTTTACAAATCATCCATGGGTCTGCTGATAGGTAAAGATAGATACTGAGAGATGAAAGAAGCAATGGGAAGAACCATAAATTCTATAGGAAAATAAAAAAAAAGGGGTTTACATTAGAAGAGGGTCTGTATTAGGCGATTCGGGAAGCCTATACCTCTCAAGTACCTCAGCCAATGCAGAAAGAGAGAGGGAAATGCGGCCAGGAAATTAGGATAAAAAGCAGGCTGCATCCTCTAACTGTCCTGGGTTGCAGTGTATTCTATTACCATCCTCATGAGCTGTTGAAACCAGGTGGGGCAGTGTTTCCTTGCCTCCTTCCTCTGGACCATCTTTCTGTTAATGGCCCATCAATGCCCTGCTGCATGACTCATAGATAACTCCCTCTGGACTATCTTTTGTTAATGAGCCCATCAATGCCTTGCCTCATGATTTATCATCCCATTGTGAGGTGCTCCACCCAGAGGGAGGAACCAAGCATTCCATCCTGGAAATAATCTGAGATTCCGAACACCACAGACACCCTTTTCCACTGGATTCCCAGAGGACAAGTGCTACATAGCCACCAGTGGACCTTCCGAGGAAGAGCAGACCCTTCTACAGGATCACCGCTTCAACAGAACCACATTCACTGTCGATTTCTCTATTTTCGTTTTGCCTCTGAATCACGAGTTCTTTTACTCAGAGTTAGGATTGAAACGCAGGAGACGCCAGGCTTTTCTTCTAATTGATGTTTATAATTTCTTATCTATAATAGAGCTGCACAGAGTGTGCCTCCAAGTTAACAAGGTGGAAAAATGGCCATGAGTTCTAACTTCCAAGGCCTTTTAAGGTCCAAATTACCCAATTATGGAATGCAAACTAATTTGCTTTTACTTATAATCCAATAACTAACTATTCATGATCCGCACTGCAGGTTTTTTGACCCAATACCAGAACACCCAGATTTGTGAAGAAGGAGAAAAGAAGAAGAACAAATCCACACCCCAAATCCTCCATATTGTAACACACATATATATATATATTATTATATCCCAGAAACCTAAATTCTCTAAACCCAGGGTTCCAACAATCCACCACTTCAGGAGGACTGCAGCCACCATTTTATCAGACTGCTACCGCCACCCTGAATAACAGGGTGTCAGGTTGTATCCTGACTCAGTCAGTTTAAACCAGTGTTTTCTGCTGCCGTTGTGTCCTCTGGGAACAGTTCCCACTCAGCCCGGTCAGCTCGGGACACAGCAGGCAACGGGGGCCAGCCTCTGATATTGGAGGGATCAAAGGTCTGGCTCGTGGGTCCTTCCAAGGGACCGCGGCAATAAAGGCAGACGGCGGAGGAAAGGGGGCAGGCTCAGAGTTGGGTTAAATCCAGAAAGTTTATTGGTCCTCCGAACGGGGGGACCTCAACCACCAGGGGTGCCCAACCCAGAGCACCTGCAGATCGCGCGCCAGGGCATTTTATGGCGGGGGGGGGCATGGGGGGGGTGTACAGAACAACCAACCAGGGAAGGGAAGGGTGCGGCAAACAGAACGAGGGACACATAAAGGAACCAACTGTAACAGGGGAAGGGAGGGACTCCTTTCCCAGGACTAATCACCTGGCCCCCTGGCTAGAACTTTCCAGAAGCCTGGGAGGGGTGGCAGAGTGACAGACAGGGTCCTGGGAGGAGATAAAAATGACAGACAGGGTGATTTAAATAAAATGGGGGGGGTGTGCCCACTGGGGTACACCAAACTTACAGAACATAGGGGGGAGACCCGGACTGAACTAAGCTAACACACTCCCACAGGAGGCCACTACTGACACGCTGCAGGAGTGGACTGGAGCAGTAGCCAGAGTGTCGACATTGGGGAAAGCCTCGTGTGCCTACCCACAGACTGTCTGCTGAAATAGTCTCTATGGATATCTTTCCTCACGGATCTCCGGTCATTGGGGGGGGGCAATCCTCACTGTCATTGTTTTCTTTATGTTAAACTGTTTCTGTGCCTTCACTCGCCACAGGTGGTGCAGGAGACAACGTGACAATTAGATTAGGTGATTAGATTGCACCATTAGAATGATTTGCTTAATAATCTTTCCTTTATATTGTCAGTAAGATTTGGGCCAGAGGTGGGAGAATCATATTTTTAATCCTAGGAGAAGTAGCAAAAACCTTTTACCGTAGCAATTTCTGGGTCTGTGGAAGGCCAGGAGAATCTGAAAACTGGCCATGGGTGGCCAGCCCAGTCAAACCTAAATGGTGAGTCAGCACCCTGAGTGAAGTCCATAATGGGACCGGATTTTAGGGTGAAGACAGAAGTCCATGGCGACTCCATTCTTCCGAAAGAGGCGTTTATTGTCTCAATAGAATAGGAGGTGTATACGTGGGAAAAAGTGTTTGTGACTGGACTTTATCTTTGGGTTTATCTATTCGCAGAAGAAGGGGGAGCGTGTAGAAAATTAAATTACTCAAACTGCTGTTTGCAAATAGGTGACAATAGAAAGTGGTAAAACAAATAACAAAGGGAATAAGAAAGTTAGCTCATGTACCTGTCCAAATGTGGAAAGGATGGGAATGGGACATGTTTTCATGGTTACCTGGTGGACTATGGGTTAAACAAATGCTTTTTTCATCTTATGTGCTGTAGCAACTCGAAGCATCATCCCTTGCTTAGTGCAACTTATTCAACATGTGATCAAGGGGATGCAGGGAGTAGCCATGCCTACAGATCCAGAAATGGCTACAAAAGGACAGAAAATGATTATTACCGCAGGCCTGGGCCCTATGGTATATCACCGTGTCCCGCAGCCATAGGGAGGAGGAGGAGGAGAAGATCCAACAGGCAGGAATTGTGCAGCAAGATTGATTTATTTAATTATTTTACAAACTCTTTTATAGACTTTTTTCTTCACAGTCCAATTGGACAAAGGACCAGCCACCCCTTGGGGGTGATTGGCCAAAATCCTAAAACATCCATTATCAAAATATTTTTCTACTATACCATAAACAAGACTTTTCAAGGTTGCAGGTGTCTTGGTTGTTTACATTCCCTGCTACCTCTTCTGTGAGAGAGAAAAGTCTCTCACGGACTTAGAAACTAGCAAGAAAATCCTTGCTAGCAGCATTTTTGTATCTACAAATGATGTCACTGCAAATAATTGCAAAACCAAAAAAGACCCAGGGACAGAAAATTAAGTCAATAATAACTAAAGTTTTTAAGGACAATTATTAAGGAAATAAAAGAGGAGGAATTGAAAAGAAATGAGATAGCTTTTTCTTTACAAACAAAGCCTGGGTCTGATAGGTAAAGGCTAGATACTAAAAGAAGAAAGAAACAATGGGAGAAATTCCACTGATTGATGAAAGGAGTGAGAGGGTTTAGTCTTTACAAATCATCCATGGGTCTACTGATAGGTAAAGATAGATACTGAGAGATGAAAGAAGCAATGGGAAGAACCATAAATTCTATAGGAAAATAAAAAAAAAGGGGGTTACATTAGAAGAGGGTCTGTATTAGGCGATTCGGGAAGCCTATACCTCTCAAGTACCTCAGCCAATGCAGAAAGAGAGAGGGAAATGCGGCCAGGAAATTAGGATAAAAAGCAGGCTGCATCCTCTAACTGTCCTGGGTTGCAGTGTATTCTATTACCATCCTCATGAGCTGTTGAAACCAGGTGGGGCAGTGTTTCCTTGCCTCCTTCCTCTGGACCATCTTTCTGTTAATGGCCCATCAATGCCCTGCTGCATGACTCATAGATAACTCCCTCTGGACTATCTTTTGTTAATGAGCCCATCAATGCCTTGCCTCATGATTTATCATCCCATTGTGAGGTGCTCCACCCAGAGGGAGGAACCAAGCATTCCATCCTGGAAATAATCTGAGATTCCGAACACCACAGACACCCTTTTCCACTGGATTCCCAGAGGACAAGTGCTACATAGCCACCAGTGGACCTTCCGAGGAAGAGCAGACCCTTCTACAGGATCACCGCTTCAACAGAACCACATTCACTGTCGATTTCTCTATTTTCGTTTTGCCTCTGAATCACGAGTTCTTTTACTCAGAGTTAGGATTGAAACGCAGGAGACGCCAGGCTTTTCTTCTAATTGATGTTTATAATTTCTTATCTATAATAGAGCTGCACAGAGTGTGCCTCCAAGTTAACAAGGTGGAAAAATGGCCATGAGTTCTAACTTCCAAGGCCTTTTAAGGTCCAAATTACCCAATTATGGAATGCAAACTAATTTGCTTTTACTTATAATCCAATAACTAACTATTCATGATCCGCACTGCAGGTTTTTTGACCCAATACCAGAACACCCAGATTTGTGAAGAAGGAGAAAAGAAGAAGAACAAATCCACACCCCAAATCCTCCATATTGTAACACACATATATATATATATTATTATATCCCAGAAACCTAAATTCTCTAAACCCAGGGTTCCAACAATCCACCACTTCAGGAGGACTGCAGCCACCATTTTATCAGACTGCTACCGCCACCCTGAATAACAGGGTGTCAGGTTGTATCCTGACTCAGTCAGTTTAAACCAGTGTTTTCTGCTGCCGTTGTGTCCTCTGGGAACAGTTCCCACTCAGCCCGGTCAGCTCGGGACACAGCAGGCAACGGGGGCCAGCCTCTGATATTGGAGGGATCAAAGGTCTGGCTCGTGGGTCCTTCCAAGGGACCGCGGCAATAAAGGCAGACGGCGGAGGAAAGGGGGCAGGCTCAGAGTTGGGTTAAATCCAGAAAGTTTATTGGTCCTCCGAACGGGGGGACCTCAACCACCAGGGGTGCCCAACCCAGAGCACCTGCAGATCGCGCGCCAGGGCATTTTATGGCGGGGGGGGGCATGGGGGGGGTGTACAGAACAACCAACCAGGGAAGGGAAGGGTGCGGCAAACAGAACGAGGGACACATAAAGGAACCAACTGTAACAGGGGAAGGGAGGGACTCCTTTCCCAGGACTAATCACCTGGCCCCCTGGCTAGAACTTTCCAGAAGCCTGGGAGGGGTGGCAGAGTGACAGACAGGGTCCTGGGAGGAGATAAAAATGACAGACAGGGTGATTTAAATAAAACGGGGGGGGGGGGTGTGCCCACTGGGGTACACCAAACTTACAGAACATAGGGGGGAGACCCGGACTGAACTAAGCTAACACACTCCCACAGGAGGCCACTACTGACACGCTGCAGGAGTGGACTGGAGCAGTAGCCAGAGTGTCGACATTGGGGAAAGCCTCGTGTGCCTACCCACAGACTGTCTGCTGAAATAGTCTCTATGGATATCTTTCCTCACGGATCTCCGGTCATTGGGGGGGGGGGCAATCCTCACTGTCATTGTTTTCTTTATGTTAAACTGTTTCTGTGCCTTCACTCGCCACAGGTGGTGCAGGAGACAACGTGACAATTAGATTAGGTGATTAGATTGCACCATTAGAATGATTTGCTTAATAATCTTTCCTTTATATTGTCAGTAAGATTTGGGCCAGAGGTGGGAGAATCATATTTTTAATCCTAGGAGAAGTAGCAAAAACCTTTTACCGTAGCAATTGCTGGGTCTGTGGAAGGCCAGGAGAATCTGAAAACTGGCCATGGGTGGCCAGCCCAGTCAAACCTAAATGGTGAGTCAGCACCCTGAGTGAAGTCCATAATGGGACCGGATTTTAGGGTGAAGACAGAAGTCCATGGCGACTCCATTCTTCCGAAAGAGGCGGTTATTGTCTCAATAGAATAGGAGGTGTATACGTGGGAAAAAGTGTTTGTGACTGGACTTTATCTTTGGGTTTATCTATTCGCAGAAGAAGGGGGAGCGTGTAGAAAATTAAATTACTCAAACTGCTGTTTGCAAATAGGTGACAATAGAAAGTGGTAAAACAAATAACAAAGGGAATAAGAAAGTTAGCTCATGTACCTGTCCAAATGTGGAAAGGATGGGAATGGGACATGTTTTCATGGTTACCTGGTGGACTATGGGTTAAACAAATGCTTTTTTCATCTTATGTGCTGTAGCAACTCGAAGCATCATCCCTTGCTTAGTGCAACTTATTCAACATGTGATCAAGGGGATGCAGGGAGTAGCCATGCCTACAGATCCAGAAATGGCTACAAAAGGACAGAAAATGATTATTACCGCAGGCCTGGGCCCTATGGTATATCACCGTGTCCCGCAGCCATAGGGAGGAGGAGGAGGAGAAGATCCAACAGGCAGGAATTGTGCAGCAAGATTGATTTATTTAATTATTTTACAAACTCTTTTATAGACTTTTTTCTTCACAGTCCAATTGGACAAAGGACCAGCCACCCCTTGGGGGTGATTGGCCAAAATCCTAAAACATCCATTATCAAAATATTTTTCTACTATACCATAAACAAGACTTTTCAAGGTTGCAGGTGTCTTGGTTGTTTACATTCCCTGCTACCTCTTCTGTGAGAGAGAAAAGTCTCTCACGGACTTAGAAACTAGCAAGAAAATCCTTGCTAGCAGCATTTTTGTATCTACAAATGATGTCACTGCAAATAATTGCAAAACCAAAAAAGACCCAGGGACAGAAAATTAAGTCAATAATAACTAAAGTTTTTAAGGACAATTATTAAGGAAATAAAAGAGGAGGAATTGAAAAGAAATGAGATAGCTTTTTCTTTACAAACAAAGCCTGGGTCTGATAGGTAAAGGCTAGATACTAAAAGAAGAAAGAAACAATGGGAGAAATTCCACTGATTGATGAAAGGAGTGAGAGGGTTTAGTCTTTACAAATCATCCATGGGTCTGCTGATAGGTAAAGATAGATACTGAGAGATGAAAGAAGCAATGGGAAGAACCATAAATTCTATAGGAAAATTTAAAAAAAAAGGGGTTTACATTAGAAGAGGGTCTGTATTAGGCGATTCGGGAAGCCTATACCTCTCAAGTACCTCAGCCAATGCAGAAAGAGAGAGGGAAATGCGGCCAGGAAATTAGGATAAAAAGCAGGCTGCATCCTCTAACTGTCCTGGGTTGCAGTGTATTCTATTACCATCCTCATGAGCTGTTGAAACCAGGTGGGGCAGTGTTTCCTTGCCTCCTTCCTCTGGACCATCTTTCTGTTAATGGCCCATCAATGCCCTGCTGCATGACTCATAGATAACTCCCTCTGGACTATCTTTTGTTAATGAGCCCATCAATGCCTTGCCTCATGATTTATCATCCCATTGTGAGGTGCTCCACCCAGAGGGAGGAACCAAGCATTCCATCCTGGAAATAATCTGAGATTCCGAACACCACAGACACCCTTTTCCACTGGATTCCCAGAGGACAAGTGCTACATAGCCACCAGTGGACCTTCCGAGGAAGAGCAGACCCTTCTACAGGATCACCGCTTCAACAGAACCACATTCACTGTCGATTTCTCTATTTTCGTTTTGCCTCTGAATCACGAGTTCTTTTACTCAGAGTTAGGATTGAAACGCAGGAGACGCCAGGCTTTTCTTCTAATTGATGTTTATAATTTCTTATCTATAATAGAGCTGCACAGAGTGTGCCTCCAAGTTAACAAGGTGGAAAAATGGCCATGAGTTCTAACTTCCAAGGCCTTTTAAGGTCCAAATTACCCAATTATGGAATGCAAACTAATTTGCTTTTACTTATAATCCAATAACTAACTATTCATGATCCGCACTGCAGGTTTTTTGACCCAATACCAGAACACCCAGATTTGTGAAGAAGGAGAAAAGAAGAAGAACAAATCCACACCCCAAATCCTCCATATTGTAACACACATATATATATATATTATTATATCCCAGAAACCTAAATTCTCTAAACCCAGGGTTCCAACAATCCACCACTTCAGGAGGACTGCAGCCACCATTTTATCAGACTGCTACCGCCACCCTGAATAACAGGGTGTCAGGTTGTATCCTGACTCAGTCAGTTTAAACCAGTGTTTTCTGCTGCCGTTGTGTCCTCTGGGAACAGTTCCCACTCAGCCCGGTCAGCTCGGGACACAGCAGGCAACGGGGGCCAGCCTCTGATATTGGAGGGATCAAAGGTCTGGCTCGTGGGTCCTTCCAAGGGACCGCGGCAATAAAGGCAGACGGCGGAGGAAAGGGGGCAGGCTCAGAGTTGGGTTAAATCCAGAAAGTTTATTGGTCCTCCGAACGGGGGGACCTCAACCACCAGGGGTGCCCAACCCAGAGCACCTGCAGATCGCGCGCCAGGGCATTTTATGGCGGGGGGGGGGGCATGGGGGGGGTGTACAGAACAACCAACCAGGGAAGGGAAGGGTGTGGCAAACAGAACGAGGGACACATAAAGGAACCAACTGTAACAGGGGAAGGGAGGGACTCCTTTCCCAGGACTAATCACCTGGCCCCCTGGCTAGAACTTTCCAGAAGCCTGGGAGGGGTGGCAGAGTGACAGACAGGGTCCTGGGAGGAGATAAAAATGACAGACAGGGTGATTTAAATAAAACGGGGGGGGTGTGCCCACTGGGGTACACCAAACTTACAGAACATAGGGGGGAGACCCGGACTGAACTAAGCTAACACACTCCCACAGGAGGCCACTACTGACACGCTGCAGGAGTGGACTGGAGCAGTAGCCAGAGTGTCGACATTGGGGAAAGCCTCGTGTGCCTACCCACAGACTGTCTGCTGAAATAGTCTCTATGGATATCTTTCCTCACGGATCTCCGGTCATTGGGGGGGGGCAATCCTCACTGTCATTGTTTTCTTTATGTTAAACTGTTTCTGTGCCTTCACTCGCCACAGGTGGTGCAGGAGACAACGTGACAATTAGATTAGGTGATTAGATTGCACCATTAGAATGATTTGCTTAATAATCTTTCCTTTATATTGTCAGTAAGATTTGGGCCAGAGGTGGGAGAATCATATTTTTAATCCTAGGAGAAGTAGCAAAAACCTTTTACCGTAGCAATTGCTGGGTCTGTGGAAGGCCAGGAGAATCTGAAAACTGGCCATGGGTGGCCAGCCCAGTCAAACCTAAATGGTGAGTCAGCACCCTGAGTGAAGTCCATAATGGGACCGGATTTTAGGGTGAAGACAGAAGTCCATGGCGACTCCATTCTTCCGAAAGAGGCGTTTATTGTCTCAATAGAATAGGAGGTGTATACGTGGGAAAAAGTGTTTGTGACTGGACTTTATCTTTGGGTTTATCTATTCGCAGAAGAAGGGGGAGCGTGTAGAAAATTAAATTACTCAAACTGCTGTTTGCAAATAGGTGACAATAGAAAGTGGTAAAACAAATAACAAAGGGAATAAGAAAGTTAGCTCATGTACCTGTCCAAATGTGGAAAGGATGGGAATGGGACATGTTTTCATGGTTACCTGGTGGACTATGGGTTAAACAAATGCTTTTTTCATCTTATGTGCTGTAGCAACTCGAAGCATCATCCCTTGCTTAGTGCAACTTATTCAACATGTGATCAAGGGGATGCAGGGAGTAGCCATGCCTACAGATCCAGAAATGGCTACAAAAGGACAGAAAATGATTATTACCGCAGGCCTGGGCCCTATGGTATATCACCATGTCCCGCAGCCATAGGGAGGAGGAGGAGGAGAAGATCCAACAGGCAGGAATTGTGCAGCAAGATTGATTTATTTAATTATTTTACAAACTCTTTTATAGACTTTTTTCTTCACAGTCCAATTGGACAAAGGACCAGCCACCCCTTGGGGGTGATTGGCCAAAATCCTAAAACATCCATTATCAAAATATTTTTCTACTATACCATAAACAAGACTTTTCAAGGTTGCAGGTGTCTTGGTTGTTTACATTCCCTGCTACCTCTTCTGTGAGAGAGAAAAGTCTCTCACGGACTTAGAAACTAGCAAGAAAATCCTTGCTAGCAGCATTTTTGTATCTACAAATGATGTCACTGCAAATAATTGCAAAACCAAAAAAGACCCAGGGACAGAAAATTAAGTCAATAATAACTAAAGTTTTTAAGGACAATTATTAAGGAAATAAAAGAGGAGGAATTGAAAAGAAATGAGATAGCTTTTTCTTTACAAACAAAGCGTGGGTCTGATAGGTAAAGGCTAGATACTAAAAGAAGAAAGAAACAATGGGAGAAATTCCACTGATTGATGAAAGGAGTGAGAGGGTTTAGTCTTTACAAATCATCCATGGGTCTGCTGATAGGTAAAGATAGATACTGAGAGATGAAAGAAGCAATGGGAAGAACCATAAATTCTATAGGAAAATAAAAAAAAAGGGGTTTACATTAGAAGAGGGTCTGTATTAGGCGATTCGGGAAGCCTATACCTCTCAAGTACCTCAGCCAATGCAGAAAGAGAGAGGGAAATGCGGCCAGGAAATTAGGATAAAAAGCAGGCTGCATCCTCTAACTGTCCTGGGTTGCAGTGTATTCTATTACCATCCTCATGAGCTGTTGAAACCAGGTGGGGCAGTGTTTCCTTGCCTCCTTCCTCTGGACCATCTTTCTGTTAATGGCCCATCAATGCCCTGCTGCATGACTCATAGATAACTCCCTCTGGACTATCTTTTGTTAATGAGCCCATCAATGCCTTGCCTCATGATTTATCATCCCATTGTGAGGTGCTCCACCCAGAGGGAGGAACCAAGCATTCCATCCTGGAAATAATCTGAGATTCCGAACACCACAGACACCCTTTTCCACTGGATTCCCAGAGGACAAGTGCTACATAGCCACCAGTGGACCTTCCGAGGAAGAGCAGACCCTTCTACAGGATCACCGCTTCAACAGAACCACATTCACTGTCGATTTCTCTATTTTCGTTTTGCCTCTGAATCACGAGTTCTTTTACTCAGAGTTAGGATTGAAACGCAGGAGACGCCAGGCTTTTCTTCTAATTGATGTTTATAATTTCTTATCTATAATAGAGCTGCACAGAGTGTGCCTCCAAGTTAACAAGGTGGAAAAATGGCCATGAGTTCTAACTTCCAAGGCCTTTTAAGGTCCAAATTACCCAATTATGGAATGCAAACTAATTTGCTTTTACTTATAATCCAATAACTAACTATTCATGATCCGCACTGCAGGTTTTTTGACCCAATACCAGAACACCCAGATTTGTGAAGAAGGAGAAAAGAAGAAGAACAAATCCACACCCCAAATCCTCCATATTGTAACACACATATATATATATATTATTATATCCCAGAAACCTAAATTCTCTAAACCCAGGGTTCCAACAATCCACCACTTCAGGAGGACTGCAGCCACCATTTTATCAGACTGCTACCGCCACCCTGAATAACAGGGTGTCAGGTTGTATCCTGACTCAGTCAGTTTAAACCAGTGTTTTCTGCTGCCGTTGTGTCCTCTGGGAACAGTTCCCACTCAGCCCGGTCAGCTCGGGACACAGCAGGCAACGGGGGCCAGCCTCTGATATTGGAGGGATCAAAGGTCTGGCTCGTGGGTCCTTCCAAGGGACCGCGGCAATAAAGGCAGACGGCGGAGGAAAGGGGGCAGGCTCAGAGTTGGGTTAAATCCAGAAAGTTTATTGGTCCTCCGAACGGGGGGACCTCAACCACCAGGGGTGCCCAACCCAGAGCACCTGCAGATCGCGCGCCAGGGCATTTTATGGCGGGGGGGGGGGCATGGGGGGGTGTACAGAACAACCAACCAGGGAAGGGAAGGGTGCGGCAAACAGAACGAGGGACACATAAAGGAACCAACTGTAACAGGGGAAGGGAGGGACTCCTTTCCCAGGACTAATCACCTGGCCCCCTGGCTAGAACTTTCCAGAAGCCTGGGAGGGGTGGCAGAGGGACAGACAGGGTCCTGGGAGGAGATAAAAATGACAGACAGGGTGATTTAAATAAAACGGGGGAGGTGTGCCCACTGGGGTACACCAAACTTACAGAACATAGGGGGGAGACCCGGACTGAACTAAGCTAACACACTCCCACAGGAGGCCACTACTGACACGCTGCAGGAGTGGACTGGAGCAGTAGCCAGAGTGTCGACATTGGGGAAAGCCTCGTGTGCCTACCCACAGACTGTCTGCTGAAATAGTCTCTATGGATATCTTTCCTCACGGATCTCCGGTCATTGGGGGGGGGCAATCCTCACTGTCATTGTTTTCTTTATGTTAAACTGTTTCTGTGCCTTCACTCGCCACAGGTGGTGCAGGAGACAACGTGACAATTAGATTAGGTGATTAGATTGCACCATTAGAATGATTTGCTTAATAATCTTTCCTTTATATTGTCAGTAAGATTTGGGCCAGAGGTGGGAGAATCATATTTTTAATCCTAGGAGAAGTAGCAAAAACCTTTTACCGTAGCAATTGCTGGGTCTGTGGAAGGCCAGGAGAATCTGAAAACTGGCCATGGGTGGCCAGCCCAGTCAAACCTAAATGGTGAGTCAGCACCCTGAGTGAAGTCCATAATGGGACCGGATTTTAGGGTGAAGACAGAAGTCCATGGCGACTCCATTCTTCCGAAAGAGGCGGTTATTGTCTCAATAGAATAGGAGGTGTATACGTGGGAAAAAGTGTTTGTGACTGGACTTTATCTTTGGGTTTATCTATTCGCAGAAGAAGGGGGAGCGTGTAGAAAATTAAATTACTCAAACTGCTGTTTGCAAATAGGTGACAATAGAAAGTGGTAAAACAAATAACAAAGGGAATAAGAAAGTTAGCTCATGTACCTGTCCAAATGTGGAAAGGATGGGAATGGGACATGTTTTCATGGTTACCTGGTGGACTATGGGTTAAACAAATGCTTTTTTCATCTTATGTGCTGTAGCAACTCGAAGCATCATCCCTTGCTTAGTGCAACTTATTCAACATGTGATCAAGGGGATGCAGGGAGTAGCCATGCCTACAGATCCAGAAATGGCTACAAAAGGACAGAAAATGATTATTACCGCAGGCCTGGGCCCTATGGTATATCACCGTGTCCCGCAGCCATAGGGAGGAGGAGGAGGAGAAGATCCAACAGGCAGGAATTGTGCAGCAAGATTGATTTATTTAATTATTTTACAAACTCTTTTATAGACTTTTTTCTTCACAGTCCAATTGGACAAAGGACCAGCCACCCCTTGGGGGTGATTGGCCAAAATCCTAAAACATCCATTATCAAAATATTTTTCTACTATACCATAAACAAGACTTTTCAAGGTTGCAGGTGTCTTGGTTGTTTACATTCCCTGCTACCTCTTCTGTGAGAGAGAAAAGTCTCTCACGGACTTAGAAACTAGCAAGAAAATCCTTGCTAGCAGCATTTTTGTATCTACAAATGATGTCACTGCAAATAATTGCAAAACCAAAAAAGACCCAGGGACAGAAAATTAAGTCAATAATAACTAAAGTTTTTAAGGACAATTATTAAGGAAATAAAAGAGGAGGAATTGAAAAGAAATGAGATAGCTTTTTCTTTACAAACAAAGCCTGGGTCTGATAGGTAAAGGCTAGATACTAAAAGAAGAAAGAAACAATGGGAGAAATTCCACTGATTGATGAAAGGAGTGAGAGGGTTTAGTCTTTACAAATCATCCATGGGTCTGCTGATAGGTAAAGATAGATACTGAGAGATGAAAGAAGCAATGGGAAGAACCATAAATTCTATAGGAAAATTTAAAAAAAAAGGGGTTTACATTAGAAGAGGGTCTGTATTAGGCGATTCGGGAAGCCTATACCTCTCAAGTACCTCAGCCAATGCAGAAAGAGAGAGGGAAATGCGGCCAGGAAATTAGGATAAAAAGCAGGCTGCATCCTCTAACTGTCCTGGGTTGCAGTGTATTCTATTACCATCCTCATGAGCTGTTGAAACCAGGTGGGGCAGTGTTTCCTTGCCTCCTTCCTCTGGACCATCTTTCTGTTAATGGCCCATCAATGCCCTGCTGCATGACTCATAGATAACTCCCTCTGGACTATCTTTTGTTAATGAGCCCATCAATGCCTTGCCTCATGATTTATCATCCCATTGTGAGGTGCTCCACCCAGAGGGAGGAACCAAGCATTCCATCCTGGAAATAATCTGAGATTCCGAACACCACAGACACCCTTTTCCACTGGATTCCCAGAGGACAAGTGCTACATAGCCACCAGTGGACCTTCCGAGGAAGAGCAGACCCTTCTACAGGATCACCGCTTCAACAGAACCACATTCACTGTCGATTTCTCTATTTTCGTTTTGCCTCTGAATCACGAGTTCTTTTACTCAGAGTTAGGATTGAAACGCAGGAGACGCCAGGCTTTTCTTCTAATTGATGTTTATAATTTCTTATCTATAATAGAGCTGCACAGAGTGTGCCTCCAAGTTAACAAGGTGGAAAAATGGCCATGAGTTCTAACTTCCAAGGCCTTTTAAGGTCCAAATTACCCAATTATGGAATGCAAACTAATTTGCTTTTACTTATAATCCAATAACTAACTATTCATGATCCGCACTGCAGGTTTTTTGACCCAATACCAGAACACCCAGATTTGTGAAGAAGGAGAAAAGAAGAAGAACAAATCCACACCCCAAATCCTCCATATTGTAACACACATATATATATATATTATTATATCCCAGAAACCTAAATTCTCTAAACCCAGGGTTCCAACAATCCACCACTTCAGGAGGACTGCAGCCACCATTTTATCAGACTGCTACCGCCACCCTGAATAACAGGGTGTCAGGTTGTATCCTGACTCAGTCAGTTTAAACCAGTGTTTTCTGCTGCCGTTGTGTCCTCTGGGAACAGTTCCCACTCAGCCCGGTCAGCTCGGGACACAGCAGGCAACGGGGGCCAGCCTCTGATATTGGAGGGATCAAAGGTCTGGCTCGTGGGTCCTTCCAAGGGACCGCGGCAATAAAGGCAGACGGCGGAGGAAAGGGGGCAGGCTCAGAGTTGGGTTAAATCCAGAAAGTTTATTGGTCCTCCGAACGGGGGGACCTCAACCACCAGGGGTGCCCAACCCAGAGCACCTGCAGATCGCACGCCAGGGCATTTTATGGCGGGGGGGGGGGGCATGGGGGGGTGTACAGAACAACCAACCAGGGAAGGGAAGGGTGCGGCAAACAGAACGAGGGACACATAAAGGAACCAACTGTAACAGGGGAAGGGAGGGACTCCTTTCCCAGGACTAATCACCTGGCCCCCTGGCTAGAACTTTCCAGAAGCCTGGGAGGGGTGGCAGAGGGACAGACAGGGTCCTGGGAGGAGATAAAAATGACAGACAGGGTGATTTAAATAAAACGGGGGAGGTGTGCCCACTGGGGTACACCAAACTTACAGAACATAGGGGGGAGACCCGGACTGAACTAAGCTAACACACTCCCACAGGAGGCCACTACTGACACGCTGCAGGAGTGGACTGGAGCAGTAGCCAGAGTGTCGACATTGGGGAAAGCCTCGTGTGCCTACCCACAGACTGTCTGCTGAAATAGTCTCTATGGATATCTTTCCTCACGGATCTCCGGTCATTGGGGGGGGGCAATCCTCACTGTCATTGTTTTCTTTATGTTAAACTGTTTCTGTGCCTTCACTCGCCACAGGTGGTGCAGGAGACAACGTGACAATTAGATTAGGTGATTAGATTGCACCATTAGAATGATTTGCTTAATAATCTTTCCTTTATATTGTCAGTAAGATTTGGGCCAGAGGTGGGAGAATCATATTTTTAATCCTAGGAGAAGTAGCAAAAACCTTTTACCGTAGCAATTGCTGGGTCTGTGGAAGGCCAGGAGAATCTGAAAACTGGCCATGGGTGGCCAGCCCAGTCAAACCTAAATGGTGAGTCAGCACCCTGAGTGAAGTCCATAATGGGACCGGATTTTAGGGTGAAGACAGAAGTCCATGGCGACTCCATTCTTCCGAAAGAGGCGGTTATTGTCTCAATAGAATAGGAGGTGTATACGTGGGAAAAAGTGTTTGTGACTGGACTTTATCTTTGGGTTTATCTATTCGCAGAAGAAGGGGGAGCGTGTAGAAAATTAAATTACTCAAACTGCTGTTTGCAAATAGGTGACAATAGAAAGTGGTAAAACAAATAACAAAGGGAATAAGAAAGTTAGCTCATGTACCTGTCCAAATGTGGAAAGGATGGGAATGGGACATGTTTTCATGGTTACCTGGTGGACTATGGGTTAAACAAATGCTTTTTTCATCTTATGTGCTGTAGCAACTCGAAGCATCATCCCTTGCTTAGTGCAACTTATTCAACATGTGATCAAGGGGATGCAGGGAGTAGCCATGCCTACAGATCCAGAAATGGCTACAAAAGGACAGAAAATGATTATTACCGCAGGCCTGGGCCCTATGGTATATCACCGTGTCCCGCAGCCATAGGGAGGAGGAGGAGGAGAAGATCCAACAGGCAGGAATTGTGCAGCAAGATTGATTTATTTAATTATTTTACAAACTCTTTTATAGACTTTTTTCTTCACAGTCCAATTGGACAAAGGACCAGCCACCCCTTGGGGGTGATTGGCCAAAATCCTAAAACATCCATTATCAAAATATTTTTCTACTATACCATAAACAAGACTTTTCAAGGTTGCAGGTGTCTTGGTTGTTTACATTCCCTGCTACCTCTTCTGTGAGAGAGAAAAGTCTCTCACGGACTTAGAAACTAGCAAGAAAATCCTTGCTAGCAGCATTTTTGTATCTACAAATGATGTCACTGCAAATAATTGCAAAACCAAAAAAGACCCAGGGACAGAAAATTAAGTCAATAATAACTAAAGTTTTTAAGGACAATTATTAAGGAAATAAAAGAGGAGGAATTGAAAAGAAATGAGATAGCTTTTTCTTTACAAACAAAGCGTGGGTCTGATAGGTAAAGGCTAGATACTAAAAGAAGAAAGAAACAATGGGAGAAATTCCACTGATTGATGAAAGGAGTGAGAGGGTTTAGTCTTTACAAATCATCCATGGGTCTGCTGATAGGTAAAGATAGATACTGAGAGATGAAAGAAGCAATGGGAAGAACCATAAATTCTATAGGAAAATAAAAAAAAAGGGGTTTACATTAGAAGAGGGTCTGTATTAGGCGATTCGGGAAGCCTATACCTCTCAAGTACCTCAGCCAATGCAGAAAGAGAGAGGGAAATGCGGCCAGGAAATTAGGATAAAAAGCAGGCTGCATCCTCTAACTGTCCTGGGTTGCAGTGTATTCTATTACCATCCTCATGAGCTGTTGAAACCAGGTGGGGCAGTGTTTCCTTGCCTCCTTCCTCTGGACCATCTTTCTGTTAATGGCCCATCAATGCCCTGCTGCATGACTCATAGATAACTCCCTCTGGACTATCTTTTGTTAATGAGCCCATCAATGCCTTGCTTCATGATTTATCATCCCATTGTGAGGTGCTCCACCCAGAGGGAGGAACCAAGCATTCCATCCTGGAAATAATCTGAGATTCCGAACACCACAGACACCCTTTTCCACTGGATTCCCAGAGGACAAGTGCTACATAGCCACCAGTGGACCTTCCGAGGAAGAGCAGACCCTTCTACAGGATCACCGCTTCAACAGAACCACATTCACTGTCGATTTCTCTATTTTCGTTTTGCCTCTGAATCACGAGTTCTTTTACTCAGAGTTAGGATTGAAACGCAGGAGACGCCAGGCTTTTCTTCTAATTGATGTTTATAATTTCTTATCTATAATAGAGCTGCACAGAGTGTGCCTCCAAGTTAACAAGGTGGAAAAATGGCCATGAGTTCTAACTTCCAAGGCCTTTTAAGGTCCAAATTACCCAATTATGGAATGCAAACTAATTTGCTTTTACTTATAATCCAATAACTAACTATTCATGATCCGCACTGCAGGTTTTTTGACCCAATACCAGAACACCCAGATTTGTGAAGAAGGAGAAAAGAAGAAGAACAAATCCACACCCCAAATCCTCCATATTGTAACACACATATATATATATATTATTATATCCCAGAAACCTAAATTCTCTAAACCCAGGGTTCCAACAATCCACCACTTCAGGAGGACTGCAGCCACCATTTTATCAGACTGCTACCGCCACCCTGAATAACAGGGTGTCAGGTTGTATCCTGACTCAGTCAGTTTAAACCAGTGTTTTCTGCTGCCGTTGTGTCCTCTGGGAACAGTTCCCACTCAGCCCGGTCAGCTCGGGACACAGCAGGCAACGGGGGCCAGCCTCTGATATTGGAGGGATCAAAGGTCTGGCTCGTGGGTCCTTCCAAGGGACCGCGGCAATAAAGGCAGACGGCGGAGGAAAGGGGGCAGGCTCAGAGTTGGGTTAAATCCAGAAAGTTTATTGGTCCTCCGAACGGGGGGACCTCAACCACCAGGGGTGCCCAACCCAGAGCACCTGCAGATCGCGCGCCAGGGCATTTTATGGCGGGGGGGGGCATGGGGGGGGTGTACAGAACAACCAACCAGGGAAGGGAAGGGTGCGGCAAACAGAACGAGGGACACATAAAGGAACCAACTGTAACAGGGGAAGGGAGGGACTCCTTTCCCAGGACTAATCACCTGGCCCCCTGGCTAGAACTTTCCAGAAGCCTGGGAGGGGTGGCAGAGTGACAGACAGGGTCCTGGGAGGAGATAAAAATGACAGACAGGGTGATTTAAATAAAACGGGGGGGGTGTGCCCACTGGGGTACACCAAACTTACAGAACATAGGGGGGAGGCCTGGACTGAACTAAGCTAACACACTCCCACAGGAGGCCACTACTGACACGCTGCAGGAGTGGACTGGAGCAGTAGCCAGAGTGTCGACATTGGGGAAAGCCTCGTGTGCCTACCCACAGACTGTCTGCTGAAATAGTCTCTATGGATATCTTTCCTCACGGATCTCCGGTCATTGGGGGGGGGCAATCCTCACTGTCATTGTTTTCTTTATGTTAAACTGTTTCTGTGCCTTCACTCGCCACAGGTGGTGCAGGAGACAACGTGACAATTAGATTAGGTGATTAGATTGCACCATTAGAATGATTTGCTTAATAATCTTTCCTTTATATTGTCAGTAAGATTTGGGCCAGAGGTGGGAGAATCATATTTTTAATCCTAGGAGAAGTAGCAAAAACCTTTTACCGTAGCAATTGCTGGGTCTGTGGAAGGCCAGGAGAATCTGAAAACTGGCCATGGGTGGCCAGCCCAGTCAAACCTAAATGGTGAGTCAGCACCCTGAGTGAAGTCCATAATGGGACCGGATTTTAGGGTGAAGACAGAAGTCCATGGCGACTCCATTCTTCCGAAAGAGGCGGTTATTGTCTCAATAGAATAGGAGGTGTATACGTGGGAAAAAGTGTTTGTGACTGGACTTTATCTTTGGGTTTATCTATTCGCAGAAGAAGGGGGAGCGTGTAGAAAATTAAATTACTCAAACTGCTGTTTGCAAATAGGTGACAATAGAAAGTGGTAAAACAAATAACAAAGGGAATAAGAAAGTTAGCTCATGTACCTGTCCAAATGTGGAAAGGATGGGAATGGGACATGTTTTCATGGTTACCTGGTGGACTATGGGTTAAACAAATGCTTTTTTCATCTTATGTGCTGTAGCAACTCGAAGCATCATCCCTTGCTTAGTGCAACTTATTCAACATGTGATCAAGGGGATGCAGGGAGTAGCCATGCCTACAGATCCAGAAATGGCTACAAAAGGACAGAAAATGATTATTACCGCAGGCCTGGGCCCTATGGTATATCACCGTGTCCCGCAGCCATAGGGAGGAGGAGGAGGAGAAGATCCAACAGGCAGGAATTGTGCAGCAAGATTGATTTATTTAATTATTTTACAAACTCTTTTATAGACTTTTTTCTTCACAGTCCAATTGGACAAAGGACCAGCCACCCCTTGGGGGTGATTGGCCAAAATCCTAAAACATCCATTATCAAAATATTTTTCTACTATACCATAAACAAGACTTTTCAAGGTTGCAGGTGTCTTGGTTGTTTACATTCCCTGCTACCTCTTCTGTGAGAGAGAAAAGTCTCTCACGGACTTAGAAACTAGCAAGAAAATCCTTGCTAGCAGCATTTTTGTATCTACAAATGATGTCACTGCAAATAATTGCAAAACCAAAAAAGACCCAGGGACAGAAAATTAAGTCAATAATAACTAAAGTTTTTAAGGACAATTATTAAGGAAATAAAAGAGGAGGAATTGAAAAGAAATGAGATAGCTTTTTCTTTACAAACAAAGCGTGGGTCTGATAGGTAAAGGCTAGATACTAAAAGAAGAAAGAAACAATGGGAGAAATTCCACTGATTGATGAAAGGAGTGAGAGGGTTTAGTCTTTACAAATCATCCATGGGTCTGCTGATAGGTAAAGATAGATACTGAGAGATGAAAGAAGCAATGGGAAGAACCATAAATTCTATAGGAAAATAAAAAAAAAGGGGTTTACATTAGAAGAGGGTCTGTATTAGGCGATTCGGGAAGCCTATACCTCTCAAGTACCTCAGCCAATGCAGAAAGAGAGAGGGAAATGCGGCCAGGAAATTAGGATAAAAAGCAGGCTGCATCCTCTAACTGTCCTGGGTTGCAGTGTATTCTATTACCATCCTCATGAGCTGTTGAAACCAGGTGGGGCAGTGTTTCCTTGCCTCCTTCCTCTGGACCATCTTTCTGTTAATGGCCCATCAATGCCCTGCTGCATGACTCATAGATAACTCCCTCTGGACTATCTTTTGTTAATGAGCCCATCAATGCCTTGCTTCATGATTTATCATCCCATTGTGAGGTGCTCCACCCAGAGGGAGGAACCAAGCATTCCATCCTGGAAATAATCTGAGATTCCGAACACCACAGACACCCTTTTCCACTGGATTCCCAGAGGACAAGTGCTACATAGCCACCAGTGGACCTTCCGAGGAAGAGCAGACCCTTCTACAGGATCACCGCTTCAACAGAACCACATTCACTGTCGATTTCTCTATTTTCGTTTTGCCTCTGAATCACGAGTTCTTTTACTCAGAGTTAGGATTGAAACGCAGGAGACGCCAGGCTTTTCTTCTAATTGATGTTTATAATTTCTTATCTATAATAGAGCTGCACAGAGTGTGCCTCCAAGTTAACAAGGTGGAAAAATGGCCATGAGTTCTAACTTCCAAGGCCTTTTAAGGTCCAAATTACCCAATTATGGAATGCAAACTAATTTGCTTTTACTTATAATCCAATAACTAACTATTCATGATCCGCACTGCAGGTTTTTTGACCCAATACCAGAACACCCAGATTTGTGAAGAAGGAGAAAAGAAGAAGAACAAATCCACACCCCAAATCCTCCATATTGTAACACACATATATATATATATTATTATATCCCAGAAACCTAAATTCTCTAAACCCAGGGTTCCAACAATCCACCACTTCAGGAGGACTGCAGCCACCATTTTATCAGACTGCTACCGCCACCCTGAATAACAGGGTGTCAGGTTGTATCCTGACTCAGTCAGTTTAAACCAGTGTTTTCTGCTGCCGTTGTGTCCTCTGGGAACAGTTCCCACTCAGCCCGGTCAGCTCGGGACACAGCAGGCAACGGGGGCCAGCCTCTGATATTGGAGGGATCAAAGGTCTGGCTCGTGGGTCCTTCCAAGGGACCGCGGCAATAAAGGCAGACGGCGGAGGAAAGGGGGCAGGCTCAGAGTTGGGTTAAATCCAGAAAGTTTATTGGTCCTCCGAACGGGGGGACCTCAACCACCAGGGGTGCCCAACCCAGAGCACCTGCAGATCGCGCGCCAGGGCATTTTATGGCGGGGGGGGGCATGGGGGGGGTGTACAGAACAACCAACCAGGGAAGGGAAGGGTGCGGCAAACAGAACGAGGGACACATAAAGGAACCAACTGTAACAGGGGAAGGGAGGGACTCCTTTCCCAGGACTAATCACCTGGCCCCCTGGCTAGAACTTTCCAGAAGCCTGGGAGGGGTGGCAGAGTGACAGACAGGGTCCTGGGAGGAGATAAAAATGACAGACAGGGTGATTTAAATAAAACGGGGGGGGTGTGCCCACTGGGGTACACCAAACTTACAGAACATAGGGGGGAGGCCTGGACTGAACTAAGCTAACACACTCCCACAGGAGGCCACTACTGACACGCTGCAGGAGTGGACTGGAGCAGTAGCCAGAGTGTCGACATTGGGGAAAGCCTCGTGTGCCTACCCACAGACTGTCTGCTGAAATAGTCTCTATGGATATCTTTCCTCACGGATCTCCGGTCATTGGGGGGGGGCAATCCTCACTGTCATTGTTTTCTTTATGTTAAACTGTTTCTGTGCCTTCACTCGCCACAGGTGGTGCAGGAGACAACGTGACAATTAGATTAGGTGATTAGATTGCACCATTAGAATGATTTGCTTAATAATCTTTCCTTTATATTGTCAGTAAGATTTGGGCCAGAGGTGGGAGAATCATATTTTTAATCCTAGGAGAAGTAGCAAAAACCTTTTACCGTAGCAATTGCTGGGTCTGTGGAAGGCCAGGAGAATCTGAAAACTGGCCATGGGTGGCCAGCCCAGTCAAACCTAAATGGTGAGTCAGCACCCTGAGTGAAGTCCATAATGGGACCGGATTTTAGGGTGAAGACAGAAGTCCATGGCGACTCCATTCTTCCGAAAGAGGCGGTTATTGTCTCAATAGAATAGGAGGTGTATACGTGGGAAAAAGTGTTTGTGACTGGACTTTATCTTTGGGTTTATCTATTCGCAGAAGAAGGGGGAGCGTGTAGAAAATTAAATTACTCAAACTGCTGTTTGCAAATAGGTGACAATAGAAAGTGGTAAAACAAATAACAAAGGGAATAAGAAAGTTAGCTCATGTACCTGTCCAAATGTGGAAAGGATGGGAATGGGACATGTTTTCATGGTTACCTGGTGGACTATGGGTTAAACAAATGCTTTTTTCATCTTATGTGCTGTAGCAACTCGAAGCATCATCCCTTGCTTAGTGCAACTTATTCAACATGTGATCAAGGGGATGCAGGGAGTAGCCATGCCTACAGATCCAGAAATGGCTACAAAAGGACAGAAAATGATTATTACCGCAGGCCTGGGCCCTATGGTATATCACCGTGTCCCGCAGCCATAGGGAGGAGGAGGAGGAGAAGATCCAACAGGCAGGAATTGTGCAGCAAGATTGATTTATTTAATTATTTTACAAACTCTTTTATAGACTTTTTTCTTCACAGTCCAATTGGACAAAGGACCAGCCACCCCTTGGGGGTGATTGGCCAAAATCCTAAAACATCCATTATCAAAATATTTTTCTACTATACCATAAACAAGACTTTTCAAGGTTGCAGGTGTCTTGGTTGTTTACATTCCCTGCTACCTCTTCTGTGAGAGAGAAAAGTCTCTCACGGACTTAGAAACTAGCAAGAAAATCCTTGCTAGCAGCATTTTTGTATCTACAAATGATGTCACTGCAAATAATTGCAAAACCAAAAAAGACCCAGGGACAGAAAATTAAGTCAATAATAACTAAAGTTTTTAAGGACAATTATTAAGGAAATAAAAGAGGAGGAATTGAAAAGAAATGAGATAGCTTTTTCTTTACAAACAAAGCGTGGGTCTGATAGGTAAAGGCTAGATACTAAAAGAAGAAAGAAACAATGGGAGAAATTCCACTGATTGATGAAAGGAGTGAGAGGGTTTAGTCTTTACAAATCATCCATGGGTCTGCTGATAGGTAAAGATAGATACTGAGAGATGAAAGAAGCAATGGGAAGAACCATAAATTCTATAGGAAAATAAAAAAAAAGGGGTTTACATTAGAAGAGGGTCTGTATTAGGCGATTCGGGAAGCCTATACCTCTCAAGTACCTCAGCCAATGCAGAAAGAGAGAGGGAAATGCGGCCAGGAAATTAGGATAAAAAGCAGGCTGCATCCTCTAACTGTCCTGGGTTGCAGTGTATTCTATTACCATCCTCATGAGCTGTTGAAACCAGGTGGGGCAGTGTTTCCTTGCCTCCTTCCTCTGGACCATCTTTCTGTTAATGGCCCATCAATGCCCTGCTGCATGACTCATAGATAACTCCCTCTGGACTATCTTTTGTTAATGAGCCCATCAATGCCTTGCTTCATGATTTATCATCCCATTGTGAGGTGCTCCACCCAGAGGGAGGAACCAAGCATTCCATCCTGGAAATAATCTGAGATTCCGAACACCACAGACACCCTTTTCCACTGGATTCCCAGAGGACAAGTGCTACATAGCCACCAGTGGACCTTCCGAGGAAGAGCAGACCCTTCTACAGGATCACCGCTTCAACAGAACCACGTTCACTGTCGATTTCTCTATTTTCGTTTTGCCTCTGAATCACGAGTTCTTTTACTCAGAGTTAGGATTGAAACGCAGGAGACGCCAGGCTTTTCTTCTAATTGATGTTTATAATTTCTTATCTATAATAGAGCTGCACAGAGTGTGCCTCCAAGTTAACAAGGTGGAAAAATGGCCATGAGTTCTAACTTCCAAGGCCTTTTAAGGTCCAAATTACCCAATTATGGAATGCAAACTAATTTGCTTTTACTTATAATCCAATAACTAACTATTCATGATCCGCACTGCAGGTTTTTTGACCCAATACCAGAACACCCAGATTTGTGAAGAAGGAGAAAAGAAGAAGAACAAATCCACACCCCAAATCCTCCATATTGTAACACACATATATATATATATTATTATATCCCAGAAACCTAAATTCTCTAAACCCAGGGTTCCAACAATCCACCACTTCAGGAGGACTGCAGCCACCATTTTATCAGACTGCTACCGCCACCCTGAATAACAGGGTGTCAGGTTGTATCCTGACTCAGTCAGTTTAAACCAGTGTTTTCTGCTGCCGTTGTGTCCTCTGGGAACAGTTCCCACTCAGCCCGGTCAGCTCGGGACACAGCAGGCAACGGGGGCCAGCCTCTAATATTGGAGGGATCAAAGGTCTGGCTCGTGGGTCCTTCCAAGGGACCGCGGCAATAAAGGCAGACGGCGGAGGAAAGGGGGCAGGCTCAGAGTTGGGTTAAATCCAGAAAGTTTATTGGTCCTCCGAACGGGGGGACCTCAACCACCAGGGGTGCCCAACCCAGAGCACCTGCAGATCGCGCGCCAGGGCATTTTATGGCGGGGGGGGGGGGCATGGGGGGGTGTACAGAACAACCAACCAGGGAAGGGAAGGGTGCGGCAAACAGAACGAGGGACACATAAAGGAACCAACTGTAACAGGGGAAGGGAGGGACTCCTTTCCCAGGACTAATCACCTGGCCCCCTGGCTAGAACTTTCCAGAAGCCTGGGAGGGGTGGCAGAGGGACAGACAGGGTCCTGGGAGGAGATAAAAATGACAGACAGGGTGATTTAAATAAAACGGGGGAGGTGTGCCCACTGGGGTACACCAAACTTACAGAACATAGGGGGGAGACCCGGACTGAACTAAGCTAACACACTCCCACAGGAGGCCACTACTGACACGCTGCAGGAGTGGACTGGAGCAGTAGCCAGAGTGTCGACATTGGGGAAAGCCTCGTGTGCCTACCCACAGACTGTCTGCTGAAATAGTCTCTATGGATATCTTTCCTCACGGATCTCCGGTCATTGGGGGGGGGCAATCCTCACTGTCATTGTTTTCTTTATGTTAAACTGTTTCTGTGCCTTCACTCGCCACAGGTGGTGCAGGAGACAACGTGACAATTAGATTAGGTGATTAGATTGCACCATTAGAATGATTTGCTTAATAATCTTTCCTTTATATTGTCAGTAAGATTTGGGCCAGAGGTGGGAGAATCATATTTTTAATCCTAGGAGAAGTAGCAAAAACCTTTTACCGTAGCAATTGCTGGGTCTGTGGAAGGCCAGGAGAATCTGAAAACTGGCCATGGGTGGCCAGCCCAGTCAAACCTAAATGGTGAGTCAGCACCCTGAGTGAAGTCCATAATGGGACCGGATTTTAGGGTGAAGACAGAAGTCCATGGCGACTCCATTCTTCCGAAAGAGGCGGTTATTGTCTCAATAGAATAGGAGGTGTATACGTGGGAAAAAGTGTTTGTGACTGGACTTTATCTTTGGGTTTATCTATTCGCAGAAGAAGGGGGAGCGTGTAGAAAATTAAATTACTCAAACTGCTGTTTGCAAATAGGTGACAATAGAAAGTGGTAAAACAAATAACAAAGGGAATAAGAAAGTTAGCTCATGTACCTGTCCAAATGTGGAAAGGATGGGAATGGGACATGTTTTCATGGTTACCTGGTGGACTATGGGTTAAACAAATGCTTTTTTCATCTTATGTGCTGTAGCAACTCGAAGCATCATCCCTTGCTTAGTGCAACTTATTCAACATGTGATCAAGGGGATGCAGGGAGTAGCCATGCCTACAGATCCAGAAATGGCTACAAAAGGACAGAAAATGATTATTACCGCAGGCCTGGGCCCTATGGTATATCACCGTGTCCCGCAGCCATAGGGAGGAGGAGGAGGAGAAGATCCAACAGGCAGGAATTGTGCAGCAAGATTGATTTATTTAATTATTTTACAAACTCTTTTATAGACTTTTTTCTTCACAGTCCAATTGGACAAAGGACCAGCCACCCCTTGGGGGTGATTGGCCAAAATCCTAAAACATCCATTATCAAAATATTTTTCTACTATACCATAAACAAGACTTTTCAAGGTTGCAGGTGTCTTGGTTGTTTACATTCCCTGCTACCTCTTCTGTGAGAGAGAAAAGTCTCTCACGGACTTAGAAACTAGCAAGAAAATCCTTGCTAGCAGCATTTTTGTATCTACAAATGATGTCACTGCAAATAATTGCAAAACCAAAAAAGACCCAGGGACAGAAAATTAAGTCAATAATAACTAAAGTTTTTAAGGACAATTATTAAGGAAATAAAAGAGGAGGAATTGAAAAGAAATGAGATAGCTTTTTCTTTACAAACAAAGCGTGGGTCTGATAGGTAAAGGCTAGATACTAAAAGAAGAAAGAAACAATGGGAGAAATTCCACTGATTGATGAAAGGAGTGAGAGGGTTTAGTCTTTACAAATCATCCATGGGTCTGCTGATAGGTAAAGATAGATACTGAGAGATGAAAGAAGCAATGGGAAGAACCATAAATTCTATAGGAAAATAAAAAAAAAGGGGTTTACATTAGAAGAGGGTCTGTATTAGGCGATTCGGGAAGCCTATACCTCTCAAGTACCTCAGCCAATGCAGAAAGAGAGAGGGAAATGCGGCCAGGAAATTAGGATAAAAAGCAGGCTGCATCCTCTAACTGTCCTGGGTTGCAGTGTATTCTATTACCATCCTCATGAGCTGTTGAAACCAGGTGGGGCAGTGTTTCCTTGCCTCCTTCCTCTGGACCATCTTTCTGTTAATGGCCCATCAATGCCCTGCTGCATGACTCATAGATAACTCCCTCTGGACTATCTTTTGTTAATGAGCCCATCAATGCCTTGCTTCATGATTTATCATCCCATTGTGAGGTGCTCCACCCAGAGGGAGGAACCAAGCATTCCATCCTGGAAATAATCTGAGATTCCGAACACCACAGACACCCTTTTCCACTGGATTCCCAGAGGACAAGTGCTACATAGCCACCAGTGGACCTTCCGAGGAAGAGCAGACCCTTCTACAGGATCACCGCTTCAACAGAACCACATTCACTGTCGATTTCTCTATTTTCGTTTTGCCTCTGAATCACGAGTTCTTTTACTCAGAGTTAGGATTGAAACGCAGGAGACGCCAGGCTTTTCTTCTAATTGATGTTTATAATTTCTTATCTATAATAGAGCTGCACAGAGTGTGCCTCCAAGTTAACAAGGTGGAAAAATGGCCATGAGTTCTAACTTCCAAGGCCTTTTAAGGTCCAAATTACCCAATTATGGAATGCAAACTAATTTGCTTTTACTTATAATCCAATAACTAACTATTCATGATCCGCACTGCAGGTTTTTTGACCCAATACCAGAACACCCAGATTTGTGAAGAAGGAGAAAAGAAGAAGAACAAATCCACACCCCAAATCCTCCATATTGTAACACACATATATATATATATTATTATATCCCAGAAACCTAAATTCTCTAAACCCAGGGTTCCAACAATCCACCACTTCAGGAGGACTGCAGCCACCATTTTATCAGACTGCTACCGCCACCCTGAATAACAGGGTGTCAGGTTGTATCCTGACTCAGTCAGTTTAAACCAGTGTTTTCTGCTGCCGTTGTGTCCTCTGGGAACAGTTCCCACTCAGCCCGGTCAGCTCGGGACACAGCAGGCAACGGGGGCCAGCCTCTAATATTGGAGGGATCAAAGGTCTGGCTCGTGGGTCCTTCCAAGGGACCGCGGCAATAAAGGCAGACGGCGGAGGAAAGGGGGCAGGCTCAGAGTTGGGTTAAATCCAGAAAGTTTATTGGTCCTCCGAACGGGGGGACCTCAACCACCAGGGGTGCCCAACCCAGAGCACCTGCAGATCGCGCGCCAGGGCATTTTATGGCGGGGGAGGGGGGGGGCATGGGGGGGTGTACAGAACAACCAACCAGGGAAGGGAAGGGTGCGGCAAACAGAACGAGGGACACATAAAGGAACCAACTGTAACAGGGGAAGGGAGGGACTCCTTTCCCAGGACTAATCACCTGGCCCCCTGGCTAGAACTTTCCAGAAGCCTGGGAGGGGTGGCAGAGTGACAGACAGGGTCCTGGGAGGAGATAAAAATGACAGACAGGGTGATTTAAATAAAACGGGGGGGGTGTGCCCACTGGGGTACACCAAACTTACAGAACATAGGGGGGAGACCCGGACTGAACTAAGCTAACACACTCCCACAGGAGGCCACTACTGACACGCTGCAGGAGGGGACTGGAGCAGTAGCCAGAGTGTCGACATTGGGGAAAGCCTCGTGTGCCTACCCACAGACTGTCTGCTGAAATAGTCTCTATGGATATCTTTCCTCACGGATCTCCGGTCATTGGGGGGGGGCAATCCTCACTGTCATTGTTTTCTTTATGTTAAACTGTTTCTGTGCCTTCACTCGCCACAGGTGGTGCAGGAGACAACGTGACAATTAGATTAGGTGATTAGATTGTACCATTAGAATGATTTGCTTAATAATCTTTCCTTTATATTGTCAGTAAGATTTGGGCCAGAGGTGGGAGAATCATATTTTTAATCCTAGGAGAAGTAGCAAAAACCTTTTACCGTAGCAATTGCTGGGTCTGTGGAAGGCCAGGAGAATCTGAAAACTGGCCATGGGTGGCCAGCCCAGTCAAACCTAAATGGTGAGTCAGCACCCTGAGTGAAGTCCATAATGGGACCGGATTTTAGGGTGAAGACAGAAGTCCATGGCGACTCCATTCTTCCGAAAGAGGCGGTTATTGTCTCAATAGAATAGGAGGTGTATACGTGGGAAAAAGTGTTTGTGACTGGACTTTATCTTTGGGTTTATCTATTCGCAGAAGAAGGGGGAGCGTGTAGAAAATTAAATTACTCAAACTGCTGTTTGCAAATAGGTGACAATAGAAAGTGGTAAAACAAATAACAAAGGGAATAAGAAAGTTAGCTCATGTACCTGTCCAAATGTGGAAAGGATGGGAATGGGACATGTTTTCATGGTTACCTGGTGGACTATGGGTTAAACAAATGCTTTTTTCATCTTATGTGCTGTAGCAACTCGAAGCATCATCCCTTGCTTAGTGCAACTTATTCAACATGTGATCAAGGGGATGCAGGGAGTAGCCATGCCTACAGATCCAGAAATGGCTACAAAAGGACAGAAAATGATTATTACCGCAGGCCTGGGCCCTATGGTATATCACCGTGTCCCGCAGCCATAGGGAGGAGGAGGAGGAGAAGATCCAACAGGCAGGAATTGTGCAGCAAGATTGATTTATTTAATTATTTTACAAACTCTTTTATAGACTTTTTTCTTCACAGTCCAATTGGACAAAGGACCAGCCACCCCTTGGGGGTGATTGGCCAAAATCCTAAAACATCCATTATCAAAATATTTTTCTACTATACCATAAACAAGACTTTTCAAGGTTGCAGGTGTCTTGGTTGTTTACATTCCCTGCTACCTCTTCTGTGAGAGAGAAAAGTCTCTCACGGACTTAGAAACTAGCAAGAAAATCCTTGCTAGCAGCATTTTTGTATCTACAAATGATGTCACTGCAAATAATTGCAAAACCAAAAAAGACCCAGGGACAGAAAATTAAGTCAATAATAACTAAAGTTTTTAAGGACAATTATTAAGGAAATAAAAGAGGAGGAATTGAAAAGAAATGAGATAGCTTTTTCTTTACAAACAAAGCGTGGGTCTGATAGGTAAAGGCTAGATACTAAAAGAAGAAAGAAACAATGGGAGAAATTCCACTGATTGATGAAAGGAGTGAGAGGGTTTAGTCTTTACAAATCATCCATGGGTCTGCTGATAGGTAAAGATAGATACTGAGAGATGAAAGAAGCAATGGGAAGAACCATAAATTCTATAGGAAAATAAAAAAAAAGGGGTTTACATTAGAAGAGGGTCTGTATTAGGCGATTCGGGAAGCCTATACCTCTCAAGTACCTCAGCCAATGCAGAAAGAGAGAGGGAAATGCGGCCAGGAAATTAGGATAAAAAGCAGGCTGCATCCTCTAACTGTCCTGGGTTGCAGTGTATTCTATTACCATCCTCATGAGCTGTTGAAACCAGGTGGGGCAGGTTTTCCTTGCCTCCTTCCTCTGGACCATCTTTCTGTTAATGGCCCATCAATGCCCTGCTGCATGACTCATAGATAACTCCCTCTGGACTATCTTTTGTTAATGAGCCCATCAATGCCTTGCCTCATGATTTATCATCCCATTGTGAGGTGCTCCACCCAGAGGGAGGAACCAAGCATTCCATCCTGGAAATAATCTGAGATTCCGAACACCACAGACACCCTTTTCCACTGGATTCCCAGAGGACAAGTGCTACATAGCCACCAGTGGACCTTCCGAGGAAGAGCAGACCCTTCTACAGGATCACCGCTTCAACAGAACCACATTCACTGTCGATTTCTCTATTTTCGTTTTGCCTCTGAATCACGAGTTCTTTTACTCAGAGTTAGGATTGAAACGCAGGAGACGCCAGGCTTTTCTTCTAATTGATGTTTATAATTTCTTATCTATAATAGAGCTGCACAGAGTGTGCCTCCAAGTTAACAAGGTGGAAAAATGGCCATGAGTTCTAACTTCCAAGGCCTTTTAAGGTCCAAATTACCCAATTATGGAATGCAAACTAATTTGCTTTTACTTATAATCCAATAACTAACTATTCATGATCCGCACTGCAGGTTTTTTGACCCAATACCAGAACACCCAGATTTGTGAAGAAGGAGAAAAGAAGAAGAACAAATCCACACCCCAAATCCTCCATATTGTAACACACATATATATATATTATTATATCCCAGAAACCTAAATTCTCTAAACCCAGGGTTCCAACAATCCACCACTTCAGGAGGACTGCAGCCACCATTTTATCAGACTGCTACCGCCACCCTGAATAACAGGGTGTCAGGTTGTATCCTGACTCAGTCAGTTTAAACCAGTGTTTTCTGCTGCCGTTGTGTCCTCTGGGAACAGTTCCCACTCAGCCCGGTCAGCTCGGGACACAGCAGGCAACGGGGGCCAGCCTCTGATATTGGAGGGATCAAAGGTCTGGCTCGTGGGTCCTTCCAAGGGACCGCGGCAATAAAGGCAGACGGCGGAGGAAAGGGGGCAGGCTCAGAGTTGGGTTAAATCCAGAAAGTTTATTGGTCCTCCGAACGGGGGGACCTCAACCACCAGGGGTGCCCAACCCAGAGCACCTGCAGATCGCACGCCAGGGCATTTTATGGCGGGGGGGGGCATGGGGGGGGTGTACAGAACAACCAACCAGGGAAGGGAAGGGTGCGGCAAACAGAACGAGGGACACATAAAGGAACCAACTGTAACAGGGGAAGGGAGGGACTCCTTTCCCAGGACTAATCACCTGGCCCCCTGGCTAGAACTTTCCAGAAGCCTGGGAGGGGTGGCAGAGTGACAGACAGGGTGATTTAAATAAAACGGGGGGGGGGTGTGCCCACTGGGGTACACCAAACTTACAGAACATAGGGGGGAGACCCGGACTGAACTAAGCTAACACACTCCCACAGGAGGCCACTACTGACACGCTGCAGGAGTGGACTGGAGCAGTAGCCAGAGTGTCGACATTGGGGAAAGCCTCGTGTGCCTACCCACAGACTGTCTGCTGAAATAGTCTCTATGGATATCTTTCCTCACGGATCTCCGGTCATTGGGGGGGGGGCAATCCTCACTGTCATTGTTTTCTTTATGTTAAACT
Source organism: Aphelocoma coerulescens (assembly GCF_041296385.1). Lineage (NCBI taxonomy): Eukaryota > Metazoa > Chordata > Aves > Passeriformes > Corvidae > Aphelocoma > Aphelocoma coerulescens. The sequence continues at coordinate 7,552,142 of NW_027184081.1, forward strand.
GTTTCTGTGCCTTCACTCGCCACAGGTGGTGCAGGAGACAACGTGACAATTAGATTAGGTGATTAGATTGCACCATTAGAATGATTTGCTTAATAATCTTTCCTTTATATTGTCAGTAAGATTTGGGCCAGAGGTGGGAGAATCATATTTTTAATCCTAGGAGAAGTAGCAAAAACCTTTTACCGTAGCAATTGCTGGGTCTGTGGAAGGCCAGGAGAATCTGAAAACTGGCCATGGGTGGCCAGCCCAGTCAAACCTAAATGGTGAGTCAGCACCCTGAGTGAAGTCCATAATGGGACCGGATTTTAGGGTGAAGACAGAAGTCCATGGCGACTCCATTCTTCCAAAAGAGGCGGTTATTGTCTCAATAGAATAGGAGGTGTATACGTGGGAAAAAGTGTTTGTGACTGGACTTTATCTTTGGGTTTATCTATTCGCAGAAGAAGGGGGAGCGTGTAGAAAATTAAATTACTCAAACTGCTGTTTGCAAATAGGTGACAATAGAAAGTGGTAAAACAAATAACAAAGGGAATAAGAAAGTTAGCTCATGTACCTGTCCAAATGTGGAAAGGATGGGAATGGGACATGTTTTCATGGTTACCTGGTGGACTATGGGTTAAACAAATGCTTTTTTCATCTTATGTGCTGTAGCAACTCGAAGCATCATCCCTTGCTTAGTGCAACTTATTCAACATGTGATCAAGGGGATGCAGGGAGTAGCCATGCCTACAGATCCAGAAATGGCTACAAAAGGACAGAAAATGATTATTACCGCAGGCCTGGGCCCTATGGTATATCACCGTGTCCCGCAGCCATAGGGAGGAGGAGGAGGAGAAGATCCAACAGGCAGGAATTGTGCAGCAAGATTGATTTATTTAATTATTTTACAAACTCTTTTATAGACTTTTTTCTTCACAGTCCAATTGGACAAAGGACCAGCCACCCCTTGGGGGTGATTGGCCAAAATCCTAAAACATCCATTATCAAAATATTTTTCTACTATACCATAAACAAGACTTTTCAAGGTTGCAGGTGTCTTGGTTGTTTACGTTCCCTGCTACCTCTTCTGTGAGAGAGAAAAGTCTCTCACGGACTTAGAAACTAGCGAGAAAATCCTTGCTAGCAGCATTTTTGTATCTACAAATGATGTCACTGCAAATAATTGCAAAACCAAAAAAGACCCAGGGACAGAAAATTAAGTCAATAATAACTAAAGTTTTTAAGGACAATTATTAAGGAAATAAAAGAGGAGGAATTGAAAAGAAATGAGATAGCTTTTTCTTTACAAACAAAGCGTGGGTCTGATAGGTAAAGGCTAGATACTAAAAGAAGAAAGAAACAATGGGAGAAATTCCACTGATTGATGAAAGGAGTGAGAGGGTTTAGTCTTTACAAATCATCCATGGGTCTGCTGATAGGTAAAGATAGATACTGAGAGATGAAAGAAGCAATGGGAAGAACCATAAATTCTATAGGAAAATAAAAAAAAAAGGGGTTTACATTAGAAGAGAGTCTGTATTAGGCGATTCGGGAAGCCTATACCTCTCAAGTACCTCAGCCAATGCAGAAAGAGAGAGGGAAATGCGGCCAGGAAATTAGGATAAAAAGCAGGCTGCATCCTCTAACTGTCCTGGGTTGCAGTGTATTCTATTACCATCCTCATGAGCTGTTGAAACCAGGTGGGGCAGTGTTTCCTTGCCTCCTTCCTCTGGACCATCTTTCTGTTAATGGCCCATCAATGCCCTGCTGCATGACTCATAGATAACTCCCTCTGGACTATCTTTTGTTAATGAGCCCATCAATGCCTTGCCTCATGATTTATCATCCCATTGTGAGGTGCTCCACCCAGAGGGAGGAACCAAGCATTCCATCCTGGAAATAATCTGAGATTCCGAACACCACAGACACCCTTTTCCACTGGATTCCCAGAGGACAAGTGCTACATAGCCACCAGTGGACCTTCCGAGGAAGAGCAGACCCTTCTACAGGATCACCGCTTCAACAGAACCACATTCACTGTCGATTTCTCTATTTTCGTTTTGCCTCTGAATCACGAGTTCTTTTACTCAGAGTTAGGATTGAAACGCAGGAGACGCCAGGCTTTTCTTCTAATTGATGTTTATAATTTCTTATCTATAATAGAGTTGCACAGAGTGTGCCTCCAAGTTAACAAGGTGGAAAAATGGCCATGAGTTCTAACTTCCAAGGCCTTTTAAGGTCCAAATTACCCAATTATGGAATGCAAACTAATTTGCTTTTACTTATAATCCAATAACTAACTATTCATGATCCGCACTGCAGGTTTTTTGACCCAATACCAGAACACCCAGATTTGTGAAGAAGGAGAAAAGAAGAAGAACAAATCCACACCCCAAATCCTCCATATTGTAACACACATATATATATATTATTATATCCCAGAAACCTAAATTCTCTAAACCCAGGGTTCCAACAATCCACCACTTCAGGAGGACTGCAGCCACCATTTTATCAGACTGCTACCGCCACCCTGAATAACAGGGTGTCAGGTTGTATCCTGACTCAGTCAGTTTAAACCAGTGTTTTCTGCTGCCGTTGTGTCCTCTGGGAACAGTTCCCACTCAGCCCGGTCAGCTCGGGACACAGCAGGCAACGGGGGCCAGCCTCTGATATTGGAGGGATCAAAGGTCTGGCTCGTGGGTCCTTCCAAGGGACCGCGGCAATAAAGGCAGACGGCGGAGGAAAGGGGGCAGGCTCAGAGTTGGGTTAAATCCAGAAAGTTTATTGGTCCTCCGAACGGGGGGACCTCAACCACCAGGGGTGCCCAACCCAGAGCACCTGCAGATCGCACGCCAGGGCATTTTATGGCGGGGGGGGGCATGGGGGGGGTGTACAGAACAACCAACCAGGGAAGGGAAGGGTGCGGCAAACAGAACGAGGGACACATAAAGGAACCAACTGTAACAGGGGAAGGGAGGGACTCCTTTCCCAGGACTAATCACCTGGCCCCCTGGCTAGAACTTTCCAGAAGCCTGGGAGGGGTGGCAGAGTGACAGACAGGGTGATTTAAATAAAACGGGGGGGGGGTGTGCCCACTGGGGTACACCAAACTTACAGAACATAGGGGGGAGACCCGGACTGAACTAAGCTAACACACTCCCACAGGAGGCCACTACTGACACGCTGCAGGAGTGGACTGGAGCAGTAGCCAGAGTGTCGACATTGGGGAAAGCCTCGTGTGCCTACCCACAGACTGTCTGCTGAAATAGTCTCTATGGATATCTTTCCTCACGGATCTCCGGTCATTGGGGGGGGGGCAATCCTCACTGTCATTGTTTTCTTTATGTTAAACTGTTTCTGTGCCTTCACTCGCCACAGGTGGTGCAGGAGACAACGTGACAATTAGATTAGGTGATTAGATTGCACCATTAGAATGATTTGCTTAATAATCTTTCCTTTATATTGTCAGTAAGATTTGGGCCAGAGGTGGGAGAATCATATTTTTAATCCTAGGAGAAGTAGCAAAAACCTTTTACCGTAGCAATTGCTGGGTCTGTGGAAGGCCAGGAGAATCTGAAAACTGGCCATGGGTGGCCAGCCCAGTCAAACCTAAATGGTGAGTCAGCACCCTGAGTGAAGTCCATAATGGGACCGGATTTTAGGGTGAAGACAGAAGTCCATGGCGACTCCATTCTTCCAAAAGAGGCGGTTATTGTCTCAATAGAATAGGAGGTGTATACGTGGGAAAAAGTGTTTGTGACTGGACTTTATCTTTGGGTTTATCTATTCGCAGAAGAAGGGGGAGCGTGTAGAAAATTAAATTACTCAAACTGCTGTTTGCAAATAGGTGACAATAGAAAGTGGTAAAACAAATAACAAAGGGAATAAGAAAGTTAGCTCATGTACCTGTCCAAATGTGGAAAGGATGGGAATGGGACATGTTTTCATGGTTACCTGGTGGACTATGGGTTAAACAAATGCTTTTTTCATCTTATGTGCTGTAGCAACTCGAAGCATCATCCCTTGCTTAGTGCAACTTATTCAACATGTGATCAAGGGGATGCAGGGAGTAGCCATGCCTACAGATCCAGAAATGGCTACAAAAGGACAGAAAATGATTATTACCGCAGGCCTGGGCCCTATGGTATATCACCGTGTCCCGCAGCCATAGGGAGGAGGAGGAGGAGAAGATCCAACAGGCAGGAATTGTGCAGCAAGATTGATTTATTTAATTATTTTACAAACTCTTTTATAGACTTTTTTCTTCACAGTCCAATTGGACAAAGGACCAGCCACCCCTTGGGGGTGATTGGCCAAAATCCTAAAACATCCATTATCAAAATATTTTTCTACTATACCATAAACAAGACTTTTCAAGGTTGCAGGTGTCTTGGTTGTTTACGTTCCCTGCTACCTCTTCTGTGAGAGAGAAAAGTCTCTCACGGACTTAGAAACTAGCGAGAAAATCCTTGCTAGCAGCATTTTTGTATCTACAAATGATGTCACTGCAAATAATTGCAAAACCAAAAAAGACCCAGGGACAGAAAATTAAGTCAATAATAACTAAAGTTTTTAAGGACAATTATTAAGGAAATAAAAGAGGAGGAATTGAAAAGAAATGAGATAGCTTTTTCTTTACAAACAAAGCCTGGGTCTGATAGGTAAAGGCTAGATACTAAAAGAAGAAAGAAACAATGGGAGAAATTCCACTGATTGATGAAAGGAGTGAGAGGGTTTAGTCTTTACAAATCATCCATGGGTCTGCTGATAGGTAAAGATAGATACTGAGAGATGAAAGAAGCAATGGGAAGAACCATAAATTCTATAGGAAAATAAAAAAAAAAGGGGTTTACATTAGAAGAGAGTCTGTATTAGGCGATTCGGGAAGCCTATACCTCTCAAGTACCTCAGCCAATGCAGAAAGAGAGAGGGAAATGCGGCCAGGAAATTAGGATAAAAAGCAGGCTGCATCCTCTAACTGTCCTGGGTTGCAGTGTATTCTATTACCATCCTCATGAGCTGTTGAAACCAGGTGGGGCAGTGTTTCCTTGCCTCCTTCCTCTGGACCATCTTTCTGTTAATGGCCCATCAATGCCCTGCTGCATGACTCATAGATAACTCCCTCTGGACTATCTTTTGTTAATGAGCCCATCAATGCCTTGCCTCATGATTTATCATCCCATTGTGAGGTGCTCCACCCAGAGGGAGGAACCAAGCATTCCATCCTGGAAATAATCTGAGATTCCGAACACCACAGACACCCTTTTCCACTGGATTCCCAGAGGACAAGTGCTACATAGCCACCAGTGGACCTTCCGAGGAAGAGCAGACCCTTCTACAGGATCACCGCTTCAACAGAACCACATTCACTGTCGATTTCTCTATTTTCGTTTTGCCTCTGAATCACGAGTTCTTTTACTCAGAGTTAGGATTGAAACGCAGGAGACGCCAGGCTTTTCTTCTAATTGATGTTTATAATTTCTTATCTATAATAGAGTTGCACAGAGTGTGCCTCCAAGTTAACAAGGTGGAAAAATGGCCATGAGTTCTAACTTCCAAGGCCTTTTAAGGTCCAAATTACCCAATTATGGAATGCAAACTAATTTGCTTTTACTTATAATCCAATAACTAACTATTCATGATCCGCACTGCAGGTTTTTTGACCCAATACCAGAACACCCAGATTTGTGAAGAAGGAGAAAAGAAGAAGAACAAATCCACACCCCAAATCCTCCATATTGTAACACACATATATATATATTATTATATCCCAGAAACCTAAATTCTCTAAACCCAGGGTTCCAACAATCCACCACTTCAGGAGGACTGCAGCCACCATTTTATCAGACTGCTACCGCCACCCTGAATAACAGGGTGTCAGGTTGTATCCTGACTCAGTCAGTTTAAACCAGTGTTTTCTGCTGCCGTTGTGTCCTCTGGGAACAGTTCCCACTCAGCCCGGTCAGCTCGGGACACAGCAGGCAACGGGGGCCAGCCTCTGATATTGGAGGGATCAAAGGTCTGGCTCGTGGGTCCTTCCAAGGGACCGCGGCAATAAAGGCAGACGGCGGAGGAAAGGGGGCAGGCTCAGAGTTGGGTTAAATCCAGAAAGTTTATTGGTCCTCCGAACGGGGGGACCTCAACCACCAGGGGTGCCCAACCCAGAGCACCTGCAGATCGCGCGCCAGGGCATTTTATGGCGGGGGGGGGGCATGGGGGGGGTGTACAGAACAACCAACCAGGGAAGGGAAGGGTGTGGCAAACAGAACGAGGGACACATAAAGGAACCAACTGTAACAGGGGAAGGGAGGGACTCCTTTCCCAGGACTAATCACCTGGCCCCCTGGCTAGAACTTTCCAGAAGCCTGGGAGGGGTGGCAGAGTGACAGACAGGGTGATTTAAATAAAACGGGGGGGGGGTGTGCCCACTGGGGTACACCAAACTTACAGAACATAGGGGGGAGACCCGGACTGAACTAAGCTAACACACTCCCACAGGAGGCCACTACTGACACGCTGCAGGAGTGGACTGGAGCAGTAGCCAGAGTGTCGACATTGGGGAAAGCCTCGTGTGCCTACCCACAGACTGTCTGCTGAAATAGTCTCTATGGATATCTTTCCTCACGGATCTCCGGTCATTGGGGGGGGCAATCCTCACTGTCATTGTTTTCTTTATGTTAAACTGTTTCTGTGCCTTCACTCGCCACAGGTGGTGCAGGAGACAACGTGACAATTAGATTAGGTGATTAGATTGCACCATTAGAATGATTTGCTTAATAATCTTTCCTTTATATTGTCAGTAAGATTTGGGCCAGAGGTGGGAGAATCATATTTTTAATCCTAGGAGAAGTAGCAAAAACCTTTTACCGTAGCAATTGCTGGGTCTGTGGAAGGCCAGGAGAATCTGAAAACTGGCCATGGGTGGCCAGCCCAGTCAAACCTAAATGGTGAGTCAGCACCCTGAGTGAAGTCCATAATGGGACCGGATTTTAGGGTGAAGACAGAAGTCCATGGCGACTCCATTCTTCCGAAAGAGGCGGTTATTGTCTCAATAGAATAGGAGGTGTATACGTGGGAAAAAGTGTTTGTGACTGGACTTTATCTTTGGGTTTATCTATTCGCAGAAGAAGGGGGAGCGTGTAGAAAATTAAATTACTCAAACTGCTGTTTGCAAATAGGTGACAATAGAAAGTGGTAAAACAAATAACAAAGGGAATAAGAAAGTTAGCTCATGTACCTGTCCAAATGTGGAAAGGATGGGAATGGGACATGTTTTCATGGTTACCTGGTGGACTATGGGTTAAACAAATGCTTTTTTCATCATATGTGCTGTAGCAACTCGAAGCATCATCCCTTGCTTAGTGCAACTTATTCAACATGTGATCAAGGGGATGCAGGGAGTAGCCATGCCTACAGATCCAGAAATGGCTACAAAAGGACAGAAAATGATTATTACCGCAGGCCTGGGCCCTATGGTATATCACCGTGTCCCGCAGCCATAGGGAGGAGGAGGAGGAGAAGATCCAACAGGCAGGAATTGTGCAGCAAGATTGATTTATTTAATTATTTTACAAACTCTTTTATAGACTTTTTTCTTCACAGTCCAATTGGACAAAGGACCAGCCACCCCTTGGGGGTGATTGGCCAAAATCCTAAAACATCCATTATCAAAATATTTTTCTACTATACCATAAACAAGACTTTTCAAGGTTGCAGGTGTCTTGGTTGTTTACGTTCCCTGCTACCTCTTCTGTGAGAGAGAAAAGTCTCTCACGGACTTAGAAACTAGCAAGAAAATCCTTGCTAGCAGCATTTTTGTATCTACAAATGATGTCACTGCAAATAATTGCAAAACCAAAAAAGACCCAGGGACAGAAAATTAAGTCAATAATAACTAAAGTTTTTAAGGACAATTATTAAGGAAATAAAAGAGGAGGAATTGAAAAGAAATGAGATAGCTTTTTCTTTACAAACAAAGCCTGGGTCTGATAGGTAAAGGCTAGATACTAAAAGAAGAAAGAAACAATGGGAGAAATTCCACTGATTGATGAAAGGAGTGAGAGGGTTTAGTCTTTACAAATCATCCATGGGTCTGCTGATAGGTAAAGATAGATACTGAGAGATGAAAGAAGCAATGGGAAGAACCATAAATTCTATAGGAAAATAAAAAAAAAGGGGTTTACATTAGAAGAGAGTCTGTATTAGGCGATTCGGGAAGCCTATACCTCTCAAGTACCTCAGCCAATGCAGAAAGAGAGAGGGAAATGCGGCCAGGAAATTAGGATAAAAAGCAGGCTGCATCCTCTAACTGTCCTGGGTTGCAGTGTATTCTATTACCATCCTCATGAGCTGTTGAAACCAGGTGGGGCAGTGTTTCCTTGCCTCCTTCCTCTGGACCATCTTTCTGTTAATGGCCCATCAATGCCCTGCTGCATGACTCATAGATAACTCCCTCTGGACTATCTTTTGTTAATGAGCCCATCAATGCCTTGCCTCATGATTTATCATCCCATTGTGAGGTGCTCCACCCAGAGGGAGGAACCAAGCATTCCATCCTGGAAATAATCTGAGATTCCGAACACCACAGACACCCTTTTCCACTGGATTCCCAGAGGACAAGTGCTACATAGCCACCAGTGGACCTTCCGAGGAAGAGCAGACCCTTCTACAGGATCACCGCTTCAACAGAACCACATTCACTGTCGATTTCTCTATTTTCGTTTTGCCTCTGAATCACGAGTTCTTTTACTCAGAGTTAGGATTGAAACGCAGGAGACGCCAGGCTTTTCTTCTAATTGATGTTTATAATTTCTTATCTATAATAGAGCTGCACAGAGTGTGCCTCCAAGTTAACAAGGTGGAAAAATGGCCATGAGTTCTAACTTCCAAGGCCTTTTAAGGTCCAAATTACCCAATTATGGAATGCAAACTAATTTGCTTTTACTTATAATCCAATAACTAACTATTCATGATCCGCACTGCAGGTTTTTTGACCCAATACCAGAACACCCAGATTTGTGAAGAAGGAGAAAAGAAGAAGAACAAATCCACACCCCAAATCCTCCATATTGTAACACACATATATATATATATTATTATATCCCAGAAACCTAAATTCTCTAAACCCAGGGTTCCAACAATCCACCACTTCAGGAGGACTGCAGCCACCATTTTATCAGACTGCTACCGCCACCCTGAATAACAGGGTGTCAGGTTGTATCCTGACTCAGTCAGTTTAAACCAGTGTTTTCTGCTGCCGTTGTGTCCTCTGGGAACAGTTCCCACTCAGCCCGGTCAGCTCGGGACACAGCAGGCAACGGGGGCCAGCCTCTGATATTGGAGGGATCAAAGGTCTGGCTCGTGGGTCCTTCCAAGGGACCGCGGCAATAAAGGCAGACGGCGGAGGAAAGGGGGCAGGCTCAGAGTTGGGTTAAATCCAGAAAGTTTATTGGTCCTCCGAACGGGGGGACCTCAACCACCAGGGGTGCCCAACCCAGAGCACCTGCAGATCGCGCGCCAGGGCATTTTATGGTGGGGGGGGCATGGGGGGGGGGGGTGTACAGAACAACCAACCAGGGAAGGGAAGGGTGTGGCAAACAGAACGAGGGACACATAAAGGAACCAACTGTAACAGGGGAAGGGAGGGACTCCTTTCCCAGGACTAATCACCTGGCCCCCTGGCTAGAACTTTCCAGAAGCCTGGGAGGGGTGTCAGAGTGACAGACAGGGTCCTGGGAGGAGATAAAAATGACAGACAGGGTGATTTAAATAAAACAGGGGGGGCAACAACTGGGGTACACCAAACTTAAAGAACTTAGAGGGGAGACCCAGAATGAACCAAAGCAAACCCACTCCCACATCTCCTCCTTTTTTCTTTTTTTAAGATGACATGAATTCGGGTTGGGGATAGTACTCTGAGTCCGGGTACAGGTCCCCGAACCATGTCATCTCCTGGGCCATAGGCTCGTGTTCAAAGTCTTTGGGGAGCTCTGCTTTGTTGATCTCTGCAGGGGAGGATGAGCTCATAATCATGTTGCTTAGCAGTTTTTTCAACAGTCCGATCATAATTATGACAATTAAAAGAATAAAAAACAAGATCAGTCCGGTTCGGAGAATGGATCCAGCCCATCCGGACAATCCCCATCCGCTGATGATGCTGCCAAGCCAGTCACCAGTCTCTCTTTGAATCTGCTTCACCATGGCCTGCAGCCTATCGATGGTCTTGTGGATGTTCTCAGCCCTCGATGATAGATTGAGGCAGCATAGTCCTTCGAACTCCTCACACCGGTGATCATGGAGGAGGAGTAGGAAGTCAATGGCCGCCCTATTTTGTAGGGTGGCTTGTCTGGTCAGTTCCTCGTCTTTTAGGAGGTCACTTAGGGCGCTTGAAGTAAGGTTTGCTTGCTTGGCGACCCAACATTCTGAGTGGCCTAATTCCCCTAAAGCTTTGGCTGCAGCCACCCATGGCAAGAGCACGGTGATTGCAACCCCTTTTGGTCTGGACCAATGGATTACTTCTGAATCACAATTCTGGTCCAGTTCGGCCAATTCACGTTTTTTGATTGCCAATTCAGAGGTTTGGTGTGTTTTCTTTTCCCAATTGCTGACTGCTGTTTGGTTGGGTGTCAGCAGCGTCAAGCGGCCTATTGTGCATGGACCTCCTAATAGGAGAGAGGGGATGCCTGCCCACGCCCTGTCGCCGCAAATGAGGAACAGTCCCCAGGGTAACCTTTTCGGGTGTGACCGGTGAGGATTTTCAGTGGTCACTTTACTGGCGGCCAGGCACCATTTGTCTCCTTTGTACTCCCGGTGACTTGGGGCAATGATCTTAAAAGTCTCCAGATCTGGGGACAGCCCAAACTGAAACTGGACGCAGTAGCGAGCCAGGTATGACCCCAGGAGGTCTAATTCCAGGGGCTCGCTACTGGCCCTTGGGAGCCGGGGCAGCCATTTTTCAAGGGGGTTGTCGGTGTCACGCTTTCCCCTGCCGTGCCAGCTGAATGGGGGCCGTCTCCGATAAGGTACCCAGGGACGGTGCAAGTTGACAGGCGGCTTGGCAACAGAGGCCTTACCCGTATTTGATGAAGCTTGCATGGGCTTGAGCTTTTCGGGGAGAGAAGTAAATTCTTCTTGCTCGAGAGGGATCCCCACTAGACACGCAGCCATGGGGTTTTGGGCCGCAGCGGTGGATAGGCATATGTGGTCCTGACCCATGGTACGCGCTAGAACTGACCATACGTTGGCTGCCGTTTGAGGAACTATCCACGAAGACACAAGCCATGGGAGCATCTGCAGGGTGATGATGATCAGCAGAACCTCGGCGACGGCTCGGATTGACGGCACAGGACCCATCTCCCATGTCTCTAAACTAAAACAAAACTTAGAAAAATAAGGTTGAAACTGCGGATAACAACTGGGATAATCTTGGGGCTCGGGGTTCAGAGAGGCACACGACTAACCTACCCCGGTCTTTGGGGGTATTTGATTTCCCTTCCTGACGGTCTGGGAGATACACGGTTTCACCCACTTTGATGGGATCCACCTAGGGCCCTCGGGGGTGGATACACATGCGTACCCTTTCCCCCAGGTAACTAGTTCATAAGGCCCTTGTATCTCCCTAGTCTCCGGGTCCTTAACCAACACCGGAGGCCTTTCTTTCATTTGCAACTGCTGAGACCGCCCAAAGTGCCGCACGATTGGAGGGTTCAGGTTCTCAAAGGCACAGTTGAGGAAATTTAGGGTGAACAATACCGTTGAGAGCCTGACAGCAGGTCACTCTACCTTTTTGGAGCAGCACTAGTGCTGGAGCATTCTTTTGATGTTTTGGTGGGCCCTCTCTACAATGGCTTGACCTGTCGGGGGATAGGGGATGCCAGTCTTGTGTTCTATTCCCCATTGCTGCAGGAAGCTCCTGAACTCCTTGGACGTATACGCTGGGCCATTGTCCTTTTTGATGACTTTGGGGATGCCCAGGGTAGCGAATGCCTGCACTAAGTGCTTTTGGACATCGCTAGCCTTTTCCCCTGTGTGGGCAGAGGCAAAAACTGCTCCCGAGAAGGTATCAATTGACACATGCACGTACTTCATTCTGCCGAATGAAGCAACATGCGTCACGTCCATCTGCCAGACTTCACAGCTGTTAAGTCCACGGGGGTTTGCGCCAGTACCAATGGCAGGAAGAGCTAGCTGGTGGCATTCTGGACATGCAGCCACAATCGCCCTGGCCTGGTCGTGCTTTAGATTGAATTGACGAACCAGGGCAGGAGCGTTCTGATGGAACAGCTGATGGCTGATTTTGGCCTGCTCAAACACGTTTGGAGTCGGGGCCATCGCAGCTGGCGCAGCTAGGGCAGTTGCCCTCCTGTTGCCTTCTGCGATGAACCCGGGCAGGTCCGTGTGTGACCTGACGTGCATCACGTAAAATGGTTGCTCTCTGTGGGAGACCAGATTTATTAACTTTGAGAGCAACTCATACAAGGCCATGTTGGAGACTTCACGCAAAATGGCGTGCTCGGCTCTGGAGACTACCCCTGCAACATATGCAGAGTCTGTTACCAAATTTAGGGGTTCGGGGAACCTTTCGAAAGCCCTGACGACTGCGTCCAACTCAGCAACCTGAGGCAATCCTTCTACCTCTTTGATGTCAGCCTCCCACCACTGAGTTTGGGCGTTTTTCCAAGTCACCACGGACTTACGGGACGCGCCCAGACCCGTCAGTAAAAACTGTCAAGGCCTTTAGAGGTTCTTTGCTCTGAACACTTTTTGTATTTAATTCGAATTGAATCTCCGAATTGAAAATTTTGTGGGCTGGCCTATGCAAGGAAATTTGGCCTGTGTAGCCCTCCAGAGCAAACTGCAACGCTTCACAATCTTGAAGCAGACTCTCCAACATCGCCTTAGTAATTTGGCCCGTTTTTGTCCTAATTGGCACGTGGATGCAGTCGAAGTCACATCCTGATAACTCTCTGATCCGGATCCTAGCCTTCTGGATCAGTTCAGCCATCAGCTCTTGTGGCTGTGTCATCCTCTTGGACCGATGGTGACTGAGAAATACCTACTCTATAATTAAGAGGGGATCCCTCTGGTCCTGGTCCTTTTTGCTCTTCTTTTTGTTGTCTTCCCATTGGAAGACAACCCCGTGCAAGTGTGGCAGATTACCCAGGATGATGAATTTGAATGGCAAGTCAGGCCTACACCTGCTTGCCTGCCTGGTGGACATTAGATGTTGCACCCTCTCCAGAGCTGTTTGCGCCTCGGTGGTGAGTGTCCGGGGAGAACTAAGCTCCTCTCCCCCTTTTAGTAAATCAAAAAGGGGGGCTAGGTCTTCGGTGGACAGACCCAGCCACGGCCTCACCCAATTTAAAGACCCACACAGCTGGTGGACATCTGCCAGAGTCTTGATGTTAGTATTGATAGCCAATTTTTGCGGCACAATGGTCCGCTTCGTAATTTCTAGGCCTAGGTACTTCCAAGGTGGCATCCGTTGAATCTTTCCCTCTTGGAGCTCGAACCCTGCAGCAACCAATGCATTGATTGTCAGGTCGAGCACACTGGCAAGCATGTCATTGTCGGGAGCACACAAGAGGACATCATCCATATAATGGAAGATGATGGCCTCTTTTGCTGCTGCGCAAACTGGGGCAAGCAAGGAAGAGACATACCATTGGCAGATGGTCGGGCTGTTCTTCATACCCTGTGGCAACACCTTCCAATGGTATCTTTTCCTTGGGGCTTCTCGATTGATAACAGGAATTGAGAAGGCAAAACGCGGGGCATCGTCAGGGTGCAGGGGAATTTGGAAAAAGCAGTCTTTAATATCAATTACTGCCAGATTCCAATTTTGAGGGAGCATCGTTGGGGATGGCATCCCTGGTTGGAGAGAGCCCATGTCCTCAATAACATTGTTAATTTGACGAAGGTCCTGGAGGAGCCGCCATTTGTCTTTGTTAGGCTTTTTGATAACAAAGACAGGGGAATTCCAGGGGCTGTTGGATTCCACGATATTCCCCTTTTCAAGTTGCTCCTCCACGAGCTTCTCGAGTGCCTTCAACTTCTCACCATAGAGCGACCACTGTTCTACCCAAATGGGGTGATCAGTTTTCCAATTTAGTTTTTGAGTAGGGCGCTCTTCAGTGGCTGCAACCCAAAAATTTTTCGGGGGGTCAGGTAGGTCAATTGTGACTCCCCACTGCTGCATGAGGTCTCTCCCCAAGAGGGGTTCCTTGTAGTCTAATACGAACGGACGTATGTTTGCCAATTGTCCGCTCGGTCCCTTGATTTGCACGATGCTCTTTGATTGTTTGGCCAATTGAATGCCCCCAACACCTTGCACGTGTACAGCCACGTTCTGCAATTCCCAATGTGCCGGCCATTCCCGTGTGGAAATGATCGTCACATCTGCCCCTGTGTCCAGAAGCCCTCTGAGGTGTAGGACTTCCTCCCCTCTGTTGATCTCGCAGCCTACCCGAGGCTTCTCTGTCCCTATAACATGTGTGGCACACACCGTTGGGGGTGGCCTCTCTACAGGGATAGCCTGGGCGACTGTCTGCCCTCTGGGCAGGAACAGAGGTGGGTGGACACAGCGCAGCCAGAGAACGGGCCCTTCAGGACTAGATGTCATTAGTCCCGGAGAGACTTCGATCTCTTGTGGTGTGCAGGTAACACTTCCAACTATGACATACCTGTCAGGGCCTTGGTCTCCTGCCCACAGCTCACCACCAGTGCTTACGGGTGCGGTATGCCACTCTTTGGTCTTTAGGTGGAGCAGTGTCAAGGGCTGCAACCTGAAAGAACCATCAGAAAAAGAAGTCAAATCCGGTTTTAAGGTCATGTCCAGTGGTTTTGCCTCTCTAAGTTTCCCCTCCTCCTCGCGTCCCGTCCCTTTTTTGTCTTCAAGCGGGGCGGGCGCGCGCTCTCCATTCAGTTTTTTCGTTGCTTAAGGCCCTCCTGTCCCCCAGGTTCATGTTCTTTTTTAAATTGCTGGAACTGCCGCTTGAGCGGGCAGTCCGTTGTCCAATGTCCAGGCTGGTCGCATAGGAAGCAGGTGTTTCTGGCCTGCGGGGTTCGCCTGTGGCTGTTCATGGTTGGAGGTGGTTTGGTGTTCGGGCCCGTAGTCCTCCTCTGGTCCGCTGCAGGGCAATGCGTTGCTGTTCCCACTGAAGCCATTCCTCTGGGCCGCTGTCTCTCCGAGCTGGCAGGTTGCAGGTGTGGTGCCTTCGCAGCACAAACTTCTAACATGTCCTGTATGGTTGGCGGGGGGTCCAGGGGGAGGCTCAGGATGGCTGCCTTGCACTGAGGGTTAGCATTCACCATGGCCATCTCTGCAATGACCTCTTCCCTGGCCGCCGGCTGCTTAACCTGCAACTCTACAGCTCGGGTTAGTCTCTCCACAAACTTCAGGAATGACTCAGTGGGTTCCTGCTGGACTTGCGAGTAAGATTCTACGGGCATATCAGGCCTCAGACCAAGGAATGCCTTCCTGGCTGCTTCCTTGTCCTGTTGCAGAACCTCCAAAGGGAAGCCTTGAGCCTGCTTCGGCGCCAGAGCCCAATCTCCTTCGCCGCTTAGATGGTCCAATGTAATTTCCTTATTGTTGGCATCAACGGCCGTATCAGAACCTTGCAAGAGCGCTGGAAGGAGTCTGCGGAGCTCCCTTTCCCATGCTGCTTTCCAGAGCAGAAACTCTGCTGAGGAAAGCAGGCACGAGAAAAGCTGATGTAGATCAAAAGGTGTCATGACTGCTCCAGAGAGATTTGCCTTTAAAAGGCCACGGAAATATTCGCTTTCTCTCCCAAACTCCTTCTGTGCCTTGCAGAGTTCCTTTATTGTTTGGTGGGAGAGGGGTTCCCAGCTGACATGGGTTGTTCCTCCTCTCCGGGACCTCTGATAATAAACCGGAGAGGCGGAGGGAATGGGATCCAGTTCCGGGTTCCGGTCCTCGGGCCCCCCCCCTTCCGGCCAGACACCGTGGGAACCGGAAGGACAGGCGTGGGAACCGGAAGCAGGAAGTGGGTGGCAGCCGGGCACGGAGCCGCGATTTCTGGGGGCGGAGCACGGGGGCGCGCACTGGTGACAGGTAGGAGGGGTAAGAGGGGTGGAACCAGCTTGGGAGTAGGAGGGGTCGGGGCGAATGGGGTTGGGACTCGGGAGAAAGGGATTTCGGGTGGAAAAACGCAGGGGAAGGCAAGAGGGGGTCCCTTCCACGTGGCGCCCGCCATCTTGTCTTCCTCGGGCAGGGAGGGCATTTTCTAAACTGTCTGGATCACTAAACCGAACTCGGGGTCTGATAACTGGGGAAGCCGGGGAACGGGATAAGCCTCGGGCAGTCTGGCCGGGACTGTCCGAGCGGGGACTCCGAGAACCCCGAGGAAAGCCAGGGAGACGGTAGCAGCCCTGCGCATTGCGGGTTGCTCTCCTCAGGATGCCCGTTTGAGGGGACACGGGTTAGGGAGACGGGTTAGGGGTAACAACTGGGGAATTCGGGGTTGTTTGTCCTTCCCTCTCCCTTTTTTTAGCTAACGCCAATCGAATCTGCAAATACAGAAAAGAGAAATCTTTCTCTTTGGCAGAATTCGATCGCGCTAGCTTCTCTCCCCCGGCATTCCAAAAAGGAACGGTCAAAACCGTATCCTGAGAGCACTGAGGGAAGTGCAGAAACAGCCACTTAATAAACCGTTTTAAACATCCCTTTGAAAAACTTATCCCCCCACCCTCAAGGAGTCCCGCAACTTGGAGAAATGCCTCCTTCTGTGCTGTGGAGAGTTTAGCGCCCATAGCCGACAGCACAGCATCTGGAGCTGAATCTTTAAAGCCTAGAACGCCGGTCTCCCAAAAACCAACCGGAGACAAGCGAACCACGCTTGTTCCGGGGCTGCGCAGCCTACGTTCGGCTCTTCGAGAGCCAGGGACCGTCCTGGTCCCTCCGAAAGCCTTTACCGGCTTTGAGGCAAGTTTTCCCCCCCCCGGGGAAAAATACTTACCTGACTGGCGTCCAGGCACGCTCCAGGCGTCCGATTCCTCCACCGAGAACGACTTCGTGGCGCGGCGAAGCTACCGTCCTCACCCCCAGTAATGCAGCTCACTAAAACGGAGCGTGCTGCAGCTGGGGTAGCTTGAAGTCCCGATGAAGCACTTGCCGAAACAATCAGTCCCTTCCGTGGGGTCTGATAGAACGAGGAACCCCACGCTCGGGCGCCATGCTGTGTTTGCGGTCCGATGGAACGGGAAGCCCCACACTTGGGCGCCAAATTGCCGTTGTGTCCTCTGGGAACAGTTCCCACTCAGCCCGGTCAGCTTGGGACACAGCAGGCAACGGGGGCCAGCCTCTGATATCGGAGGGATCAGAGGTCTGGCTCGTGGGTCCTTCCAAGGGACCGCGGCAATAAAGACAGACGGCGGAGGAAAGGGGGCAGGCTCAGAGTTGGGTTAAATCCAGAAAGTTTATTGGTCCTCCGAACGGGGGGACCTCAACCACCAGGGGTGCCCAACCCAGAGCACCTGCAGATCGCGCGCCAGGGCATTTTATGGCAGGGGGACATGGGGGGGGGGGGGTGTACAGAACAACCAACCAGGGAAGGGAAGGGTGCGGCAAGCAGAACGAGGGACACATAAAGGAACCAACTATAACAGGGGAAGGGAGGGACTCCTTTCCCAGGACTAATCACCTGGCCCCCTGGCTAGAACTTTCCAGAAGCCTGGGAGGGGTGGCAGAGTGACAGACAGGGTCCTGGGAGGAGATAAAAATGACAGACAGGGTGATTTAAATAAAACAGGGGGGGCGCCAACTGGGGTACACCAAACTTAAAGAACTTAGAGGGGAGACCTGGGCTGAACCAAAGCAAACACACTCCCACATTCTGCCTTTTTTTCCTTTTTTTTTTTTCCTATTTTTCCTATTAAGTTGTTGTTCTGACTTGGTGCCTCCCACTAGTTTGTTTTCAAACTAGTACACTAACAAATTGAGAGACCCCAGGGGAATGTCCCATGGCCTCTCCCTTTATTCGAGTAAAGTAACAGGATTCCTCTGACTCCTTTTTGGACATAAAGCTCTGGTGTTTGTGGATTAATTTTCCTGACAACTTATTTCCACCTGGCATCTTTGGAAAGGACGTACAGTCCAAGGCCTCTGTCTTCTGGCAATTTTCTTTGTAACCCTGTTATTGGTTTTAGCACAAATCAAACAACCCTCAATAGCTCATTTTGCCACAGTAAAAAGACCCACAGCAACATACATTTTGAGGAAGGCTTCTGCCAATCCTCGAGAGCCCCAATGGCTCCCTTCCTGGATTTGTTTTAATATCTGTAAGGCCAGAGCTTTTGGTATCCACTGCTTACCATCCCTTGTAAACCAATTATCCCCTCTTTCCTCTGCCCCACTCTTTTTAATTATCTCAAGTTTCTCTGGCGGAAAAGGCAGTTTCTCTGGCAGCAGTGCAGTTACTGGGAGCAAGGGGAGGATCTTGGAGATTTCTGGCAAAAATGCAGTTTTCTGAGCTTCTTCATCAGTCAGTCAGTTACCTATTGCCTCTGAGCACCCTGCCTGATGTCCCCTGACATGTATAATTGCCACCCTTTTTGGTAAATTGACCACTTCCAATAAGCGAGAGATTAAGTTCTCATGAGCTAACGTTTTTCCCCTGCAGTTTAATAAACCTCTTTCTTCCCATAGTTTCCCAAATGCATGTATCACCCCATATGCATATTTAGAATCAGTAAAAACATTCACTATCTTGTCCCAATATAATTCACAGGCTCTCACAAGCACATACAGCTCCACTGTCTGAGCTGACCAGGTGGGTGGTAACCTTCCTTCCTTTGATTCCCTTCCATTAACAGTAGCGTATCCTGTAAATCGCTTCCCTTCTACCACCCTTGAAGACCCATCAATAAACACATTTTCTCCCTCAGGCCAGGAAGTGTCTCCTACATTTTCCCTGGTCCAGGTCTGGAGATCTATCACCTGAATGCAGTCATGGGTTTTTTCCTGGCCCCCTTCTTCAGGGCTGTTCAGACAGGAGGCTGGGTTAAACCTTTCCCCACTTTTCAATTCAAAATCCTACTGTTCCATTAAACAAGATTCATACTTTAATAACTGAGCGCTGGTCATCCACTTAGAGGCTCTATCAGTTAAGAAAGCTTTAACCTGATGTGAAACTTTAACAATCAGATACCCACCCCTTGTCAGTTTTCAGGCCTCTGTTACCATCAGAGCTGTGGCTGCACAGTTCTGCATACAATGAGGCCAGCCTCTGGCCACTAGGTCTAACAGCTTAGAAAAATAAGCAACAGGCCGCTGTGTTCCTCCATGCTCTTGTATCAAAATTCCTTTAGCATGGCCCTCTTTAACATCCACATACAGCTCAAACTCCTTTTTTGAGTCTAGAAGAGCTAAGGCTGGGGCATTAACCAATTTGTCTTTTAATTTTCTAAAGCTTTACTCTTGTTCTGGTGCCTATACCACGACATTAGGACTCTCTTGGGTTAAAAAGTCAGATGAAGGTCTGCCTAAAAGAGAAAAATCCTCAAGCCATGCTCTGAAACACCCCACCAACCCTAAAAACTGCTGTAGCTCCTTTTTTGTCTGGGGTAATGGTACTTGTAAAATTCCTTGTGTTCTTTCTGGATCAATACACTGTAAACCTTCAGTCAGAATGTGTCCCAAATATTTAACCTTTTTGTCTACCAACTGTGCCTTCTTTTCAGATAGTCTAAGCCCCTTTTTAGCCAGAAAATTAAGCAGCTTCACAGTAGCCTCTTCAACCACCTTTCCTGTTCCCCTGATAAAAGCAAATCATCCACATACTGCAATAACCGGATTCTCAAGGGTGGGGTAAACTCTCTTAATATTTTCTGCAAGTCTTGCCCAAACAAAACCGGTGACTCTGTATATTCCTGTGGGAGGACTGTCCAGGTCAATTGTTGTTTTACCATTTTCCCTTCTTCTTCCTGTTCCCCCTCAAAGGCAAAATACTCTTTACTGTCCTCTGTAATTGGAAATCCCTGGAAAGCATCCTTCAAGTCCAGTACTGAATAATACTGATGTGAAGAAGGGATTTGATTCAGGATGGTATAGGGATCTGGAACTGTGGGATGCCTTATTTTGACAATTTCATTATTACCGCAGGCCTGGGCCCTAGGGTATATCACCATGTCCCGCAGCCATAGGGAGGAGGAGGAGGAGAAGATCCAACAGGCAGGAATTGTGCAGCAAGATTGATTTATTTAATTATTTTACAAACTCTTTTATAGACTTTTTTCTTCACAGTCCAATTGGACAAAGGACCAGCCACCCCTTGGGGGTGATTGGCTAAAATCCTAAAACATCCATTGTCAAAATATTTTTCTACTATACCATAAACAAGACTTTTCAAGGTTGCAGGTGTCTGGGTTGTTTACATTCCCTGCTACCTCTTCTGTGAGAGAGAAAAGTCTCTCACGGACTTAGAAAATAACAAGAAAATCCTCGCTAGCAGCATTTTTGTACCTACATTTCATTTATTATTTTTAAGTCCTGCACCATTCCAAAGGTTCCATCTGGTTTCTTAACCAGCAGGATAGGGGTGTTATAGGGAGATATACATGGCTCCAAAAGACCTGCCTTTATCAGGGACTCAATGACAGGCTGTAACCCCTTCTTTCCCTCTCTTGAAAGAGGGTATTGCTTTTTAGACACCACTTGTCCTGGTTGCTTCAAAGTAATTTGGAGAGACTCTATGTCTAGTTTTCTGTATTTCCCTGGGGCTGCCCAGCTTTCTGGGTTTATTACAGCATAAGCCTTCAGTCGTGGTTTGATGCAGCTAAGCCCACGGGCAAAACAGTCCTCCCAAAACTGTTGTGGAGTGGGTCACTCGTCCACAGGGTGCAGTTTTTTAAGGATAGGCTGCTCTAGTTTGGAAGCAAGGGTCTTCTTTCTCTATCTCTAGAAGCAGGGGCCCTCTCTCTCCATTTGGGTCTCCCACTGGATCACAGCTTCCTTTGGCATCCACTGTCGTGGTTTGAACACAGCTAAGCGTCAAGCACACGAAATCTGTTATTTTTCATAAGGGGAAAATAAGAAAATACTGAGGAAAACTAGAGAGCTGCGAGGCAAAACAGGTTCAAAATTAAACAGTTGCTGTACAAAGAAAAAGTTTATTGCTAACAGAATCAAAAGTAAAAAGAAATAACAAGAAATTAGAGCAAACCTCCCCTCTCTTCCAGCACTTCCCTTCTTTTACCCAACTCACACAAAGAATAACAGAACATGGGATTTTAGTCGGTGTTGCAGTTTTTGAAAACTCTCTTTCTTATGCTTAAGGAAAAAAAGGTTTTCTTCTGCTTCAGGTGGTTCCCAAACTGCCACCAGCAGTAGACCCACCCAGAAAGAAACAATCTACTGTGGTGTAAAACATGTCTTCTATGAAAAATCTCACAGTTCCTTCACACTGCCAAACATGGGCCATCACATGGGGTTATGAATTTTTTAAGGATGAGTTATTTTGTCCTGAACACAAAGTCTTTCTTCGCCACAAGTCTCTAAAAGCCTCTCACTGCTTCTATATAGCCTGGCATAGGCATTCTTCACAATCTTCATGGGACACACATGAATTCTCCATCCCCCCATGTACTTCAAATGGATTAAAGAGACAAACAGTTGGTGACATTACAGTATTACCGCAGGCCTGGGCCCTAGGGTATATCACCGTGTCCCACAGCCATAGGGAGGAGGAGGAGGAGAAGATCCAACAGGCAGGAATTGTGCAGCAAGATTGATTCCTTTAATTATTTTAACAAACTCTTTTATAGACTTTTTTCTTCATAGTCTAATTGGACAAAAGATCAGCCACCCCTTGGGGTGATTGGCTAAAATCCTAAAACATCCGTTGTCAAAATATTTTTCTACTATACCATAAACAAGACTTTTCAAGGTTGCAGGTGTCTTGGTTGTTTACAGAACTCTGCTACCTCTTCTGTGAGAGAGAAAAGTCTCTCACAGACTTAGAAACTAGCAAGAAAATCCTTGCTAGCAGCATTGTTGTATCTACATTACAGTTTCTTACCATGGCCTGCAAGAAGTTTTTTAAGCTATGCGCGAAAAACGCGGCACCTCCCCCCTTTTCTCCCATTGCCATTTTTAGCTTTGTCTCACATGACTCACTTTCTTTCTGACTCTGAAGCTGCCATGTTGAAGAGTGTTCTTGTTCAGGCTTTATGGTGGAGAAAGCCTCACTCCCTTTGTGCTGCTGGCTGCATGGTTTCTTCTTCAGTTTGGCACAAAGTGTGCTGGCTGCAAGAAGGAGGCTCCACCGCCCCCTTTTGGCTCCACCCGCTCCGCATGGAGAGGAGAGGGACCTGCCGGTACCATGAAGCCGCGCCGGATGGGTTTAGCTGTGTGGTAGTCTATGGCTGGTTTTAGTTGCTTGCTTCTCTGGGATAGTTCCCCCCTCCACCGTAACAACCCAGGGTCCGTGCCACAGCGTTGGGAAAAGGGGAAGGAGGCAGGGGCCTCGGCCCAGCAGGGCCCAGAGGCTCGGAGGCCTCCCCCACCTTCCGGCAGGCGAGCTGGAACGAAAGGCAATACCCGCCTTTCTGCGGGGTTTAAATATGTAAATTGTGAGAAGCGTCATTAGTCTAAAAGACTGTCCATCAACTCAGGTTCAACCCACTACATCCACCCGCTGCAGTGTGTGCACTTTTCCCACCGGCTGTGAATGGACCTCTGCATACCCTGTGGACTTCATGGATTACAGGGGCACAGTTTGTTTCACCATGGTCCTCACCACAGCTTGCAGGTAAATTTTGTCTTTGACTCTTGGAGCACCTCCTCCCCCTCCTTCTCCACTAACCTTGTGTCGCGGGTTGGGTTTGTAACCAGGCAGAAACACCAATTTAGTGTAGTGGTTTGGTCTAAAATACTTATTACTGTTTATCTTCTGTGAGATCAGAATTAGGAAAAACGCAAAGCAGGCACCAAACTTGAAAGAATAAAAAGAAGTTTATTAACAGACCTAAAAGAAGGGAAAAAAAAATTATACCACCTTCAGAACTCTCCTCCTCCCCCCACCTTCCTCCCTTCCCCCACTGACAATGTAAAAAGACAACCCTTAAGATGTTCAGTCTGTTTACCACTTCCATAATAACCTTGTTCAGTCCATTTAGAAAAGAGAAGTCTCTTCTTGCTCGTGCTATGAAAACATTATCACAACGAGACAGCCACCCACTTCCAAATATTGTTCAGTCCATTTAGGAAGAGGAGTCTCTCTGCTCGTGATGTGAGTCCCTTCCCCCAACATGCGGCTTTTCCCGCAACTGCTTTCGAGGGTCCACTCTCGAAGTTTTTTTGGGGTACAATTTTAAGGTTGAGCCGTTCAGAAACAAAAAAAGCAGAGGCCCTTCTCCTTCCCTGGGAGCAAAGGGTCTTCCTCATCTTCACCATTAGGACTATCTCTAGGAGCATCTCTAGGAACTGAGGTTTTCTCCTTTCCCATTTGGAGCAAAAGTCCTCATCGCTTCCATCTCTCCCTGTCCAAACTTCTCATGAAATTACAGCTGCATCAGCATCTGCCTATCTCAGCGCAGGTGCTTTTGCTTACAAGTTGAATTGAACACTCCATCCCCCATATCTTCATGAAATTACAACGGGATACTCTGATATATCATAGCTTCACAACAGAATTTCAGCTTTAAGCATCTCCTCTTTCTCTTCCCTCAGGTTTTCAGCTCTTCACAGCAATAGAAGGGTTAATCTCACCTCGGCCTTGCAGCTTTGCAGCTGGAATGTTGAATGTTGCTTATCGCAGTGGAGAGGGGGGAGAGCCAAGCCGCTCCGGCTGCCCACAGCAAGGCAGTGGGGGGGGTTTCCATGGCTGGAACAGGTCCACAGACTCCAGGATGGCCATGGCCCGGCCCGGCCTGGCCCAAGCAGGGCCTGGCCAGGCCTGCTGGCCCCCACACAGGCCCGTAGCCACCTGTCCCAGGGCTGGAAACGAGAGAGAGCTTGGGGGGGAGTTTGTCTATTCTTAAGTGTGTATCACAGAGGCGGTCACAACTTTAAGTGGCTTAAAGAATTGTCCGTATTCAAACTGGCCAGCTGATAGGTTCTATCAGGTCCCAGAGGAAACTGTAAGTACCTCTTAGCAAGGACATCCCTTCCGGGACTATGCTTGCTAACCTATGACACCTTGGTACCATGATGTTGTTCTCTCTTACATGTCCTCACTTCCTCCTCTTCTTTGACTAGAAGAAAAACTTCTGCCTGTAAGTACCATTGCCAACAAGTTCCACTAATTCAAAGATTTTTGCAGCATCCTACAGCCCCGATAGGGTTATCTCATCCAGGTTCCGCGTCGGGGAATCGCTCGCCACGTTTCTGCTGTTGGCCATTGTAGTGCTTTGGTCCAAAATACTCATTACTGTTTACCTTCTGTGAGATAAGAATTAGGAGAAACTCAAAGCAGGCACCAAACTTGAAAGAATATAAAGAAGTTTATTAACAGACCTAAAAGAGGAAAAAAATGATACCACACCTTCAGAACTCTTCGCCTCCCCCCACCTTCCTCCCTTCCCCCACTGACACTGTAAAAAGACAACCCTTAAGATGTTCAGTCTGTTTACCACTTCCATAATAACCTTGTTCAGTCCATTTAGGAAGAGGAGTCTCTCTTGCTCATGCTATGAAAACATTATCACAACGAGACAGCCACCCACTTCCAAATAACTTTGTTCAGTCCATTTAGGAAGAGGAGTCACTCTGCTCGCATGTGAGTCCCTTCCCCCAACTTGCAGGTTTTCCCACAACTGCTTTCAAGGGTCCACTCTTGAAGGTTTTTGGGGTGCAATTTTAAGGTTGAGCCATTCAGAAACAAAAGTTCTCTTCACCCATCTCTGGGAGTATTTCATCTCTAAGAACAGAAACCCTTCTCCTTCCCTGGGAGCAAAGGGTCTTCCTCATCTTCATCTTTAGGACTATCTCTGGGAGCATCTCTAGGAACTGAGGTTTTCTCCTTTCCCATTTGGAGCAAAAGTCCTCATCGCTTCCATCTCTCCCTATTCAAACTTCTCATGAAATTACAGCTGCATCAGCATCTGCCTATCTCAGCGCAGGTGCTTTTGCTTACAAGTTGAATTGAACACTCCACCCCCCATATCTTCATGAAATTACAACGGGATATGCTACAGTGGGGATACTGTAACATGCCTATATCAAACCAAGAGTCCCGTGGAAAAGAAATATATATGGACGGATTCTTGATAGATGTTTCAGAGAGATGTTTATTTCTCCAGCCGCATGGCCGGGGCTCTGCTGAAGAACTGTTGCGGTCACCTGACCAAGGGTCTTTTCCCCGTGCAGGGAAACACAAACCAACCAATGGGGAACGAGGCTGACCAGGGGCAGGGAAACCCCCTGTCTCCCCTCAGGGCCCCTCTCCCAGGATACACGGCAGGGGAGGAGACCCCAAAAGGGATACTCTGATATATCATAGCTTCACATCAGAATTTCAGCTTTAAGCATCTCCTCTCTCTCTTCCCTCAGGTTTTCAGCTCTTCCCAGCACTAAAAGGGTTAATCTCACCTAGGCCTTGCAGCTGGAATGTGGCTTATCACAGTGGAGGGGGGGGAAGCTGAGCCGCTCCGGCTGCCCACAGCAGGGCTGTGGGGGGGTTCCGCGGGTGGAACAGGGCCTATCGGCTCCAGGATGGCTGTGGCCTGGCCTGGCCTGGCGCGAGCAGGGCCTGGCCAGGCCTGCTTGTTGCCCACCGACCACAAACACAAACCAACAGAGAGTCAGTTTATGCGGTGCTTTATTCAGGGCCCGGGGACCTGGGGACTGGTGTCCCAAATCAGGCTTCCCGAAGACCTATCGTTTCACTCAGCTCTTTATACAGTTTCAAACATTGGCACACATACAAAACATTAACAATTGATAATCATACCCCAAGCCGTATATCTTCATGGTTGTCTAGTCTTAGATAATGCTCAATCGAACTCCCACCACTGAAATCCCCCTTGCATGCAACATATATCGACCCAGAACTATTTACTTTTAGACGTTCTCCATGCCCAGCTAATTCACTACTCCTAACTTCCCCACCCAGCACATTCCATTCCTGTTTCCCAAGAGAACTATTTCTACACCTGAGGCCTTACAGCCTAGCAGAGCCTTAGCCTTACTACTTCTAAAATCCAATATCCTATCCTTTTTGTAACAAGTCCCCCCTTTTGAGCATCCTTCGAGCTTCTTCTGGGTTCGCAAGGATGCTCAACAATTCATGTTGCCGTTTCGCGATAAGCAGGAGGTGGAGTGGCTGGTTCTGCCAGAACTTCTCTTCACATTATCGCCTTCATTATTCGCCGAGAGTGTTGACCTTCCTTGACAATCATTCCTAAAAGACACTTATATACTATTAAGGCAACTAAAATGATTATAACAATCATGATTCCATACTGTACAATTGAGGATATCCATCCGGACATCCGAATTCCCAGGGAGCTGAACAGTTCTCCAACCCAATTATGTTCTGCCTCTTTCTGAATATTATTCACCTTTCCTTCAATCTGTTCTAATTGACTTATATCCTTTTCTACTTCCTGTGTAACATTCGGGATGTGAATGCAGCAGTGATCATCTCTACCATGCAGATATCCACATATGCCATGCTCCTTCAACAAGATCATATCTAAAGCCATCCGATTTTGAATTGTCATCCTAGACGTAGCTTGTAACTGCAGATTTAAGTCCTTGAATCCCTTCTTGGTCACAGCCGCCAACCTTTCTGTTTGCCCCAACAATTTGTACAACATTTCCCTGTTTCGATATGATGATATTGGTGCAAAGAGAGATTCTAATACCCACCCAAATTTAACTCCTGAAGAAGGTCCATGCCAATCTTCCCCTTCTTCTAACCCTATGTCTCCAATTTCCTGACTTATATCTCGCTTATGTCTCATTTGTATTTCTGAGGCCGTCAATTTTGTCGATTTCCAAAAAGGACAAAGAGTTGGAACTCCTAAAGTAATTTGTGTAGTTGGACCATCTACCGGCATATGATTGGTCCAGTGTCCGTGACCCATTACCCAAACTAAATTTCCTGGAGCTCGGATTGATGTAGTTTTACAGTTTAACTCTCCTTCTGTATTTTTGTCTTTTATCGTGTGGTTATATCCCCTACATTCACAGCCAAATCTCAAAAGTACCTTTACAGGCAGTAGACTCACAGACTCACTTGGGCTGTCACAAGTGAAGACCTTAGTGCAATTCCAATCGGTCATTCCAGGTGCATCTTTTCTCCAACTACCCTGTCCTTGATAGGTCTTTGAGTAAGTTTGAGTTTTCCGTCCCTTCCAATAAATACACCATTGAACTGTTCCTATGTAACTATAGGTTTCTAACAAACTAGGTCCCCAGATTGTCTGCCATTGCTCCATGGTAGTTGTGTTTGTAACATTCTGGCATATTATTTCAAAATATTGTTCAGTTGCCGGGACTTCTAGCGTTTGCCTCTCATCGTATTCACACCATCCTACTCCATGGAATCTTCCGATTTTGGTAAATACAGCATTCGGAAGCTTGTAACAATCTGCTCGGTTCCCCGGGGTTTTCCAGCGTTTCCTTATCACATTTGTCCGATTAACCAATTTAGTTCGGATCCTAGTCTCCTGGGTACAACTTAAGGTAACTGTTCGATTAGATGCAGGCATGTCTGGAGCTGGTATAATTCCCCATGGTATAGGATCTCCTGCCGCATGGGGCAAAGGCAGACATGCAGTGATTGCTGATACATTTTGTGTTTGCCCAAAATCCCTAATTAACCCCACAATCAGATTCTCTGGTTTGGTTCGGATTTCAGCCTCTGGTACCTGCTGAGTCACCCTTGTTCTTTCAACATAAACACTAATCATCCCGGTTGCCCACCAATCATCTCGAGCAACCCAACACCAGTATTGTCCATTATCTTGCTGTTCCAGGACCTCTTTAATTACTAACACTATTTCTTGGGGTTTTCTTCTAATTTGATATTTCCCTTGAGCCACCAAGTTCTGTCCTCCAAACCACCATTCATACTCAGTGTAGCTTTCAGTTGGTATCCTACATCTTAAAACCAAATCCTGCCCTTCCTTTGCGTTATATATTTTCTGTTCAGGCTTGATTCCTCGATCCTGTTGTAATACCACTTCTACCTTCCTGACCCCATAACCTCCCCTATTACCACAAACGAGAACACAAAGGTATTTACCCTCCGATCTACCAATCTCTGAGTTCGTTATATTCAACCATCCTCTGCTTTCATTTCCCTGCGTCCACCAACTTGTCCCTTGTACCTGTGGATTCCACATTTCCTGTGTCGTGTTCCATTTCCACCATTTCATTCCAATCTGTTTCTGACACCCTGTCTCAAATTTATGAGTACATTTTATTCTGAGGGGAGGTCCGTCCCACATATCTACTTTCCCATTTGGGAGAGTCACCTGGACCTTATTTTCCGGTTCTGTTTGGGAGATATTTAAAATGTCAAGATTTACGAATCCATAATCATAACTCCCTTTTATCCAAACTATACAAGCATATTTTCCTGTTCTGGCCTTTGTTACATTGGATATCTGCAGGGTAGTCCTACCTTTTTGCTGCTTCTCATCCCAGACCGTTTCTACTCCTTTATCTTGAATTTGATCCTTGGTGATCCATTTCCATCGTGCCCTGACTCTGTCCCATCCAGCTCCCTGGTCATCGACAAACAAACATGTGAGATTTACATTTGAATTCTCCGGTACCCACACCCTTGATTCAGGTATTGTGATTTTAACAAAGGTTTCAACAATTATTATTTTACTCAAGAGTAACAACAACAGCATTAATTTTTGGCTTTGAACACCATTCTTGTGGGAGATAGGGGTTCCACCGACCATCGGGAGGGGACCTTTTTGACCCGTGTGTAATGGATCCAGCTGTTGATCCCGTCGACCTTGACGGCGGTGTAAGTTGTCATTATCACTTGATGGGGGCCGTCCCATGTTTCCTTCAGAGGCTCCACCGACCAGTTCTTCATATAAACTTGGTCTCCTGGGTGAATATCGTGAGCAGGAGTGTCCAGAGGTAACGGTCGATTACACTCCAGCGTGGATCTCAGTGCTGCAAGGGTCTTATTTAAAGACAAAACATAATTTACAATCATCTGATCCCCAATTACATGTGGGTCCCCTTGATAGGTTACAGCATGATATGGTTTGCCGTACAAAATTTCATACGGACTTACCCCTATCCTTTCTCGTGGTTTAATCCTAATCCTCAGAAGGGCTAGAGGCAATGCTTGGGGCCACTGTATTTTAGCTTCTTGACAAATCTTTTTAATTTAATTTTTCAGAGTTTGATTCATTCGTTCCACCTGACCACTAGATTGAGGTCTCCAGGGGGTGTGTAAGTGCCACTGAATTCCCAGAATAGTAGAAACTTCCTGCACGATTCCTGCAGTAAAATGTGGTCCTCTATCTGATGATATTCCTAAAGGAACCCCAAACCTCGGAATAATTTCCTTGAGAAGTGTTTTCACTACCTCCTTGGCCTGGTTCGTCCTGCAAGGGAAAGCTTCGGGCCATCCTGAAAAGGTGCACACATAAACTAGTAAGTACTTGTATGCCTGAGATTTTGGTAACTCGGAAAAATCTATTTGCCAGTAATCCCCTGGTTGTGGCCCTACACGTATTTTCCCCATTTGGACTTGTCTTCTAACCAACGGGTTATTTTTAATGCAAATCGGGCAGGTGGCATTTATTCTTTTGGCCATTGTTATCATCGAATTAGAGAGTACTATTTTCTTTAGATGTTCTACCAATGCTTCTGCACCACAGTGGAGTTTGTTATGTTCAGTTTTCATGACTACTTTCATTAATTCCACTGGCAGTATAACTTGTCCGACCGGTGTTACATACCATCCTACAACATTCCTTCTTGCTCCAGTGAATTGTGCCAACCGTTCATCCTCCGGAGAGTAGCATGGTTTCTCTTCCAAATAAGGTGCAGCGGGATTTTCTCTTGTCGGTATCAGAGCCATTTGAGTCCAGACCAATCTGGCTGCCTTTTTCGCAGCTTCATCTGCCATCCGATTCCCCTGAAATTCCTTCCCGGAGTCTGCTTGATGACCTCGGACATGCATGATCGCTACTGCTTTAGGTAAGTGTACAGCTTCCAACAACTGAATTATTACTTCCTTATGTTTGATCTGTGAGCCTTGAGAGGTCAAAAGTCCTCTTTCTTTCCACAGAGCCCCATGGATGTGAACTACACCAAATGCATACTTTGAATCAGTCCAAATGTTCACTTTCCTGTCTCTACTAAGGACCAATGCCCTTACCAACGCCCATACTTCTGCTTTTTGTGCTGAAGTTTCCGGAGGCAGTGCTTTAGCTTCCACTATTTCCTGGAGTGTCACCACAGCATACCCTGCATACCTGGTTCCATGCTCCATAAAACTGGATCCGTCCGTAAACAGCTCCACATCGGGATCTGCCATCGGGACATCTTTCAGATCTTCACGGCTGGCATACACTTGTTCGATCACCTCCACGCAGTCATGCTCCAGTTCTCCTTCCTCTTGGGTGGACCTAAGGAATTCTGCTGGATTGAGATGGTTGGTTATTTTCAATTCAACATCATCTTGTTCCCGCAACTGAGCCTGGTACTGCATCATTCTGCTGGAGGAGAGCCAATGCCCCCCTTTTTGTTCCAAGACGGCTATGACCATGTGGGGTACATATACCGTGATGTGTTTTCCCAGTGTCAGTTTCCGTGCCTCCTGAATTAGGATTACCGTAGCAGCCACTGCTCGCAAACACCCTGGCCACCCTCCGCTCACCATGTCCAGCTGTTTCGAGAAGTACCCCACGGGCCTCTTCCATGACCCCAATCGCTGTGTGAGTACTCCTAAAGCTAATCTCTGCCTTTCATGCACATACAATTGAAAGTCTTTTGTCAGGTCAGGCAGACCCAGAGCGGGGGCCTCTTTGAGTGCTTGCTTCAATTCCTGAAAGGCCTTGTGCTGTGTCTTACCCCACTTGAATTCGGGTTCCTTGATTGTTTCATATAGTGGTTTGGCCATAAGTCCGAAATTCGGAATCCACAGGCGACACCAGCTGACCATTCCTAGGAAAGATCTTAGTTCCTGATTATTTCGTGGTACAGGGATTGCACAGATGGCTTGAATGCGGTTCACCCCTATTCTCCTGACTCCTTGTGATATTTCACATCCCAGATAAATCACCTTCTGTTGCACCAGCTGCTCTTTTTCCTTGGATACTCGGTATCCTGCCTGACCCAACATGTTTAATAGTTCAATTGTTAACTTTGAGCACAGTCCCCGCTCCTCTGTTCCCAGGAGTATGTCATCCACATATTGTAAAACAACATAAGAAAAAGGAGAATCTTTTACCTTGGTAGTTTTCCATTCCTCTAACTCCTTTGCTAGCTGGTTTCCAAAAATGGTGGGTGAACACTTAAATCCTTGTGGCAACCTGGTCCATGTTAACTGTCGCTTGCGGCGAGTGTCTGGGCTTTCCCATTCGAAGGCGAAAATGTGTCGACTCTCGGGGGCCAGTGGGATGCAGAAGAAGGCGTCTTTTAGATCAATCACTGTGAACCACTGAAAATTCTCAGAAATCGATGTTAACAATGTATATGGATTGGCCACCACCGGGTGTATATCTTTGGCAATTGCATTTACTGCTCTCAGGTCCTGCACCAACCTGTATTTCCCATTTGGTTTCCTTACCGGAAAGATTGGAGTATTAAATTCCGATTCGCATTCTTGTAAAATCCCTAATGCTATAAATTGCGTGATCATTGGGGCAATTCCTTTCCTGGCTTCCAAACTGATAGGGTACTGTCGAACTCTTACCGGGTGTGCCCCTTCCTTTAATTCAATTTTCACAGGAACGGCTACCCTGGATCTGCCCGGGGTCCCTGTTTCCCATACCCACGGGACTACTGCCTGCTCTATTTCCTGGGGTATCTCCTCTGTCTTTGTCTCTTTAATCACAAAAAGTTTTGCCAGATTCCCCTCCGGGATTTCTAGTTTAGCACGCCCTTTCTCAAATATGATTTTTGCATCCAGTGCCGATAATAAATCTCTCCCCAACAAGCATTCCGGGCTGCTTGGCATATATAAAAACTGGTGATCCAATTCTTTGTTTCCAAATTTGATTTCCAGTGGCCGCAAGAATGACCTCTCCACCACCTCCCCCGACACCCCTACTACTTTCACAACTGAATCACTTAACGGTCCTATTTGTTCATTGATTGCAGAGAAAGTGGCTCCTGTATCTACCCTAAAATCCCTGGGCCCCCCGTCAACTTCCAGGACCACTTTTAGATCTTTATCTAGTCAGCTCTGATTTTGATAGCTCCCCATCATAAAGGCTTGAGCGACACCTTGTGGTCCTGGCGCGAAAGGGTTTAACCCATCATTCGCATTCATTCCCTGATTCATGGGATTCCCTCCTGGAAAGTTACTCATCGGTGTCCCCATCCCCAAATTGAGGGGGCACTCATTCTTCCAATGACCTTCGGCGAAGCATCGGGCACATTGATTGGGCCCCAATTTACCTCTACCCCTACCCATCATCTGGTTCCCTACATTCTGATTCACAAAACCTCCGAAACCACCTCTTCCCACGCCCCCGTTTCCTCTGCCTCGTCCCCTCCCCCGGCCTCTCACATTCATCTGACTTGCCTGTTGTAACACTGCCAACCTGCTTGCTTGTTGTTTCTTCACTGCCTCTTTCTCTCTATTATTATACACTTTCCACGCTACTTCAAGCATTTTCTCCAAGTCCCGAGTGTCATTCCCTTCTAGCTTTTGTAGCTTCCTCCTAATATCCTCCTGTGACTGTCCCATAAATATCAAGGCCATTTGCAGTTTTCCTGCCTCCGATTCCACGTCTAAGTCTGTATACCTCCGCGCTATTTCTTTCAGCCTCTCCAAGAACGCAGATGGTGACTCTACCTTATCCTGTCTTACCGCATACAACTTAGACCAATTTAAAGTCTTTGGAATTCCCCTCTGAATTCCTTCCACCAACAGCTCCTGATAAACCTGCAACCTATGATACTCTTCTGCCAAATTAGGGTTCCATTCTGGATCTTCCCTTGGTACTATTTCATTCACATTCCCTATTCCTTGTAGTGCTGGTGCTCGCAACTGAATCATATCCCTTGCCCGATTAGACATAGCTTTAAATACCATCTCCTTTTCCGTAGAATCCATTATCGAGTCTAGCAACACCTGTAGGTCATTCCAGTCCGGATTCTGTGTCTTTATTACCATTTTCACCACCCGAGCCACTTTTTCAGGATTTTCTCTATAAGCTCCTGCAGATTGCTTCCAAATTATTAAATCATTGGGGGAAAACGGAACTTTCACTCTGACCCGATCCCCTGTTGGTCCAACTACTTCTCGCAATGGGGCCATTAGATGTGCTCGAGAAGCGCTTTTTCCCCTGTCCAGACGCCCTCTGCGAGTACGCTGGGAGAGCGGAGTTCGGGATTGTTCCCTCCCTCTCTCCCTGGGCTCGGGAGTTCGGGATCGTTCCCTCTCTCCTTCCTCGGAGTCAGATTCCTCTTCCGAAGAATCTGAGTCCGGGAGGGGGAGGTTGACTGGGTCGGATGGTGATACCAACAAAGACACATCCTCCTCAGGCTCAGAAAACCGTAGCCTTCGCTCTTTACAACCCGCGCATTCCTCTGGTTCCGTTTCTAACACCATCATTCCACATTTCCTCTGCCAGTCCTTTTTTCCTATTAGCTGATAAAACAAATCCAAATAGGGTATCTCATCCCACTTCTCATTTTCCCGTAAATACCGCATCATGGGGGTTATAATTTCAGAATTAATAGTGCCATTCCACGGCCACTGCATCCCCCCAGTTTCATATTCAGGCCATACCTTATTACAATAATCAATCAATTCTCTTTTCCGCAGCTCCCGTCCCAATTTACCCTCCTTCCAATGACTTAGCAAACATCCGAGGGGAGAATCCTCCGGAATATCCTTATCTGAACTTGACAAAGCCCGAAACACCCGCAACGGCATCATTCCAGAGGTATGCAACCACACAATAACGCACACAACTAATAACACACAGACTAATACCAATACCAATTACCACAATATCCAATTCCCTCCTTGCTTATCTCGTCGCCGCGAGAAGCAAGGGCTGGCTCTGCAAAGCTTTCGCTCTGTCTGAGGGCCAGCGCCTAGGCTTTATAATCCCAAACCAATGCCCCAACCCTGCGAGTAGAGACTCGTCTTACCGGGCAGGCTACCACCACCGGTTTAAAAGGAATAAAGCACCTTGTGGGCTTACCTCACGGTTGTCCGTCGGACGCGGGGTCGGGCACGGGCTGATGTCTCCCCAGAAATCACCTGGTGCCGGCACGGAGCAGATCACCCCGCGAACCGCCCCTACGACCCCCGGAGTCCCACCTGGGTTGCCAGAAAACTGTTGCCCACCGACCACAAACACAAACCAACAGAGAGTCAGTTTATGCAGTGCTTTATTCAGGGCCCGGGGACCTGGGGACTGGTGTCCCAAATCAGGCTTCCCAAAGACCTATCGTTTCACTCAGCTCTTTATACAGTTTCAAACATTGGCACACATACAAAACATTAACAATTGATAATCATACCCCAAGCCGTATATCTTCATGGTTGTCTAGTCTTAGATAATGCTCAATCGAACTCCCACCACTGAAATCCCCCTTGCATGCAACATATATCGACCCAGAACTATTTACTTTTAGACATGTTCTCCATGCCCAGCTAATTCACTACTCCTAACTTCCCCACCCAGCACATTCCATTCCTGTTTCCCAAGAGAACTATTTCTACACCTGAGGCCTTACAGCCTAGCAGAGCCTTAGCCTTACTACTTCTAAAATCCAATATCCTATCCTTTTTGTAACATGCTGGCCCCCACACGGGCCCGCAGCCACCTATCCCAGCCCCGGAAACGAGACCGAGAGGGTCTGCCTCGGAATTTCCTATTAAGTGTGGATCACAGAGGCAGTCACAACTTTAAGTGGCTCAAAGAATTGTCCATATTCAAACTGGCCAGTTGATAGGTTCTATCAGGTCATAGAAGAAGCTGTAAGCACCCCTTTGCAAGGACATCACTTTCGGGACTATGCTAGCTAACCCATGACAGCCACGCAGCCCCTGCCGCCATTGTGCGGGCAGTGGCAGCCACTGCAGTGCTTGCACTATTTAACCCCTCTCTTCATGCAGGGTGCCGAGAAGAAGAAGCTGCTGCCTCTCCTGCCATTCTGCCCGCGGAGCAGCTAGCTAGGGGCAGCCAGGCAGGCAAGGCTTGCCACAGGCTGCACCGAAATGGCAGCGGCCACGGCAACTCATTGCCAGGGGCTGTGCCAGGATGCCCAGTTGGCAGCAGCTCGCCACCCCTGGAAAAACCTCCCCATGGGCTGTTTTGATTTTCTTCTTAAATATGTCATCACAGAGGTGTTACCAACCTCTCTAATTGGGCCAGCAGCATGTCCATCTTCAGAGCCATCAGAGATTGGCTCTGTCAGATATAGTGGAAGCTTCTAGCAGTGTCTCACAGAAGCTACTTCTGTGGCACTCCCCCACTACCAAAAACCAGGCCATGCCAAATCAACACACCCTGGTAGCTGTTTTCCTATCGGGTCCACCAATCTTTCTCCAATGTCACAAAATGTAACCCAGTGGGGATTATTTCAGAATGCCTCCTTTAGATAGTCCACTACCAATCTCCAAATAGTAGACCCAAAATATTATAATACAGATTCAAATACAAAACAATTATCAATTGATAAAACCAATTCAAATACCAAATTCCTGAATATCGAATAGCCCACCCACTGAGCTGGAAGATCTACATGTCTTATATGGGCAGGATTCCCAAGAGAATGCCTTATTATCAAATGGGATCTTATCCATGTCCCAGACTGGTCCAAGGATCTGTGGTCTTCTCCTGGAAAGTCACAGTGCTGGTGTGAAGATCCAGAGATCCCTCAGATCCATGGGACATCAAGCAGTTTCTCATCTGGAGTCACCAAAAATGGTACCAAAATCAGCCAGAAACTTTCTAACACAGTTTCCAGTATTAGAAAGCAGGTATTCTTTATTGCAGTACATTGGTTGCTCAGAGGATCCGTCCTCTAATCAAGTGCCCCAAGCATTGGGTAAACAGAGTTTTTATCATACACACTGATTAAATATTCATTAGCTCTTCTCACTTACTTTATGTATATGCATTACTGTCAATTACTGTACAATTACTTTATTTTACATAGTCGTACCCCTTTTCAGAATCTTTATATGGGTCTTTGGGGGCCTTCTTTGGTGATCTTCAATGTCCGGTATCCCTTTTTTCAACCCTCACTTTTAAGTAAGCTCAATATCATTGTTTTGCATAACTTCTGCTTTGTCAGCTTTGCAGAGCTGAGCTGGCATCCTGCTTGCATTTTGCATGACTTCTGTTTGCCTAAGTTACATCCTTTCTCTACTTCTCCACGGCTATGCTGTTCTGTTCTACTGTCCTTATCAAGTCTCCCTTTTTGTTGAGCTTAAGTTCCTTATGGGAACTAGTCTCTTAATATCTATATTTCATTTTATAGTGATGCCTAAGCTTTTTATATATTTTTCATATATTTGTAGGTTTGTAGATTGCTAATGCATGGCTATAACTCCAGTACTTTTCCTACCCTTTTCCCACCCTTTTCCTCTACATTTTAGAACTATAAGTTAATCTTCTAACACATTCCTTGTTGGGTTAAAGAAAGTGTTACAGAAAGAACAACAGCAACATCGTGTGCCTGAACAAACTGGACAAGAAGCCACAACGACCAGAACATGAAGGATCTGAAACAGGAACGGTTTTCCTGCTCTACCTGCCTTGTGACCCTGGAAAGAATAATAGAGATGTCAAGACAACAGATTTATTGTGGAACTGTAATCAACTTTAAGCTTGCAGTTAAAAACAGCTGTAATGAGTATTTTGGACCAAACCACTACACTAGCTTTTGGGCTGAGGGTATAAATGCTGTTTAACTTTGCAATAAACCAGATTCACTTGCATCCAGCTTGTCTCTTGCCTTCATATGCTACAAATGGCACCCAATGTGGCCTGAATACTGCTAAGGTGATCCAGTCTGGTGGTGTACCCTGACTGTACCACCTGGTTGTGCATGAACAATCACCAAGGAACTCCTATCATCACCAGCTATGGAAAAGGTTAGCCATAGCAAGCGGTTGGGAATTCATTTCCCTTAGTCATGGGGCAAAACAAAACTAAATCTCAAAAACTGCATAAAGACACTTTTTTTACGCATTACCAGGGAACAAAGGTATAAAGTACTACCTCAGAAACTCATATCTTTGCTCATCTAGATTCGTCAGTATTGCGCCTGGTACCCTTCAGACAATTCTTATGACCTTATTCATTGGCAAAAGGTTGGTGAATGCCTACAAACTTGTCAGGTTACTCCCCATGATGTCCAACCCGATTACATTGTTACCTGGTGTCCTGGGTTGAGGTGTATTCTATTACCATCCTCATGAGACGTTGAAATCAGGTGGGGCAGTGTTTTCCTTGCCTCCTCCCCCCAGACTATCTTTCTGTTAATGGCCCATCATTGTCCTGCCGCATGACTCAGAGATAACTCCCTCCAGACTATCTTCTGTTAACGAGCCTAATCAACACTTGGCCTCATGACTCATTACCCTATTGTGAGATGCTCCACCCAGAGGGAGGAACCAAGCATCCCATCGTGGATATAATCTGGGACTCTGAGCACCAAAGATACTGGCTCCACTGGATTTCCAGAGG
Organism: Aphelocoma coerulescens; assembly: GCF_041296385.1. NCBI lineage: Eukaryota > Metazoa > Chordata > Aves > Passeriformes > Corvidae > Aphelocoma > Aphelocoma coerulescens. The sequence continues at coordinate 7,589,951 of NW_027184081.1, forward strand.
ACAGGAGCTACACAGCCACCGCTGGACTTTCTGAGGAAGAGCAGACCCCTTCTACTACAGGATCACCACTTCAGAGGATTGCAGCCACCATTCCACCAGACTGCTACCACTACCCTGCCTAATAGGGACTCAGGTTGTATCTTGACTCTGTCAGTGTTTTCTTTTACTTTCTTTTCCTTTTCTTTAATTTCCATTAAATTGTTATTCTGACTTGGTGCCTCTCACTGGTTTGTTTTCAAACTAGTACATAATTTGGCACCCAACGTGAGGCCTGCTCTGAGAGAAAGTCAGAATTACAATTTTGTATTCACCATGGTGCTCAGCTTGTCTGCATGGGTACTGGATCTTGCTCTCTATATCTTTCCTCACATGGGGAACCACCTGCCTGTAGTATTACTCCTGTTAAAACCAGGGAATGGTATGAGAATTGCTTTAATGGTTTATTATGTCTATAGCATAATAACCTGCAAGGCGATGAATGCCATTCGGAAAATATACTCAGTTTTGTTTGGCTGTCCTAGTCTGGGCTCCTATTTCTGGGATCTCCTCAACAATCGCACCCAGCCCCTGGTGGGAGGAGTAGAGAGTGGTTTCTTCCAGCCTTTCAGGCCAGGCACAGCAGTTTTTGAAAATATTGAGTTCCCTCTGGATGTCAAAGATAGCATAAACTTGCTGTCAGTTCTGCTTTGTCTTCTCTGTACAGCCTGAACCATGTACACCATGCTCAGAATCAGAGCTATGGCACAGCATCCTCAGGATGAGGGAGGGAAGAAGAGCAGAGCAACAAACACCATGTCTGCACAGACTGTCGCAGAGAAGAAAGAAACCAAATGCAAAACAACAGCGTCCATGTCTACGCAGACTGACACAAAGGAAAAAGGAACCAAACGCAAAGCAACAGTGTCCATCTCTATGCAGACTGGCACAGAGGAGAAAGAAACCAAATGCAAAACAACAGTGCCCATGTCTACCCAGACTGACACAGAGGAGAAAGGAACCAAAAGCACTGTCAGCATCCCCACGCAAACCATCACTGAACCAGAACAGCCTAAACCGATTGCAGTTGCCCCCGTTCAGAAGAAGAAATCTAAAAGCAAGTCAGTCCGCATAGTGACTGATGAGGATGCAGCAGGACCTTCACATCCAGCAGAAGAGGCAGAGCCAGAGATCATCACTCGGTCGCTATCCCTGGGTGAGCTGCGTGACCTGCGAAGGGAATTCACCCGCCAGACGAATGAGTCCATCCTGACCTGGCTGCTCCGCTTCTGGGACGCTGCAGCCAATGAGACCATTCTGGACGGAAGTGAGGCCAGGCAACTGGGATCTCTGTCCCGGGATGTGGTCATTGACCAGGGGATCGGGAGAACCCAAGAAACTCTCAGCCTCTGGCGGCGACTGCTTACAAGTGTCAGGGACAGGTACCTTTGTAAAGAAGACCTCCAGGTGCACCAAGGGAAATGGAGCACAATGGAACAAGGTATCCGGTGCCTGAGGGAATTGGCTGTGCTGGAGATCATTTTCTCAGAAGACGAGAGATTTCCTAAGAGCCCAGATGGTGTCCAGTGCACATCACAGATGTGGTTGAGGTTCGCATGCCTTGGACCAGAGATATACTCCTGTTACCTGGCAATGCTGCAATGGAGGGAAGGCGAGGACAGGTGGGCGTCTTGGTGAACAAGCTGAGGATTTACGAGGACACCGTCACAGCCCCGTTTCGCACCCATGTCTCATCCGTGGAAACAAGTCTTTTGGCTGAGCAAGTCCGGAGCTTGGTTGAAGAAGGCCATCAGAAATTGAAAAAGGAGCTTAAGGAAGAGATTTACCAGATCTCGCCAGAACCAACAAGAGTCTCTGCCATTAGGAGCCGGCGCCCCCCAACCAGGGAGAGAGGATACACCCCACGAGGTAATCTCTGGTTTTTCCTTCAGGAACATGGAGAAGACATGAGTAAGTGACATGGAAAACCCACCTCCTCCTTAGCAGCCAGGGTACGTGAACTAAAAAGAGGGACAACTACCACAAGAAGCGCATCTAGAGTCAACATTGCTCCGGTCTCTTGCACACAGAACTCCAGACAGTATAGGAATAATAACATGACCGATCCTCTTGAAGGGACCTCAGGAACATATTCACCGGAAGGGAGCAACATGCACCAGAACCAGGAATAGAGGGGCCCTGCCTCTAGCCAGGTAGAGGAGAGGGATAATCGGGTCTTTTGGACTGTGTGGGTCCGATGGCCTGGCACATCTGACCAACAAAAATACAGGGCTTTGGTTGACACAGGCGCTCAATGTACTCTGATGCCATCAAGGTATGTGGGAGCAGAACCCATTTCCATTTGTGGGGTGACAGGAGGATCCCAGCAACTGACTGTACTGGAAGCTGAAGTGAGTTTAACTGGGAACGAGTGGCAGAAACACCCCATCGTGACTGGCCCGGAGGCCCCGTGCATTCTCGGCATAGACTATCTCAGAAATGGATATTTCAAGGACCCAAAAGGACATCGTTGGGTTTTTGGGATAGCTGCTGTAGAGACAGAAGATATCAGACAACTGAGTACATTGCCTGGCCTCTCAGATGACCCGTCTGCCGTGGGACTGCTAAGAGTTGAAGAACAACAGGTACCAATCGCCACAGCAACAGTACACCGTCAGCAATACCGCACCAACAGAGACTCTGTGGTTCCCGTCCATGAGATGATTCGTAAACTGGAGAGCCAAGGGGTGATCAGCAAGGCCCATTCACCTTTCAACAGCCCTATATGGCCAGTGCGTAAGTCCAACGGAGAATGGAGACTGACGGTGGATTACCGTGGCTTGAATGAAGTCACACCACCATTGAGTGCTGCTGTGCCGGACATGTTGGAACTTCAGTACGAGCTGGAGTCCAAAGCAGCGAAGTGGTACTCCACTATTGACATTGCCAACGCCTTCTTCTCCATTCCTTTGGCAGCAGAATGCAGGCCCCAGTTTGCTTTCACTTGGAGGGGTGTGCAATACACCTGGAACCGACTGCCCCAGGGGTGGAAGCACAGTCCCACCATTTGCCATGGACTGATCCAGACTGCACTGGAAAAGGGTGAGGCCCCAGAACATCTGCAATACATCGACGACATCATCGTGTGGGGAAACACAGCAAAGGAAGTATTTGAGAAAGGAGAGAAAAATCATCCAGATTCTCCTGGAAGCTGGCTTTGCCATCAAAAGGAGCAAAGTCAAGGGACCTGCCCAAGAGATCCAGTTCCTGGGAGTAAAGTGGCAAGATGGACGACGTCAGATTCCCACCGAGGTCATCAACAAGATCACTGCGATGTCTCCACCGACCAGCAAGAAGGAAACACAAGCTTTCCTAGGCGCCATAGGTTTTTGGAGAATGCACATTCCTGAGTACAGCCAGATTGTGAGCCCTCTCTACCTGGTTACCCGCAAGAAGAACGATTTCCACTGGGGCCCTGAACAGCAGCAAGCCTTCGCCCAGATCAAACAGGAAATCGCTCATGCGGTAGCCCTTGGCCCAGTCAGGACAGGACCAGAGGTAAAGAACGTGCTCTACTCTGCAGCCAGGAGCCATGGTCTGTCCTGGAGCCTCTGGCAGAAGGTGCCTGGTGAGACTCGTGGCCGACCACTGGGATTCTGGAGCCAAAGCTACAGAGGATCTGAAGCCAACTACACTCCCACAGAGAAGGAAATCTTGGCCGCCTATGAAGGAGTCCAAGCTGCCTCAGAGGTAATCGGCACAGAGGCACAACTCCTCCTGGCACCCCGACTTCCAGTGCTGGGGTGGATGTTCAAGGGAAAGGTTCCTTCCACGCATCACACCACCGACACCACATGGAGCAAATGGATTGCTCTCATCACACAGCGTGCCCGTATTGGAAACCCAAATCGCCCTGGGATTCTGGAAATTATAACAAACTGGCCTGAAGGTGAGACTTTTGGATTATCTTCTGAAGAAGAGGAAGAGCAAGTGACTCGTGCTGAGGAAACCCCACCATATAATGAGCTACCGGAGACTGAAAGATGTTATGCCCTCTTCACTGATGGTTCCTGCCGAATCGTAGGTGCTAACCGGAAGTGGAAAGCTGCAGTATGGAGCCCCACATGACAAGTTGCACAAGCTACCGAGGGACAAGGTGGATCGAGTCAGGTTGCAGAGCTTAAAGCCGTCCAGCTGGCTTTGGATATTGCTGAACGAAAGAAGTGGCCGAGGCTCTATCTCTACACCGACTCGTGGATGGTAGCTAATGCTCTGTGGGGATGGCTGGTTCGCTGGAGAAAAGCCAACTGGCAGCGCAGAGGGAAACCCATCTGGGCCGCTGAGATTTGGCAGGACATTGCCGCCCGAGTAGAGAAGCTGACCGTGAAGGTTCGACACGTGGATGTGCACGTACCCAAGAGTCGGGCTAATGAAGAACATCGCAACAACGAGCAGGTGGACCGAGCTGCCAAGGTGAAAGTATCACAGGTGGATCTGGACTGGCAGCACAAGGGAGAATTATTCCTAGCTCGTTGGGCCCATGATGCCTCTGGTCATCAGGGGAGAGATGCAACATACCGATGGGCCCGTGACCGAGGGGTGGACCTTACCATGGACAGCATTTCACAGGTCATCCACAGCTGTGAGACCTGTGCTGCAATCAAACAGGCCAAGCGGGTGAAGCCTCTGTGGTATGGTGGATGATGGTCAAAGTACAGGTATGGGGAAGCCTGGCAAGTTGATTACATCACCCTTCCCCAAACCCGCCAAGGCAAGCGCTACGTGTTGACCATGGTTGTAGCAACCACTGGATGGCTGGAGACCTACCCTGTGCCTCATGCTACAGCCCGGAATACCATCTTGGGCCTGGAAAAGCAAGTCCTGTGGAGACATGGCACCCCCGACAGGATCGAGTCAGACAACGGGACTCATTTTAAGAACAGCCTCATCAACACCTGGGCCAGAGAACACGGTATCGAATGGATATATCACATTCCTTATCATGCACCAGCTGCTGGAAAAGTTGAACGCTGCAATGGACTACTTAAAACCACCCTAAAGGCATTTGGTGGGGGGACCTTCAAAAATTGGGAAGTGAACTTAGCAAAGGCCACCTGGATGGTCAATACCCGAGGGTCCATCAATCGAGCTGGTCCTGCCGAGTCTGAACCCTTGCACACAGTGGATGGAGATAGAGTCCCTGTGGTACACCTGAGAGGTATTTTAGGAAAGACTGTTTGGATTAATCCCACCTCAGGCAAAGGCAAACCCATCGGTGGGATTGTCTTTGCTCAAGGACCTGGTTGCACTTGGTGGGTAATGCAAAAAGATGGGGAAACCCGTTGTGTACCACAGGGAGACCTAATCTTAGGTGAGAATGGTGTGTAGGGTTTCATTGTATATATATATATATATATATATATATATATATATATGTATGTGTGTTTAGAGTTTAAGAAGGTATTGATTTGGGATGATGTAGATGGTAATAGAATAAGGGGTGGATAATGTCCTGGGTTGAGGTGTATTCTATTACCATCCTCATGAGCTGTTGAAATCAGGTGGGGCAGTGTTTTCCTTGCCTCCTCCCCCCAGACTATCTTTCTGTTAATGGCCCATCATTGTCCTGCTGCATGACTCAGAGATAACTCCCTCCGGACTATCTTTTGTTAACGAGCCTAATCAACACTTGGCCTCATGACTCATTACCCTATTGTGAGATGCTCCACCCAGAGGGAGGAACCAAGCATCCCATCGTGGATATAATCTGGGACTCTGAGCACCAAAGATACTGGCTCCACTGGATTTCCAGAGGACAGGAGCTACACAGCCACCACTGGACTTTCTGAGGAAGAGCAGACCCCTTCTACTACAGGATCACCACTTCAGAGGATTGCAGCCACCATTCCACCAGACTGCTACCACTACCCTGCCTAATAGGGACTCAGGTTGTATCTTGACTCTGTCAGTGTTTTCTTTTACTTTCTTTTCCTTTTCTTTAATTTCCATTAAATTGTTATTCTGACTTGGTGCCTCTCACTGGTTTGTTTTCAAACTAGTACACCTGGCATGTAATATATTCTGCTTTGCAACAATTTAAGGAAGCGGATCATATCCTTTCAGATGCACCACTGTCTTCTTCTGACACTGTTGTATTTGGCAATGAAACTTCACCTGAGGAGAATGATCCAGAGAGAGCGGATCCTTTTCATCCTGGTCCAGTCAATCCTGAACAAGAACCAAATTTGTACCCTCCTCTAACCCCAGTACATGGTACAGCAGCAACTGCTCCTAGCACAGAAGAAATATTACAAACTGCTCTCAGAAAGGCTGCGGCAACTATTTCACCAACTTGCCCACAGCCTTATGCCCCATCTTATTCCTCTCACGACTATGAGGACATGTCACCTACAGGACCTGAACAAGAAAGGTTTATACAGAAACGCCAAAGGTGGGCTTAAAGGAAGGTGATATTGAATTTTTACAAGCAATGCCTGTTATATATCATAATCAAAACCCACACCATGAACAATTATCATATGAAATGGTTAAGGAACTGAGGAAATCAGTGAAGGAAAATGGTTTACACTCCTCCTTTACTATGAATTTACTAGATGCAATTGCAGAATCCCATACTATGTCACTGGTAGATTGGAAATCTTTTAAAAACAGTTTTAACAGGGGAACAGTACTCTGGTGGATGGAATTTGGAGATATGACTCAAACTCAGGCATTGAATAATGCAAATCTGCAACGGCAAATCAATATAACTGCCCCCCAACTCTCAGGTACAGGCACGTAGGCTACTGCTCACGCACAATTACAATTTGTCAATTTGTTGTTCATTCAGCAATACAAGCAATATGACACAAATATCCATCTGTTTTGTTGCACCACTATATGGATGACATTTCAATAACCTCTGACAGTTCTTCACTATTGTGTGATTGCCTTGCGGCTTTAAAAATAACACTCACCAGTAGAGGTCTGTTCATAGACACAGACAAAATTCAAATCCAACCTCCTTGGAAATACTTGGGCTTTAAACTACTTGAAACAACAGTCACCCCACAGTCAGTAACTTTAAAAACCAACATACGCACATTGAATGACTTAAAAAAGTTACTGGGCACCATTAATTGGATTCACCCTCTACTGGGAATTACAACAAAAGAATTATCTCCTTTATTTCAATTGTTAAAAGAGGACCCAGATCTCTCTTCCTCTAGGCAATTGACAAAAACTGCCCAAAAGGCTTTAGAGTGTATAAGTGACAAAATCAATAAATCCTTTGACATGCATCGAAACCCAGATTTACGTTTGCAGCTGTTCCTGATTTTGCAACCTTTCCAACCCTATGCTCTTATTGGTCAATGTGATGTGCAAGAACATGGTCATTGGCTATTAGAATGGATTTTCTTGCCACACACCTTTTCAAAAACTATAACCACTCAACTCGAAATGATTATTTGACTGCTGTTGATGGGATGACTCTGATGTCACAGCCTGACAGGATATGATCCGGCAATGATAAATCTCCCTATTACTGCAGCAGAATTAAAAAGTCTTTTAAGGGATTCACTGTCATTTCAAATTGCCCTTGTGGACTATTATGGACAGTTTATTCACTCGATGCCTCGACATGCCTTGTTACAATCTTTCAAAGAATTTCCCTTCCAACCATGACAATTACAGTCAACGACACCTATCCCTGATGCAAAAACTGTTTTCACAGATGGATCAGGGAAAACACACAAAGCTGTGACCCCGTGGAAAAATGATATGGGACAGTGGGAACACTCAATAACCTTCCAACCCAGATCTACCCAATTGGTCAAACTAGCAGCTGTGGTAGAGCATTTTGTCTTTTTTCACAGGAACCTAATAACATTGTTTGTGATACTCTTTATGTTACAGGAATCCTTGAGAGAATTGAGCACTCATTCCTGAAGGAGGTCTCTAACAGATCTTTTTGTGTTATTAACCACTTTGTACAACTTTTTACTTCACAGGTCTCATGAATATTACATTCTACACCTTAGGTGACACACCACTCGGCCTGGACCTATAGTGGAAGGTAATGTGAGAGCAGATGCTCGCCATAACAGTCACTATACCACAAAATTTAGGGCAGGCAAAACTTTCTCATGATTTCTACCATCCAAATGCCCAAGCACTGGCTAAACAATTTGGCTTGACCTTGTCACAGGCTCAAGATATAGTGAATACTTGCTCACAATGCCAGCAAACTTTTCCTTGCCACAAATGTTAGGTACAAACCCACGAGGGTTAAAGCCTAATGACATTTGGCAAATAGATGTTACACACATATCGAGTTTTGGGTTTTCTAAATATGTGTGTGTTTCCATCGATACCTTTTCAGGTTTCATAGTAGGAACAGCTCACAACGATGAGAGAGATGCCACCTGACATTGGCTGCTTGCTTTTACCACAATGGGGGTCCTGCAACAGATAAAAACAGATAATGGACCTGCATATATATGTCATAAAACACAAGAATTTTTCCATACTTGGGGTACCAAACACATTACAAGTATTGTCCATTCTCCAACACGGCAATCCATAGTCGAAAGGGCATATTATACATTGAAAAACATGCTACAGAAACAAACAAGGGGGAATCTGATAGGTATGCTCCCTCAAGAGCAGCTTGACAAAGCAACCTGTTTTAAATTTTTTGAATCTTTCCACTAGAGATGACCTAATGACACATCAAAGGCACCTAGGTCAGACCGCTGATGGAGAAGGAGTTCACCCAGAAGTTACATACAAGGATGTACACAGTGATCAGTGGAAAGGTCCAGTTTCACAGTTAGCTTGGGGGAGAGGTTATGGATGTGTTCCTTTACCTACAGGACCATATTGGCTTCCAGTGTGATACATCAAACCCAGTCAAGGATGACAACCATGAACTGTGTCATCTTTCTACTGCTATACTGCCATCAAATGGCAGAAGGAATAATCTACTGGGCACACATTCTTGAACTGCCACTGTTTCAACCTCTAACATGGTGGGATCCAGAGCCTCCCCTCAGCAACAATGGAACAAAATGGGTAGGAGGAACTTGGCTTTCTCCCCTAGATCAAGATGTAAATACATATACTAGCAATGCTACTTATGTTACTGATTTACCGCCTATATGCTTAATGTGGAATAAAACAAGTACCTTTTTACCCTTACCTTGTGCCAATTTTTCTATGCAATTACATTTAATATATGTACATGCGGAGACTGCAAAAAATTTGACTGCTGTTACATTGCCATCCAGTCTATCTCCAACAAATCTGTGGATGCCTATAACAGCTGGTGATTGGGGTCAGAGGCTCTGACCCAGGAAGAGGTGACCTGTCCGGAGAGATGGTCACGAAAGGAATCGCCTTCCCGAGGTCCGGTGTCTTCCCTCAGCTGCTGGCAGGAGGGCCCTTGCAGACACTGTCAGCTCTTTAGTGATTATCAGCTTGTGATTCCAGCTCAGCTCTGCAGGGCAGCCTCCAGGCCAAGCCAGACCAGAGAGAGAGACGAGAAGGCTCGTGTGGCTGGTTCCGCACGAAGGTAGCTTTATTGTTGGTCCCCTCCGGCGAAGGGGAAAGCCAGGGACGAGAACCCTCTCTGACCCACAGGGGCCAGAGGGCTTGCTTTTATAAGGATACAGGGGATGGGTGAAGACCAATGGGTTGCAGAGGATCTGGGATGGGTGAGGACCAATGGGTTACGAAGGATCTGCATAGGGTGTCCTAAAGGATTGTGGGTCTGTCTTTTCTCGCCGTGACCAAAGAAGTGGTTGCCTTTCCAGGGAGTCCTGCTGGGCGATTGCAAAATCTCTTATCTCAGCAGAGATCCCTCCAGGGCAAGGGCTGGGCATACCCCACAGATGCCACTCCACCTCATTTCCCCAAATGTCGTTTTACATCCATTTCAAATTTATGACTTTGGAATAGACATCATGTATAGGACAACAACCATAACAATTCTTACAGTATGGAAGAGTAATTGACCAGGGACCACATGGTATCCTTAGAGGAAAGGGGACTAATACAACCGTCATGCCATTCCAAAAAGCAAACCACAGTATTGTTTGATGGTGGAATGGCCAGACCATTGATACAATATTATTTAGATAGTAATCAATCACGTATTCATAAACATTTGTGGAAGATGTTGTTACCCGCCTTTGGTAACATGGTATGCTAGATAAACTCGAATAAGAATGCTACAATTGCAAATTTAACATTGTTAAAGAAACAACTAATGACTTGTACTTCACACCAGTATGTTTTTGCTTTAACTAATGACTTTTCAATAAATTATAGGAATGGTTTGTATTTTCTATCCACTAATTCTTTTGTTTTTAAATCATGTGCAACCAATGAAGATATGAATAACTATTCTGTTCTTCTTCCATTTAAAAGAAGACCTGAAATTTGGGCACCTGTAAATCTGACTCGGACTTGGGAAGGACAAGATGGTCTTTCACAATTTGCTCAACTATTTCCAAGAGGAAATTCAAAAGACTAAAAAACTAGTTCGTAAATTTCTGGGTTGGTTGATTTTTGCCATTATTTCTGCCGTAATAATATTAACCACAGCTTCTGCGGCTGTTGCAGCTTTAACTAATTCCATTCAAACTGCCCATACTGTGGGGCAGGCTTTAACCAATATTATGAAAGAGTTACAAACACAAGAGCAAATTGATAAGGAAATAATGACCAGATTAGATGCCCTGGAAAGTGCTCTTCTGTGGATTGGCGAAAGAATTGAGGCTCAAAAAACCCCCATATCTTTACACTGCGATTAGGAACACATACATAACTCTTTATGTGTCACTCCTCTTCTGTGGAATGAAATGGAACAGAATTGGGAAATAATCAAAAACCACCTCAAGGTGCCTTTGATAATTCTTTACAAGATATTCATTCACTTCACACTCAATTGAAAGATCAACTCAGAGATTTGCAAACTCTGGTGGAACAAAATGTGCTGACAGGCTTTAAAAATGATCTCTCTTGGCTAAATCCGAAAACTTGGTTTTCTGGAATAAATTTATGAGTTTGTGTGGAGGGGTTCCTTGTGGAACAGGGGAATTTGATACCCCTGGAAAGATTGGACAACCCAGGGTTGCTCAGGAAAAGCCCCTGAACTGGCTGCTGGGTGCAGGCAAGACTGGAAAGTACCTGGCTGCAGGCAGCCCTGAAAGTCCTTGGCAAAGTTATACAGTGGTTGGCTCCCCTGCTGATTAGAGGCCGTCTAGAGGGACTGGGCGGGAATCTTTGCAAATGTAAATATAAGCTTGCATAGGTAAACAATAAGGGAGAAGGATGCTCAAATCGTATCGGTGTACGTGTCATTATGCTGGCCAGCTCTCCAGCCTCAGTCCCTATCACCTGGTGCCCAAACAGGGACTTGAGTGATTTTCGCTTAAATGTGGTTTGTTTTCACTTAAATGCATTTCGCTTGAATGTGCTTTGTTTTCGCTTAAATGCGGTTCGCCTAAACGTGGCAAGACTCCGAATCATCACACCGACGGTGAGGAGCCTGGAGAGCTGGAGCGGGAGTGTCCCAGCAAAAAAGCTGAGTGGTGCCAGAGACCGGAGCTTGCGTGGCCGAGCGGGCTCCCGCAGGTAAGAAGCTGTGGAATATGAGGCTGCCACTCGTCTCCTAGCCAGTATCCTCTCTAAGAGAGGCGAGACTGTAAAAGATCAAGATCTCTATGCCCTAATTACGTGGGCCTGGGAACAAGGGTTTTTGAAATGCACTTCGCTTTTGTTCTCGACTGAAGAGTGGTCGGAAATTGAAAACAGACTGTGGCTGTCCACAATTGAGGGTGGAAAGGAAGGTAAAGAAGCAAAAGCTCTTGGGTTAACTTGGAGAGCTATGACTAATACCCTTGCAGAAATGAAAGCAGAGAGGAAGGTGCCCTCAGCAGCCATGGAGGCGCTGGGGGGTGACGGACCTGGAAAAGAAAGAGAGGGGAGTCTCACGGAGCGGCGGCCGGAGTCCAGGGAGGAGTCCAGGGCAGCGCGATTCTTCGGGCTGACTGCTGGTCGACCGATGACGGGGGCATCAGCACCCGTACGTTGGCTGCGGGAGCTGCTGGACGCAACGGGGAAGGAAGTTACTCCACAGACGCCTGAGGGAGAACTGGTAGCAAAGGCAGAAATAGAACCTCCCCACTCTGGGGGCGGGGCGCAGGCGAGCAGAGGAGAAGCAAGCGGTCCTAGCTCCTGGCCAAAAACGGCAGCGCACCACCCCCCTCTGCCAGACAGCGGATCATCATCCGTCTGCGAAGAAGCCTCTGCGACTTTGTCACCTACAGAGCCAGAGCCAGCCAGGGCTGCCGGGGGTCAGCCCCAAGAGGAGGAGAAGCACCGAGAGATGATGCATGAAGTAATGAAGAAGTTTGCTGAATTGTCTACTTGTCAGGACGCTCTGGAATCTAAGGCTTGCGAAATCACACCATCAGCACCGTGGCGTCCTGTGGACCCACCAGTCAAGACAGCCACCAGAACTCCTACGTTCCCGTTGGGAGAACCGGGCACAGGGCCTATGGCCCCTCCCTTCCCGCAAGAGGAGGTGCAGCCATTGCCTCCGTCAGCCCCGACGGCGAGGACTGATCCATTGTGAAGGAGATGGAATGGAGTGGTCCCTAATGCAATTATTGAAGGAGATTGACAAGCCGTAGATGCCCTAGCCTGCCCTGTACTGATACAGGGGGACACTGCAAGGTGGGAGCCCCATGACTGGAAAATCTTGCAGCAAGCCAAGCAAACAGTCACCACGCACGGCTTACGGTCTGAAGCTACAAGGAGCATCCTGCAGTTTATCTTTACAGCAGATGTCCTGTGTCCTAATGATTGCATCATCATCGCACAATTGTTGCTGACCCCTTTACAATTCCTGCTCTGGGAGCAAACGTGGAAGTGGCTAGCACAAGAAGAAGCTAGCAAACACCAAGGTGACACACAAGACCCACTGTATGCGATCCAAGCTGACATGCTAACTGGGAGTGGGGCTTTTGGAGCAACAGTGATGCAGCTGACCATGCCCACAATCATTCATCAGTTGTCACAGACTCTTGCCCACAAAGCCTTGTTGTCAGTACCCGAAAAGAAGAAGTCTCCTCCATATGCAGCAATCCGACAGCGGCTGTCGGAGCCATATGGTCAGTTCATTGACCTTCTCTTAGCAGCCTTGAAGAACGCAACTGAGCTCTCCGAAGAGCTCCAAGAGCAAATGTTCCGGACCCTTGCCTTTGAAAATGCTAATAGGCAAACTAAGACAATTCTTGCCACACTGCCCCAGGGAGCAGGAGTAGACGAGAGGCTCGTGCGTGCTAGCTGTACGGAGCAGTTGTCTCAAACAGCTGCATTTACCGCAATGCTGCAGAATGTCCTGCAAAAACAGGGACAAGTCATTGCCACAGCACTGACCGGAGGGGCGCAAAGAAACAAGGGACCGAAGGCCACTGGCCCACCTCCTGGTCCCCAGACGGGCCGAGTAGCCTTTTTCCAATGCGGGGAAGAGGGGCACCTGAGGCGCACTTGCCAGAAAATGGTGTGGTGCTGTGGTGCCACAACTGTGATTCCGGCACCCATGCCACCATAGCATGCCACCGTGCGGGAAATGTCCAGCGCAGCTCGGTGGCGCCATGCGTCAGGACACAAGTGAGAGCCCCCAGGAGCGACAAGTCAAGTGCAAACCCGGTGGTTTCCTTCAGCAGAACCAGCCAGCCACCCAAGGGAGCCTTGGAGTGGATGTGGCAACCTCAATAGAAGTCACGCTGACAAACCACCAGGTCACCCTGATCCCGACCACAGCCAAGGGCCCCCTGTCATCAGACGGCCCTCATCTGGGTGGCCTACTCGTGGGGTGGTCATCAACCAGCCGGCAGGGAGTAGTGGTTCTCCCTGGAGTCATCGACGCCGACTACACCGGTGAAATTAAGATCATGGCCTACACGCTGCAACTACCCATGAATATCCCGCAGGGCAGTCACATTGCCCAAATAGTCCCCCTTCCCCAAATGACCAACAGGGGAACCACCAACAGCAGTGTCCCCGGAGACCACGCTTTTGGGTCCTCTGGGTTCAACGTGTTTTGGACATTGAACTTGGCCCAGAGACCTCAGCGGCAAGTGATCCTGTGAAGGGGGGCAGAAGCCATCAAAATATGGCCACTTTTCGACACAGGGGCCGATGTTACCATAATTAACCAGGCAGTATGGCCACCTGGTTGGGGACTGGAAAAACCAGCAGCCACGCTGGTAGGGGTAGGAGGAACACAAATCCCCCAAGTAAGTGCAACCCCAATTACCCTAGAGTTTGAGGACAATCAAACCATTGTATGTCGCCCCTATGTTATGAAGCTGCCTCAGACCTTGCAAAGCCTGATCGGACGTGACATCCCTGCACAGAAAGGCCTCGTGCTCACCACAGACCAGCATTTATGCTGACGGCCACTACCAGTCAGCCACCCATACGGGCTCTCACCTGGTAAACAGATGACCCTGTCTGGGTAGAGCAGTGGCTGGTAACAGACGAAAGGCTGAAGATAATAGAACAGCTTGTTGCAGAACAGCTAGTGGCAGGACACATAAAGCCTTCGGTCAGCCCATGGAACACCCCCATCTTTGTGATCCCAAAGAAGTCGGGAAAATGGCGCCTCCTTCATGACCTTCGACAAGTGAATGCGCGCATGCAAACTATGGGGTTGCTGCAACCTAGGCTACCGGCTCCTACAATGATCCCAGCAGGATGGCAAATCACTGTAATTGACTTAAGACTGCTTTTTCACAATCCCACTGCATCCAACGGACACAGAACGCTTTGCCTTTACAGTGCCCACAAAGAATTCCAGTGAGCCTACTAAGTGCTACAAGTGGGTTGTCCTACCTCAGGGAATGAAGAATTCCCCCACGCTGTGTCAGCTATATGTTGACTGGGCGCTACGTCCGATTCGACGATGCTACGCAGAAGCACTCATCTACCATTACATGGATGACATCCTGACAGCTACTACTAAAGAGTTCCCAGATAAAGAGATGCAATGGGTCAGAGAGCAACTGCATGAGACTGGATTAGAGATCGCCCCCAAGAAGATCCAGCGGACTGCACCATGGAAGTAGCTGGGCTGTCTCATATCAGAATCGAAAATTAGGCCCCAAAAGATCGAGCTAAACACAGAAATCTCTATGCTCCATGATGCTCAACAGCTGCTAGGAGATCTGCAATGGGTCCACGGAGTCGCGGGAATTACAAACACAGACCTCGCCCCCTTCCTGCCATGGCTGCACGGGACGAATGCTGCCAAACCTCGAGAATGCTCCCCGGACCAAGCAGCAGCTCTCGCCAAGGTTGCAGATAAGCTGCGGCACGCATGGGTGTCAAGCAGAGAAGAAGGAGTCCCACTCACCATCCTCATCACCCTGATCGGTGCAGCAGGTTCACATGCCATCATCCACCAATGGCAAAAGAAAAGGGGAAGGACGTGGATTCTCTAATGGATCTTCCCGCCGACTCAGCCACGCTTCAGACTGCAGTCCAGGGTAGAGATGGTGGCGCTTTTAATCCGAAAGAGTCGTGACCAGGTGGTGGAGTTGGATGGCAGGGAGGCAGAGGACATCCGTATACCAGTCCGAACAGGGGACTTGGAGTGGATGCTACGCCATGCTGAGGCACTGCAAGAAGCTCTGCTCGGATTCACCGGCGTGGTCCACAACAAGTGCTCACTGGGAAGGCTGGTGCAGCTTCTGGGGCGCTATGAGTAGCTGGACCGCCCGCTGAATGTAGAACGGCTGGTACTAGGGCACACGGTGTTCACGGATGCGGGGAGGAAGACGAAGCGGGCCGCCTGTGCGTGGAAAGAGAATGACCACTGGAAGACTCATGTCATAGCAGGAGAACCGGCTGACAGCTTGCAAAAACTCGAACTGCGTGCTGTGCTATGGGCCTTACAACAGTGGTCGAAGGAACCGGTGAACGTAGTCAGCGATTCCCTATATGTCGTTGGAGTAGCCCAACGGATCCATGATGCAGAAATCCGGCGTACTAACAACGAACCTTTGGGCAGACTGCTTATCATGTTGCGGCACACCCTGCAACAACGGACACACCCCTACTGTATCCTGCATGTTCGGAGATACCAGTGGAACATCAGGCTGGGAGAGGGCAATGCCCATGCAGTCGAAGCGGTGACCTGTGCCCCCTTAGAGCATCTCCCGCCCATGAGCACTTTTGAGCAAGCCAGATGTAGCCATGATTTCTTCCACCAAAACACAAAATCCCTGCAGAGACAGTTTAGGATCCAGCTGATAGAAGCAAAAGGCATAGTGGGGGCTTGTCCCCGCTGTAGCCATCACGGCTCTGGGTTAGGTGTGGGAGTTAACCCCAAGGGTTTGAAAGCCCTCGAGCTCTGGCAAATGGACATCACTCACGTCCCTGAGTTTGGCTGACAGCGCTATGTCCATGTAACAATTGACACTTTTTCACACTTCCTGTGGGCTACCGCTCAGACAGGAGAGAAGGCATTGTATGTGGAGCAGCATCTGCTCTCTTGCTTCGCAGTAATGGAGATACCCAAAAAGATCAAAATGGACAATGGGCCAGCATACACTAGCTGTCGCCTAGCCAGATTTATGCAGCAGTGCGGGGTAGAACATATCACAGGAATCCCACACTCACCCACCGGCTAGGCAGTGGTAGAGAGAGCCCATGGTACGCTAAAAGAATATCTGGGCCAACAGAAAGGGGAAGAGATGGAACCAAGTAAACAGCTAAGCAAAGTGCTGTTTACATTGAACTTCCTCTCTCTGGCCGGGGATAGGGAGGAGCCTCCAGTGTCTATGACCTCAGTAAAAAGAGAAGGGGGAAATGCTGGGTTAAAGAAAGTGTTACAGAAAGAACAACAGCAACATCGTGTGCCTGAACAAACTGGACAAGAAGCCACAATGACCAGAATATGAAGGATCTGAAACAGGAATGGTTTTCCTGCTCTACCTGCCTCGTGACCCTGGAAAGAATAATAGAGATGTCAAGACAACAGATTTATTGTGGAACTGTAATCAACTTTAAGCTTGCAGTTAAAAATAGCTTTTAGGCTAAGGGTAAAAATGCTGTTTAACTTTGCAATAAACCAGATTCACTTGCATCCAACTTGTGTCTCTCTCCTTCATACGCTACAATTCCTGAAATACTATTTAGTCTTGCCTTTTTAGTCAACCAAGGATGTTGGAAAGTAAAAAAGGCCCGGCCGCTCCGGCGGGGGGAGAAAATTGCAGTCCAAAACCAATGTGGTTGATAAGAGCAAAACTCTGTTTATTAGCAATCCAAAGGCACTTATATAGTATACCAGCTTGTTAACTCTTAAGTGGCTTAAAGCTTATCAAAGCGAATTTCTGCTTCTACATAATTGGACTTACATTGGCAAGCTTCTACAGTCATGTTATGATTAAAAGAATTCAGAGTTCACCTCCCCTTCTCCGAGTCTTATCTGAACAGCTGCAAGTCTTCAAACTCCCTCTTTGTTCCCAGCCCTGTTTTTTTTCTTTCACACAGAGATTTTCTCATGGAAGGTTTTTCTCACACTCAGGCCTTTTGCTTACAGGCCTATTGCTTTTATTGATCCCATAATTCTATCAATGATCCATGCCCCTGATCCTTCAATAATTCTGCAACACAAGGACATCGTGTTTTTTACCATGTATCACAGACATAATAAATGTGGGGCAAAGAAGCTCTTGGACCAACTCCAGTGGGGCAGAACCTGGGGAAAATTACCTAACCAACTGCTCTTCTAATTGGACAATATTTGTTAAGTATGCAAATTTTTTAAACCTTATAAAATTGTAGAAATATGGTGCCAGGTGTGTCCATCCCCACCAGGACACCTGGAAGCTTCCAAATAAAGGTCTGCTTTTTACTTTACTATTCTAGCAAGGGTTTTTTCTCTTTTGATTATAGGCAACAATAGCATAAGGCATTACAACAGCTATAACACTGAATCATGATGCAAGCTAAAACACATACAGCATTATTATGGTGATGATTATAAACAGATGTTTCAACCAAGTTCAGCTGGGTAACCAATAGGTAAGTTTGGTCCAGATTTCTTCAAATCACCAGGAGGTATCATCTGAAGCTGTGCGTTGTAAAATTTGGGTTTGTTTCCAGATTTCCTGTATAGCTGTAGACACTCTACCACTTTGATTGATGTATACACAGCAACTGCTATTAATGACAGTGCATACTCCTTGTGACACTAAAAGGTCTAGTGCCATTCAGTTTTGTAAAACAACTTGTGATAAGCTCTTAACTTCTTCTTGCAAAGCAGTAATGGCATCTATTGTACAATTTTATATATATTCTATGGTAGCAGAAATGTCCACAATTGTCATTTCTAATTCACTTACTCCTAGCCAGGGTAAAAACCATCTTACAAAATGATGAAATTTAGTTGTTGCTCAGCTATAGAATTTAAGGTTCATTTTGTATGCCCCAAATAGCTGCTTCTCCAGAGTCCTGAGGGCACTTGGTCTTTATCAATTATTGTTATGTTAGGGACTAAGGCTCTTAAATTTCAAATGCCTTTCCAGCCTAGGGGAAACACTTTGCAGGTTTTATTTCCACATATCCAATAGTACCGTGTTCCATTCAGTACTGGCCAAGGATGATTTACTTGCCCATTATTAAATGTTTGAGTACATTGTGTGTGATTTCCAACAAAAGTTCCAATTTCATTAATACAGTGTAGTTCTCCTGTTCCTTTAGAGGGGTTACATCTTTGTACACATGTATGATCATAAGAGATGTTGGTGGGTACTTGCACACTAATGGGTATGTCTGCTTCTTGGTGAAAGGAAGTGTTCACACAGTAAGTAGTATTCATTTCCTACCAGAACTCAAATTGCATAAATGATTAATGGCTTCATCTTTTTTTCAGGTAGATGGGTACACACCCAACAATCATTTTTGTGCAACGCTTGGATCACATTTTCTAATAAAAGTAGATGGAAATTTTGCTCCCAAGTCAAGGCTGAACTAACTATTGTCAGGATAGCAAAACGAGGCTTAAGCATCTTGGTTTTTCTCAGACAACTGTTCAATTACCCGAAGGGCCTCATCCCTTTTAATTCTAGAATAATGTATCTAAAATTTTACTCCGCCCAGTTTCAGTGCAGTAAAAGTTGTCAATAGTACTTGGAAAGGTCCCTTTCACTTTGGCTGGAGCAGTGCGGTTCCCCAGTCTTTCAAGTAGACCCAATCTCCTGGTTGGAACTTGTGCGCTGGTGTGTCCAATCACGTTAGCCTGGAGATCATCGCTGTTCACTGCAAATCCTGTAAAGTTTTACTAAGAGACTAAGGTAATTATTCAAATCAACCCCTCCTTTTATGTGTGTGTTTCTTGGAATGTGTGGTACTTGGTAGGGTTGACCATATAGCAGCTCATAGGGTCTTATTTTGCTGGTGCCCTGTGGCTGAATTCTAATTTGAAGTAGAGCAGCAGGTAAGACTTGGACCCATGTCAAGGAGGTTTCCTGACATATTTTACCCAATTGCAATTTGATTGTATAATTAATTTGCTCTACTTTGCCACTAGCTTGGGGCCTCTAAGGAGTATGAAGATCCCAAGCTATTCCCAAAGCTTTCCTAACCTGTTTTATCACTTCTGCAATAAAGTGGGAATGTCTGTCTGATGACATTCCCAAAGGTACCCCAAATCTAGGTGTTATTTGATACAACAGTATTTTAATCACATCCCTAGCCTGGTTGGTGCAACAAGGAAAGGCTTCTGGCCACCCAGAAAAGGTATCCACAAGAACTAGGAGGTATTTATACCCCCCCCCCCCCCCCCCCCCCTTTCTGGGCAATTCAGTAAAATCAATCTGCCAATATTCACCTGGAACATTTCCAGATTTTATGGCTCCTAGTACTACTTTGTTAGCCATGTTAGGATTATTTCTTTTACAAACTATACATTGTTGGATTCTTGATTGTACAATCTGAACCATTTTAGACCCAATTATGGATTTTATTGCAAATGTTTCAAAAGTTATTCAGTACTCCAATGAGTGGCTTTGTGTTCATGATCCACTATTTCATGCAAGATTGGTTCAGGGACTACTATTTGCCTGGTTGGGGTAACTGCCCAGACTCATGGATCAAACTTTGCTTCTAAGGTTTCAATTGACAGTCCCTAGCACTATATTCTGGTTTTTCTACTGGGAGAGGTATCTCTGGCAGGGGTATTAAAAATAAAACTTTGTTTTCTAATGTGCCTCTTTCTGCAGCCTCTTTGGCAGCCTTATTGCCTAAATGATTCCCCTATTCCGGTTTGGTCTTACCTTCTTGGTATACTCTGCAATGCATGATGGCAACTTCTGCTGTTTTCTGGATACTTTCAAGTAAATCCAAGATTTGTTTTCCATTTTTGATTGATGTGCCTTGAGATGTCAAAAGGCCTCTTTCTTTCCAGATGGCTCCATGTGCATGTACCACTCCAAAAGCATATCTTGAATCAGTCCACATGTTAACTCGCTTTCCTTCACTCAGTTCCAATGCTCAAGTGAGTGCAATTAGTTCTGCTTTCTGGGCGGAAACATCGGAGAGGAGTGCCCCCAATTCGTTTACCTCATGGTGTGTAATCACTGCATATCCAGAGAGTCCTTTTCCATTTCAGACAAAGCTGCTCCCATCAGTAAACAATTCTCAATCGGGTCTTTCCAAGGGGCTGTCTCCTAAGTCAGGTCTGCTGGAATACATTTCTTCTATAGTTTGTAAGCAATCATGCTCTGTAGTTCCTTCTATTTGTTGGGCAGATAAGAACATAGCAGGTTATCTTAATGATAGAAGTTGTTTTGAGTGTCACATCATCTTTCTCCAGCAAGACTACCCGGTATTTTAGCATCTGGCTGGGAGATAGCCAGTGGCCTCCTTTTTGCTCAAGTACTGACTGCACCGTATGTGGTATATAAAAGACAATGCTTTGTCCCAACATGAGTTTTTGAGCTTCCTGGATCAAGAGAACAGTAGCTACTACTGCCCTCAGACAACTAGGCCAGCCTTGGTTGACACTATCTAGTTGCTTTTAAAAGTAGGCCACTGCCCTCCTCCGGTCCCCAAGGAACTGCGACAGCACTCCCAGCACAATGTTTTGTCTTTCAAAGGTAAATAGTTAAAATGGACCCTCCTACCTTCTTGAGCCCTCACCCATGGGATTCCTCCAAGTAGGTCCTTCAAGAGGCCAAAGTTATCTCTCCTGAAGTCCAGGGTTATAATCCTACTTATTGCCCTGCTTTCTCCACACGGTAACGCTGTCCACGTTATTAATTGTTGTCTTCCCTGATGGGGGAGATGTTCAGATTTTTGCCAGGAGAAAAAAGGAGGCGAATGGGACTTCATGCTTCTCAGTTTCCAGATAGGTGTTTATTAATTCTTATCTAAGGAGTACAAGCCAATGACATAGCCTAGACATAGCACAGAGCAGAGAATGCAGCAAGAAGACAACTTATCAAGATTTCACAGCCTTTTAAAAGGTAAATTACCCAATGAAAACTTAAAACGCAAGATATTTTCACTTTTTTACCAATGTCCAACAAGTTCCTAAATCACGCAGACAGGAACTGTGGAATTCTTTATCCAATCATCCTCAACTACTTCTACTGCAGAATATGGAGTAGTAGAAGAAGAAGAAGAAGATTTGGAGAACAACAACAATCCTCCATTTTGATGGTTTTTGCTTTTATCTATTTACTATGCAAATAGACCTAAAAACTCTAAATTTTTCACCCTGTGATAATCTCACATAGTATTCTATCACCTAATTCACACCACTGTAGATTCAAATTCTTCCCAGAGGCTAGGCAAATTTTCCCATGGACAAAGGCCAAAAACAGTACTGTCAAGGGGGGTAAAACCCTTCAAAACAGGCAGAGAAATATTCTCTGCATTCTGGGTTCCCAGAACACGGGATCTTGAACTCTAGCATCTCATGGTCATTACAGACAAATTTCACATCCCCAGCCTGTCCTTTGTTGGTACAAGGTCCATCAGTACACCTCTCCTCTTTGTCTTCTCTACCACCTGTGTCAAAAAGGTATCCTCAATGCTCAGCAGGAACCTCCTGAACTGTTTGCCTAGCTATGTTGTCTTCCCAGAAGATATCATAGTGGTTGAAGTCCCCGATGCGAACCAGGACCTTTGATTGTGAGGCTACTTTCCAGCTGTTTGTAAAATGCCTCATCAACTTCCTCTTTCTGATCAGGTATCCTGCAGTAAACACCCACATTGGTCCCACCCATGTTAGCCTGCCCCTTAATTCTTAACCATAAGGTCTTGTCTCGTTCTTCATTCACCCCCAGGCAGAGCTTGATACATTCTAGTTGCTATCTCACATAAAGAGTAACTCTACCACCTCGTCTTGCTGGCCTGTCTTTCCTAAAAAGTACATAGCCATCCATGACAGCATTCTAATTATGCAAGCTATCCCACCATGTCTCTGCAATTGCAATGAGATCATGGCCCTGCAACTGCAGAGTCACAGAATCATCAAGGTTGGAAGAGACCTTCAAGATCATCTAGTCCAACTGTCAACCTAGCACCGGCATAATCACCCCTAAATCATACCCCAAATGCCACATCCAGATGCCTCTTGAACACTTCCAGAGACAATGAATCTGCCACTACCCTGGGCAACTTATTCCAATGCATAACAACTCTTTCAGTGAAAAATTTTTTTCTAATATTTAATCTGAATCTCCCCTGGCACAACTTGAGGCCATTTCCTCACATCCTTTCCCCTGAGACATGGCAGAAGAGACCAACCCCCACCTCACTACAACATACTTTCAGGCAGTTGTAGAGAGAAATGAGGACCCCTCAAGCCTCTTCTTCTTGAGACTAAACCACCCCAGTTGTCTGTGCTACAAATTACTCTGCTTCCATCACTGCAACCACCCCCACAGGGTATTTGCCACCATCCATGAGTCAGTGCAGAGGTAAAGTACTGGCTGTTTCTCTCGTTCAGCAATGTCTAAGGCCAGATGGATAGCTTTCACCTCTGCAAACTGATTCAATTCGCCTTCTTCAGCAGTTTCTGTGTCTTGTCGTAGGGGACTCCATACAGCTTCCTTCCATCTCTGATGCTTTCCTAAAATATGTTAGGATCTATCAGTAAACAAGGCATATTGCTTCTCATTTTCTGGCAAATTATTATGCAGTGGGGCATCTTCAGCATGTATTACCTCCTCCTCTGGTGAATTTCCAAAATCTTTGCTTTCTACATAGTCCATAATTGCGTCTAAGATTCCTGGATGACTGGGAATTCCCATTCAAGCTTACTGTGTGATCAGTGTAACCCCCTTATTCCTTGTAGCATCAATTGTATGGTATGTAGAGGAGACCGTTGAACATCCAATCCAGCCCAGGTAACTGGAGCACCAGGAGGAGCTGTGCTTCAGTATGAAACACTTTCAAAGTGGCTTGGACCCCTTCATAAACTGCCAGGATCTCTTTTTCAGTTGGAGTATAGCAGGCTTCAGATCCTCTCTATCCCCAACTCCAAAAGCCAAGGGGTCTTCCCTGAGGCTTTCTGCCAGAGGCTCCATGAAGGACCATTCTCCCCAGCTGCAGTGTAGAGAACATTTTTTACATCTTGTCCTGTCCAGACTGGCCCAAGGGTTATTGCATGAGCAATCTCCTCCTTGATTTGTGTTCCGGTTTGGCCAAATTTAGAAATATATCCTCTGAGAGAAGGCAGGTCACCACCCCTCCCCCACCAAGTTCAGGAAAAATAAATTTTCCTTGAAGGAAAGTGAAGAAGATAAAAGCTATTTATTTAACAAACACACGGGAAAAGGAAAATAATGCTAAATAATAAAATCTTTCTCTGTGGAGGAAAAACCTGGGAAAGTGTTAGAGTCCTCCCTTTGGTCTCCTCGGAGCTGGGGCTTGGCCCAGGGCCAGGCCCTCTGTGCCCTGTGGAACGTCCTCCTGATGTGCTCTGATGTTGAAACAGTCCAGTAGAAAAGGGAGAAAATCCAAAATTCCAGGGAAGGAAAAAGTTCAACTCTCAGTCTCTCTCTGGAGAAAAAGAAGCTGAACAACTGGCCAAAAGCTGAACTGGAAAGCAGCAAGGTGGGTGCTTCCTAGCTTCCCTGCCGCAGCTGAAAAAAAAGTCGCTATCTGTGTGTGACCTTGAACAAGCTCCAAACTGCTTTGAAAAAGTTTTGCTCAGTTTTTCCTTCCTCCTCTCAGGCTCAGTTTAAAGGCATAGAAAGGCACAAGAATTAATTTCTGGGCATAGGGCAGCGATATGGGATACACGTCATAAAGTCACCCCAAGACAATTTGTTCAAAGGCTTGCATTTTTTCAGGGCTCTATTTGACATCACTCTTCCGGGTAACTTGACACAGAGGGCTTGCAATTAGACTGTAATTTGGAATGTGCATTCTCCAAAAACACACAAAGCCTAAGAAAGCTTATGTTTCTTTCTTACTAGCTGGTGGAGACTGTTGGCATTTTGTGGATGATTGTACTAGTTTGAAAACAAACTAGTGGGAGGCACCAAGTCAGAATAACAATTTAATAGGGAAATAAAAGCAAAAAAAATAAAGGCAGAAAACACTGGCTTAAACTGAAAGAGTTAGGATACAACCTGACACCCTCTTAGTCAGGGTGGTGGTGGCAGTCTGATAAAATGGTGGCTGCAGTCCTCCTGAAGTGATGGATGTGGTTTTGTTGAAGCAGTGATCCTGTAGAAAGGGCCTGCTCTTCCTCGGAAGGTCCAGTGGTTGCTATGTAGCTCCTGTCTGTTAGAAGCTTAACAAGACGAGAAGCCCGGGCCCCCGGCAGGGGGAGAAAGAAGAGTCCAACCATTATGATTGATAAAAGCAAGCTCCCTTTATTAGCAACCCAAAGGCACTTATATAGTATACCAGCTTGTTAACTCCTAAGTGGCTTAAAGCTTATCAAAATACATTTCTACTTTTACATAATTGGACTTACATTGGCAAGCTTCCATAGTCTTGTTATGATTAAAAGAATTCAGTGTCCATCTCCCTCGTTCACTCCCGGATAGTACAGCTTATCAGTACAGCTGCACCATTTCAAAATTCCCTCTTTGTTCCCAGCCCGGCTTGTTATTTTTCACACAGGGACTTACCTATCGAGAGTTTTCTCACACACAGGCCTTTAGCTTCTAGACCTATTGCTTGCACAGTTCTTTTATTGATCCAAATAATTCTACTTCCCAACACCTGTCCTCTGGAAATCCAGTGGAAACGTGTCTGTGGTGTTCGGAATCTCAGATTATATCCAGGATGGAATGCTTGGTTCCTCCCTCTGGGTTGAGCATCTCATAATGGAATGATGACTCCTGAGGCCAGGCATTGATGGGCTCATTAACAAAAGATAGTCCAGAGGGAGTTATCTTTGAGTCATGCAGCATGGCATTGATGGGCCATTAACAGAAAGATAGTCCGGGGGCAGGAGGCAAGGAAACACTGCCCCACCTGGTTTCAACAGCTCATGAAGATGGCAATAGAATACACTGCAACCCAGGACATTATATCCATTTGTTGCCCACCGACCACAAACACAAACCAACAGAGAGTCAGTTTATGCGGTGCTTTATTCAGGGCCCGGGGACCTGGGGACTGGTGTCCCAAATCAGGCTTCCCGAAGACCTATCGTTTCACTCAGCTCTTTATACAGTTTCAAACATTGGCACACATACAAAACATTAACAATTGATAATCATACCCCAAGCCGTATATCTTCATGGTTGTCTAGTCTTAGATAATGCTCAATCGAACTCCCACCACTGAAATCCCCCTTGCATGCAACATATATCGACCCAGAACTATTTACTTTTAGACGTTCTCCATGCCCAGCTAATTCACTACTCCTAACTTCCCCACCCAGCACATTCCATTCCTGTTTCCCAAGAGAACTATTTCTACACCTGAGGCCTTACAGCCTAGCGGAGCCTTAGCCTTACTACTTCTAAAATCCAATATCCTATCCTTTTTGTAACAAGTCCCCCCTTTTGAGCATCCTTCGAGCTTCTTCTGGGTTCGCAAGGATGCTCAACAATTCATGTTGCCGTTTCGCGATAAGCAGGAGGTAGAGTGGCTGGTTCTGCCAGAACTTCTCTTCGCATTATCGCCTTCATTATTCGCCGAGAGTGTTGACCTTCCTTGACAATCATTCCTAAAAGACACTTATATACTATTAAGGCAACTAAAATGATTATAACAATCATGATTCCATACTGTACAATTGAGGATATCCATCCGGACATCCGAATTCCCAGGGAGCTGAACAGTTCTCCAACCCAATTATGTTCTGCCTCTTTCTGAATATTATTCACCTTTCCTTCAATCTGTTCTAATTGACTTATATCCTTTTCTACTTCCTGTGTAACATTCGGGATGTGAATGCAGCAGTGATCATCTCTACCATGCAGATATCCACATATGCCATGCTCCTTCAACAAGATCATATCTAAAGCCATCCGATTTTGAATTGTCATCCTAGACGTAGCTTGTAACTGCAGATTTAAGTCCTTGAATCCCTTCTTGGTCACAGCCGCCAACCTTTCTGTTTGCCCCAACAATTTGTACAACATTTCCCTGTTTCGATATGATGATATTTGTGCAAAGAGAGATTCTAATACCCACCCAAATTTAACTCCTGAAGAAGGTCCATGCCAATCTTCCCCTTCTTCTAACCCTATGTCTCCAATTTCCTGACTTATATCTCGCTTATGTCTCATTTGTATTTCTGAGGCCGTCAATTTTGTCGATTTCCAAAAAGGACAAAGAGTTGGAACTCCTAAAGTAATTTGTGTAGTTGGACCATCTACCGGCATATGATTGGTCCAGTGTCCGTGACCCATTACCCAAACTAAATTTCCTGGAGCTCGGATTGATGTAGTTTTACAGTTTAACTCTCCTTCTGTATTTTTGTCTTTTATCGTGTGGTTATATCCCCTACATTCACAGCCAAATCTCAAAAGTACCTTTACAGGCAGTAGACTCACAGACTCACTTGGGCTGTCACAAGTGAAGACCTTAGTGCAATTCCAATCGGTCATTCCAGGTGCATCTTTTCTCCAACTACCCTGTCCTTGATAGGTCTTTGAGTAAGTTTGATTTTTCCGTCCCTTCCAATAAATACACCATTGAACTGTTCCTATGTAACTATAGGTTTCTAACAAACTAGGTCCCCAGATTGTCTGCCATTGCTCCATGGTAGTTGTGTTTGTAACATTCTGGCATATTATTTCAAAATATTGTTCAGTTGCCGGGACTTCTAGCGTTTGCCTCTCATCGTATTCACACCATCCTACTCCATGGAATCTTCCGATTTTGGTAAATACAGCATTCGGAAGCTTGTAACAATCTGCTCGATTCCCCGGGGTTTTCCAGCGTTTCCTTATCACATTTGTCCGATTAACCAATTTAGTTCGGATCCTAGTCTCCTGGGTACAACTTAAGGTAACTGTTCGATTAGATGCAGGCATGTCTGGAGCTGGTATAATTCCCCATGGTATAGGGTCTCCTGCCGCATGGGGCAAAGGCAGACATGCAGTGATTGCTGATACATTTTGTGTTTGCCCAAAATCCCTAATTAACCCCACAATCAGATTCTCTGGTTTGGTTCGGATTTCATCCTCTGGTACCTGCCGAGTCACCCTTGTTCTTTCAACATAAACACTAATCATCCCGGTTGCCCACCAATCATCTCGAGCAACCCAACACCAGTATTGTCCATTATCTTGCTGTTCCAGGACCTCTTTAATTACTAACACTATTTCTTGGGGTTTTCTTCTAATTTGATATTTCCCTTGAGCCACCAAGTTCTGTCCTCCAAACCACCATTCATACTCAGTGTAGCTTTCAGTTGGTATCCTACATCTTAAAACCAAATCCTGCCCTTCCTTTGCGTTATATATTTTCTGTTCAGGCTTGATTCCTCGATCCTGTTGTAATACCACTTCTACCTTCCTGACCCCATAACCTCCCCTATTACCACAAACGAGAACACAAAGGTATTTACCCTCCGATCTACCAATCTCTGAGTTCGTTATATTCAACCATCCTCTGCTTTCATTTCCCTGCGTCCACCAACTTGTCCCTTGTACCTGTGGATTCCACATTTCCTGTGTCGTGTTCCATTTCCACCATTTCATTCCAATCTGTTTCTGACACCCTGTCTCAAATTTATGAGTACATTTTATTCTGAGGGGAGGTCCGTCCCACATATCTACTTTCCCATTTGGGAGAGTCACCTGGACCTTATTTTCCGGTTCTGTTTGGGAGATATTTAAAATGTCAAGATTTACGAATCCATAATCATAACTCCCTTTTATCCAAACTATACAAGCATATTTTCCTGTTCTGGCCTTTGTTACATTGGATATCTGCAGGGTAGTCCTACCTTTTTGCTGCTTCTCATCCCAGACCGTTTCTACTCCTTTATCTTGAATTTGATCCTTGGTGATCCATTTCCATCGTGCCCTGACTCTGTCCCATCCAGCTCCCTGGTCATCGACAAACAAACATGTGAGATTTACATTTGAATTCTCCGGTACCCACACCCTTGATTCAGGTATTGTGATTTTAACAAAGGTTTCAACAATTATTATTTTACTCAAGAGTAACAACAACAGCATTAATTTTTGGCTTTGAACACCATTCTTGTGGGAGATAGGGGTTCCACCGACCATCGGGAGGGGACCTTTTTGACCCGTGTGTAATGGATCCAGCTGTTGATCCCGTCGACCTTGACGGCGGTGTAAGTTGTCATTATCACTTGATGGGGGCCGTCCCATGTTTCCTTCAGAGGCTCCACCGACCAGTTCTTCATATAAACTTGGTCTCCTGGGTGAATATCGTGAGCAGGAGTGTCCAGAGGTAACGGTCGATTACACTCCAGCGTGGATCTCAGTGCTGCAAGGGTCTTATTTAAAGACAAAACATAATTTACAATCATCTGATCCCCAATTACATGTGGGTCCCCTTGATAGGTTACAGCATGATATGGTTTGCCGTACAAAATTTCATACGGACTTACCCCTATCCTTTCTCGTGGTTTAATCCTAATCCTCAGAAGGGCTAGAGGCAATGCTTGGGGCCACTGTATTTTAGCTTCTTGACAAATCTTTTTAATTTAATTTTTCAGAGTTTGATTCATTCGTTCCACCTGACCACTAGATTGAGGTCTCCAGGGGGTGTGTAAGTGCCACTGAATTCCCAGAATAGTAGAAACTTCCTGCACGATTCCTGCAGTAAAATGTGGTCCTCTATCTGATGATATTCCTAAAGGAACCCCAAACCTCGGAATAATTTCCTTGAGAAGTGTTTTCACTACCTCCTTGGCCTGGTTCGTCCTGCAAGGGAAAGCTTCGGGCCATCCTGAAAAGGTGCACACATAAACTAGTAAGTACTTGTATGCCTGAGATTTTGGTAACTCGGAAAAATCTATTTGCCAGTAATCCCCTGGTTGTGGCCCTACACGTATTTTCCCCATTTGGACTTGTCTTCTAACCAACGGGTTATTTTTAATGCAAATCGGGCAGGTGGCATTTATTCTTTTGGCCATTGTTATCATCGAATTAGAGAGTACTATTTTCTTTAGATGTTCTACCAATGCTTCTGCACCACAGTGGAGTTTGTTATGTTCAGTTTTCATGACTACTTTCATTAATTCCACTGGCAGTATAACTTGTCCGACCGGTGTTACATACCATCCTACAACATTCCTTCTTGCTCCAGTGAATTGTGCCAACCGTTCATCCTCCGGAGAGTAGCACGGTTTCTCTTCCAAATAAGGTGCAGCGGGATTTTCTCTTGTCGGTATCAGAGCCATTTGAGTCCAGACCAATCTGGCTGCCTTTTTCGCAGCTTCATCTGCCATCCGATTCCCCTGAAATTCCTTCCCGGAGTCTGCTTGATGACCTCGGACATGCATGATCGCTACTGCTTTAGGTAAGTGTACAGCTTCCAACAACTGAATTATTACTTCCTTATGTTTGATCTGTGAGCCTTGAGAGGTCAAAAGTCCTCTTTCTTTCCACAGAGCCCCATGGATGTGAACTACACCAAATGCATACTTTGAATCAGTCCAAATGTTCACTTTCCTGTCTCTACTAAGGACCAATGCCCTTACCAACGCCCATACTTCTGCTTTTTGCGCTGAAGTTTCCGGAGGCAGTGCTTTAGCTTCCACTATTTCCTGGAGTGTCACCACAGCATACCCTGCATACCTGGTTCCATGCTCCATAAAACTGGATCCGTCCGTAAACAGCTCCACATCGGGATCTGCCATCGGGACATCTTTCAGATCTTCACGGCTGGCATACACTTGTTCGATCACCTCCACGCAGTCATGCTCCAGTTCTCCTTCCTCTTGGGTGGACCTAAGGAATTCTGCTGGATTGAGATGGTTGGTTATTTTCAATTCAACATCATCTTGTTCCCGCAACTGAGCCTGGTACTGCATCATTCTGCTGGAGGAGAGCCAATGCCCCCCTTTTTGTTCCAAGACGGCTATGACCATGTGGGGTACATATACCGTGATGTGTTTTCCCAGTGTCAGTTTCCGTGCCTCCTGAATTAGGATTACCGTAGCAGCCACTGCTCGCAAACACCCTGGCCACCCTCCGCTCACCATGTCCAGCTGTTTCGAGAAGTACCCCACGGGCCTCTTCCATGACCCCAATCGCTGTGTGAGTACTCCTAAAGCTAATCTCTGCCTTTCATGCACATACAATTGAAAGTCTTTTGTCAGGTCAGGCAGACCCAGAGCGGGGGCCTCTTTGAGTGCTTGCTTCAATTCCTGAAAGGCCTTGTGCTGTGTCTTACCCCACTTGAATTCGGGTTCCTTGATTGTTTCATATAGTGGTTTGGCCATAAGTCCGAAATTCGGAATCCACAGGCGACACCAGCCGACCATCCCTAGGAAAGATCTTAGTTCCTGATTATTTCGTGGTACAGGGATTGCACAGATGGCTTGAATGCGGTTCACCCCTATTCTCCTGACTCCTTGTGATATTTCACATCCCAGATAAATCACCTTCTGTTGCACCAGCTGCTCTTTTTCCTTGGATACTCGGTATCCTGCCTGACCCAACATGTTTAATAGTTCAATTGTTAACTTTGAGCACAGTCCCCGCTCCTCTGTTCCCAGGAGTATGTCATCCACATATTGTAAAACAACATAAGAAAAAGGAGAATCTTTTACCTTGGTAGTTTTCCATTCCTCTAACTCCTTTGCTAGCTGGTTTCCAAAAATGGTGGGTGAACACTTAAATCCTTGTGGCAACCTGGTCCATGTTAACTGTCGCTTGCGGCGAGTGTCTGGGCTTTCCCATTCGAAGGCGAAAATGTGTCGACTCTCGGGGGCCAGTGGGATGCAGAAGAAGGCGTCTTTTAGATCAATCACTGTGAACCACTGAAAATTCTCAGAAATCGATGTTAACAATGTATATGGATTGGCCACCACCGGGTGTATATCTTTGGCAATTGCATTTACTGCTCTCAGGTCCTGCACCAACCTGTATTTCCCATTTGGTTTCCTTACCGGAAAGATTGGAGTATTAAATTCCGATTCGCATTCTTGTAAAATCCCTAATGCTATAAATTGCGTGATCATTGGGGCAATTCCTTTCCTGGCTTCCAAACTGATAGGGTACTGTCGAACTCTTACCGGGTGTGCCCCTTCCTTTAATTCAATTTTCACAGGAACGGCTACCCTGGATCTGCCCGGGGTCCCTGTTTCCCATACCCACGGGACTACTGCCTGCTCTATTTCCTGGGGTATCTCCTCTGTCTTTGTCTCTTTAATCACAAAAAGTTTTGCCAGATTCCCCTCCGGGATTTCTAGTTTAGCACGCCCTTTCTCAAATATGATTTTTGCATCCAGTGCCGATAATAAATCTCTCCCCAACAAGCATTCCGGGCTGCTTGGCATATATAAAAACTGGTGATCCAATTCTTTGTTTCCAAATTTGATTTCCAGTGGCCGCAAGAATGACCTCTCCACCACCTCCCCCGACACCCCTACTACTTTCACAACTGAATCACTTAACGGTCCTATTTGTTCATTGATTGCAGAGAAAGTGGCTCCTGTATCTACCCTAAATTCCCTGGGCCCCCCGTCAACTTCCAGGACCACTTTTAGATCTTTATCTAGTCAGCTCTGATTTTGATAGCTCCCCATCATAAAGGCTTGAGCGACACCTTGTGGTCCTGGCGCAAAAGGGTTTAACCCATCATTCGCATTCATTCCCTGATTCATGGGATTCCCTCCTGGAAAGTTACTCATCGGTGTCCCCATCCCCAAATTGAGGGGGCACTCATTCTTCCAAGGACCTTCGGCGAAGCATCGGGCGCACTGATTGGGCCCCAATTTACCTCTACCCCTACCCATCATCTGGTTCCCTACATTCTGATTCACAAAACCTCCGAAACCACCTCTTCCCATGCCCCCGTTTCCTCTGCCTCGTCCCCTCCCCCGGCCTCTCACATTCATCTGACTTGCCTGTTGTAACACTGCCAACATGCTTGCTTGTTGCTTCTTCACTGCCTCTTTCTCTCTATTATTGTACACTTTCCACGCTACTTCAAGCATTTTCTCCAAGTCCCGAGTGTCATTCCCTTCTAGCTTTTGTAGCTTCCTCCTAATATCCTCCTGTGACTGTCCCATAAATATCAAGGCCATTTGCAGTTTTCCTGCCTCCGATTCCACGTCTAAGTCTGTATACCTCCGCGCTATTTCTTTCAGCCTCTCCAAGAACGCAGATGGTGACTCTACCTTATCCTGTCTTACCGCATACAACTTAGACCAATTTAAAGTCTTTGGAATTCCCCTCTGAATTCCTTCCACCAACAGCTCCTGATAAACCTGCAACCTATGATACTCTTCTGCCAAATTAGGGTTCCATTCTGGATCTTCCCTTGGTACTATTTCATTCACATTCCCTATTCCTTGTAGTGCTGGTGCTCGCAACTGAATCATATCCCTTGCCCGATTAGACATAGCTTTAAATACCATCTCCTTTTCCGTAGAATCCATTATCGAGTCTAGCAACACCTGTAGGTCATTCCAGTCCGGATTCTGTGTCTTTATTACCATTTTCACCACCCGAGCCACTTTTTCAGGATTTTCTCTATAAGCTCCTGCAGATTGCTTCCAAATTATTAAATCATTGGGGGAAAACGGAACTTTCACTCTGACCCGATCCCCTGTTGGTCCAACTACTTCTCGCAATGGGGCCATTAGATGTGCTCGAGAAGCGCTTTTTCCCCTGTCCAGACGCCCTCTGCGAGTACGCTGGGAGAGTGGAGTTCGGGATTGTTCCCTCCCTCTCTCCCTGGGCTCGGGAGTTCGGGATCGTTCCCTCTCTCCTTCCTCGGAGTCAGATTCCTCTTCCGAAGAATCTGAGTCCGGGAGGGGGAGGTTGACTGGGTCGGATGGTGATACCAACAAAGACACATCCTCCTCAGGCTCAGAAAACCGTAGCCTTCGCTCTTTACAACCCGCGCATTCCTCTGGTTCCGTTTCTAACACCATCATTCCACATTTCCTCTGCCAGTCCTTTTTTCCTATTAGCTGATAAAACAAATCCAAATAGGGTATCTCATCCCACTTCTCATTTTCCCGTAAATACCGCATCATGGGGGTTATAATTTCAGAATTAATAGTGCCATTCCACGGCCACTGCATCCCCCCAGTTTCATATTCAGGCCATACCTTATTACAATAATCAATCAATTCTCTTTTCCGCAGTTCCCGTCCCAATTTACCCTCCTTCCAATGACTTAGCAAACATCCGAGGGGAGAATCCTCCGGAATATCCTTATCTGAACTTGACAAAGCCCGAAACACCCGCAACGGCATCATTCCAGAGGTATGCAACCACACAATAACGCACACAACTAATAACACACAGACTAATACCAATACCAATTACCACAATATCCAATTCCCTCCTTGCTTATCTCGTCGCCGCGAGAAGCAAGGGCTGGCTCTGCAAAGCTTTCGCTCTGTCTGAGGGCCAGCGCCTAGGCTTTATAATCCCAAACCAATGCCCCAACCCTGCGAGTAGAGACTCGTCTTACCGGGCAGGCTACCACCACCGGTTTAAAAGGAATAAAGCACCTTGTGGGCTTACCTCACGGTTGTCCGTCGGACGCGGGGTCGGGCACGGGCTGATGTCTCCCCAGAAATCACCTGGTGCCGGCACGGAGCAGATCACCCCGCGAACCGCCCCTACGACCCCCGGAGTCCCACCAGAGTCGCCAGAAAACTGTTGCCCACCGACCACAAACACAAACCAACAGAGAGTCAGTTTATGCGGTGCTTTATTCAGGACCCGGGGACCTGGGGACTGGTGTCCCAAATCAGGCTTCCCAAAGACCTATCGTTTCACTCAGCTCTTTATACAGTTTCAAACATTGGCACACATACAAAACATTAACAATTGATAATCATACCCCAAGCCGTATATCTTCATGGTTGTCTAGTCTTAGATAATGCTCAACGAACTCCCACCACTGAAATCCCCCTTGCATGCCACATATATCGACCCAGAACTATTTACTTTTAGACATGTTCTCCATGCCCAGCTAATTCACTACTCCTAACTTCCCCACCCAGCACATTCCATTCCTGTTTCCCAAGAGAACTATTTCTACACCTGAGGCCTTACAGCCTAGCAGAGCCTTAGCCTTACTACTTCTAAAATCCAATATCCTATCCTTTTTGTAACACATTCGGATCCAATTATGTCTTTCTTGCCATTTTATTCCTAAAACTTGGATCTCCTGTGCAGGTCCCTCGACCTTTGTTTTATGGCAAAACTGCAATTCAAGAGGATTTGGACTATTTTCTTCCCTTTCTCAAAAGCAATTTTTTCTGTATTGCCACAGATGATGATATCATCAATGTATTGCAGGTGTTCTGGAGCTTCACCCTTGTAGTGGTTTATCCCAAAATACTCATTACTGTTTATCTTCTGTGAGATAAGAATTAGGAGAAACGCAAAGCAGGCACCAAACTTGAAAGAATATAAAGAAGTTTATTAACAGACCTAAAAGAAGGGGGAAAAAAAATTATACCACCTTCAGAACTCTTCTCCTCCCCCCCCTTCCTCCCTTCTCCTACTGACAATGTAAAAAGACAACCCTTCAGGTGTTCAGTCTGTTTACCACTTCCATAATAATCTTGTTCAGTCCATTTAGAAAGAGAAGTCTCTTCTTGCTCGTGCTATGAAAACAGTATCACAACGAGACAGCCGCCCACTTCCAAATATTGTTCAGTCCATTTAGGAAGAGGTCTCTGCTCGGATGTGAGTCCCTTCCCCTGACTTGCAGCTTTTCCCACAACTGCTTTCGAGGGTTCACTCTTGAAGTTTTTTTTGGGGTACAATTTTAAGGTTGAGACGTTCAGAAACAAAAAACAGAGGCCCAGTGCAGCCTAGATCAGTCCATGGCAGATGGTAGGGCTGTGTTTCCACCTCTGGGGCAGTCAATTCCAGGTGTTCTGGACGCCTCTCCAACTGAAAGCAAACTGTGGCCTGTGCTCTGCCACCAAAGGTTGAGGAAAGAACATTAGTAGTATCAATTGTGGCACCACTTTGCTGACTTCAGTTCTAGAATGCTTGGTACAGCAGCATTCAGAGTTGGAGTGACTTCATTCAGGCCACAATATTCTACTGTTAGTCTCCATTTTCCATTAGACTTTCACACTGGACATATGGGGCTACTAAAGGATGAGTGGGTCCTGCTAATCACTCCTTGGTTCTCCAGTCCACAAATCAGCTTACGGATGGGAATTATGGAATCTTGGTTGGTGTGGTATTGCAACCGGTACACTGTTATGGTAGCAATTGGTACCTGTTGTTCTTTGACCTTCAGCAACCCCACAGCAGAAGGATCTCAGACAAGGTAAGAATCTATTTAATTTTCTCCATCTCCAGGATAGCTATACCAAAAGCCCATCTGTACTCCTCTGGGTCCTTGAAATACCCTCTCCGGAGCTAGTCTATGCCAAGGATGCATGGAGCATCTAGACCAGTCACAATGAGCCTCCAATAAAATCAGATGTTGGGATCCCCCTGTCACTCCAGAAATATAAATGGGTTCTGCCCTTGCATAACCTGATGGCATTAGGGTACCCTGTGCACCAGTATCTACTACAGCCTTATAATTGTGTGGGTCTGACATGCCAGGCCATTTGATCTACACAGTCCTGTATACTGGTTTGAAAGTAAAGTAGCAGAAGAAATTAACCCCACACAAATACCTTGCAAAAGATTTCAAGTCCGAGTTACAATTTAATAGGAAAATTTCAATAAAGGCAATAGTACAGAAACACTGGCCTAAAATGACAGTC
Organism: Aphelocoma coerulescens; assembly: GCF_041296385.1. Lineage (NCBI taxonomy): Eukaryota > Metazoa > Chordata > Aves > Passeriformes > Corvidae > Aphelocoma > Aphelocoma coerulescens. Next base: position 7,626,342 of record NW_027184081.1, read on the forward strand.
AGAGTACAACCTGACACCCTGTTGGTTGTGTTGATTTGACACAGCCTGGTTTTTTGGTAGCGGGGAGGGCCACAGAAGTAGGTTCTGTGAGAAGCTGCTAGAAGCTTCCACCATGTCCAACAGAGCCAATCTCTGATGGCTCTGAAGATGGACATGCGGCTGGCCCAATTAGAGAGGTTGGTAACTATTACGGTATCCCGCAGCCATAGGGAGGAGAGGAGAAGATCCAACAGGCAGGAATTGTGCAGCAAGATTGATTTATTTAATTATTTTACAAACTCTTTTATAGACTTTTTTCTTCATAGTCTAATTGGACAAAGGACCAGCCACCTCTTGGGGTGATAGGCTAAAATCCTAAAACATCCATTGTAAAAATATTTTTCTACTGTACCATAAACAAAGCTCTGCAAGGCTGCAGGTGTTCATAGTTGTAGTGGTTTGGTCTAAAATACTCATTACTGTTTATCTTCTGTGAGATAAGAATTAGGAGAAATGCAAAGCAGGCACCAACTTGAATGAATATAAAGAAGTTTATTAACAGACCTAAAAGAAGAAAAGGAAAAAAAAATTATACCACCTTCAGAACTCTCCTCCTCCCCCCACCTTCCTCCCTTCTCCCACTGACAATGTAAAGACAACCCTTAAGATGTTCAGTCTGTTTACCACTTCCATAATAACCTTGTTCAGTCCATTTAGAAAGAGAAGTCTCTTTTTGCTCATGCTATGAAAACAGTATCACACCGAGACAGCCACCCACTTCCAAATATTGTTCAGTCCATTTAGGAAGAGGAGTCTCTCTGCTTACGATGTGAGTCCCTTCCCCCGACTTGCAGCTTTTCCCGCAACTGCTTTCGAGGGTCCACTCTTGAAAGTTTTCTGGGGTACAATTTTAAGGTTGAGCTGTTCAGAAACAAAAAAAACAGAGGCCCTTCTCCTTCCCTGGGAGCAAAGGGTCATCTTCATCTTTAAGACTATCTCTGGAAGCATCTCTAGGAATTGAGGTTTTTCTCCTTTCCTCTTTGGAGCAAAAGTCCTCATCTGGTTCATCTGGTTCATCTGGTTCATCTGGTTCATCTCTCTCTGTCTAAACTTCTCATGAAATTACAGCTGCGGCAGCATCTGCCTATTGCTTACGAGTTGAACACTCCACCCCCCATATCTTCATGAAATTACAACAGGATACTCTGATAGATCATAGCTTCACAACAGACTTTCAGCTTTAAGCATCTCCTCTCTCTCTTCCCTCAGGTTTTCAGCTCTTCACAGCAATAAAAGGGTTAATCTCACCTCAGCCTTGCAGCTGGAATGTGGCTTATCGCTGTTGGTCACCTGACCTCTGCCGGACAGAGGTGCCGCTTTGCTGAATCTCGGCCGCAGTGGAGAGGGGGTGGTTCCGAGCCTCTCTGGCCGCCCACGGCAAGGCAGTGCGGGGGGGTTCCATGGCTGGAACAGGCCCATGGCTCCAGGCTGGCCGTGGCCCGGCCCGGCCTGGCCCAAGCAGGGCCTGGCCGGGCCTGCTGGCCCCCGCACGGGGCCTGCAGCCACCTGTCCCAGCGCCGGAAACGAGAGAGAGCTGGGGTGGGAGTTTGTCTATTCTTAAGTGTGTATCACAGAGGCGGTCACAACTTTAAGTGGCTTAAAGAATTGTCCATATACAAACTGGCTAGCTGATAGGTTCTATCAGGTCCCAGAGGAAGCTGTAAGCACCCCTTAGCAAGGATATCCCTTCCGGGACTATGCTTGCTAACCTATGACATTCTCCACCCCTCGCCTCTGTGAAGACACATTTAAGAATTATTATCAAAATTACATTCAACTTTTGCTATATTCTACCCCTAGATAGTTCAGTACAATTACAATATAAGTTTCTCACTATCATGCTACTTAACTTATGACCTAATACTTGCTTTGCCCAGTATTCCTCCTAATTAAGCTTTATCTCACAGATCTCATAAATTGCCCGCATTCTCCACCATTTTGTCGCGGGTTGGTGTTTCCGCCCGGTTACACAAACCCAACCCGCGACAATAGTTTATAGAACTCTGCTACTATCTTCCGTGAGAGAGAAAAGAATCTCACGGGACTGGAAAGAAGCAAGAGAAATTCTTGCTAGCTGTATTTTTGTATTCACAGGTAATGCCTCTGTGATGACATATTTAAGAAGAAAATCAAAACAGCGCATGGGCAGTTTTTTCCAGGGCTGGGCCCCCCCCCCCCCCCGCCCAGTGCAGCGTGCGGTGATGCACCATGACTGCCATCATCTTGGTTCAGCCCACGGTGAGTCTTTCCTGCCTGGCTGCCCTGAGCCAGCCACGCTGTGGACGGAAGGGCAGGGGCAGCGGGGGCTTCTCCTTCTTGGCACCCCTCATGAAGAGAGGAGTTAAATAGCGAGCGATCCCCCGACGTGGAACCTAGATGAGATCAACCTCTCGGTGCTGTGGGATGCTGCAAGAATCTTTGAATTAGTGGAACTTGTTGGCAGTGGTACTTACAGGCAGCAGTTTTTCTTCTAGTCAAAGAAGAGGAGGAAGTGAGGACATGTAAGAGAGAACAACATGGTGGCACAAAGGTGTCTTGGTTTTGAAAGACAGGTGTCTGCTAAGGAAGGCAGAAGCCTCCCTTGAAGTGGCAGATGTAACCCCTTTCCCTCTGAGTTACTATAATTTTGAAATCAAGGGCCTTTAGGCAAAGATGTGGGAAATCGGAATAACAGTTCTTTACTATTATATATATAACCAGTCAAACAAAACAACAATAACTATAGCAGTAACAGCAAACATTCACAAACCCAGTCCCAGCCTTCTCGGCTGTCAGGCCCTTTCCCCTCGGGTGCAGTTCCACTTGCAGCCGGCAGGGGCTCTGGCAGCTCCCAGTGAGCAGGGCAGGTGTGATGGTTTCCCTGTGGCTGCAGGGGGAGCTCCGGAGCGAGCTCGGTGAGCACGCGGCACCGGTGGCCCGGGACCCCGGGGAAGGATGGAACAAAGGCTTCACAAACCCCTGGGCGGCTGGCCCCGGTGTCCGGCTGGAGCTTTGGGAACCGCAGGCTGGAGCAGCAGGCTGGAGCGGCAGGCTGAAGCGGCAGGGATGAGCACAAATCCCAGGTGGCAGACGTGATGTATCCAAGCGGGGAACCCCCCCGGAGGTCTAGGCAGGCAGGGCGAGCACAGCCGCAATGCAGCGAAGGCTCGAATCAGCGGCGGGGCAGGGCGGCCACAGCCCGGCCTCCAGTGGGGCAGGGAAGGTGGGCCGGGGGTCCTGGGATCTTTCTCCACAGAAAGAAAAACGGCCGAAAAGAACCAGCACAGCTTCTCCCTCCGAGAACGCCGAGAGCGAACTGACTCCACACCCAGGTGAAACAAAGGAGTAGCCAGGCCCACCCCACCTTCAATGGGCAGCTCTTTTGTCTTTCTCTAAGTACAGCCATTTGTCCCCTAGCAACATGCATATGGGAAAAAATTCCTTTAACAGGAAAAAAAACTAGGACTAAACTAAAATCCCAACACAAGGTCAGTGGAGAAGGAGGGGGAGGAGGTGCTCCAAGAGTCAGAGACATAATTTGCCTGCAAGCCATGGTGAGGACCATGGTGAAACAAACTGTGCCCCTGTAATCCATGAAGTCCACAGGGTATGCAGAGGTCCACTTGAAGCTGGTGGGAAAACTGCTCATGCTGGAGCGGGTGGATGCCAAAGGAAGCTGTGATCCAGTGGGAGACCCGAATGGAGAGAGAGGGCCCCTGATTCCAGGCTGGAGCAGTCTGTCCTTAAAAGAGTGCACCACATGGATAAGTGACCCACACCACAGCAGTTTTGGGTAGACTGTTTGCCCGTGGGAGGGACCCCACGACATAGCAGAGGAAAGACTCCTCTCCCTGAGCGAACAGAAGATCTTGAGTGACAAACTGACCAAAACCCCCATGCCCTGTCTCCCTGCGCTGTTGGTGGGAAGGAGAAAGGGGCTGGGGGGAAAAAAGGTGTTTTAAAGGCTTGTTTTACTTCTCATTGTCCTCCTCTGACTCTGTTAATAACAAATTTACTTTATACCTTTAATTTTGAACCTGTTTTGCCCTTAGATGGTTTTATTCCCAGTCCTCATCTCAACTCATGAGCCGTTTGTTTATTTTTTTTCCTCTCCTCTGCCCAGGTGAGAGCAACCGAGGGTGAGTCAACAGCTTTCGTGGGTGCCTGGCATTTGGCCAGTGTCAAACCACGACATGGTCAGGGTGGTGGTAACAGTCTGATTAAACAGTGGTTGCAGTCCTGTTGGAGTGATAATTGTGGTCTTATCGAAAGCAGTGGTCCTGGGGAAAGCACTGGTCCTTCTCTGGATGTCCAGTGGTGGTGGTGATTCTCCCAGTCCCAAAATCCCAGATTATATATGGTCAGATTCAGGCAGGAATGTTCAGTACCTCCCCCAGGGCAGGGCATCTCACAATGGAATGATGTAATCCTATGAGTCATAGGATATTTTGGGGGAGTCCTGGATGACCTAGGTCTCTACAGCTGCCCATTGGGGCTGTTGAGCCATTATGGCCCATTGGCAGAGATGACCCCCTTAGGCTGGGTGTAGTTATCACAGCTGAGTCAATTTGTGAAGACAAAGAAATTATGCCCTGCCACAAACGGTTTAACACCCATCTTGCAGCCTGGGGGTTTGGGTGTGCACTGGGCAGCTGTTGAAAATGACCCACCATTAACAGTTCATCAGGAATAATGTAGATGGGTGTGGAATACATAGTTTGGCTACACCCATATTGGTACTCTTTCTCCTGTAAGTACTGATGCCTAAGCTTTTTATATATTTTTCATATATTTGTAGCTTTGTAGATTGCTAATGCATGGCTGCAGCTCCAGTATTTTCCTACCCTTTCCCCCTAGATTTTAGAACAATAAGCTAACCGTGTAATACATTCCTGAAATACTGTTTAGTCTTATTGTCAGGAAGAGGACCTACAAGAAGAACATTTTGTTTTCCAACCAGAATCTGAGAAGTCATAACAAGGAGTGGGGCAAAGAAGCCCTTGGACCAACTCCAAGGGGTTGACACAGGGGTGGGTTACTGGGTCAACTGAATCTCCTATTGGATGTACCTGTTAGATATCCTAATTAATTGACCTTATAAAATTGTAGAAACCGGATGCCAGGTGTGCCCATCACCACCGGGACACCTGGAAGCTTCCAATAAAGGTCTGCTTTTTACTTTACTATTCTAACACTGTTTCAAGAGTTTTTTCTCTTTTGATTATAGGCAACATCACGACATCCAGTAAACCCAGTTGTCCCTCTCCTCCACCTGGCTGAAGGCAGGGCCCCTCTAGTCCTGCTAATATGATTCTCCACTTACTTGTGGTAAAAACAGATTAGGATTGCTTTCCATAGGATCAAGAGTAAGATCCGCCCTTCCGCTCTGTCTGGGAAACTGCCCGCTAGAGACTGAAGCAGCAACTTTCCTGGAAGAACCCCCATTTGTGATTGCTTTTACTTGGAAAACCATTGAAAATTTCTGCTAAAAAGCCTCCACAATGCAGGCTTGTAACTTAATCCCCAAGACCCCATCTACCTCTTGTGCATTTAACCTGCTGGCTCTCAGATGGGGCGGTTTTCTTTTATTCATCATCCATACCATCTGTAGTACTGATACTGGTAGCCAATGGGATTGAGTTGGGGAAACAAGGGTTAAGTGAATTACTGAAGGGGCTGCTTGCTAAAACAATGCATATAGCTTTCCTAACATTTATTACATTTGTCAAGTAGGGAAAGGGAGGATACAAGACTATTGATAAGGAGAAGCAGCCATGACCAAAAGATCCTGCTTTGGACCTAGGAACCAGTTCAAACCAGCCTTGGGGTTTGAACTTGGGCCATGGACTCAGGGAGCATGTGCAAGGGAGCAAGGTGAAAAGTTCAAATCGAGGAAGACTCCTTACTTCATCCCAGAGACCCCTGCACGAGGCACTGCACAAGCGCAATCCATATGGAAATGACTTTGGGCTCATTATAATACGAAGCAGGGCTAGGCGGGGCTAGGAAATGAATATGTATAGGCGCATTGGGAAACTTAATGAATATGCAGCTTGTAACTCGATATATACCAAGCCAAATGGTATTACAGGTGCGCATGCATTTGGTGGAGCAATCCACATGCGCCCCATTGCTGGAATAAACATACCTACTTTACTACTTATTTCAGTAGTGGAGTCTTTTCCGCGTATCATTTTGGAGAGCCAGCAGGAGGAATTCTGTCTGGCTGCAGGATCGACTGGGAGGCAGACGTCCTAGGTGCACCCTGGGATTTTCCCTGGAGGAACTCCGCTTCTCAGTTCACTCACTGTGGGGGCAGACAACAGCCTGCTGAAACTGTGGATAAACAGTATGTTCTGGATTTAGGGTGCCTGTAAGTCGTACGCATGGCCAGGGCTGCTGGTAAGATGCGCAGAGACATCTCACACACAGTGTAGTCCCTGTGTGAGTAAAGTTGGAGCTTGCAAGCAGCCAGCTATGGAAGCCAGATAGGGCAGCCGGCTACGGGAGCCGACAAGGGGGGTCATTGACCGATAGAGCGGCCGCTAGCAATTCTGAAAGTGAATTGGGTGATTCCGGGGGGGTTTCCGCCAGAACTTGTTGATGATTGTATTGGGGAGAATGAAATAAGCGGGACCCTGAAGTTACTTGAAGGGAGTGTTATGAATATTTTGGCTACTAGTAGCTGGTTTGACTGTTGTTGTATTGCTTATATGTCTGTGTGGATATTAATTGTTGTTGGATTGCTTTTATGTGTATGCGGCTGTACATTAGCTTGTCGGTTTGTTGGCAGATTTGAAATGTGTATGCTGTGTGTTGTGTGAGTACGATTGGTTTTTGGATTGCTTGAGATTGTGAGTGTGGTTATTGGCTTTTGTGTTATTTTAGCCAGAATCATGACTAGGCGGGAGGTTAAAGGAACCCCTCTCCCTCAATTGTTTGGTCTCGATTCTTGGGAATTTGTGACCCCGGAAGGACATTGGATAGACAGGGGAGGTGAACGGGTCCCTTTAGAAGGAATTTATAGAACTTCTGCATGAAGATTAGTAGTTTTGGATTGGGAACAACCAGCAGTTAAAGATTTAGCCTTTGATATATCACTTGGAATAACCTGTTTTTGTGGATGTACTGGTGGAAGGTATCTTTTCAGCTTTATACCGGCTAGCGCTTGTATTTCAATGCCTTAGAAAGCCTCGAGCAGCCCAGAGAGGCAGCACAGGTGATCTAGCACTTTAGTAGCTCTAAATCGGTACCTGTATCAGCTGCAGAGCAAATACCATCAGCAGAAGCAAAGAGGGAGAAATATAGCTCCCTGCCCACTCAATTTCCTGCAGTTAGAAGCTTTCAAATGAGAGAGACAACCAGAGATGTTCACAGGAAAAGCTGAGCTGAGAGAGAGCTGAGCCTCCCCTCGACTATCTTTTATTCGGAGAAGGGGAAAGGGGAGGACTGGGGCGGACCCGGGGTGAGCGGCCAATCAGACACTGCTAAAGAGTCCAAGTTACATTTGGTTTTGCCCACGCTTAGAACAAAGGAGCTCGGAGCACATGGGCAGGAGCAAGTGTCTTTGGGAGGGGGAGGGGAAGCTCAGAACAGGCAGCAACAATTCCCTATTTTTTTTTCTTTGAAGCTGGGTTGTAACTCTTAGTAACTTAAAGTGCATAGAACAGTAACAAAACAACGGTGCAAAACATAATTGGAATCTATCGTCCCTACAACTCGACAGTACCTAGGATGCCTTTAAACTAATTCCCCAGCAAAACTCAGGGGGTTAGTCAGGACATCTATGGTATGGAGTATCAGGACGAAGACTTACAGAATACAGTGCAAAACCTGAGTGCAAAACAGTACAACTTAACTTAAGGGATTAACATCAAAATCTGCAGTAGGGGGTTTACATGAGGGTGCAAAATCAGGATCCTTTTTACGGCGTCTCTTCCAGGAGGCAGTTTTAACCTCCTTAATTTTTGAGGAAGTGACATAAGGTTTTACCCATTTCCCTGGGATCCATCTCAGTCCTTGAGGGGTAGATACACTGGCATACCCACATCCCCAAGTTACAAGTTTGTATGGTCCTTGGATTTTTTGCATCTCTGGGTCCCGGATCAGGACTTCTGGATTTTCCTTCAGTTTCTGTCTCCCGGTGTTCTGGAAATGACGATAGATGGGAGGGTTTGGATCTTCAAAGGTGCCATTCAGGAAGTTTATGGTAAAGAATGCTTTGCTGAGTCTGAGGACAAGTGAGTTGAGTTTAGCGGTCCCTGATTGTTGTAGCAGCATTCGCTTGAGGGTTTGATGGGCACGTTCAACAATGCCTTGTCCAGTTGGGGAGTGAGGAATACCTGTAACATGTCGAAATCCCCACTGCTGACGGAAGTTTTTAAACTCCTGAGAGGTGTAGGCAGGTCCATTATCAGTTTTTATCTCCTCAGGTATACCAAGCACAGCAAAAGCTTGGACAAGATGTTTTTCAACATTCTTAGCTTTTTCACCTGCATGTGCAGAGGCATACATAGCACCAGAGAAGGTATCAATAGAAACATGAACGTATTTTAATCTGCCAAATTCAGGGAAATGTGTGACATCCATCTGCCACACTTCATTGCTATTAATGCCTCTGGGATTGACTTCCATGCCCAGTGATGGAAGCTGTAGCTTCTGTCAGTTGGGACATGTTGCCACTATTGCTTTTGCCTGCATCCGCGACAGATGGAACATGCGGATAAGAGCAGGAATATTTTGATGGTACATAGCATGGCTCAATTTTGCCTGTTCAAAAACTTGGGGGAGCTTTGGTAAGTCAGCTGATAAAACTATGTCTGCTGGCATAGCCAGAGCATCAGCTCTATGATTACCTTCTGCAATAAATCCTGGCAGGTTTGTATGTGACCTCACATGCATGACAAAATAGGGATGCTCTCGGTGGGAAACCAGATAAATTAATTTTGAGAGCAAATCATAATTTTTTTTGTTTGAGACTTCTTTTAGGAGAGCATGCTCAGCTCTAACAGTTACTGCAGCTGCATATGCTGAGTCTGTGACCAAATTAAAGGGTTCTTTGAACCTCTCAAATGCTCTAACGACAGCTGCTAGTTCTGCTACTTGTGGTGGTCCTTGGATTACCTTGATGTCAGATTCCCACCTTTGCATCTTTGGATTTTTCCATGTGACCACGGACCTTTTACTTTTTCCTGAGGCATCAGTAAAAATGGTAATCGCATCGAGGGGTTTTCTGCTTTGAATCTCTCGAGGGATGAAAGAGAATGCCAGATTAAACATGTCATGTTTTGGGTAATGATTTGAGATTTGGCCTGAGTAACTATCTAATGCAAATTGTAAATTTATATTATTTTGGAGTAGGTGATCTAATGTGTCTGTTGTTACCGGTAAGTAGATGCATGCAAAGTGACATCCTGCCAGGGTGCGGAGCCTTGCTCTACCCTTCATGATAATTTTTGCCATTAATTCTTGTGGCTGTGTGATGGTTTTAGGAGGTTGGAGTGGAAGGAAAACCCATTCAATTATGATGAGGTGGTCCTTCTGCTCTTTGTCCCACTGAAATATGAGGCCGTGAAAGCGTGGTACCTTTCCTAGAATGACAAGCTTAAAGGGTAGGGAGGGCTGATACCTGTGTGCTTGTCTGGTGGAAATGAGCTCTTGTATCTTTCTGAGAGACTGCCTTGCCTCTTCTGTCATGGATCTAGGGGATGCTGGACCGCCTTCCCCTTTTACCAGGTTTGCAATAGGAGCTACATCCTCTGTGGTGAGTCCTAACCAGGACCTTAAATACTTCAGTGTCCCTCAGATCTGTTGCACTTCCTCTAATGTTTTCGGGTTATTATTAATGGTGACGGGTGTTGGGGTGATAGAGGTTTCTGTGATTTTGAGTCCGAGGTATTTCCAAGGGCTTGTTCTCTGCATTTTTTCAGGTTGTAATTCAAAGCCCTTGGCCTCTAGGGCCTCAATCACCATGTTAAGTGTCTGCTCAAGATACTGATTATTGGGACCACATACTAGCACATCATCCATGTAATGTAGGATGATGGCTTTCTCTGCTTTGGCAAGGATGGGAGATAGAATTTTAGCAATATACTCTTGGCAGAGAGTTGGGGAATTTTTCATACCTTGGGGAAGCACAAGCCAATGGTAACGTTCCATGGGGGTTTCACGATTAAGAGAGGGTACAGAAAATGCAAATGGAGGGGCATCTGCAGGATGGAGTGGAATATGAAAGAAGCAATCTTTAATGTCAAGAACAGCTAAATGCCAATGTTGTGGGAGCATTGAAGGTGATGGCATACCTGGTTGAAGGGGTCCCATGTCTTCAAAAACCTTATTAATTTCTCTAAGATCTTGGAGTAGCCTGTATTTGTTCTTTCCCGGCTTTTGTATTACAAACACGGGTGTGTTCCATGGGCTGTTAGTTGGAACTATATTTCCTTTAGCCAATTGTTCGGCTACTAATGTTTTGAGTGCCTCTAAGTTTTCTTTTTTTAGCGACCACTGGTTAACCCACACTGGTTCATCTGTTTTCCAAGTTAATTTCTGTGGATGGCACTCTGCTCCAGGGGCCGCAAGGGAAAATTTTGATGTCTAGGGGTGATATCAATTTTTGTTCCCTTCTGAGACATGGCATCCCTTCCCCACAGGGTGAATTTGGTGTCCAGGACATACGGACGAAGAGTTGCTATTTGTCCTTCAGGACCTTCAATTTGGATGGTGTGTTTGGATTGCTTTGCAATGAGGGTACCTCCAATCCCATGTATGATGCCCTGAGATTGTAACTCCCGTTGCTCAGGCCACTTATCAAATGGAATGACAGACACATAAGCACCTGTGTCTATCATTCCCATTATACTGATTTTATGTGATTTGTGACGGAGCTTACATTCTATTATAGGTTTGTCGTTTCCCAAAACCTCAGTCCAACAGATGGCTGGGATATGACCATCTGTGGGCAGGTATTTGGGCAGTGGAATGGCCTGTGCAATGACTTGACCCTTTTGCATAAAGTACGGTGGATATATACATTGTACAATTAGGTTAGAACACCCATTCTGATCCACTTTCATGAGTGTGGGTGTAACCTCTATCCCAGCAGGTGTCTCCCAAGTGTCCCCAATAACAAAAAGGTATGTAAAGTCTTGCGTGTGGTCCACATTCTGGAATGAGATGGGTATTACAGTCTGTTTGTTGTTGTTGAAATGGCGTGTTTCAGCACAGGTTACCTTAAACCTGAGTCCAGAAGTCCAAGTTGCTTTGTCTGCAGCCCTATTTATGTCTGAACGCGGAGCTGTTAGGACGCGTTGAGTCGCTAGTTTCCCTGCTGTTGACCTGGGGAAACAGTCTTTGGAGAGTTTTTATCAGCAGTTATAATTGCTCTACAATTGCGAGCTACATGTCCCTTTTTCTGACAACGATAGCATATAAGGTTACCACGCGATTGAGTTTCTCCTGTACCCGTAACATTCTCTACAACTTCCCCAACCATCCCCACTTTTTTCAAAAGGGGAGCAGCTGTGTTCAGCTGCACCTTCATTGTACAAGCTTCGAGGAAGGATTCAACAGTAGGAGGAGGATGAAGAGGGAGAGTGAGGATGACTTGTTTGCAAGCATCATTCGTATTCACTTGGAGAAGTTCGAGTAGGAGCACTTGTTGCAGGTCAGGATTAGGGACCTGGGAAGAGACAGCTTCGCACAAACGGTTATAAAAGTGAATAATATTTTCATTTGGCAATTGCTTGATGGTGGTATAATGAGAGTTAGGAGTTGGAGATGGTAATAATGTTAAGGCCTTTTCAGCAGCACGTGTGATTTCAGTAAGATCTGGACGAGGGATAAGCATTGCTTGTTTTTGAGGATTTGCCATATTATTGTCACCAGATAAAAGGTCTAATGTGATATAATTATTCTCAAAGTCCAGGTAATTATCTGGAGTTTGCCACAAAATTTTCAATAAATCAGATAAAATTATTTTCCATTGCTTTTTCCACATCATAAAATCACCAGGTGTGAGAAGAGTTTGCATTAATGTCAGTAAATCATGAGGTACAAGTAAGTGAGTTGCAAAAGTAGCACTTAAAAGGCTCTTAAAATAATTTCTATGCATTCCAAACTCCTTAATTGCCTTGCACAAATCCTTAATATTAGAATAAGGAAATGTTTCCAGTCAGGGTTTGCTCCATTGCTAGTAGGAGAGAGTGTAGTAAAAGCAGTTGGAGTTACTTCCTGGCAGCCATGGGTTCCCGGATTTAGAGAGGTAGTCACAGGACTGTGGGAACCTGGGGCGAGAAAATGGGAAGCAGGGGGGAGTGGAGGGGCAGGGGCGGGGAGTGGAGGAGGGGACACGTTCGGAGGAGGGGAGGGGATGGGGGCGGGGTTGTGGGAGGCAGGGGCGGTACTTGAGCCATGGGCAGGAACAGAGGGAGGGGTGAAATATGACGCTGTGGGGGCGGGGTTAGGGGCGGGGTCAGGTTGTGATGCAGGAGTGGGAGGGGATGGGGACAAGAAGGGATTTGTGGGGTTAGGAAGAAAGGGATTGTGGGAGGTGTAGTTTGGAGCGGAAGGAACATCGCGTCCGCCATTATTGGAGACAAACAAACTCGGAGAAAAGGGGTTGGGGGGAGGGGTTTTTCCCCGGACTGCGAGCACATGGCAATGGCTCTCCCTGGGAACAAAGAGATCAGGGGAGAAGTGGTTTTTACGCACGCTTGAAACATGTGGGCTAGAAACTGGGGACAAGGGAGTGGAGAAAAGGGGTTGGGAAGGTCCTGGGACGGGCTCCGGATTCCCATCCGAGGCAAGGTGCTGAGGAAACACGGGTGAGCCAGGAGGACGATAGCTCTCCTGTGCTAAAAAGCAGTCTGCTCTAGCTGTGTTTTCCAGCATAGGGGAAGAGGGGTCCGGGACACAGGGGTTGGAAGACGGTATAAGGGAATTAACAGGGGTTTTTTGCAGAGGCTTTTTATGTACTGCCTTTTTCTCCGGCAAAGTATAACTTAGTAACAGGAGAGGAAAGAATTTTGAAACTGTTTCATTTCCCGATCGTCTGAGGGAGGATAGTTTTCTCCCCACCTTATCCCAAAATTCAGAAGATCTTATGTCCTCGGAGGTCAGATGAGGAAAGTACTGAAAAAGCCATCGTACAAAAGATTGAACTAGATTTTTAGGGTATTTATGCCCAGTACAAGAAAGGTAGCTTTGAACTTGGTGGTATATTTGTCTATGGTGTGCAGAAACTTCAGATCCCATTATGAATGCACCACCACAAACCTCAACCCAACTCGCCAAAAAAGAGGAAAAAAAGACAAAGTTTGAACAGGCACCAGCTTAAGACAGGAGCCCCTAAACCAGCAGGGAAATACTCACCAGAATTCTGGATTTACCACAGGAAAGCAGGTCCAGAGAAAAAAAACATGTGAGAAGGGTCTTCTGCTTTCCAGCCGTTCCCTCGCCACGTGGTGTGGGGGAGGGTACAGGCTGACGCTCTGTGCTCACTGTTACGCAAAAAGTAACAGCTCGCTACACAGAGCTGGCACAGCAGGACTTGCAGAGCTAACTCCAGCAGACACACAGCTGCCGGGACACCCTGAAAGTCTCTCAGAACCGGAGTCCAGAGATAGTATGTTGAGTGCCAAATGTGGAAGGTATCTTTTCAGCTTTATACCGGCTAGTGCTTGTATTCCAATGCCTTAGAAAGCCTCGAGCAGCCCAGAGAGGCAGCACGGGTGATCTAGCACTTTAGTAGCTCTAAATCGGTACCTGTATCAGCTGCAGAGCAAATACCATCAGCAGAAGCAAAGAGGGAGAAATATAGCTCCCTGCCCACTCAATTTCCTGCAGTTAGAAGCTTTCAAATGAGAGAGACAACCAGAGATGTTCACAGGAAAAGCTGAGCTGAGAGAGAGCTGAGCCTCCCCTCGACTATCTTTTATTCGGAGAAGGGGAAAGGGGAGGACTGGGGCGGACCCGGGGTGAGCGGCCAATCAGACACTGCTAAAGAGTCCGAGTTACATTTGGTTTTGCCCGCGCTTAGAACAAAGGAGCTCGGAGCACATGGGCAGGAGCAAGTGTCTTTGGGAGAGGGAGGGGAAGCTCAGAACAGGCAGCAACATGTAGTAGGACTTTTCATGCAACAAGAGGGTGGGATGTGGCATGGGTATTAATACAGTGTAAAATCTGTAAGAGACGGTGGTATTGTTCCTCTGCCAGGCAGCAGAGTCTATGCTACCAGTGTTATCAGAAGCACTCAGGTGAAGTTGATTTTGAGCCTGAGATTTTAAAGTTCGTGTGTGGGAAATCACATTTGGTACCAGATGCTTGGCTCGTTCAGGAAGAGAACTGGGAGAGAACTGGGAGGGAGCGTGAAGAAAGGTTTTGGTGGAAGCGAGACAAGACTAGGAGAAGGAGGTAGAAGTTGGATACCAGACTTAAAAAACAGTGGCTAAGCAGGGAGGGAGGTTGCTACCCCCTCCTAACCCTCAACAGTTATATAGAAGGATCATAGTCCCCAATTCTTTCTGTTTTTTTGTCCTACCTGCTCGTCTGATAAAAGGGGTTTTTTGCTTTTTGTGTAGGCGTAAAAAGATCCGAGCCCCACACCAGCTGTGGGTTTTAGCTCAGTGCAGATTTTGTGGAAGTCAGAGATATTACGATTGTTCTGGTTTGGCCAAATTTAGAAATGTATCCTCTGAGAGAAGGCACAACCACCCCTCCCCCACCAGGTTCAGCAAAAAAGAAATTTTCCTCGAAGGAAAGTGAAGGAGATAAAAGCTATTTATTTAACAAACACATGGGAAAAGGAAAATAATGCTAAATATTAAGATCTCTTGCTGTGGAGAAAAATCCTGGGAAAAGTGTTAGAGTCCTCCCTTTGGTCTCCTCGGAGCTGGGGCTTGGCCCAGGGCCAGGCCCTCTGTGCCCATTGGAAAGTCCTCCCGATGTGCTCTGAGGATGAAGCAGTCCAGTAGAAAAGGGAGAAAATCCAGAATTCCAGGGAAGGAAAAAGCAAAGTTCAACTCTCAGTCTCTCTCCGAAGAAAAAGAAACTGAACAACTGGCCAAAAGCTGACTGAAAAGCAGCAAGCCGGGTGCCTCCTCCCTCCCCTGCCGCAGCTGGGGAAAAAAAGTTGCTATCTCTGTGTGACCCTGAACAAGCTGCAAACTGCTTTGAAAAAGTTTTCTCAGTTTTCCCTTCCCCCTGTCAGGCTCAGTTTAGAGGCATAGAAAGGCACAAAGTTAATTTCTGGGCATAGAGCATCGATATGGGATACACATCATAAAGTCACCCCAAAACATGGATTCTATTCATTTAGCAGACAGACATCTGTGCCCAGAGTGCTGGGAGACCAAGGACCACTTTGTTTTAAACCTTTTTTTGTGGCAAAGAGCATCGCGTTCCCGAAAATAGTAGTGTGCTAGAAAAGGATTGGGAGGAAGTTGTAATGGCTTTTGAAGAAGATTTTAAGTGGCAGCAAAGCAGGCCTGGCAAGAGGCATAAGAGAATTTATAAAGAGTGGCTTATACATTATACGGGTGACCTGGAGTGGGTGGCACAGTATTTGAGTGAACTCAAACTCTGAACAGGATGGGGACTGGGCAAAGTAAAGAGATTTCTAGGGCGAGTCCGCTTGGTTGTGTTTTGGCACATTGGAAAGAGATAGTAGGAACTGGAGGTACAGAAAATAAAAGAACTTTGTAAAATATTGCACCCAATGGTGGCCACTGTATAAATTAGAAGACGGAGCAAAATGGCCACCTAGTGGAACTTTAGACTATAATACCTCGCTACAGCTAATGTTATTTTTGAGATGAGAAGGCAAATGGGAAGAAGTTTCCTATGCTGACACATTTTTCTCCCTCCAAAATCACCCCGAGTGGCAAAAAGATTGTGGAATTATAACCCCCAGTGATCCTATGGTATTAGCCCTTGAAAAAGAAAATAAGAAAAGCCGAGAGAAAATTAAGTGGTGTTGTTCATCGTGCAGTATAGGTCAGAGGTGTACAAGATCAGACAAAGTTTATCAGACAGTGGCATGAGATGATGATGAACTAACTGATTTGCTTAAGCCTCCCCTTAGGAGACAGGAAGAGGATGCGGACTCGGAAGGAACACCAACACCAACTCCCTCTCTTCTGGGCAGTCCTGTTTCGTCTCAAACCAGGAAGCAGGTACTGATAGCACCCCTGCGGGAGGTAGTAGCACTGGAGGGGGGGACAATGCTGGTTAGAGTGCCTTTTTCTACTGCTGACCTAGAGGCACGGAATAAAGTTGCCAAAAACTGTTGAAGCGATCCGATGGGTACTGCTGAACACTTACGGCTTATAATGAAACAGCATAATCCAGATTGGAGCGATATACAATTGTTATTGGGTGGACTGACAGAAACATAGAAGCAGTCGGTTTTGAAAACAGCAAAAGATTTGGCAGAGGACTATTATAATACACAACAATTCGATGGAAAAGATTACTTCCCACTCCAGGAACCACAGTGGAGTCTGAATAGAGCAGCTGAATTAGAGAAATTGAAAAGTTACCAAGAATGGATAGCAACAGGGGTGGAAAGGGCCATTCCCAAAACTCCAAACTGGTCAGCTTTGTATGCAATGAAACAGAGTCCTTCCGAGTCACCATCCAAATTCCTGGATCATCTGAGGGATGCAATGCGCCGCATCACACCACTGGATCCTGAGACCAAGGTAGGGGTACAACAGCTAGTATCTTTGTTTTTAGGGCAATCCACAGGAGATATCAGATGTAAACTACAAAAGCTTTGGGGGTTAGATGGGAGAAATTTAGAAAAATTGTTGGATGAAGCTTGGAGGGTATTTAGTAATCGAGAAGAGGGCTAGAAGCAAGGGATGAGAAAATTGGTAGCAATAGTGGGAGAAGAAAGTAAGAGAAAACCCAGACAGGGTCCTCCCAGACAAGGCGTTCCTCGGTTGGTCAAAGATCAGTGTGCAATATGCAGAAAATTCGGTCATTGGAAAAATCAGTGCCCAGATTGACGACAAGACGACTGCCTGAAAAGAGGAGACCGAGAAAAGGGGAGGGCGGTCGCACACGTGAAAGAAGACTGAAGAGTACCGGGGGACTCTACCCTAGCAGATCCACTGGTTATAATGAAGCTAGGGGGAAAAGAAAAAGAGGTAGAATTCCTGGTTGACATGGGGGCAGCATATTTGGTTTTAAATAAAGTTCTAATGCCTGTGGGAAATGAATACATTGTGGTGAAAGGGGCAACTGGTCAATCTGAAAAAGCATATTTTTGTAAACCGTTGAAGTATAAATTTGGGAAAAAATGGGGTGTTCACAAGTTTTTATATTTACCCGATTCTCTGAAAGCACTTTTAGGAAGAGATTTATTGGAATAATTGCAAGCAACCACAACGTTTAAAGAGGGGGAAATTATTCTGGAGGTAAATGATCAACAGTATATAGAGATACTGAGCCTAATATTAACAACCACAGACCCTGTAGAGGAAATTAGAGAAGAAATAATAACTCAAGTGTTCCCAGGAGTCTGGGCCACAGATGTACCTGGCAGAGCCAAAAATGCAATCCCAATACAGATCAAACTCAAAGAGGGGAAACAACCAGTTAGAATTAAACAATACCCTCTTAAAAAGGAAGACAGAGAAGGAATTAGCCCACTAATTGAAAAAATTCTTACAGTTAGGACTGTTAAAAGAGTGCCAGTCTGATTTTAACACTCCTATCCTGCCTGTCCGTAAACCTGATAGGTCATACCGGGTGGTACAGGATTTACGGGCTGTTAACAAGATAACTGAACATCTTTATCCTGTGGTAGTGAATCCTTACACATTGTTCACATGCTTAACACCAGAGCTAACCTGATTTACCATTTTAGATTTAAAGGATGCCTTCTTTTGCCTCCCTCTCCATGAAGCCAGCCAGAAAATTTTTGCATTTGAATGGGAAAGCCCTAAGAGTGGTGCACAAAACTCAGCTCACATGGACAGTGTTGCCTCAAGGATTTAAGAACAGTCCCACCCTGTTTGGAGAACAGCTAGCAAAAGACATAGAGTCCCGGGAAGCCCCACCAGAAGAAGGAAAGCTATTGCAGTATGTGGACGACATCCTAGTAGCTACCTGGACAGAGGAAGCCTGTGTAGCTTGGACGGTAAGCCTCTTAAACTTTCTGGGGCTCCAAGGGTACAGAGGATCTAAGAAAAAGGCTCAGGTAGTGAAACAGAAAGTGATCTACCTGGGCTATGAAGTCAGCGCCGGACAATGAACTTTGGGGCAAGATCGCAAAGAAGCGATATGCCAAACCCCTAAACCCCAGACAGTGAAAGAGTTACAGACTTTTCTGGGGATGACAGGATGGTGTAAATTATGGATCTACAACTACAGGTTGCTCGTGAAACCTTTATACGAGCTCATTACAAAAGAAAGCAGAGATCTCCAGTGAACAAAAGAGGCCACGCGGGCCTTCAGCCAGCTAAAGAATGCCCTCATGTCAGCTCCAGCTCTAGGACTTCCAGACGTGAGTAAACCATTCTTCTATTTTCCCATGAGAAACAAGGGATTGCCTTGGGAATACTAGCACAGGACCTGGGCCCGTACCGACAGGCAGTTGCTTATTTCTCTAAGCAGCTAGGTGCAGCAGCCAAAGGATGGCCTTGGTGCCTCAGAGCCATTGCAGCAGTCATGCTAAACATCCAAGAAGCATGCAAATTCACCTTGGGTCAGAAAATGACTGTGTTGGTGTCCCACATGGTGTCCGTGGTGCTGGAAGTGAAATGCGGGCACTGGCTTTCCCCACAAAGGTTCCTGAAATATCAAGCCATCATGGTGGAAGAAGATGATGTAGAAATAGTGGTAACTAACATTGTCAACCCAGCTTCTTTTCCCAGTGGAAACCAAGGGGAACCGGTATACCACGACTGCATGGAGACTATTGAAGCCACCTACTCCAGCCATCCGGATCTGAAGGATACCCCTTTAGACTATGCAGAGACCTGGTTTACCGATGGGAGCAGCTACGTCATCAGTGGAAAATGACATGCTGGCTATGCAGTTACCACCCGTAAAAAAGTAATAGAATCTGGACCTCTGCCAACAAACACCTCTGCACAAAAAGCTGAGATAATTGCCTTAATCCGTGCCTTAGAGATAGCAAAAGGAAAGAAAATAAACATTTATACAGACTAGAGGTATGCATTTGGGGTTGTACATGCACGTGGAGCCATTTGGAAAGAGAGAGGACTATTGAACTCACGAGGGAAAAACATAAAACATGCACAAGAAATAATGCCACTACTAGAAGCGGTGCAGTTATCTGAAAAAGTTGCAATTATGCGCATTAAGGCACACCAGAAGGTGAGCTCAGAATTAGAAGAACAAAACGAGCTGGCGGACAGAGAGGCAGAAGAAGCGGCAAAAGGTGAGGTAACAACAACTGGAGCCTTAATCCTAGATGGGCAAATTTCTTTACAAGGTAAGCCAACATATAATAAGAAAGACAAAAAGTTGATTAAAGATCAGTAAGGGACATTTAACCAAGAAGGGTGGGGTTTTACTGCAGAAGAAAAATTGGTTGCTCCTTCTAATTTATTATGGTCACTGGTAAGAGAGGAACACCAGAAAACACATTGGGGAATAGATCCCCTATATAATTACTTGATTGGAAAGATCATTGCCAGAAACTTATACAAAACCGTCACACAAGTAACCCAGCAGTGTGACGTTTGCCTCCAGACTAATCCCAAAAATAGCCCCAAACCAAAAATTGGCCAAATTGGAAAAGGCCATGGGCCTGGGCAGCAGTGGAAAATTGACTTTACGGAACTCCCAAGAAAAGGGGGGTATCGATATTTGCTAGTGCTGACAGATACCTTTTCAGGATGGCCAGAAGCTTTCCCCACCAGAACCGCTAAAGCCCGGGAAGTAATCAAAGTGTTGCTACAAGAAATAATACCATGCTTTGGGGTTCTAGTCACAATATCTTCAGATAGGGGACCACATTTTATCTCGAGGGTGGTAGAGCAAATTATCCGCCATTTAGGCATAGACTGGGAACTCCACACTCCGTACCACCCACAGTCAAGTGGCCAAGTAGAAAAAATGAATCATTTGATGAAGCAACAAATTGTAAGGCTAGGGCAAGAAGCCAATTTACCCTGGCCCCAATCTCTCCCACTTTCATTGCTGCCAATACAGACCAAACCCAGAACAAAAGAGAAGTTAAGCCCCTTTGAAATGCTTTATGGGAGACCATATGGAGTACAAAAGGGAATATCTACCCAAATTGGGGAAGAAACGCTGACTACCTATATGGTCGCCCTGAGCAAATAACTTCGAGAAATTGAAAAACATGTGGCTGGAACCTGAAGTTGAGGTTTAGATGGTCCTGTACATGATATCCAACCTGGAGATTATGTATATGTTAAGTCTTTTACAGAAAAGACTCTGGAACCACAGTGGGAAGGACCATTCCAGGTACTTCTCACCACTTATACCACAATTAAGATCAGAGAGCAGAGTGCCTGGATTCACCATACTCAGGTAAAGAAGGCTCCAGAGGCCCCTTGGAAAGTGACCCCTGGTGATGATGAACTGAAATTGGAGTTTACCCAAACAAAATGAAAATATTATGGTGGCACACAAGTATAACCCAGAAAATTGTTTTTTTCACAGTCATAATTGTATCATCCAGTTGGGAAGTTATTCATAGGAAAGAAGACATATGGTCCCAAGCCTTTATGCAGTTTACTGGACTCATGGGGAAATATTCTGATCTAAAGGACTTAAATCTATTAACTGTGGTCATGCATGGAAACCAAGTATATACAAGGCAAGAACGGGAAAGACAGAAAACTTGGCAACTTCAGGGGACTGTAGGAGAAAAAAATTAAATAGGATGCCGAACGATTAATGGAACTGCTCATAAAAAGGCAACCCAAATTAGCATCTCAACCACTCCTACAAACAGACAAGATGAAATTTGTAGTCATTCAAGTGAACTAGATTGTTGGTATCATTTCACATTAGTACAGACCATTGAAGTAGTTTGTCTGTGGGCCCAGGATCCTAATGGGCTCTCATTTAGATTCAAGATGAATGCCATGGCTGGGCCCGTTACGACTTACACTAGCACTCAAGCCCAAACCCAAGTTACACCACTCAAACCTGAACCAAGAATTTATGAAATTGGCCCTTATGTAGTGAGGAACACAGGCCAGCAATTATTGCTGTTTAATCCAGAATGGTCTCTTAAATGTGTAGAATTACTAATGCAGATTAATATTTCTGAGATACAATCAGCCTGCTCCCCTTTAATACAAACATCCTTTGAAGGTTGGACAGCATGGCTACAAAAGCAAACACCCGTCAAAAGTAGAATACGAAGAGATCTGACTGGCATGCTAGGAACAGGACTGGGAGTCATAAATTGAATTGATTCAGATATACTCATGAACAAATTGGCCACAGCAACCAGTGACCTGACCAAGTTAAAGCAACCCCTGCAGTCTTCCTTATTAGCATTAGGAAACAGTCAGTGGCAAGTTTCAAAAATACTCCCGGATTTTGCTAAGGCCAACAACCAGGACCACAAACACATACTAAGTACACTTGGTGTGGTCCAGGACAATGTATCACTAGCCCTTAGCTGTATACAAGCACAATTATGGATGCAGTCAATGGCCTCCTTAATTATAAGAGAAGGAAATGAGGGTGTTTTCCTAATGAGATCCGAGAAGCTATATGGATTGATGCCACTAAGTCAGAAAAGAAATTCCAGTCCTGGTGGACCTTAGTAAATTTTACTTATGATCCAATTACTAATGTAGCCACGGCCTTTGTTCTCACTATATGTAATGCCACAGTTTACGTAATTCATCCTATTGTAGCATTAGGACTAAACCATGAAGGAAGAATTTTTTACCCCTCTGAACACAGAGTATGGGCTCAGATGGTAGAAGAAAAATGGCAAACGGTAAATTTAGAATCTTGTATCACATGGGAACAACAAGGATTTATTTGCGAAGGTAATATACTTGATGCCAAAGATATATGTCTTGACATGGAGCGAGGCATTTGTCATTTTGAGGTTCACCCAGGCACTAGACCTAAGACTATACTTGTATATATTGGTCAGGGTTGTGTATGTTTAAGGACTACTTGTGCTTTTATGATAGTAGATAACAACGATGTAAACGTATTCAAATTTTTGTATTTTTAATTTTACCAAGATTGATAGGTGTGACTTTTCATACTCAGCACCAGTTGTGTCTCATCAATTGATAAAGACTAACTACTCCCTTGTTCCAGTTTGGCCAAATTTAGAAATACATGCTCTGAGAGAAGGCAGGCTGCAACCACCCCTCCCCCACCAGGTTCGGGAAAAAAAAAATTTCCTCGAAGGAAAGTGAAACAGATAAAAAACTATTTATTTAACAAACACATGGGAAAAGGATACTAATGCTAAATGATAAAACCTCACTCTCTGCTGAGAGAAACCTGGGGGAAAATTCAGTGTCTTTCCATAGATCGCTCTCTCCCTCCTTGGAGCTGGGACAGGGTGGTGGGCCCACCTCCAGGGCCAAGGCCTCAGTGGAAAATCCTCCCAATGTGTTCTGATGTTGAAACAGTCCAGCAGAGAGAAAAGGGAAAAAACTAAGTCCCAGGAAAACAGAAGTTCAACTCTCCAGAGGAAAAGGAGCTGAGGAAAAAAACTGCCAAAAGCTGTCTGGAAAGAAAAGCAAGCCGGGTGCTTCCCTTCCCTCTCGCTCTCCTGCCGCAGCTAAAAAAAATTAGCCCCTATCTCTGTGTGACCTTGAACAAGCTGCAAACTGCTTTGAAAAAGTTTTGCTCAGTTTTTCCTCCCCCCTCTCCGGCTCAGTTTAAAGGCATAGAAAGGCACAAAAATTAATTTCTGGGCATAGGGCAGCAATATGGGGTACACATCATAAAGTCACCCCAAGACATCCCTATACCACAAATTGCTACCCACACACCTATCAGGATGAACCTTACATTAGTAAGGCAATTAATAAAGCATCAAGATCTAATTGAAATTCTGGAAGAAATCCAAAAAAGGGGGAAAAAGACCTTAGTTACCATCTGTTGCTGCCTGCCCCTGAGGTGCAGCCAGGCCCAAGACTGCGCAGGCATGCCCTGACTTGCTTGAACCATGTGCTCTGAAACCTCCTTTGTTCCCAGTGCGGGTAAAAGTTGAAAAAAGCACTGACTCTCCAGAGCAGTGTCCGATTGACCAGTTACCCCAGGTCCGCCCCCTGCCTTCCTTTCTCCCTTCCCCTGAATAAAATAGAGAGCTCGGAGTGGGCCTGCTCTCTTTGGCTCTGCTACCCTTCTACTAACAGCTTCTGTGTGTCTCTGTCTCGGACCAAGAGTAAACTACTAGCAGGATTAAAGCATAGAGCGAGAGCTATATTTCTACCTCTTTGCTTCTGCTCTTGATATTAGCTTTGCAGCTACCACTTGCTGCTTTTGGAGCTACTGAAGTGCTAGATCACATGTGCAGTCCCTCTAGGCAGCTTGGGGCTTTCCAAAGCACTGAACTGAGAGCCTAGCCGGCTAAGTGTGCTGTGAGTATATCCACAACCATCCATCATGACACACAGGAAATAAGCAAAGTTTTGCAAAGAGTAAAACAAGATGCAAGTCACAACTGGTGGGATGCGCTTTTTGGATGGTCACCTACTGCAACTGGTATTCTGAATACGTTATGTCACCCCATAATTGTTTTACTAATTTTGGTGAGTGCTAGCCTTGCTTTATCTGTTTTGTTGCTTATTTGGAATTGTAAGCTGTTAAGGAAGTTATCAGTTTTAGCTACTTTATCAAATGCATATGGAAAAGCACTAAGAGATGCCTATCGTAGAAGTTTGTTAGAAGAAGAATCTGTGTATTAGTAAAAGAATTTACTAACTTTATAGAAAAGGGGGGACTGAGTCAGGAAAACAAGGGTTAAGTGAATTACTGAAGGGGCTGCTTGCTAAAACAATGCATATAGCTTTCCTAACATTTATTACATTTGTCAAGTAGGGAAAGGGAGGATACAAGACTATTGATAAGGAGAAGCAGCCATGACCAAAAGATCCTGCTTTGGACCTAGGAACCAGTTCAAACCAGCCTTGGGGTTTGAACTTGGGCCATGGACTCAGGGAGCATGTGCAAGGGAGCAAGGTGAAAAGTTCAAATCGAGGAAGACTCCTTACTTCATCCCAGAGACCCCTGCACGAGGCACTGCACAAGCGCAATCCATATGGAAATGACTTTGGGCTCATTATAATACGAAGCAGGGCTAGGCGGGGCTAGGAAATGAATATGTATAGGCGCATTGGGAAACTTAATGAATATGCAGCTTGTAACTCGATATATACCAAGCCAAATGGTATTACAGGTGCGCATGCATTTGGTGGAGCAATCCACATGCGCCCCATTGCTGGAATAAACATACCTACTTTACTACTTATTTCAGTAGTGGAGTCTTTTCTGCATATGAGGATAAGGTCTATATAAACCCAGCAAACTGACATAAATTATAATCATTACCATGCCACCTCCCACAGCACACATTGCACATCCCCATCCTTAATCATCGTGCATGACCTGATCATTCAGAAGGGATCTGTGATTACCATAGATCGCCTTCTGAACTTAAGTAATAGTGGCATTTTGCTTTGAAGCAGACAAACACTATGTAGGGCTGTATGAATAGGCATGTCATATGCAAGATGTGGAGTCATTTTTCCTCTACCCAACACTGGCACATGACTCAGCCTCCAATATGGACAAATTGGTAAGAGTTCAAAGAGAGCAAGGAAAGCCAGAAGAGAGCAAATAGCAAAGCAAGCTGGTTATTTCTCTATAGAAAACTAGGGGGCACACGAAAGCAGTTGTGAAATGTATAAAAGGCTGCTGCCAAGAGCAAGTGAATTTTTTCTCCACATTCCTGTCAACCGGAATAGGCTGCCTGAGAGGCAACCAGGGAAGTTTAGGTTAGACATCTGGTATAACAGGTAAAACTAGCCCTTCATTATTCCAACAAAAAAACACAGCAGTCAGGAGAGAAGACTGGTTTTCTTCATATTTTGCCTGATAAATAAAACTCTTTATTTAGAGGCATGCATTCCTATTCATTTTCACAGACTCTTAATGTCAGAAATTGGAAATAATTTCTTTTTCTGGGTTTCCCACCAAAGAAATGCCCATCTTAGCATCTTGGACAACCCACTGTGTGCCATGGAATCAGGAGAACCTGAGAGAGGGAAGAAACTGGACTGCTGTGTGATGCAGCAGATAATGTCCCAATCACTGGGAGCTGCTAGAGAGAGTTGAAATGAAAAAACACAAGGAATGTCATAGCCCAAGTTCACTATGCCTGGGTCAGGGAGACATAATTATATGGCCTCTGGGTGTCTTATATTATTTCTGTTTGACTCAGAGGAGCAGGAAGCCTCCAATGCAGGATTAAAAACCTAGAGCACTTTATTCTGTGAAGCAGTATACATGGAGAAACAGAAACACACTCCTGGAAAGACACAACAAAACTACAGTTGAAGACTGAGATTGGAAAAGCGTCCCATGCCAGCTGATCCAGTAGCTAATCTACCTGGCTGTTAAAAGCATACTCAAGGGTTGGTTTTTTTTAAGTGGAATATGCTTATGTTGGGGTTTTAGGAGTTCCCCTTCTGGGTTTTTTCCCTCTTGAGGAATTTTCCGCATATATGTTGCCGGGGCGACAAATTGCTGGGTACTTGGGGAGGACAAAGGACTTAGCCACTGAGGGTGTGGTCCAATTCTCTTTCACCTGGGTGTGTGGGCGGTTTTGGTGCTCAGCATTCAGACAGAGAGAGAGGCTGCTGCCATCTCGTCAGCACTGCAGGCTTTCTGCTCTCAGCTGCCTTCTTTCTACAGGAGAAACCCCGGGATTCCTAAACCCGCCTTTCCCTGCCCACACCACTGCATTCGAGCCTTCGCTACTCTGTAGCCCCTGCATGTCCGGCCTGCCGAGACCTCCCAGGGTTTCCCACTGCAGCTCTGGAGTTTGATATATCTCGTCTGCCACTTGGGATTTGTGCTCATCCCTGCTGTTCCAGCTTGCTGTCCCCGAGGGTCTGGCCGGACACCAGGATCGGCTGCCTAGGGGGTTTGTGAAGCCTTTGTTCCATCCCCCCCCCCCCCCCAGGACCCCAAGCCACCATTGTCGTGTGCTCCCCGAGCTCGCTCCGGAGCGCCCTCTGCAGCCACGGGGGAACCATCGCACCTGCCCTGCTCACCGGGAGCTGCCAGCACCCCTGCCGGCTATGACTGGAACTGCACCAAAGGGGAAAGGGCCTGCAGCCGAGACAGCAGGCACTGGGTTTGTGGTTCTGTTTGCTGTTGCTGCCATAGTTATTGCTGTTTGTTTGCCTTGTTATACATATATATATAATAGTAAAGAACTGTTATTCCTATTCCTCATATCTTTGCCTGAAAGCCCGTTAATTTCAAAATTATAATAATTTGGAGGGAAGGGGGTTGCATTTTCTTTTTTTCATTTCAAGGGAGACTCCTGCCTTCCTTGGCAGACACCTGTCTTTTAAACCAAGACAGCTTAGTGTAGATACAAAAATGCTGCTAGCAAGGATTTTCTTGCTATTTTCTAAGTCCGTGAGAGACTTTTCTCTCTCACAGAAGAGGTAGCAGTTATGTAAACAACCAAACCACCTGCAACCTTGAAAAGTCTTGTTTATGGTATAGTAGAAAAATATTTTGACAATGGATGTTTTAGGATTTTAGCCAATCACCCCAAGGTGACTATGAAGAAAAAAGTCTATAAAAGAGTTTGTAAAATAATTAAATCAATCAATCTTGCTGCACAATTCCTGCCTGTTGGATCTTCTCTCCTCCTCCTCTCTACAGCTGCGGGACACGGTGATATACCCTAGGGCCCAGGCCTGTGGTAATAGCTTAGTACCACCTTTCAGACAGAAGATTCATCCTCCTTTCATCCACCACAGTGAAGAGACTTTTTCTCATTAATTCAGTCTTGCTGAAGATGATACTTGGCCACAGCTGAGAACCCTCCTAATTTTCTCTTTGGTTTTTATAATCTCTTCCCATCTAATACAGCAGGCTGCACTGGATCATCAGTCAGCTATACTCGAGGTCTCTGTGTCAAGTCAGCCCATGATTAAACAACCATTTTGCTGTATGTGCTTAATTAGCACAAAGAATCT
This sequence comes from Aphelocoma coerulescens, assembly GCF_041296385.1. Classification (NCBI taxonomy): domain Eukaryota; kingdom Metazoa; phylum Chordata; class Aves; order Passeriformes; family Corvidae; genus Aphelocoma; species Aphelocoma coerulescens. The sequence continues at coordinate 7,653,572 of NW_027184081.1, forward strand.
AATCTGCAGCATCTAGCTACCATGCAGCTAGTTGTTCAAAGTCTACCTCTGTTACAGTGCAGATACTGCAACACGCGCATCAAACGACGAGACCCGTGGAAAAGAAATATATATGAACTGGTTCTTGATAGATGTTTCAGAGATGTTTATTTCTCCAGCCGCATGGCCAGGTTCTGCCGAGCAACTGAGGCAATCACACGACCCGATGGTCCTTGCCCACGTAGGGGAACACAAAACAACCAATGGGGAACGAGGCTGACCAGGGGCTAGGAAAACCCCATGTCTCCCCCCCAGGACCCCTCTCCCAGGACTACATGGCAGGGGGGAGGACCCCAACATTTCACCTGTTTATTTTTAACAAAAAGAGATTTAAAACTTAACACTGAAAACAACTGGATAAACATAACAAGAACAGTTTCAAAACAAAACAAGCCACCCTCCTGAGTCTTTGAATGTCCAAACAGATTCTCTGGAACATCTTAAGGCTGACAGAAGGAAGACATGACTCTCTTAGCATGCTTTGTGGGGAAACTGAGGCAGGAGAGGGTTTCTTCCATTTGTACCTGCTGGAATGCTAAACAAAAATAGTTAATTTCTTCCCTCCCCTTCTTCATCCCCCACTCAGCATTGGAAAGGGATTTTTGGGAAAACAATTGGCAAAGGCATGGTTTTGTGAGGGAAACCATGGGTGAAAAAACGGATTGGGAATACACTGGGGGTAATAGGACATAGGATAAAAGGGAAAGGTGAGATTAGGAAAGGGAGACTGTAGGGGGGGCTTATAATGGAGATAGTGTCTAACATGACTACGATTTTTAGCATATATGCTGCCTTTTACAGAAGCACCATCAGGCCCAGTGACCTCTGCTGCTTGTAACCCTTTTCTACTCATGCCATGAAGATTTTTTGCCTTTACTTTTTTATCCCTGTTATACCTTTTTACAACTTCTGTATTCCTAGTGCTTTTTCCCTACATTCTTGGACTTGTTTGTCAAGCTAAGAGACTAAACATTTTAGAAGCTTTGTAGATAGGGACCAGTGTGCCTCAGACCCCAAGGTTCTCTCCAGAACACATTCTGTAAACTAAGATAGAACCATCCAGGAGTAGGCTCCTTGGGGAGGGGGGCTCACTTGAGCCTGTCATTGGAGAATCTTTGATAGATATGCTAATTAGTAAAACCTATAATGTTATACCCAATGTTGGGGAGAGAGAGAGAGACTCGGCAGGGTGCATCTCGATGCATATGACCTGGACGTGTGTGCCTAAGGATCCTTAAAATAAATACCAAGGTAAAATAGGTAAAATCCCTTTTCCCCTTCTAACTGTGTATGTCTCTTGATTTTAACACCAGGAAAAGGCATCACCACCTTGCACAATTTTGAACTCCACCACTTCCCCATCTCCTAAACTTGGGATGTATTTTTCAGGGTTATTCTTTTTAATAGCAGTTCTATGAAGGAAGATGTCTTCTTGGTTGTCACATCTTGTTATAAAACCATAATTTTGTTTAACATTATACCATTTTACTATTCCTAAAACCTTAGCTACGGTGATGTTTTCCTTTTTCCGAGTGGCTGCTGTTTTCTGTCTTGCTGCATTCCTGGTTTCACTTTGGTTTTTGCTCGCTCCTGCGTTGGATCCGTCGGGGCTGCTCATGCCTGCGCGCTCTTCCCGGGGTCACATTCAGGCCCACGTGGCCCTGGCCAGGTCTCACCGCCCAGCTCCCTGGGCTCCGATGCCTCTGCTCTCAGCTGCACTGCCACTGCCTCGGGCCGAGCCCACGTCTCAGCCAGGCCCCCAAGTGACGACCCCCCCGCACCCTGCTCCTTTGGGCATTTTGGCTAGGCGCGGCTCTGCTCTGCCGCCAGCGCTGCAAGCCGCCGCCTGCGTGCCGCTCCTCTCACGGGGCTCACTCCACCACGCGATGTGCGGAGCCGGGCGGGCTCCTACCACGCCTGGCTCTGCTGCCAACACTGCAGCTCGCGTCGCTCCATTGCCTCGCTGCTGCTCCGAGAGGGCTCGGTCCACGTGGCCTGGGTCGCACGGACTCTGAGGCACGCTTCCCTTTGCCAAGACACAGCTGACATTGCTCAACAGTCTCAGTAATTAAATAATATTAACAAAAATATTCTTCCATCGGCATATATTTTGACTCAAAAATTAACTGTGTCCAAATGGTCTTCCAAAAGTCCTTGGTGAGAATCACATCCCAAGAAACATAGAAAAAGTTCTTAAACAACCATGCCAGGAAGTGTTTCAGTTATTTTTGAGCTTGAATTAAGCTAAAATTTACAAATCGTTGTTCAAGAATCTTTTCAAGTTTAAGATAAATGTTCATATGTTGCTCTGAGAGCCAACAGTCTTTCCACAGTTCCTACATAATCCAGAGAGAATATCCAAACCAGGACGAGAAGAGAGCGATCTAGAGTGGTTTTTACTCACGAATTTTCTGTCCTTAGGGATCGGTGTCTTGCCAGCATTTCTCTACCATTTGTTACAGTGCAGATACTGCAACACGTGCATCAAACGAGACCCATGGAAAAGAAATATATATGGACTGATTCTTGCTAGATGTTTCAGAGATGTTTATTTCTCCAGCCGCATGGCCAGGTTCTGCCGATCAACTGAGGCAATCACGGGACCCGAGGGTCCTTGCCTGTGCAGGGGAACACAAAACAACCAATGGGGAATGAGGCTGACCAGGGGCTAGGGAAACCCCGTGTCTGCCCCCCCCCAGGGCCCCTCTCTTAGGACTACATGGCGGGGGGGAGGGCCCCAACATACCTCCTCTACAGAAATGTTCAACCAACAGGCAGCAATACCATATGCAGACAGGCACACAGAGCTAGAAATGGGAAGTTCATACCTGTCCACTGGGTGCATCAATTTTGCTCAAGTTGGAGAAAGACCCACAGTGAAGGAAATACTATAGGGATAAAGGCAATCCATGCATGAGACAAAATTCTGCATGTTCTTTAAAATAGAAAACAAAAGCTGGTAGAGGCACCAGCAACAAGGCAGGCCATGAAGACAAAGCAGGTTCCAGGAGATGCCTGACAAACACATCAATCTTAGACTGTGTAGTACAGACTGAAACAGGGCTCAATCTCATGGGAAGCAGGTGAAAGACCTGAACCACATTGCTCTATGGGGTTCTTTGTGAAGACATCTCAGCACTTCAAGAACTGCTGGAAACTGTGGTGTGCAGCTCTGGCACCTCATAGAAGACTACTGAGAAATATCCAGAAAAAAGGTGCTTATAAACAATAAGCATGGTCATGTGTCCCCATGCATCTGAGACATGTTTCAGTCAGGGGAACAATAACATACCAGGGTGGAAAGAGACCTGAAAGAGCCCTCAGGAACTCTGTAATGTATGATGATACACAGAGATGGCTCAGGCCTAAGAATAAACAGCAATGATGATGACTCAGAGCCCTTCTTTGTTGTCTGGACAGGGGAGAGGAGCAGGAGGTGCAAGAAGGAGCATAAGAACAGAGGAGTGGAAAGCCCCTGATGAAGGACTGATGTTGGAAGCCGCGCGGGAAGGGGAGCCCGGATCCCCGGCGGGGGGAGCGAGAAAAACAGAAGCCAAACCAATATGGTTGAAAAATGAACTCCGATTTATTAGCAGTCTAAAGGCACTTATACAGTATACCAGCTTGTTAGCTCCTAAGTGGCTTCAAGCTTATCAAGACACATTTCTATTTCTACATAATTGGACTACATGGGCAGTTTTCCAGTCTTGTTATGATCAAAAGAATTTTGTGCTTGCCTCCCTGTATACTCCCGGATAACACACCTGCAGGTTCTTTACTCCCTGTATGTTCTCAGGCCGAACTCTTTACTTTCACACAGGGACTGTCCCACGGAAAATGTCTCTCACACACACAAGCCTAAAAACCTCCAGCTCAATAGCTTGCACAGTTCTTTTATTGATCCCAATAATTCTATTCTCCAACAGACTGATTGCCCAGAGCATGTTTTTGGAAAAACAAAACCGTGCTTTTCATCTTCATGATTGCCATAGATTAGCAAGCATAGTCCTGGAGGTGATGTCCTTGCAAAGGGGTGCTTACAGCTTCCTCTGGGACCTGATAGAACCTATCAGCTGGCCAGTTTGAATATGGACAATTCTTTAAGCCACTTAAAGTTGTGACCGCCTCTGTGATACACACTTAAGAATAGACAAACTCCCCCCCAAGCTCTCTCTCGTTTCCGGAGCTGGGACAGGTGGCTGCGGGGCCCGAGTGGGGACCAGTGGGCCCGGCCCGGCCCCTGCTCGGGCCAGGCTGGGCCGGGCCACAGCTCCAGGATGACCCCCCCCAGCAGGGCTGTGGGCAGCCAGCAGAGCGGCTCAGAAACAACCTCCCCCCCCCCCCCCCCCCAACGGCTGCCAAGATTTCAGCAAAAGCGGCACCTCTGTCCAGCAGAGGTCAGGTGACCAACTGCAATAAGCCACACAGCTGCAAGGCTGAGGTGAGATTAACCCTTTTATTGCTGTGAAGAGCTGAAAACCTGAGGGAAGAGAAAGAGGAGATGCTTAAAGCTGAAATTCTGTTGTGAAGCTATGATATATCAGAGTATCCCGTTGTAATTTCATGAAGATATAGGGGGTGGAGTGTTCAGCTCGTAAGCAGAAGCACCTGCGCTGAGATAGGCAGATGCTGACGCAGCTGTAATTTCATGAGAATTTTGGACAGGGAGAGATGGACCAGATGAGGACTTTTGCTCCAAACAGGAAAGGAGAAAACCTCAGTTCCTAGAGATGCTCCCAGAGATAGTCCTAACGATGAAGATGAGGAAGACCCTTTGCTCCCAGGGAAGGAGAAGGGCCTCTGTTTTTGTTTCTGAATGGCTCAACCTTAAAATTGTACCCCAAAAATCTTCAAGAGTGGACCCTCAAAAGCAGTTGCAGGAAAAGCTGCAAGTCGGGGGAAGGGACTCACATGCAAGCAGAGAACCAACCCGGGCAGCTGTCTCATTGTGATACTGTTTTCATAGCACGAGCAAGAAGAGACTTCTCTTTCTAAATGGACTGAACAAGGTTATTATGGAAGTGGTAAACAGACTGAACATCTCAAGGGTTTTCTTTTTACATTGTCAGTGGGAGAAGGGAGGAAGGTGGGGGGAGGAGGAGAGTTCTGAAGGTGTGGTATAATTTTTTTTCCCTTCTTTTAGGTCTGTTAATAAACTTCTTTATATTCTTTCAAAGTTGGTGCCTGCTTTGAGTTTCTCCTAATTCTTATCTCACAGAAGATAAGCAGTAATGAGTATTTTGGGCCAAACCACTACACTAAATTGGTGTTTCTGCCCGGTTACAGAACCAAACCCACTACACCTTTTTACTATATTTTCCACCAAGTGGATGGCCAATTTCATTATATATGGAATAACACAAAGCAATACAGTAATGGCTAATAGGAATTTCAAAGCTCCCTTCACAATTCTTATACCCATGTGCCAATAACAAAAATCTATAGCAGTTCTATTCTGCAACGTACTATGTCTAATACTATCTACATCAGTGAATATCTGATTTAACTGTTTGACTGTCCAATTTATTAAGCATAACCAGAGCTTAAGCTACAGCAACACCTAAAGTAAAAAAAAGAAACAATGTTTATTTATCGGTAATATTAGGTTTCAGAGTGTCCTTCTCAAGCCAGGGGCGAATCCATTTCACTGGTATCCATCGGGGTCCTTTATCTGTAATGACACAAGTATAACCCCTTCCCCCCATTAATAACTCCACAGGTCCTTCCCATGACCCTGACATAGGATTTTTAAAACGAACTTTTGGTCGGTGCTGTATCAATTCATAATCTTTCTGCAAACCTGAGTAATGTGTTAATGCTCGTGGGTCACTGCGAGTACCTACTAACCGGAGATGATTCATAACATAAACTGCTTTCAGTACTCTGTCCTGCAGGCTCAGCCCATCTTCTCCCATTTTTTGTTTATCAAGCAGCCCTTTAAGTACCTGATGTGTTCTTTCAATTATGGCTTGTCCGGTAGAGTTACCTGGAATGCCCGTGCTATGCCTCACTCCCCAAAGGGCCAAGAAATCTTGGGATAGTTGGGCTATATAACCTGACCCATTATCTGTCTTGACTTCCTGAGGCAAGCCCATTACGGCAAAACAGCCTCACCAGTGTCGAATGACAAAACGAGACCCTTTGCTTGTCATAGGAGTGGCCCAAACCATGGCCGAAAAGGTATCTATGGTTACATGAAGGCATTTGAAGTGACCAAAGGGGCATAGATAGTCACATCAGTTTGCCATAATTGCAGAGGCCCTAGGCCACAAGGATTAACTCCAGGACCCAATCCACCAATCATACCCTGACATTGTGGACAGGTTGAAACGATTCCTTGAGCATTCTGCAGCGATATTCCAAATTGTTTGTGTAAAACCTTTGCGCTTTGGTGAAAAAACTCATGAGCCCTTCTGGCTTGGGCAAACATCAATATTGGGAGAAGCAGAGGCCCAAAGTGGTGCCACCAATTGGTCAGCCTTCTCATTTCCCAAGGCCAGACCTTCCATTAATCCAGAGTAACTCCGTATATGGGTGATAAAATAATCCTGCTTGCGAGAATTAAGTAACTGCCATAGCTGCACAAAGAGTTGCCACAACCACCGGCTTTGAGTTTCTTTCAGTAATGATCGCTCCATGTGCTCAACAACACCTACTACGTAAAGAGAATCAGAAACAATGTTAACAGGATCATTTGGCCATTTTTCAAATACCCGGATAACAGCACGCAACTCAAGAACCTGCAAAGAGTCTCCTGGTCCCTCAAGGATTTCACTGAGCCATTTGCCTTTGTCCTGCCAAGTCAGACCTGCTTTAGAAGTCTTTTGATTGGCATCAGTAAAAACCGTGAGGCCTTCTACAGGTTGTTTTGATAACGAAGGTAGTTCTTTGACCTGTTGATGTAAAGAAAAGAATTTATGAGGGGGAAAATGAGTACTAATGAGACCTGGAAAATTCAACAATGCCCATTGTAAGGTGTCTGAATTCTGTAATGACCATTGCAAGTAATCCTTAGTTAATGGAAGAAGAATATTTTGGGGTTCCATTCCTGCAATTTCCAATGTTCATTTCCGTGCCTTGACCACAATTTTTGCTATAGCCTCCATTTGCGTAGTCACAGATTTACCCAAATTGAATGGTAAAAACACCCACTCAAAGATCTTTAGTGGCTGTTTAGCGTGGCCATCCCACTGCATCAGTATAGCCATCACATGTTTTTCCTTATTCAACACAGCCATGGACAATGGCAAAGTAGAAGACCAATGATCTGCAAAGGAATTACCCAATTTAGTAGCAATTTGAGTAAGAGCCTTCTGTTATTTTTCAGCCAGCTTGCACAGCAAATTGGCCTGACTTCCCCTTTTCAATAATGGCATTAGGGGCTCAAGATCTTCATTGGTTATGCCACAGGTACTACGAATCCACTGTACGTCCCCAATTAATTTTTGAGCATCCAGCAAAGTCCGAATTTCTGTACAAATTGTTAATTTTTGGAGCCAAATTTGGGCTTCCGTGATAAGTATTCCCAGATATTTCCATGGGGCCTGTTGTTGGACTTTTTCAGGGACAATTTGAAGGCCTGCGTCCTGCAATTGTTGCTGTAAGGCAGGTAGCAGGTTTGCTACGTCTATATGTTCCCCTGCTATCAGAATATCATCCATGTAATGATAGATAAGATACTGTGGATGCCGTTTTCTCAACAGGGCTAGTGCCCAGGCAACATACAATTGGCATATCGTGGGAGAATTACGCATCCCTTGTTATTACAGCTGGTGAGGGGTCAGTAGCTCTGACCGAGGAAGAGGTGACCGGTCCGGAGAGATGGTCCCGAAAGGAATCGCCTTCCCGAGGCCCGGTGTCTTCCCTCAGCTGCTGGCAGGAGGGCCCATGCAGAGGCTGTCAGCTCTTTAGTGATTATCAGCTCATGATTTCAGCTCAGCTCTGCAGGGCAACCTCCAGGGCAAGCCAGACCAGAGACAGACAAGAGGCTCGTGTGGCTGGTTCCGCACGAAAGGTAGGTTTATTGTTGGTCCCCTCCAGTGAAGGGGAAAGCCAGGGACGAGAGCTCTCTCTCCCAGGGGCAGAGGGCTAGCTTTTATAGGGATACAGGGGATGGGTCTCAGAGGGTAAAGGCCAATGGGTTACAAAGGATCTGAATAGGGTCTCCCAGAGGATTGTGGGTCTGTCTTTTCTCGCCGTGACTAAAAAAGTGGTTGTCTTTCCAGGGAGTCCTGCTGGCTGATTGAGCAATCTCCTTATCTCAGCAGACATCCCTCCAGGGCAGGGGCTGGGCATACCCCACACCTTGTGGCAACACAACCCACTGATACCTCTTTGCCGGTTCTGCCTTGTTAATGGATGGCACTGAGAAGGCTAACTTCTCACTATCATCCTCGTGCAGAGGGATTGTAAAAATGCAATCTTTTAAGTTGATAATTAACAGTTGCCAATTGACAGGTAACACTGATGGCAAGGGGAGGCCGGGCTGCAGGGGTCCCATTTCCTGCATTACAGAATTAATGGCTCGAAGGTCATGTAATAATCTCCATTTCCCTGATTTCTTAGGGATTGTAAAAATGGGTGTGTTCCAGGGGCTTGTAGAAGGAATGATAAGCCCCGTTTTCAATTGATCCTCAACCAATTCATTAACAAGGGCAAGTTTTTCTTTAGATAGCGACCATTGATTGTAGATACAAAAATGCTGCTAGCAAGGATTTTCTTGCTATTTTCTAAGTCCATGAGAGACTGTTCTCTCTCACAGAAGAGGTGGCAGAGTATGTAAACAACCAAACCACCTGCAACCTTGAAAAGTCTTGTTTATGGTATAGTAGAAAAATATTTTGACAATGGATGTTTTAGGATTTTAGCCAATCACCCCCAAGGAGTGGCTGATCCTTTGTCCAATTAGACTATGAAGAAAAAAGTCTATAAAAGAGTTTGTAAAATAATTAAAGGAATAAATCTTGCTGCACAATTCCTGCCTGCTGGATCTTCTCTCCTCCTCCTCCCTTTGGCTGCAAGACACGGTGATATACCGTAGGGCTCAGGCCTGCGGTAATATTTAGTGCTGTCCGACGTGATCTGAAAGCTGCGAAGTGTCCTGCTGCTGTGAGCCAAGCCAAATTTCTCTAGAGCTACGCTGTTCCCCTCCCCCCCGGGACCGGGAGGTCCGACAGGACTGAGAAATGGTGAACAGTGGCTCACAAACCGACACTGTGGTAATGTTTAGTATATTGCACACATCCATTCCTGAAAACTCAGTTCGGGACTTATATTGGGCTACCTTAAAACAGATTACCGTGGACAGAAATACTGCCCTGGACTTTGCCTAATGGCAGGAACTTGGCTGTGCTGTCTGGCATGAGCTCCCATCTGGGGACCCAGCAGTGTTAGAATTATACCAAACCTGGCATTCGTTATTTATTCTGCTGACCAACCTCGACTGTGGCAGCAGGGCTGGCTCGCCTATTTTGGTGATGAGTGACGGAGGAATGTCCGAGGGGGACCCCGCTGACCAAGCTCCACAGGCAGAGCCTGCACCGGCTCACCCTGCACAATCGCAGGACTCCGCGGCCCCCAGGGACCCCGCGCCAGCAGAGGCGGGGGTGTCGGGGCAGTGGGAGGGCGGGCAGTATACCTTGCTGCTCAGCTCTGCGGTGGCCACGGCTTATCCAGGGCCCCGAATTAGCAGCTTAGCGCATTGGACCCCCAGAGTGGCTCCTAGCCCATTTGCGCATGCACCAGCGGAGCAAAAGCTGCCCAGACGTCCCTTCTTAGCCGGCGTAGTGCCAGGCGTGACTGCACCGAGACTGCCTGGCTGTGGTCCGCTGCCCTCCTTGGCGCTGGACTGTTCTGTGCAGTTGTAGAACTGAGCCACCGACCTTTTAATACAGCATCTGCCTTTGCCGACAGAGTTACCGAACATATCCCGACAGGTGGGAGAACTGCTCAGCTTGCAAAAGCAGGTGCCGCGGACGCCAGAGGCACCCTGCCACGCAGGGTGCACTGGGCCCACGCTGCCCGCAGGAGATGTGGCTCTGAACCAGGAAGCCGGGGGGCCAGCGGTGAACCCGGAAGTAGCGCTGCCAGGGGGAAACCCGGAAGAGGCCGCAGCTGCAGAGCGACAGCTGGGGGCAGCGGCGCCAAACGCAGCCGGGGAGAGAGAAACAGCAGCAGTTTCAGCAGCAGTGCTGAATGCGGCCACAGAGCACGGGCCAGTGACAGCTCTGGGCACAGCTGCATCACGGGGATCAGTGACAGCGCCGAACGCTGCCGCAGAGCAAGAGACAAGCGCGGCGCCGGGTGCGTCTACAGTCCCGGAGATGGTTGCAGCAGCTGCAGTACCAGTTCGGTCGGGACCAGCCGAGATGGCATCCCGAAAAGAGGATGCTGTTCAAACTGCAGCACAGCCGACTGTAGTCTGTGCTCTCTGTTCTGGCTCTAGGGAACCTAGTCAAAGTGCCCCTTGCCGTCCACCTCTGTTCACTCCCAGCATCTCAGAGTTGCCTCTGCCTGATGATTCCTCATCAGGAAGTGAGGCAGATGAGGTTCTGGCCCAAGGTCGTAAGGCGAAGGAAAAGGAAAAGGCTGCGCTGATCTCGCCCCTGGACCTTTCAGGACTGCACAGTAATAGTGCATTCAAACCATTATAATCGCTTCTTAGAGTCAGTTAAAATGCGAGCATTGGAGGAGGGTGACTGGAGGTTATTGGAAACACTTGGAATGCCAAATAGATTTGAGGATTCTGGGGGTAACCAAGAAGCTGTTACACTTCATCCACAGGCTGTGCCAGAAGTTCAGGATGGTAGTGCTTCCCCAAAAGGGGAGATCCAAGCTTTCCCAGTGCATAAGGCTGTCCCAAATTCAGGCGAGCGTGATAAGCATGAGGTGATTGCTTGGAAAGTTGCCCAGGATCTGCCATCCAAGGTGGCACAATATGGGCTAGGTTCTGCTGAGGTTATGCAGATAATAAGGGTGATAAATACAGATTTAATTGCTCCATTTGATATCAGACACTTAGGTCAAATTCTATTTCAACCTGTACAATTTAAAGTTTTTGAGAAAACCTGGAGAAAGCTGGCCAACAAGGCTGCATTAGGGAATATGCAGCTCCCTGCTGCCAATCCTAGACAGACAGCAGGAATGGATGCTTTGATGGGGACTGGTCCCTTCTCTGATCCCAGTCTACAGGGTACTTTGTCCTCTAGTGTACTGCAGCAAGCTCAACAGGTCGGCATGGCTGCCCTGTTGAAAACCATAGAGTTGTCTGCGCCTAGAAAGCGATATACTGAAAGAGTTCAAGGGAAATTTCTTTTGTAGAGAAAGTCGCTGCTTCTCTCGAGAAGCAGGTTGAGAATGACGGGTTAAGACAGTTGTTGTTAAGGCAGTGAGTGAGAGATAACGCAAACGAAGAGTGCAGAAAAATCATAGATGCTTTGCCAGGGGATCCTGAGGTAACAGACATGGTCGAAGCCTGCACTAAGGTGGGATCTGGGAGCCAGAAAAGGTCTGCTTTGCGTGCGTTCCTGCAGCCTGGTCACACATCTTCTGATAGTGAACCAAAGCAACCAAAACAGGTGAAAAGACGGAAGCAACCTAAGCCGAGCCAAAAAGAAAACACACCGATCCTCCAGCGCTAGAGGTGTGGCAGATGAGGGCATTGCTCAGACTATTGTAGATCCCTGACTCATGACAATGGCCAGCTGTTGTCGGGAAAATTCCGCCAGGGTGCAAGGAGGGGGAATTGCTCTTCGATGCAGTCCCTCCCCCAGAGAGTGGCACAGGTACAGGCACAGGCCTACCCAGCCACCCTAGAGACGGCACCCAGGGGTCAGACTGTTTTGACGTCCACAGCGCAGCCGCAGTCATCTTAGACTCTAGCGGTATTTATAAGGTTCCCTTGGATGCATATGGACCCTTAGCCCAGGGATCCAGTGCGATGCTGGTGGGAAAACCTGATGTTGCCCATCAAGGAATCTTAGTGCACTCAGGAGTTATTGACGCTGACTTTAAAGGTCAGATTTGCGCTATGGTGTCACGATCCGCTAATGCAAGCGGGGGTCGTGATGGTTCGTTTATCGATCTCAGAGTGTAAAAAGGACACAAGAAATTTCAGTTTAAATCGAAACAGTGCACCTTTATTAAGTGCCCACAACACAGTAATGCAATAGAAGAGAGAGAGAGAGAGAGAGAAACATAAAGTAGGGAGGAAGAAAAAGGCGGGGGGGGGGGGGGGGGGGGCAATAGCTACCAACGGATGAGACGAAGTCCTCGTGGTCTTCCGCCAATAGATTCGTCTTCTTTCCGTGGGGGAGATCTCTCCGACTAGGTTATTTCAGAAAGTCCCTTTATAGTCCTTTTCAGAAGCGAGGGGCAACTGGCCAAGAGGTTGGGAAATTTACAGCCATTGTTGTGGAGTCCGTTGCTTTGGGAAACAGGTACAGGACAGACGCACAAGACAGGTGTGCAGGACAGGTGTGCAGGACAGGTCGTTCCTTTCCGCTTCAGCGCAGTCCTTCCCGCCTGGGCAGCAAGAACGGCGCAGTCCATTGTTACCTGCACTAATTTTCCTCAGGAATGCATACCAGTTCCCAGCGGGCACACCCGTAGGCAACACTTGGCAGACATCCCACCTCAGCTAGGCCAGGACTCCTGTGCTCAGTCTCTGTTCTCGGCGATGATCGTGAGGCAGATGAGGGATCTTTGGACCGTCTCTTACACCACCCCGTGACTCACGATTGTTGTCAGGAGAGCTCTATCTGCACGATTTTGTAGTGTCGTTGTGAAGTCTTCAGGACTCGTCAATGTTGGTAGCATATCCCAGAAAAGGGGTAGAGAACATAAGAGAGGAAGGGAAAGAGAAGAAAAGAAAAAGAAGGAAACAAAAGAGAAGGAAATGAATAATTTTAAATCAGAATACACATATAATTTTTTAATCAAAATACCTCTAATTTCTTATCACATCTTATTTTAATACTCGTGTAGTTCGTCTCATGTCAATAACCTTGGGTGTGTCTACAGCGGATGGGGTATTGGCCAAATTGTGGACATCTATTATAGATGTCAGCTGTGTTAACCGTTTCATCATTCTCCAATTCATGATGTATAAGACTGCTGATAAAGCAAAACCAATCAAAACCAAAATCAAGAGAACAATGATGGGATGACACAATTTGTTTAGGACACCTGTAGCAGTAGGTGACCACCCAAAAAGAGTATCCCACCACCTGTGTTCAACATCTTTCTTTACCCTTTCTAGAACACGATGTATTTCTTTCACATTGTGATGAACAGTTACCAAGGTTTTCTGTCCATTTTTCTTGATCTTTTCTAAAATTTCAATTAAATCTTGGTGAAGCAACAATTGCTTTACCAAAGTAAGGTTCATCCCAATGGGGGTAGGCAATAATTGGTGGATCAGTGTGTAATTGGACTGTAAAAGGTGATAAGAAGTAACTGGGGCTAAATATGAAAAATCACATCCTATGATTTTAGTAAAGTTACAAACACAAAAATTTGAACGATTTTTTGTATCTACTACTAAATTTTCTACAAATACTTTATCAGAAGCAGTTCTTAAGCATGCACATCCATTACCTATATAGACAAGCACTGTTTCAGGAATCTTGTTAGGATGAATTTCAAAATGACAGATATTTTGTTCTGTATCTAAACAAATGTCTTGAGCTCTAATTGCATTACTTTCACAGATGAACCCTTGTTGTTCTCGGACAATACAAGTTTCTAAATTAACGGTTTGCCACTTCTCACCAATTTGACGGGCCCATTCTCTATGCTCGAAAGGATAGAGAACAGCTCCATCATGGTTCAGCCCTAATGCAATGACAGGGAATATCAAATGCACTGAAGCATTGCGTATGGTCAGTACAAAGGCTGTGGCTGTGTTTGTGAGGGGATCGTAGGTAAAATTTACTAAGTTCCACCAGGATTGGAATTCTCTTTCAAAATCAGTGGCACTGTCACAGATTATTTTCCGAATTTCAGTAGGAAAAGTGCCTTCTTCGCCTTCTCTTATAATTGAGGCAGCAACTGACTGCATCCATAATTGAGCCTGGATGCAGCTGAGAGCCAAAGAAATGTTGTTTTGTGTAGCATCGAGTGCGTCAATTATCAATTTGTGGTCATTCACATTTACCTTTTCCCAATTTGGTAATATGTTTGATAACAACCACTGATGGCTTCCCAAGGCTAATAGGGATGACTGCAGTGGTTGTTGTATTTTAGTCAAATCTGTAGTTGTGGCAATTAATTTATTCATTAGTACTTCTGAATCAATACTATTTAAGATTCCCAATCCTGTTCCCATGACACCGGTTATGTCTCTTTGTGCTCGTTTCTTAGAAGGGTTTCGCTTTCGCAACCAGGTTGTCCACCCCTCGAAGGAAGTTTGCAGGAAAGGTGGACAAGCTGGCTGAACTTCTGAGACATTGTTTTGCATGAGCAATTTGACTTGTTTAAGAGACCATGCTGGATTGAACAGTATTTGTTGTTGGCCTGTTTTCCTGATTGTATATGGTCCAATTTTAAAAATTCTTGGGCTCAGCATAACCGGTGGTTGGGTGGTAGGTATTACAACATTGACATTGAGTTTTCCCCAGTGTTTTGTATCGTTTTTACCACACATGACTTTATGGGAAAATTGCACAGCAGTTAAGTTTAGCCAACAATCTTGGTTTTGAATTTCACAAAACAAAACGCGGTCATGAGGTCCAATGCTATAACTGTGTATAGGTTTAGTAAAAGATCTACCAATTAATCTACATCATATTGAAACATCATCACCTTGGGTTACCATAAAGGGAGGAAAAACGTTATTCTTGTCATCTAGTATGAGGGAGGTACTTATACCATGGTACGTAATTACTACACTTAGTATGGGCTTTGCTACAGAATTTATTTTGAATTTATAAGTTAAACCTTTCAAACCTGGCTGATCTGTCTGGTTATTTTGCCAATTGCATGTTACATAGGCTGATTTAGTTAGAGTAAAGTTATACCAGCAGTCAGTTGGTTCATTTTTGCAAAGCTTCGTGATTTGGACATTGTTGGTACTGGGGTCTAGGGTGTAGTTACCGACATTCTTCTGACGACAACACAGGATGAAGAGGGTTTGTGTATTACACGCCCACTCTGTTGTAGGGCAGAGTTCGGCCGTAATGTTGGGGTGCAGGTCACTTTTCCCATCTGGTTTTAGAAAATTCCCAGTGATTGTAATGGTGGAAGCTTTCCCGGAGAAAGATCCTTCTACTTTTCTGCATCTTACCTCAATTTTCTCACCAATTGTTCCATTTAGGGTTGTAGTCCAATCTTTTGAGTCCCATCCCCATTCATTTGAATGGTATACCTTAGAGTCGTGCAGTACTACAGTGTCTGGGTTTGGGCGACGATCTCTGGGATGGGATCCTAGAGCACTGGTGTACCTAATGGTAGTACCAGACCATGGCCACTCAGCTGCTTTTTGGCCATGGTGTTGTGGTAGGATGCAGAAAAGTATCACCAGTTTTATCATGGTTTACGTGGTCTTTTATGTCCCTCGGAGTTCTTCTGTGAAAAGCAAACACAAACAGAGTCTGCCACTAAAGGCAGAAAAATTAGAATGATGGAATTATCCAGCGTGTATGTATCCGATGCTCTCTCCCTAGGGGATCAGAGGCTACCCATGCATATTTATTTAGAGGGCTTTTCAGCACTAATGGTACTTCTCCTACAGTAGGGAGGTCTACCAAAACAGGTTGTCCAGGGTAGTGTGCAGGATTCTTAGGATCATTAGGTCCCTGTAATGAAGGAATTATACTTGGAGCTGTTGGGAAAAAGGCAGTGATTTTAGGACACCCGTTTACCCCCCCATCTATCATTCACACCTTTCACAGCTTCCCATAGCCAAACATCCCAATTTCCCTCCTGTGGTTTCAGAAGTCGTTTCAAGAGACCATTGGTCCTTTCTACAATGCCGTTAGCTTGAGGGTAGTAAGGGGTGTGAAAAGTCCATTTAATCCCTTCACTTTTTGCCCAGTCCTGTACAACTTTGGCAGTTAAGTGAGACCCATTATCAGATTGAATTTCTTGGGGATTTGGGAAAGTTCCAAACCATCCCTGCAATGCTTTGACAGTGTTATCTCCTGTAGCTCTTTTAAAGGCATCGGCCTGGACTAACCCAGATATAATCTCTACTCCTACCAGCACAAAGTGTTTACCTCCTGACTTTGTAAAGGGGCCAATATAATCTACCTGCCATGCATCCCATAAGCCTTTACCCTTTCTTAAATGCAGAGGGTCATCTTCCAAAGGGTGTCTTTCTAGCCGTCTGCGGCATTGTTCACAGGCTGATATGCATGTTTTACACATTTCTCTAGTAACAGGCCAACCGCAAGCAAGGGCTTCTTTGTACAAATCTTTTGCACCTGTGTGTTGTCTTTTTACATGCAACCATTCTAAGAAGTGCTCCCAGTCCTCTGTAATCTGATCCTTTTTTAAAGGACTTAGTCTTGCTAATTCATCAGCTTTATTGTTCCACTCTCCTGCTGGATTTCCATCTGTCTGGTGAGAGGCTACCCACCCCACGGCAAAATTCCCTTGACTTGCAATATTTAGAATTTCTTGCCACTTTTCCTTTTGCCATACTGGGATTCTGTTAACTTCCCAGTCATTTTGCTGCCAAAAAGGAAGCCACTCAGTACATCCCTTAAACACAGCATAGGAATCGGTGTAGATACAGACAAGAGAAGTATTCTGTGCCTCACGTTGGAAAACACTCCAAACAGCTATCAGCTCGCCAACTTGGGCGCTGCCTTCCCCCTCTGTGATAATACGTTCACCTGAGGAGGTGTGGAGGGCTACAGCCTTGTACTTCCACACCTTTCCTTCTCGCTTGGCAGAAGCATCCGTAAACCAAGAATTTGCTGACTGTTCGGGGGAAAAAGGAGGGGCTACTTTAATGACTGAGGGAGGTTTGTCCTGGCTGCTACTCAAGTTTTCAGTCTCTTGGATTGCCAGATTTTTTACAGCTCCTTCAGTTACTGAGAAGACGCTACAATAATGTTCAATCTGAGCATACCACTTCCTTACTGAGGCCCTCTGGGCCACCCCGTCAGGTGGGGGGGGTCCCAGTAGAGACTGCCTTAATAACTTTGAAAGGGCCTCTCAAAACAATTGGTTGTTGTCGTGCAATCTTCTCCACTTCTATGAGAGCTAAGCTAACCACAAACAATCCTTTCTCCCAGGTAGTGTACCTTTTTTCAGCATCTTTAAAGCCACGGGAGTAAAAACCAACAGGCCTCGTCATACCCTCAGGACCCCGCTGCCATATGTGTACTGACAGCCCTGAGGAGGCAAATCTCCATTCCACCTGGAAAGGATCTGTAGGGTGATTAGGGCCCAGGGCTTGGTGAGCTGTTGCTTCAAAAATCAACAATTGCAATGCTTCTTCTTGAGAAGCAGTCCATTCCCATTTTATCCCTTTTCTTAACAAGTTATAAAGAGGTCTGGCAATTATGGAAAAATCTAGGATGTGTTTTCTCCAGAACACTAATAATCCTAAAGCATGTTGGAGATCTTTTTTGGATTCAGGCATTTTAATCTGATCTAAAGAGGTTAGGGTATCAGGTGGGATACATGTCATACCTCCTTTCCACCAAATTCCCAAAAATTTCACTTCATGTGAAGGATTTTGGATTTTTTCTGAGGGAATTTTCAAATCAAGGCTTTCTAAGTGGGAGATTATTCTCTGTTGGGTATCTCTCACTTCTTCTATTTCATCTCCTCCCACAAGGATATCATCAATGTATTGATAAACAGTCACATTGTCAGCTTTGGGTATTTTTTCTAACTCTTGGGCTAAAGCGTGATGAGCCAGGGTAGAAGAATGTTTGTACCCTTGGGGAAGCCTAGTGAAAGTGTATTGCTGACCTTCCCATGTGAAAGCGAAACGGTCCATATCTTCTGGCTGTAAAGGTATCATAATAAACATGTCTTTGACATCTATAGCTGCCATGATTGAATGAGCCTTTTCTTGAATCAATGTTATTAATTCTGCCAAATTTGGGACGGCTGCTGTGAGAGGGTCTGTGTTGGCATTTAGCCTACGAAAATCTATGGTCAGCCTCCACTTCCCATTAGGCTTTCGTACTGGCCACACTAGAGAATTAAAAGGAGAATGAGTATTAACTATTACTCCTTGTTCTCGCAGCTCCTGTATCACTGGCTTGATGCCCTCTTTGGCACCCAGGGGGAGGGGGTACTGTTTCACATTAGTTACTTTGCTGAATGGTAGGGAGGGTGCGGCTTGGAGCAGTCTGATGTTAAAACGTGGTATGCCAAAAGACCACAGAAGACCCTCTGAGTCCTCCCACTGCCTCCCAAAGTGGGAATTCATCCCTAATAGATTGGCTGGGATATCTCCAATCACCATATTAATAGAGAGTTGATTTTCCTCTCCAGGCAAAATGAGCTTGATTAGGGCCACATTCATAGATTCTGTCATTCCCAAGGCATTTAAAACACAATATCGGTTCTTTGTTGGGACAATTCCACACCTCTGGGCATCTTTCTTTGTCAGTGCAGAAATTTGTGCCCCAGTGTCAATCAGAAAAGTTACAGGTGCCCGTTTAGGGCCTGTAATAGCTGTGATCATTATATCTCCTGTTTTATTTTTAGTGAGCCTTCTCAGGTATACCCATGCTCCGTCTCTTCGCCCACTGACAAAAGACGGAGGGTCTAGTTTCCCTGGTTTTGAGGGAGAGGTCGTTTTGGCTCACTGCACAGACTTGGAGGGAGAGGTTGCTTTGACTCACTGCCCAGATTCTGAGGGAGGAGGGGTGCACTGGGTTGAACTGACGGATTTGGTAGAATGGGTTTTTGGCAGGGCCAGTTAGACAATACCTTACTCAATTTATCAAGGGGTAAGCCATTCATCACATCTCTGGGGACCCCCTATTTGATGCCTAATAACCACCAATGCTGACGGTTAGAGATCTGTTTTACATTCTCTGGCTTTTTGCTATGAGGAGCCCTAATGTACCTGACACCTTTTGTTTTGTCTGATTTTTCCTCTGGGATTTTTATAGGTCCATATTTTCTACTGTAATTAATCAGATCTTCTGCAACCTCACTCCATGTCCAAACTTTGCGATCACCGGCAGGTGAATTCGATTGTGAACCTGGCGGCTGAGAGGGGGTTGAGTATGGAGTAAACCCAGGATCGGTAGATCCAGTTCGGTCGCTCGGGTTTCCAAGAAATCTGTCCAGCCTTTCTACGGGACCTACTGCTGCTATGGTTTTTTGAAGGACAATTGCTGTAGGTTTGAGTGATTCTGGAAGGCCTCGAATTAAAGGGGTCATTAATTCAGGTTTAACAGGTAATTGCATGGGGGATTAATATCCAGGAGTTAATTTCCTTTCATGGATCATTTGCAAACAGGCAGCTTTGTGGACGCTTTTTAGGAGTTGATCAGGGGTACCAACTATAGCTAAAGGGTCTCCCCTTTCTAAAGGATTGAGTCCCCCGGCCCAGAAAGCTGCACGCTGAGTCAGGGACCACGTGCCATGTTTGTCTCCTGTTGTCAAGAAAACTCCATGTCCCCAGTATCCACTGGCCTCTTGTTCAGTTAATTGAATTTGGTCTCCTCCAGTGAGAGACACTCGGAAGACATATTCTGTCTCAGATTCATGGGGGAGCTGCCCATATTCCTTTTTTAATCTAGCTAATTCAACAGCAGTATATGGTATTTGTTTAATGGTGATATGCGGTTCAAAATCTTCATCACTGATATAATTATATTCTGTTTTAATCAGAGGTCTCATACGAGGGCAGCAGTTTTCTTCACAATGTTTTACTAGTATTAGTTCTTTCTGGGGGTATATTTGGTTAATGTGAGGAGTTTCCTTTTCCTCTGTCTCTTTTGGTGAGTCAGTATTTTTTGAATTCCTAAAATATTCTTCTTTTAAAGCAGCCTCTAGCAAATGATTTTTATTCTTTTCTTCATTTAATTGTTTCTGTAAAATCTCTACTAGGCTTTGAAGGGAATCTATGATTGCTTTCTCCTCAGTACATCGCTTTAAGCGATGATCTATAGCTGCCGCAAGGCATGCCCCTAAAACAGAGCAGATTATGGTTTTATTTTGGCCAAATTTAAATCTAGTCTCATGTTGTAAAGAACATACTCTATCAGTCACATTATCCAAATTAAACCAGTTATTTTGAGCCCATTCTTCCCCTCCCGGAGAGGGCCGGGCATTATGTTTTGCTAGCAGAGCATAAAACACAGCTTTAACTTTTGCACTGGGGTTTTCAGTCATTTTATGAAGGGATCAAAACCACTACAGGGAGGTAAAACTTAATTACACACTGCGACACACACAGCTTCGCTGTGTCTCCCTTCACTTCCCTGGGTGGGTGAAGAGACCAAATCTGCTTGGGAGGTACTCCTTAAGTTACTTATGGTTGTCTCTTCACTACACCAAGCAGTCCAAATTCACGCACACACCAAAAAACATAGTTCCCCCTTTTACACTAAGAGATCTTTTGCGAAAAATCTGAAGACAGAGCCCTCAACTGAGTATGGGGTGCTTTTCACCCAGGCGTGTGCAGTTTGCGGGAAATTCGAGTCACCCCCCCTTGCTTTCTAGACACCGCTCACCCTTTTCGGGATGTCGGGCTAGGTGCGGCTAGAGCGAAACGTCCTTCCCCTATTACAGACTACACACAACCTTGCAACCCCTTCTGTCTGTCAGATCCTGTCCGTGACGCCAGTTTAATGTCACGATCCGCTAATGCAAGCGGGGGTCGTGATGGTTCGTTTATCGATCTCAGAGTGTAAAAGGACACAAGAGATTTCAGTTTTAATCAAAACAGTGCACCTTTATTAAGTGCCCACAACACAGTAATGCAATAGAAGAGAGAGAGAGAGAGAAAGAAACACAAAGTAGAGAGGAAGAAAAAGAGGGGGGGCAATAGCTATCAATGGATGAGACGAAGTCCTCGTGGTCTTCTGCCAATAGATTCGTCTTCTTTCCGTGGGGAGATCTCCAACTTGGTTATTTCAGAAAGTCCCTTTATAGTCCTTTTCAGAAGAGAGGGGCAGCTGGCCAAGAGGTTGGGAAATCTACAGCCATCGTTATGGGGTCCTTTGCTTTGGGAAACAGGTACAGGACAGATGCACAAGACAGGTGTGCAGGACAGGTGTGCAGGACAGGTCGTTCCTATCCACTTCAGCGCAGTCCTTCCCGCCTGGGCAGCAAGAACGGCGCAGTCCATTGCGACCTGCGCTAATTTTCCTCAGGAATGCGTACCAGTTCCCAGCGGGCACACCCGTAGGCAACACTTGGCAGACATCCCACCTCAGCCAGGCCAGGAGTCCTGTGTTCAGTCTCTGTCCTCGGCGATGATCGTGAGGCAGATGAGGGATCTTCGGGCCGTCTCTTACACCCTGGAAGAATAACTCCCATCTCAAGGTAATATAAGCTGGGACTCTGATAACAAATTGCAGCAATTACTGGGTCTGTTCTCAGTTTCACACTCACTCAAATGGAAGTATTCAGATGATAGAAATTCCCACACCAAACATATTTTCAAATGGTATTCCTCCCGCTGGAATGATGCTCCTTCTGGAAGGGAAGGCAGCCCGAACATTTACAGACCAACAAAGCCTAACGGTAGATGTAGTAGCCATGGAAATCTCCTGTATTCACAGATGCCTAAAGGGACCAGGGGTGACTTCACACCAAAAAATGGAATTACCTGAGTGCAGCTTAGGGATCATGGTAGGAATCTATCCCAAGTGCCATTCATATTTGGATGTAACTGGAAAAGGCTTTTTAACCATACACTGGTGGCCTATTCCAGACAACATGGGATACTATTGGCTTTGTGGAAATCAAGCTAGAAAAGCTCTACCCCCTAGCTGGCACGGAAAATGCACCATTGGAACTGTAGTCCCAGAAATAGACGTCACTGATAAATCAGAATTCCCCAGAGGACACCTAAGATCTTTTATAACGAGATACAAACAAAATTTAAATCTCTTGGTTGAAAGATCCTCTGGTTTCCATGGATTTATGAGAGAGTTCCTACCATGGTTAAGAGTGCCTGAATTAGAACAAGCAATAGTGAATATATCCGGAGTCATCGAACAAATAGAAAATCAGACAAACGATGCAATCAGTGCCTTGCAACAAGAAGTTACTAGCCTCTCAAAGGTAGTCAAGCAAAACCAAATGGCTTTGGATTTTCTTTTGGCATCCAAAGGTGGGGTATGCACAGTTATCAACACTAGCTGCTGTGTATACATAGATCAGACCCTGAGAATACAAACTGATCTAGAGGAGATTAGGAGAAACACTGGAATCTTACATGAAATCCAAAAGGATCAAGAGATAGATATATTTGATTAGATAACCTCATAGATTCTGAATCTAAATACAATCATGAGAAAACTGATTTGTGTAATAATGATGATTCTGACATAATTGTTCAGTATATAGATAGTATTCCAAATTTACAAAATTGGAACTAATAAAATGTGTCAATCTGGCGATAACCATTTTCTCTAAAAATCCCAAGAGAATAAATTTAACTTTGTTTACGTAACATTAAAACCTTATTTATTACTATTGAAGTACCAAATGATTTGATAGTTTTAGTTATTTTGATTGATATTTGTATTTTGTTTGTAGTTTTACAAGTATTGCTTTAAAATATTTGTAACTTCACTCTGATTGCCACAGTGAGTAAAGAGGATTTCACCCTGAATATGAGTTGAATTTTCATATGATTATGGAATCAGTTTTGATTACCTCTCCCTACCTCTTCAAGGTAAAACATAAGTAAGCAAAACCAATTGAGTTTCATTACATCTTTGATTCTCCTAAGAAAATCAAACTATTATGTAATACGTATATATCTTTGCTTAGATTACTGTAAAATTGTCTAACACAATGCATTAAGCAAAACTGAAGTTCACTGAAGAAGACTGAACCAAGAAGTGTAAAGAAAAATGAAGAGTCACCGACCATCCACTAAACTCCTTCAATTGCTACAATCCAAGAATGACCTCCACAAATTCTTCTCTGTTCCTAGTTGACATCTCAGCCTCGTATGATCTCAAGATTCAAGGGGTGGGGGAACAACCTACCCTATATGGACTATAGGAGAAGTGTTGACGAAGGATGTCTGGACAGGTGGCTCTTGAAAAAGCTGTTTATTGCATAGGCAAAGTTACAGCAGTCCAGGGAGTGGGTATCCAGAGCCAGCCCTACAGCTGTCAGCTACAGCTGTAGGCATACCTGAAGCCCCTTTCTGTTCAAGTTACAAAACACTATATACTTTTCTTTGCAGAGTATCTTAATACATGACAACCAATAAGCACCATACACAATAATTTTACATTTGCCTATAGCCTATCATAACTACTACCATTACCATATTGTAGTCATTATTATACAATCACAAGAGTAAGTATGCTACAATTTAAGCTTACAGTGGAAAATTCTCAGACCTTTCTTCTACCTGCCACATCAACATTTCTTGTTTGCCTGCCATATCTTTCTTTTTGGTAAAGACATGTTTTCTATTTACTTATGCTCTTCTTGAGACTTATTTACTTGGTGAAAAACGTCTTTGTTTGTAGTCATATACCTTTGCCCTAATCATAAAAATCTCCTTCCAACTCATCTCCAACCTTTGCCTTCTCAGTTATTCAGTGATCACTGGTTCAGCAAAACATCTTTTACTTTATATCAAAACTTGCTTTCATTTCTATCTCATCCTCAGTTTCTACATTCAGAGGTCTATTGTCAAGCCTACATATCTGTGAAATTCCCTTGCCAAACTTTCCTCCTCCCCAACAATGGACTAATAATTAGACTGTCCTTAACTACCATGTACACTCTGAATCTAATACCATGTCTTACATGTATCATGTAACATCTAAATTTGTTGCAGTTTGGCCAAATTTAGAAATATATCCTCTGAGAGAAGGCAGGTCACCACCCCTCTCCCACCAGGTTCGGGAAAAATAAATTTTCTCAAAGGAAAGTGAAGAAGATAAAACAATTTATTTAACAAACACACGGGAAAAGGAAAATAATGCTAAATAATAAAATCTTTCGCTGTGGAGGAAAAACCTGGGAAAGTGTTCGAGTCCTCCCTTTGGTCTCCTCGGAGCTGGGGCTTGGCCCAGGGCCAGGCCCTCTGTGCCCGATGAAAAGTCCTCCCGATGTGCTCTGAGGTTGAAGCAGTCCAGTAGAAAAGGGAGAAAATCCGAAATTCCAGAGAAGGAAAAGTTCAACTCTCAGTCTCTCTCCGGAGAAAAGAAGCTGAACAACTGGCCAAAAGCTGACTGGAAAGCAGCAAGCCGGGTCCTTCCTCCCTCCCCTGCTGCAGCTGGGAAAAAAAAAGTTGCTATCTCTGTGTGACCTTGAACAAGCTCCAAACTGCTTTGAAAAAGTTTTGCTCAGTTTTTCCTTCCCCTTCTCAGGCTCAGTTTAGAGGTATAGAAAGGCACAAAGTTAATTTCTGGGCATAGGGCAGCTGTTACAGCGGAGATTACTGTAACATGCATATATCAAACCAGGAATCCCGTGGAAAAGAAATATATATGGACAGATTCTTGGTAGATGTTTCAGAGATGTTTATTTCTCCAGCCGCATGGCTGGGATCTGCCGAGGAACTCTACCAGTCACAGGACCGGAGGGTCCTTGCCCGTGCAGGGAAACACAAAACAACCAATGGGGAATAAGGCTGACCAGGGGCAGGGAAACCCCATGCCTCCCCCCAGGGCCCTTCTCCCAGGGCTACATGGCAGGGGGAGGAGACCCCAACATCTCACCCGTTTTATTTTAATAAAAGGAGAATGACAACAACTGGATAAACATAACAAGAACAGTTTCAAAACAAAACAAGCCACCCTCCTGAGTCTTTAAATGTCCAAACAGATTCTCTGGAACATCTTAGGGCTGACAGAAGGGAGACAGAACTCTCCAGGCATGCTTTGTGGGGAAACTGAGGCAGGAGAAGGTTTAATTTCTTCCTTCTCCCTTTTCATCCCCCCCTCGGCATGGGAGAGGAATTGTAGGGAAAGGGAATTGTATAGGGAAGCCATGGGGTGAAAAACAGATTAGGAATAAACTGGGGATGGGGTAAACTTAGGAAAGGGTTCATATTTGGTATAGGGTAAAAGGGGAAAGTAGGCTGTGGGTAGGGAAGTTGCTGGGATGGATATTGTTTATAATTTTGTGCATAATGGCTATCCTTGCTAACCTATGACATTCTGACGAGAATACCTCCAGGCCCAGTAACATTCGCTGCTTGAAAACCCTTCTTTCCTTGCACTATATCAAATTGAACAACTTCCCCATCTCCTACACTTTGCAGGTAATTTTTAGGGTTATTCCTTTTAATGGCAGTTCTATGGATGAATAGATCTTCCCCTGTATCATCTCGTGTTATAAATCCATAGTTGTTTTTGACATTGTACCATTTCACAGTTCCTGTGATTTTCGTTGTTACAACTTCTCCTATCACGTGCTTGCGTGTTTGTCGTGGCTGCTGGTCCCGCGTGGCCCCGCCTCGCCAACTCCGACGTCTTGGCCGGGCCCCCGCTTTGCAGCTGCTCTGTGCCCTCCAAGCGGCGCTGCTCCGGTGCGTGTCTGGGCTCTGCGCAGCCCCGCATTGCCATTGCCGCTGGCCCCGTGACCTGTGAGTGGTTCCGCTCCACCAACTCCATGCTGCTTTGAGAGTGGCCCTGTTTCGGCTCGGCGCTGTGGAAACCGCTGCTTCTCCCTCCACAGGGTTCTCCGAGCCGTGTGCTCAGAGCGGGCTTCCATGATGATGCCCGGTTCCTGGCTGCTCGTGGCCCACGGCACCCACGGCACCTGCGGCATTGCTCCCTCACTCGCGGTCGCGTGGCAGGGGACCCCGAGACAGGGATGGGGTTCGCGATAAGGCGCGCACTCCCGAGGGAGCCAGGCGCATCCAGCACAGGCACCTCCGCCGGCACGGCTGCAGTCACGTGCCCCAGGGATGGCGGCCGCGCGGTCTCGGCCACGGGATTATGGTCATCCTCTGCTTTAGGGGTAATGGGACCATACAAATGCTCCTCAAGAGCTTCACTGATTACAAGGGATGCACGGAGAGCTTCTGTCGCTAGTCCACGTTCTGTTTGATCCCTTGCCTTATCCCAGATCTCGTCCCAAAGACACCCATGACTAATTCCAGGAGGTTCAATATCAAAAAGTAAGTCTCGAGAAATATAGAAGAAATTTTTGAAAAGCCAGTAAAAAAAATGTTCTAGATCTCCCGGTTCCAATACTTTCTTGTTTTGTTGTTCAAGGATTCCTTTTACTTCTAGATACATTTTTTTTTCTGTGGCTCAGAGCGCCACATTTCCCACGATTCTTCCATAGTCCAGAGAGAATATCCAAACCAAGGAGAGAAGAGAGAGATCTAGGGTGGTTTTTACTCACGAATTTCCTGTCCTTAGGGATCGGTGTCTTGCTGGCAATTCTCCACCAGGCAGCGACATGGGATACACATCATAAAGTCACCCCAAGACACTGTGTTACATAAGCTGAAGCATCAGCAGGTACTTCTTATCAATGTTAATACAATATCTTTTGAAGAAATAGTACACCTTAAGGAAACAATGTGAATCAGGGGGAGGAGGGAGAAGCAGAGGTTAAATGATTTGCTAAGAAGCGGTTTGTTAAAAACAATGCATACAGCTTGCTCAACACTTATTGTGCCTACCAAAGCAGAATGAGAAGATATAAGACTATTGATAAAGGGAAGGAATCTTGACCAAAGATCCTGTTTTCGAACCTAAAACTAGCTTAAACCAGCCTTGAAGTTTGGACTTGGGCCAGGGACATAAAGAGCATGCGCAGGGAAGCAAGGTGAAAAGTTCAGGATGAGGAAGACTCTTTACTTCATCTGAGGAGGACTCTTACTTCATCCCGGAGACCCCTGCCCACGACCACCAGACAACACTGCGCAAGCGCAACGCGGATGTAAATGATTTTTGGGCTCATTGTAATATGAGGCGAGGCTAGGCCGGGCTAGGTAATGAATATGTATAGGCATATTAGGAAACTTAATGAATATGGAGCTTGTAACCCGATATATACCAAGCTGAATGCAGCTGTCGGCATCCATGACTTTGGAGGAATTATCCCCCATGCGTTCCAGCACTAGAATAAACATACCTACTTTACTACTTATTCCAGTAGTGGAGTCTTTTCCGCATATCGCTCTGACCAGGGATCCCGGTGTTTCTGTGGGTTTTGCCTGCTCTTTTTTGTTTTTGTTTTTTTTTTTTTTGCTTTGGCACTGTGAGCTTTCCAGCTTGTATTCTTTTGGTGCTCTGTTGTCAGGAAGCCCAGAGCCAGTGCGTGTTCCCCAGAACCTGGGAACACCCTGCTTCTGGCCAGGGGCCGCCCCTCCCCGCATAGCCCGGACCCAGGTTCCAGCCAGCACCAGTGAGAAATCCTGGGGGGCTCTTTCCCTGCTGTGCTCCAGAGCCCTGCTGCTGCTGCCCAACCCTCGCCATACCTCTGCCGTTTACCCTGGGTACGTGCTACACTGTAGCTTTTCACCCTCTGCCTGCTGGGACGTTGTCAGAGACTGAAATATTATATTTTATGACTTAAACATTTTCTTAAAGGACTTTTAAAACTGTATTACAAAAGCTGAAGAGAAGACTCCCACACCCTGAATGGGGCCCTGACTGAGGCCTGACACTGCTTGCTGATGAAGATAAGATAAAGTAACAACTCAGGGCTGGGGACATTCACTGAGCACAGGCTTAACACCTCCAAGATGAGGACCACAGCCCCAGGGCTATCAGCTGCCAGACTCGAACAGACCCTCGCACCAAGGGGTGGAGGGAGGAGAGGCTCTGGGTATCTTGGAAAAGCCTCTGGTCAGAGGCACAGTGACTGCCCATCCTCCACCGTGCAGAGGAGCCCAGCTGAGGGGTCCTCACTGGGGAGAGAAGCTTATCCACAGCAGGAGGGGGTGACATGGCCCATCACAGGGGCCCCCCCAAGGGGTCCCCAGACCCTGCACCAGAGCACCAGAGATGATGCAACAGACCCTCAGTGTTGCAAGGGACAGTGTGTCAAGCTGGCCCCTGTAAGAAAGACACGTGGGCATTCCCACCTGGCCCAAAGTGTATATTAGTCCACGGAATTCTGCACTCTTCGGCATGTGGCGGCGTGTGGCGTGTGGCAGCATGTAGCAGCGTGGCCACAGCAGCAATGGGGGACCCTCACCACCAGAAGACCGGATGGAGGGGAGCAACAAGACGTCGTTGGGACCCTCAGATGGGTGATATGCTTCCATCTAACCTGTCACCTCTCCCTGTTCCCCCACTCCCCACGCACACTTCTTTTCTTTCTCTCTTTCTTTTTTCTTCCCTTCTCTTTGCCTCTTTTACTATTAAATAAAATACATCAATTTTTTTGGCAACAACATCTAACCTCGTTTGGTTTTAATCTCATTTCTGGGGATATTTTGAACCTTCCAGGTTCTTTCCTGTTTATGCTCAGAGACTTAGCTTGCTTTGCTTTCCTGGGTCTAAACCGGATTGTAACACATGTCCTGCCATTCCAGCTTGCTTCTCCTGAGGTTCCTGCTACAGCTCCTTTTGCTATCCAGAGGCAGCACCGGGATCAGCTGCCCCTGGGGGTTTGTAAAGGAAACCCCTTCTCCATCCCTTCCTGCCAGCTGCGCCGGCCATTGTCCACATGGAGAAAGATGGCCAGACCCGCGCCACAGCACCCCCTGCAGCTGAGGAGGAGTCATCACACCTGCCCTGCCCGGCCAGGAGCCTGCCAGCGCCCCTTCCAGCTGTGACCATAACTACACCAAAGGGGAAAGCGCTTAAAGAGCAGGAAGAGGCTGTTTATTGAGGTTTTTTTTCTGGTTTATTCTTTCTTTGATTTGTTGTTGTTGCCACTGTTGTTGTTTGTTTGCCTTGTTATACATACTAGTAAAGAACTGTTATTCTTTTTCTCATATCTTTGCCTGAAAGTCCCTTAATTTCAAAATTATAACAATTCGGAGGGAAGGGGGTCATATTTTCCATTCCAGGGGAGGCTCCTGCCTTCCTTAGCAGACACCTGTCTTTCAAACCAAGACACTATCTCATCACAAACAGTGAAAACAAAAAAAGTAAAAGCTTTCCCTCATCTTGAGGATATGAAGAACAGATTCCATTCTAGAAATCTCATGGTTTTTATGATGGCTGATATCTAGGACAAAATGCAACTCTGATCCCAGCTGAAGGAGGTTCTTCTGGAGAGAAACCTTGTCTTTGAAGAAAACAGCAAATGTGAGCCAGCCACGAACCTTCTCTGCAGTAATAGCTATGAGGAATCTGTAGTTCCTGTGGTCTTGGCTTTTTGTTGTTGAAACAAAGGGATGGAATAAAGGATTTAAGACCCCACAACCATGAGCTGTGGAGTGAACATTCCTAATAACAACTCTGGCCAAAAGTCAGGGACATACAATTATCTATTTGCCAAGAATGTCCAAAGAAACAAAAACTTTCCAGGGTTTATATACATTGCAACACAAAGGCTTCCCATAGCTGCCCCCCTCTCGTGTCCACCCAGTATGTTACATCACAAAATAAGTATCTAATTTCTTCTTACTTCTTTTTTTATGAAGCAAAACTACCACCTAGCATCCTTTTCTGGTAATTTTGAGGAAGGATCTTCTCTTCCTTCATCACCTTCCTCTTTATCATGCTGCCCTCTAGATGACCTGTTCAAGCTGACTGCTCATGGCACCTGTGCAGTCTTTCCCTGTTGAGTCCCAATTTTTCATCTTATTGTTCTAACTACTACTAGAACACCCAATCCATCTCTAGTTAAAGGATAACGTAGAGCATTGCTACTTTAACAATACTATATTAATTTTAATTTCTTAGTCAAATAATTCTCTATTGATTAAGTTTTGCAGGTGCGTTTCATTTATTAAAACTTGTGTGTCGCTGTTGTCTGCAGGGACGGCATGAAGAACGACACGGAATTCAGGTCCAGGATAAATGGGATTATTTAATTAATTATCACCTCGTTTATATAACTTGGTTCACAATGGAGAAATGACATTATTGGGTGCTTGACCATACACCTCCCAGAGTGATTGGCTGAATGCTACGATGCCTATTTCAAAATATTTTCTTTAGTGAACCAAAACAATATCCACTGCATTCTCACAACATCCTGCACCTGCAAATACTTTACAAAATAGCAAACTGTCTCTCAGCTTAGTTTGCGTGAGAACGGAGACTTTCACAGGAGACTGTAAAAGGTGGAAAATCTCTCTGCTAGCCTCTTCAGCATCTACACTTGTGGAGTGTATAAGCTCAGAGTTACTCCCTATTTTTCTCAAGATATCCATTGAGGCAAAATCAGACACCAGCTTAAACTAAAAACAGACAAAATAATAAAATCAAAAAATATAGATTTCTTAGCTAACTGAAACACAGCTGCTTATAAAATTCAGGGGATCATTGAATTTCTGGCTAAACATAATATGTTCCCTTTTCAATGTTGTTGTTTGTTAGATTTTTTTTTGGTTAAGTAGCACATGGTGGAAATTTATCTATCATCCTCTATTCATGCAGTTCTCAAAGATGAGGTGGGAGGACTTCGGACACAGTCAGGACCCACATGGAGGTGTAAGATATGAATATTAAGGGTCTCCTCCTTCAAAGACCATTTATCATAAACCAGGTACACAACTGAACATGCTTCTCAATCCAGGACAAACATCTATTACTAGTAAAGCTAGAGGCAGTGCAAGTTACTGGAAAAGCTACTGCTACAGGTGAGGAGGAGACCCTGCAAGCAAGTTTGGTATGGCAAACATATTTTGCTATATGCTCCAAGAGAGACAATCTGGGTGAAAGCCAACTGTGTCACAAACCTGTCTGCCAAAAGGCAAACCTTGTGACACAAAGGTCCAGTACTGCTTTCTTGAATTGGGCAGGCTAAGCCAAACAAGCTTTTGGACTTTGACTGGATCATGAAAGAGTGAAAGTGTCCTGCAACATGATAAATTGTTTTCTCAGAACATTAAGCAGCCATAAAGGTACAGGAAAAGAAAAATTCCTTTATAGTGAAGACAGCTTGTAACTAGTGTCAGGACCTTGAAAATGCAGAACTATGGAGAGGCAAAACAGCACCTGGAACTGATAGTGGCTTATGAAATGAAGATGTCAAGAAGCTGGATGGGTTTTTTTGGTTTTCTGAGGTTTCTTTGGTTTGTTTTTTTAAAAGAAGTAGAACAGTTGTCATTTCCTTTTAACCTCTTTTAGAGTCGTATCTGACAATTTGGTGACAGACTGAGGAGATTCTTCTAGCAAGAGGACTCCTCACATCTCCTTCCTTCTCCCCTTGCCCTTCTATCCCCTTTTCTAAATCAGTTTAATTGTATTTAGTGCTATGGCAATTTCTTTTTGTACCCCCTACTTCAAACCAGTTCAAGGAGTTGCTAAAACTGCAGACATCACACAAGTGTTAGTGTACTATAGCTACATAAACTACAGCCAATAAACCATACAAACAATGGACTTCATGTGCATGGCTTTATAACACAACATATTGTGCTCTCAGCAGCTCCTGCCTGTTCAGCATCCTGAAGATTGATAGTGGCCTGTAATGGAATTGTAATTGGGAGTTTCAATCCAAATCAAGCAATTATGAGAATTGCTTAACTAACTGCTCTACAGAACAGACCTCTTGATTATCCAAGGGTGCAGTAAAGGTAGAAGGTTTCTCATAGTATTTTACTTGTGTATCTCAATCTCAGCTCATGTAAGTTTAAAATAATACATTTATTTAACCATTACCAATATCTTAAACTTTTAGAATCATAGAATCATGCCTTGTTGAACCTCATACAATTGGCCTCAGCCCATCAATACAGCCTGTCCAGATACCTCTGTAGAGCCTTCCTACCCTCAAGCAGAGCAACACTCCTGCCTAACTCGGTGTCACCTGGAAACTTGCTGAGGTGGCACTTAATCCCCTCATCCAGATAATCAATCAAGATATTAAACAGGATTGGCCTCAATACTGAGCCCTGGGGAACACCAATCATGTCTGGCCACCCACTGGATTTAACTCCATTCACCACCACTCTCTGGGCCCAGCCATGTATACAGCTGTTTTCCAACAACTAAGAAGTTATTTGGATTAAAAGAAAGGTAAAGCAAAACACAGAGCCACAAACATAATTCTTCTGAAAAGAGCAATAACATTTGCCATCCTCTAGGGATCCATTTTAAATATGACAGTCTTGACTGCAGTGATATTATAAATATTATGCACAGTAAGACATTAGAAACTTTACAAATATTACTGAAATCTTCCAGTACACCTGTGAGAAGGGTATTGTTTTCTGATTAAACAAGCAGTAAAGAAGTTAAGCAAATTGATCAAGTTCACAAAGCAAGTCTCTTGCAAACTAAGAACAGATCTCAATCTTACAATTTGCAGTCTGTGTCTTTCCTCTGAAATAATTATTCTCTCCCTTCAGGCTTTTATTTGGGAGTGTAGTAGCTACATTTTCTAATTCTCTTGCCTCTAACACAGACTATATTTCTACATTAAATAATGCACATTTCCACAGAGGGAAGTTTTATTAACACACAGAAATTTAGAAATTAACAAAACCAAAGGAGGTCACCCAAATCCAGAAAACAAGTGACAGAAGAGGAAGAAGCCAAAGCCCTGGACAAATGATGAAAGGAAGGCAGAGAATCCATTGACAGATATGCACATCAGGAGTATTGCTTTATGAGCTACACCTAAAATAGTCACATGTATTTGAGTGACCTGCTTTCAGTGATTTTCTGTGTTTACAAAATAGCACTGAGATTATTTTCTCCTTTCTCAGTTAGTAGAAATTGTATGTATAAATTTGCAAATATATCTAGGGTGTCTATGTCATCTGTTAGCAGACATCAAAGCTTAATATAATTATTAAATTAGGTTATTCTAGCTAAAATTAAAATACAGGCAAATAGGACTGAATGGGAGAAAGAATGCCACCATTTCCTCAGTAATAAACCATATTTGGAGGGGTTTTCAGCCACTGGGAGCTGGCAGAAGGGGGTTTTACCCCTCGCATGCCGACACAAAGAAGCCCCGAGGTCAACGCTGAAACCCTTCTGGAAGGCGGCACTCAGTGCCCATCACACAATGAAAAAGGGGTAGAGCTCCTCACCCAAAAGGGGCTGTATCTTCCTGTCGCTGTTAAGCAGGCATGCAGGCGAAGGCAAAAAAGAAAAGAGAGGGGACTCTCTGTATGTGTTTCAAGCAGGTTTATTCTGGGGAAAAGACAGGGATGAAGAGGCCAATTGGTGGGAGGGTCCAGGGATCTTATACTGGGTACAGAATAGGTGGGGAAAAGGATCTCAGCCAATGGGATACAGACAAGCAGGTGGGATTGACAGGAAGGGAACCAATGGGAACAAAACGTAGGAGGGACTCAGGGAAGGATCCAATGGGGCATCGAGGAACAAAGAACTTTCTAGAACTAATACATATTAAAGAAGGAAAATGAATATACATAACTTCATACATAAAACAAGGGGACAAAATATTAGCCAATCATGGGAAAACATGCAAAAGGCAGAACAAGGGAATCATGGGTTCTCACCATGACTGCAAAGTTACATGCTGAACTTGGGTTGCTAACCACCAGAGCTGGTTGTCTGAGTTCTTCTCAGGAGAAAGAGTGGCTGGAGCCACCTGCACCGCCACACATATTCATGTTAAGTACTCCAAAAAAACCCTTCTCCTACAGAAAAAAATTGTCTGAATATGTCTAGAATATGAGCACTCCTGGGATTAATCACTGGGAGTAAGATTGTTACCAAATGTTCAAAATATTGGAATAAGGCTCTTTAACACTAAAACTGTGTTAAAGAAAGCATCATTTATTCAGGCCTGAAGGTGCACACAGGAGATTCTAACTTAATGTGGACACATGATTCTACAAGAGGGTTACTTATATACAGTCGCTACATGAATAGTACAATTCACCCATTACCATAAATCCCACCCCAAGTTCCTAGAGATTCAGTCCTTTGTTTTGTCTATCACTGCATTCTTGAGCCAGATGTCTTCGTCTTATCATCTTCCAACTGTCCTTGCTGAAAGCAGCTTTGACAGATCTTGTTTCTCCGCTAAAAGTTTTACAGGCACAGTAAAAATTGAATTAACCCTTTTGGTATAAAGATGTGCTAAGTCTAAAGAAATCTGATTATGAAGCAACAGACACTTTCCATTTCAGATCTACAGAATCAAAGATGTCCAGGTTGATTGGTTTTTTCTCCCTCCTGCTTTGTTGCAATTCTTTATTTTAAAAGGTATTGTCCTTGTGCTAGTTTGGCCAAATTTAGAAATATATCCTCTGAGAGAAGGCAGGCCACAAACCACCCCTCCCCCACCAGGTTCGGGAAAAAAGAAACTTTTTCCTCAAAGGAAAGTGAAAAAGAGAAAAACTATTTATTTACCACTACACAAACACACGGGAAAAGGATAATAATGCTAAATAATAAAACCTCTTGCTGTGGAGAAAAACCTGGGAAAAGTGTTAGAGTCCTCCCTTTGGTCTCCTCAGAGCTGGGACTTGGGCCAGGCCCTTTGTGCTCAGTGGAAAGTCCTCCCGATGTGTTCTGATATTGAAGCAGTCCAGCAGAAAAGAGAAAAAAAAAAAATCCAAAATTCCAGAAAAAAGTTCAACTCTCCATCTCTCTCCAGAGAAAAAGAAGCTGAAAAACTGACCGAAAACTGGCTGGAAAGCAGCAAGCCGGGTGCTTCCCTCCGCTCTCGCTCTCCTGCAGCAGCTGAAAAAAAGTCTCTATCTCTGTGTGACCTTGGAACATGAAAACAAACTGCTTTTAAAAAGTTTTGCTCAGTTTTTCCTCCCCCCTCTCAGGCTCAGTTTAAAGGCATAGAAAGGCAAAAAAATTAATTTCTGGGCATGGGGCAGCGATAGGGGATGCACATCACAAAGTCACCCCAAGACAGTCCTGTATACAAAGAAAAGCACTGGAACAGTTTTCTTTGCAAATAATTTTGAACAGATGAATTACCGTTTATCTGAATACATTAGATTGAGATGGGGAAAAAATATTTTGTGGGGATTTTCTTTTTCAAGTTAATTATTTTTTTTCAAAGTTAAATACTTTCCCACAGAAAGGCAAGTTGAAATATTTAACACTCTGACCATTCACATCTTATCATATTGCACATTTTTTTCCTTTCCAGGTGAAAATCCTCTGTGGGACACTTGTCAAAGATGCACAACACATTGAGCAGACTCTCAGAAGAAAAAATAGTTCCCAAGCTTCGAACCGACCAGCCATATCTGTATTATGTTTGATACATGTATTATTTATTTTACCTACTTTCTTATTGAGCTTGCCAGATTATCTATCTAGCTGTTGCTATCATTTTGTAAATCTACTACAGAGCAGGATTTACATATAGAGTAGCTGGAAGCAGTTAAAATGTTATCAAGCCTTGTCCTGTGTCTCTTAGATCAGCCATAAGTACTGACAGATTCCTCAGCAACTCTAATGGGCTTCAATTGCTGTTGTGTAACATTCCAGCCTCCAAAAGAATCACCTCTTCCCTGCAGAAGGTAGTTGGAAGGGAAATAAAGCTGAGAAAATAATTAAATACTTGAACTTGGTTAACTGAATATTAACATA
The DNA here is from genome assembly GCF_041296385.1 of Aphelocoma coerulescens. Classification (NCBI taxonomy): domain Eukaryota; kingdom Metazoa; phylum Chordata; class Aves; order Passeriformes; family Corvidae; genus Aphelocoma; species Aphelocoma coerulescens. The sequence continues at coordinate 7,689,358 of NW_027184081.1, forward strand.
GAGGTCACTCATCAGTATTTCCATGACTGGAATTCCATATGTTGACATCTGAAGTGCACACATTGAATCGCTCCAACGATGAGCCAGTAATCACTCCAGAGACTAAGTCAATGAAGTGGATATTTGCTTTAATCAGGACAGAGTGTGTGGGGGATCGCTCCTCCTAACATGCACACCCAGCTCTATTACAGCAAAGCATATTGTTCCGGTTTGGCCAAATTTAGAAATATATCCTCTGAGAGAAGGCAGGTCACCAACCCTCCACCACCAGATTCGGGGAAAATAAATTTTTCTCAAAGGAAAGTGAAAGAGATAAAAACTATTTATTTAACAAACACACGGGAAAAGGATAATAATGCTAAATAATAAAAATCTCTCGCTGTGGAGAAAAAACCTGGGAAAAGTGTTAGAGTCCTCCTTTTGGTCTCCTCAGAGCTGGGGCTTGGCCCAGGGCCAGGCCCTCCGCGCTCGGTGGAAAGTCCTCCTGATGTGTTCTAATATTGAAGCAGTCCAGTGGAAAAGGGAGAAAATCCGAAATTCCAGGGAAGGAAAAAAAATTCAACTCTCAGTCTCTCTCCGGAGAAAAAGAAGCTGAACAACTGGCCAAAAAACTGACGCGGGAAACAGCAATCCAGGTGCTTCCTCCCTCCCCTGCTGCAGCTGGGCAAAAGTTGCTATCTGTGTGTGACCTTGAACAAGCTGCAAACTGCTTTGAAAAAGTTTTGCGCACTTTTTCCTTCCCCCTCTCAGGCTCAATTTAGAGGCATAGAAAGGCACAAAGTTAATTTCTGGGCATAGGGCAGCGACATGGGATACACATCATAAAGTCACCCCAAGACACATATATGGTCATGATATATACATATTCATTACTTTTCCCAGAAAAGGCAATCACATAGAAATTATTTCCCAAAACTCATTTGTGGAAACCGACGAGCTGCTCTGAAAATTTTACAGAGCTCAACTTGGACACAATCACTTTGTTCCCTTGAGAATTTGGTTTGTACTCTTGAGTACTCTTGAGAAGTTTCTACTTTTGAGACTGGTGGAGGGGACTATGTGCCCCTTTTGAAGTTGTTCTTGGATAAGCTCAATGAGTGTGCATAATTTAATTAGCATCAGGGGCCATTGATCCACCCAAATAGGATTCTCAGTTTTCCAGGTTAATTTCAGGCTGTCACACACCACAATGGTCCCCATCAAAAATCAGACTGAATTTTAAGACTCCATTGGGAAAGTAAATTGCGTCCCCATAACACCATGGGTACGGGTAGAACAAATGGTTTAATAGAAGCTGTGTGGCCCTCTGGTCCCATCACTTGAATTAGATGGCAACTTTGATAACTGAGACTGCTTCCCCCAATCCCAGTGAGGGCTTGGGGTACTTCTGTGAGGGCCCAAGCAGGAGGCCACTTGGCGTAAGAAATGACAGTCACATCAGCCCCGGTATCTAAAATACCGGCAAACGTCACTTGGTGTCCTTGTAGAGACAGGGTTCATTTACAAGTAGGGTGTCTGTCCTAAATGGCCTGTACCCATAAAACTTGCAGGGTTCCCGTGGAACCAAATCCTCCCACTCTTTCCTTGTGTTCCTCTACAGGGGGTTGCGATTCGTGTGGGAAAAGAATCAGCTTCGCGATGCAGGTTCCTTTAGGAACTGTACAAGGTGGGAAAGGAGTCCAAGCCATGATTTTGATTTCTCCTACAAAGTCTGAGTCAATAACCCTGGGGAGAACAAAAAAGTCGTGAAAGGGTGGTTGAGGATCTCCCTAATATCAAGGCACTTCTTTGGGGCCCTGGGGGCCCAAAAATTCTTGTAGGGAGTAAATGAACAGAAGAGTCTAACAACATGTCATGGGTTAGCATAACTCTGGAAGTGATTTTCTTGCAAATAGGTGCTTACAGCTTCCTCTATGACCTGACAGAACCTATCAACTGGCTAGTTTGAATATTGACAATTTTTTAAGCCCCTTAAAATTTTGACCGCCTCTGTGGTCCACATTTAAGAATGGGCAAACCCCGGGAAAGCCTCTCTTGCTTTCAGCTTTGGGACAGGTAACTGGGCTCAGCCCGTGCGGGGCCCAGCAGGCCTGTACGGGCCCTTCTCGGGTGGGGCCAGGCTGGGACTCAGCCATCCTGGAGCCGTGTGGCCCTGTTCCACCCGTGGCTCCCCACAGCACTGTTACCTGCAGGCGGCGCCTGCCTCCAGTTCGGGGGAAGATTCAGCTGAGATCATGTGACCAACAGTGATAAGCAAATTCCAACTGCAAGGCCCGGGTGAGATTAACCCTTTTAGTGCTGCAGACATTAAGTAAAGAAAGAAGAGATGAAAAAAACCTGAGGGAGGAGAAAGAGGAGATGATTAGAAGCTGAAATTCTGTTGTAAAGCTATGGTGGTGATGGACTAGGATATATCAGAATACCCGTTGTAATTTCATGAAAGCATGGGGGGTGGGGTGGGGCATTCAAACTGTACTTGTGAGCAAAAGCACCTATGCTGAAATAAGCAAATTCTGAAGCAGCTGTAATTTGATGAGAAGTTTGAACAGGGAGAGATGGAAGTGATGAGGACCCTTTTGCTCCAAATCAGAAGGAGAAAGACCTCTGTTCCTAGAGATGCTCCCAGAGATAGTCCTAGAGATGAAGATGATGAGGACCCTTTTTCTCCCAGGGAAGGAGAAGGGCCTCTATTCTTAGAGATGAAGATGCTCCCAGAGATGGGTGAAGAGAACCTTTGTTTTTGAACAGCTCAACCTTAAAATGGTATGAGCAAAAGAGACTCCTCTTCCTAAGTGAACTGAACAAGGTTATTATGGAAGTGGTAAACAGACTGAAAATTTCAAGGGTTGTCTTTTTACATTGTCAGTGGGAGAAGGGAGAAAGGTGGGGGGAGGAGAAGTGTTTTGAAGGTGTAGGGTTTTTTCCCTTTTTTTTCCTTTCTTTTAGGTCTGTTGATAAACTTCTTTATATTCTTTCAAGTTTTGTGCCTCCTTTGCTTTCTCCTAATTCTTATCTCACAGAAGGTAAAAAAGTAATGAGTATTTTGGACCAAACCACTACACAACATTCATGTGACTGAGGTAGCCAGGTCCAGTCCGGCGCTGCCTGCAGTTGCTGGGTGAAGACTTGAGTCAGTCTTCCTTGGGGTGCCTGCGGCAGCTGAAGCATTTGTGTCTGCGGGCGGCGCCGTCCTGCACTCCGGGTCCGGTTTCCCTGGATTGGCTAACCTTCAAAATCATATGAAAAAGACATCGGCTCCCATCGCGTATTCCACTGGTTTTTGCCCTGATAAAGGACAGGTGCCTCAATTTTCTCCGCAATGTCCAGTTCCCCCTCTTTCAATGCCTCCTGTTTCAAACGAGCTCAATTGTCATGGGGATCAGGGGGATAAAGGTCCAGTTCCCTTTCAGGGTCAATAGGTCCAGCGTCAAAGGGGTCTTCTTGCTCCTCCTTGCTATCATTGAAGCATTACCCCACGGCAAATGCCCTTACAGATTGCAAGGGACCCCCCTTTGGCTTTCCCACAAGAGGGGGGGTCAAGGGCTGTACAGGAGGAGGTGCAGCGCCCTCAGATTGTATGAAGCTTCTGGGATCCTCCACAGAGGGAGAGCCAGATGTATTCTCTTTAACCTCAGCATGGGATCCCTCTTTAGCCATCATAGTCTCATAAATCACTCTTCAGGAGGGGAGCATATTTGCAACCTCCTTATCCCCTTTTGTCACAGAATTCCATAACTTGACTCCCACTATGTCCCACAGTTCTTTAGTAAAAATTGTAGACGGGGTAACCCCAAGCAGCTTGGCCACTGTCCATTTCAGCATGACTTTTAGGTCATGCTGATGCCATTTCCTGGTCTTAAAATCAAGAGTCATACACGGTTAGAAGGGGAAAAGGGATTTTACCTTGGTATTTATTGTAAGGATCCTTAGGTGCACACATGTGGATAGAAATATTGCTGCTAGCAAGAATTTTTCTTGCTTCTTTCCAGTCCCGTGAGATACTTTTCTCGCTCATGGAAGATATTAGCAGAGATCTAAAAACTATGAACAGCTGTGACCTTGCAAAGCCTTGTTTATAGTTCAGTAGAAAATTTTTTTGACAATGTATATTTTAGGATTTTAGCCAATAACCCCAAGGTGTGGCTGATCCTTTGACCAATTAGACTATGAAGAAAAAAGTCTATAAAAGAGTTTGTAAAATAATTAAATAAATCAATCTTGCTGCACAATTCCTGCCTGCTGGATCTCTCTTCTGCTCCCTACCACTGCGGGATACTGTAATATCTGGTGACCCCGACGTGATGCACGCTGCGAGCCAAGCTGCATTTCTCTAGAGGTACGCTGTTTCCTTCCCCCCCCCCCCCCCCCCCCCCCCCCCCCTCCCGGACAGGGATGTGCAATGGGATGGAGAGAATGGCGAACAGTGGTTTAAAAACCGACTCTGTGTTATCAGCCTGGAGGGGTGTTTTCAGTTCAAAGGACACCTCCACTTCTGAGAACTCACTCCGTGAGGTATTAGACTGGGCTATCAGGCATGGATTCTTACTGAACTCGGAGACTGTTACAGTGGGGATACTGTAACATGCCTATATCAAACCAGGAGTCCCATGGAAAAGAAATATATATGGACAGATTCTTGATAGATGTTTCAGAGAGATATTTATTTCTCCAGCCGCATGGCCGGGGCACTGACGAGGAACTCCTACAGTCACGGGACCCAAGGGTCCTTGCCTGCGCAGGGGAACACAAAACAACCAATGGGGAATGAGGCTGACCAGGGGCAGGGAAACCCCGTGCCTCCCCCCAGGGCCCCTCTCCCAGGGCTACATGGCAGGGGGAGGGCCCCAACATCTCACCCGTTTTATTTTAATAAAAGGAGAATGAAGACAACTGGATTAACATAACAAGAACAGTTTCAAAACAAAACAAGCCACCCTCCTGAGTCTTTAAATGTCCAAACAGATTCTCTGGAACATCTTAGGGCTGACAGAAGGGAGACAGAACTCTCTGAGCATGCTTTGTGGGGAAACTGAGGCAGGAGAGGGCTTGATTTCTTCCTTCTCCCTTTTCATCCCCCACTCGGCATTGGAAAAGGATTTTTGGGGAAACAATTATCAAAGGTATGGTTTTGTGAGGGGAAACCATGGATGGAAAAACGGATTGGGAATATACTGGGGGTAATAGGACATAGGGTAAAAGGGAAAGGTGGGATTAGGAAAGGGAGACTGTAGGGGAGATTTACAACGGAGATATTGTTTAACATGACTATGATTTTTAGCATATATACTGCCTTTTACAGGAACACCATCAGGCCCAGTGACCTGCTATGCTTGTAACCCTTTTCTACCTTGTATGATTTTGAATTCCACCACCTCTCCATCTCCCAAGCTTGGGATGCATTTTTCAGGGTTATTCTTTTTAATAGCAGTTCTATGCACGAATATGTCTTGCTGGTTGTCACACCTTGTTATAAAACCATAATTTTGCTTAACATTATACCATTTCACTATCCCTAAGATCTTAGCTACTATGGTCTTTTCCTTTTTCCGAGTGGCTGCTGTTTTCTGTCTCGCTGTGTCTTTGCTCTCTCTTTCGGTCGCTCCCGTGTTGGAATTGTCGGCGCTGCTGGTTCCGGCGTGCTCTTCCCAGGGTCGCGTTCATGACCGCACGGGCCGGGCTGGGCCGCGCTGCTCAGTTCTCCGTGCGTCGCCTCCTCAGGTCGCAGCTTTGCTGCCGCTGCCTGGGGCTGCACCCATGTCTTGGCCAGGCCCCCGAGCGGCGACCCCCCCGCACTCTGCTCCAGCGCGCGTTTCGGCTGGGTGCGGCTCCGCTCCACCTCTGCCAGCTGCCGCCTGCGTGCTGCCCCTCCCATTAGGGCTTTCATGGGGCTCGCTCCACCACGCGCTGCGCGGGGCCGGGTGGGCACCACCAGCTCCCGCCGCTCCCCGCCACCGACACTGCGGCTTGCGTGGCTCCGCCTGCGTGAGGGAATTGCCTCGCTGCTGCTCGCAGAGCACTCGGTGCACATGGCCTGGGTCACACGGTCCCTGAGGCACGCTTCCCTTCGCCAGGACACAGCTGACATTGCTCAACAGTCTCAGTAATTAAGTAATATTCAAGAAAATATTCTTCCATCGGCATATATTTTGACTCAAATATTAACTGTGTCCAAACGGTCTTCCAAAAGCCCTTGGTAAGAATTAAATCCCAAGAAACATAGAAAAAGTTCTTAAACAACCATGCCAGGAAGTGTTTCAGTTCTTTCTGAGCTTGAATCAAGCTAAAATTTACAAATCGTTGTTCAAGAATCATTTTAAGTTTAAGATAAATGTCCATATGAGGCTCTGAAAGCCAAGAGTCTTCCCACGGTTCTTCCAGAGTTTAGATATGGAATAGCAAAACAAAACCAAGAAGAGGAATCCAAAGTTTCCAGGGTTTACTCACACAAATCAGTCACTTAGGGATCGGGGATCGTTCTGCTCTCAATTAACCACCATTTGCTACAGTGGTGATACTGTAACACGCCTATATCAAACCAGGAGTCCCGTGGAAAAGAAATATATATGGACAGATTCTTGATAGATGTTTCAGAGAGATATTTATTTCTCCAGCTGCATGGCCAGGGCGCTGACGAGGAACTCCTACAGTCACGGGACCCAAGGGTCCTTGCCTGCGCAGGGGAACACAAAACAACCAATGGGGAATGAGGCTGACCAGGGGCAGGGAAACCCCGTGTCTCCCCCCCAGGGCCCCTCTCCCAGGGCTACATGGCAGGGGGAGGGCCCGAACAGGAGACTGCCCTGGACTTTGGGTGGTGGCAGGAGCTCGGGTCTGCTCTATTTCGCGAATTTCCATCTGGGGAATCGTCAGTGCCAGAATTACTATGCGCTTGGCAGGGTTTGGTCAAGCTGCTGATAGAGTTTAAATGTCACAGCACAGCTGGTTTGTCCGTTTCAGAGGCATGTGATGGAGAGATATATGAAAGAACGCCCCTGGCTCCACGGGCGGGGGATGCCGTGGGGCCTGTACCGGGTCGTGATGCACTGCCACAGAACCCCTCACCCCCCGAGGATGCCACGCCGGCAGAGCAACTGGCGGGGTTGTCGGGGCAGTGGGATGGTGCACAGCCTGCCCTGCCTTTCGCCTCTGCAGCGGCCACCGTGTTTGCAGCACCGCGGTTTTGTGCGCCGGCATCTTGGGCCCCCATGGCGGCTCCTAGTCTGTCTGCGCAGGCGCCTGCCGAGCCGAGGATGCCCTGATGGACGCCTTTGGCTGGCATAGCGCCGGACAGTGCTGTGGAAAAGCAGAACCAAGCAATCAACCTTCTAATACAGCATCAGCCTTTGCTGACAGAGCTGTCACACATATCATGGCAGCTGGCGGAGCTGCTCAGCTTGCAAAAGTAGCTGTTGCGCTGCCCGCGAGAGACGCAGCGAACTCGGAGGTGGCGCAGCTGGCTGCTCCCAACCCGGAACCAGCGGTGACGGCGGTCGCAGTCAGAGACTGGCACTGCGCCAGCTCCCCAGCTGGTCAGCGGAGCAGAGACCAGCGACAGAAGCAGCGGTCGCAGAGGCCGTGCCCCAGCCGGCAGCGGCTCCAGGTGCTGCCATGGCACAGGAGACGGCGGTGGCTCCCGGGCTCGACTGCAGCACCAGAGATGGCTGCAGCAGCCCCAGCGCCGGATCAGTCGAAACCGCCCGAGATCGCATCCCCGACAGCAGCTGAGTTTCAAACCCCTGCACAGCTGACTGCAGCCTCTGCTGTCAGTTCCTCTTCTGATCTGTCGATTCTTCCCCGCCCACCTCTGTTCGTTCACAGCTCCTCAAAGCTGCTCATACCCGATGATTCATCGTCGGGCAGTGAGGCAGAGTAGGCTTTGGCCCCGGGTCGTAAAGCCGCTGTAGCTGGGCAGCGAAAGAAAAGGCTGCTCCAGTCTCTCCCCTGGACCTTCCCGGACTGCAGTGTAACAGTATGTCCGACCCACTACAACCGTTTCTGGGAGTTGCTTAAGATGCGGGCTCTGGAGGAAGGCGATTGGGATTTATTGGAAACACCGGGGATGCCAAGCAGATGTGAGGATCCTGAGAGTACTCGGGAAGCTGCATCCTAAGGCTGTGGCAGTAGTTCAGAATGGTAGTGACTCCCCAAAAGGGGAGATCCAAGCTTTCCCAGTGTATAAGGCTCTCCCAGATTCAGGCCAGCATGATAAGCATGAGGTAATTGCTTGGAAGGTTGCACAGGATCTGCAATCCAAGGTGGCACAACATGGGCTTGGTTGTGCTGAGGTTATGCAAATAATAAGGGTTATAAACACAGATTTGCTTGCTCCATTTGATATTAGGCACTTAGGTCAAATCCCATTTCAACCTGTACAATGTGCAGTTTTCGAGAAGACCTGGAGAAAGCTGGCCGACAAGGCTGCATTAGGGAATATGCAGCTCCCTGCTGACGATCCTAGACGGGCAGTGGGAACGGATGCTCTTATGGGGACTGGTCCCTTTTCTGATCCCAATCTCCTGAGTACTTTTCCCTCTAGCATCCTGCAGCAAGCTCAACATATCGGCATGGAGACCCTGTTGAAAACCATAGAGATGGCTGCTCCTAGAAAGCAATATACTAAAATAATTCAAGGGAGATGAGAGCGATATCTCTCTTTTGTGGAAAAAGTCACTGCTTCTCTCGAGAAGCAGATTGATGATGACAGGTTAAGCCTCTTTTTGTTAAGGCAGTTAGTGAGAGATAACGCGAATGAGGAGTGCAGAAAAATCATTGATGCCCTACCAGGAGACCCTGAGCTCACAGACATGGTCGAGGCCTGTGCTAAGGTGGGATCTGGGAACCAGAAAAGGTCTGCTTTGGCTGCTTTCCTGCAGCCTGTTCACGCATCTTCTGATCGTGAACCAAAGCAACCCAAATGCGAAAAAACAGAAACGGCCTAAGCCGAGCCAAAAAGAGAACACACCGATCCCCCAGTGCAAGAGGTGTGGCAGGCCAGGGCATTGCTCGGACTATTGTAGATCTCTGACTCATGCCGACGGTTGGCCTTTGTCGGGAAATTTCCACCAGGGGGCAAGGAGGGGGAATTGCTCTCCGATGCAGTTGGTCCCCCAGAGACTGGCACAGGTACAGGCACAGGTCTACCCAGACACCCTAGAGACAGCACCCAGGGATCAGACGGCACCCAGGGATCAGATGGTTTTGACGTCCACACCTCAGCCCCAGTCGTCTTAGACTCTAGCGGTATTTATAAGGTTCCTTTGGATGCATATGGACCCTTAGCCCAGGGATCCAGTGCGATGCTGGTGGGAAAACCTGATGTTGCCCATCAAGGAATCTTAGTGCACTCAGGAGTTATTGATGCTGACTTTAAAGGTCAGATTTGCGCTATGGTTTCCACGCAAAAACCCCCTGTCACTATTCCTGAAAAGACCTGCCTTGCTAAATTAGTGCCTTTTGTGTCCCCAGGATAGAACAACAAACTCACGGAGATAGCGGCAGTGGATCTACAGGACTTCCGCCGGCCTTCTGGACTGCAGACATCTCTGACCAAAGGCCACAGATGACATGTATCTGGATCCTGCCGAATACCCGTCCGCCCCGGATTCAGCTTCGTGGTTTGATTGATATGGGTGCTGGTGTAGCTATCATCTCCTTCTCTGCATGGCCTCCCTCATGGCCTTTAGCCCCGGCGGGATCGGCCATGGCAGGATTAGGAAGAACCACACAAAGCCATTTGAGCGAACGGCCTATGGTGGTGAGGGACCCAGAGGGGCACACAGCTACAATTAGGCCTTATGTTGCTACCACTTCTCTTAACCTTTGGGGATGGGATGTGTTGGCAGCTTGGGGAGTACGGATTGGGACAAATTTTTAATAGGAGTCACTGTGCGTAAGGGCATACGGTATCCCACACTGCCTTTGCGGTGGTTGACTAACACACCAATCTTGGAGCCACAGTGGCCCCTACCAAAGGAGAAGTTAGACACCCTTCATCAGCTGGTTCAGGAAGAGTTACAACCGGGGCACACTGAGCCTTCTACTAGTCCCTGGAATACTCCTGTTTTCGTAATTAAGAAGAAATCAGGGAAATTGAGACTGTTGCAGTATCTCCGAAAAGTTAATGCAGTAATGGCAGGTATGGGGACATTGTAGCCTGGCATGCCCTCTCCCACCATGATTCCTACAGGGTAGGACATCCTGATCATTGATTTGAAGGATTGCTTTTTCACAATTCCTTTGCATCCTAATAACAAACCAAAATTTGCCTTTACTGTGCCTGCTGTTAGCAATGCTGAACCTGCTAAGAGATACCAATGGAAGGTCCTCCCTCAAGGGATGAGGAACAGCCCAATTATCTGACAGTGGTATGTCGCTCAAGCTTTATCCGGAGTCCAGAAGCAGTTTCCTGATGCATGCTGCTACCATTGCATGGATGATATCCTGGTGGCAGCATCCACCCAGGATTAGCTGCTGAGAATACAGCCTCAGCTGCTCGCTGCTCTGCATGCCTATGGATTAGAGGTAGCTCTGGAGAAAGTTCAACATCATCCTCCTTGGAAATATTTAGGAGTAAAAATTTTGGACCAAAGTACCCAATGCCAAGAGGTGCGATTCCCGGATTTGATTAAAACCTTGAATGATGCTCAGAAACTGCTGTTTGTCATCAATTGGTTACGATCATATTTAGGTCTAACCACGAAGCAACTTTGCTTTTTAATACATTGAAAGAGGACCCCGATCTGAATTCACCTCAGGAGTTGACTCTGGAAGCGCGACGAGCGCTGCAGGAGGTCCAAGGGGCTGTTTCTGCTAGTCAGGTTTATCAAGTGGATCCCTCCATTGCTATCACTGTTTTCATTACTATTCCAGACTTCCATCCTACAGGTATCATTGGCCAGTGGAATGCACAATGGCCTGATCCTTTGCATATCCTAGAATGGGTCTTTTTGCCCCATCAGCCGAAAAGGACCGCAACCACGGTGTTTGAATTGGTCACTTCTCTGATAATCAAATGCCACCAACGGTGTTTGCAACTGATGGCGGTGGATCCTGCAGTAATTGTTCCGATCTCAAGGGAATACTTTGAGTGGAGCCTTATCCATAGTGCTCCTTTGCAAAGCACGCTACAAAACTTTTCAGGGCAGATCACTTACCATCTGCCCAGCCATAAATTACTGCAGTGGGCAAAATCGACCATACTTTCCTTGTGGCTGAGAAATAGTCAAGTGCCAGTGCAAGGACCTGTTAGAAGCTCCGCGGGACGAGGAGCTCGGGCCCCTGGTGGGGGGAGAGAGGAACAGTCCAAACCAATATGATTGATAAATGAACTCCGTTTATTAGCAGTCCAAAGGCACTTATATAGTATACCAGCTTGTTAGCTCCTAAGTGGCTTAAAGCTTATCAAGGCACATTTCTATTTCTACATAATTGGACTTACATTGGCAAGCTTCCATAGTCTTGTTATGATCAAAAGAATTCAGTGCTCATCTCCCTCGTTCACTCCCGGATAGTACAGCTGCAAGTTTTTCACTCCCTCTCTGTTTCTCAGGCCTGCTTGTTATCTTTCACACAGGGACTTTCCCATGGAAAGTTTTCTCACACACAAGCCTTAAGCTTCCAGGCCTATTGCTTGCACAGTTCTTTTATTGATCCCAATAATTCTATTTCCCAACAAGGACCCACTGTCTTTACGGATGGTTCTGGGATAACAGGGAAAGCCATTGTTACCCAGAAGGAGGGATCTGAATGGCAGGTGCTGAAAGGCCACAAGTCAGGCTCTGCTCAGTTAGTTGAATTAAGGGCTGTTACCATGGCTTTTCAGCGATTCTCACAGGAACCTTTGAATTTGGTTACTGACTCTGCTTATGTAGCAGATATCACCCAACGCTTAGATTGTTCACTTCTGAAGGAGGTGAACAATGTGGCTCTGTTTTCACTATTGCAAACCTTGTGGTCTGCAATTCAGGCTCGAGTGCATCCGTATTACATTCTGCACATTCGAAGCCCCATCGATTTACCAGGTTTTCTAACAGAAGGCAACGCCTGGGCTGACATGCTGGCCAACCCTGCATGGGTAGGGCCTCAGCCGGACAAAATTGCACAAGCCAAGGCATCGCACGGTTTCTTCCATCAAAGTGCATATAACCTGCAGAAGTAGTTTCATTTAACGCCAACTGAAGTGCGTGACATGTCAGCACTTGTACTGACTGTCACGGATTCGCTGCACCTTTGCCAGCGGTGGTAAACCCCAGAGGGCTAAAAGCCTTGCATATTTGGCAAATGGAAGTAACTCACATCCCAGAATTTGGCCGGCTGAAATATGTGCACGTCTATTGACACTTTCTCCTTAGCTATGTGGGCTTCTGCTCACACTGGAGAGAAGGGCCGTGATGTCATTGCCCATTGGAAATTGGCTTTCTCAGTCCAGGGCGTGCCAGCTTCTGTGAAAACAGATAATGGTCCTGCCTACGCCTCGGAGAAGACACGGCAGTTCTTGCACCTATGGTGTAGACCATACCTTTGGTATCCCACATTCTCCTACTGGCCAAGCCATTGTCGAACGCGCTCATGGTACCTTGAAGCATGTTTTGGAAAAACAAAAAGGGGAATGCATGGAGAAACCCCACAGAGCTGATGAGCAAAAGCTTTGTATACAATCAATCACCTTACAGTACCACAAAATTCAAATAATCCTGTTATTATGAATCATTTTCTCTCACTGCAGTCTGCAGGCGACACACAACTGCCCCGGGCAAAAGTCTGGGTATGGAATTTAGTTTCTAACCAGTGGGAAGGCCCGCATGAGCTTATTGTTTGGGGTCGTGGGTATGCTTGCATTTCCACAGATACTGGGGTATGGTGGCTACCTGCAAAATGCGTTCGCCCTGACCTACAGCACCAGAGGCAGAAGAGGCAACCTCCAAATGATGACCAGAATTCCAACCATCCAAATGGCGAGCAGAATGTAGATCATTAGCCTAATGACTCTTCTGATGATGACCAAGATGTCAACCATCAGGCGGATGGTCCTTCCACAAGCAGAGACTGAACTTTAAATTTCTTGTTGTGGAGTCAGATAGTTAAAGCCTTAAGGACATATTTAGAATTAATAACTGATGTAAATTTCTATTAAGGATTAATAGTAGAGTTGTTATCTTATAAAACATAAAGGGGGAATTGTAGATATTAAAAGCTGCTAGCAAGGATTTTCTTGCTATTTTCTAAGTCTGTGAGAGACTTTTCTCTCACACAGAAGAGGTAGCGGAGTTATGTAAACTACCAAACACATGCAGCCTTGAAAAGTCTTGTTTATAGTACAGTAGAAAAATATTTTGACAATTGTTGGGGAGGATGAAAGTTTGGTAAGAAAGTTTCACAGGTATGTAGGCTTGGCAGAAAGATCTCTGAATGTAGAAACTGGGGATGAGATAGAAATGAAAGCAAGTTTTGATATAAAGTAAAAGATGTTTTGCTGAGACACTGATCGCTGAGTAACTGAGAAGGCAAAGGTTGGAGATGAGTTGGAAGGAGATTTTTAGGAAGAGGACAAAGGTATGTGACTACAAACAAAGACATGTTTTTCACCAAGTAAATAAGTCTCAAGAAGAGCATAAGTAAATAGAAAACATGTCTTTACCAAAAAGAGAGATATGGCAGGCAAACAAGAAATGTTGATGTAGGAAGAAGAAGAGAGGTCTGAGAATTTTCCATTGTAAGCTTAAATTGTAACATACTTACTCTTGTGATTGGTTAATATTGACTATAATATGGTGATGGTAGTAGTTATGATAGGCTACAGGAAAATGTAAAGGTATTGTGTATGGTGCTTATTGGTTGTTATGTGTTAAGATACTCTGCAAAGAAAAGTATATAATGCTTTGTAACTTGAACAGAAAGGGGCTTCAGGTATGCCTACAGCTGGAGCTGGCAGCTGTAGGGCTGGCTCTGGATACCCACTCCCTGAACTGCTGTAACTTCGCCTATGCAATAAACAGCTTTCAAGAGAGCCATCTGAAGTCCAGACATCCTTTGTGAAACTTTCTCCTATAGACAATGGATGCTTTAGGATTTTAGCCAATCACCCCAAGAGGTGGCTGATCCTTTGTCTAATTAGACTATGAAGAGAATAGTCTATAAAAGAGTTTGTAAAATAATTAAATAAATCAATCTTGCTGCACAGTTCCTGCCTGCTGGATCTTCTCTCCTCCTCCCTATGGCTGTGGGGCACGGTAATATACCCTAGGGTTGCAGTAAAAGGACCACAGCCCCAATGGCACAAGCTTGGTCTTTGTTCACGGGCATAACTTTCCAGGCCTTATCGCCACATATCGAATAGAACCCTGTCCCAAATGGCTGAGCCTGTCTCCACCCTGTCCATTTCATCTTTGCCGCAATTCTTGGGTCTATTAATTCCCTGAAATGGGTCTGATGACAATATGATAGGAGAACGCCTTTTCCTGTGGCGTTTACAATTGCACAAGGAACCATATAGTTTGCACGCTCTATCAGGCCACTCAGGGGTATGGGGGGCAGAAGGGTGCTATTAATTGGTTCCCACGTTTCAGTGCAGTTCTCTTCCATTAAAATGCCAGTCAGTGGCTGGTGACCCCTCCCATCTAGAGGTAGTAACTGAGTACAGATCCAGCAATCGCTCTTATTAAGAATTTTGGACACATTTTGGACCACAGTCCTATGCAAATCATGGGGTGAACCCTGAACCATGGTTACTAGTTGGGCAAACAGCAAACGTGAAAAACAGTTTAAACTGCATCTTTCTGATTGGTATCAGTCTCTGTCTTCTTGGTAGTTTTAGGAGCAGAAGCTTTCTTCACCCTGGAGTAGTGAATACATGGTCCCTTGCCAGCAACCTTGACCGCAGTAAAAGTGGTCAGCAAAACTTGGAATGGTCCCTTCCACTTGGCTTGCAAGGGGTCGCTGTCCCACCACTTGATGTAGACCCAGTCTCCAGGCTGGAATGGATGAGCAGGTGTGTCCAATCCTATTGGTTTGGATAACATGATGAATCTCTGGAGCTTCTGCAAAGTGGAACTCAGCCATTAAATATTTCTGCAAATCATTTTTACCTCTCATATTAATTTCCCCTGGCATGTGTGGAACCTGGTATGGCCTGCCATATAATATTTCATAGGGACTGATGTTGTCCCTTCTCCTTGGCTGTATGCGGACTCTCAGCAAGGCTATAGGCAGGGCTTGAACCCTTGTCATGGATGTCTCTTGACAAATCTTGCAAATCTGGGTTTTGAGGGTCCCGTTCATGCGTTCAACTTTGGCACTTGCCTGGGGCCTGTATGGTGTGTGCAGGTCCCAGGTAAGTCCCAAAATCCTGCTAACTTCCCCAACCACCGTTGCAACAAAATGTGGTCCCCTATCTGATGACATTCCCAAAGGAACCCCAAATCTTGGTATTATATGATTGAGCAAAGCTTTCACTACTTCTTTTGCTGTGTTGGTGCGACAGGGGAAAGTCTCAGGCCATCCACTGAAAGTGTCAACCAGTACCAGTATATACCTGCATCCCTCTTTGCGTGGCATCTCAGCAAAATCTATTTGCCAATAATCTCCCGGGAGATCTCCTGTTCTTGTCACTCCTAACACAACTCTCTTGCTTGTGTCAGGGTTGTTTTTACAGCAGGTTTCACACTTGCTTGTTATAGATTGTACAATATCAGTCATTCCTCTCCCTATCACTACTTTCCTCAGATGTTTTAAAAGATTTTCTGTTCCCCAGTGGGTACTTTCATGCTCTCTCTTGGCTATTTCCTGAAGGATCAGGGGTGGAACTACGACTTGTCCTACTGGGGTAACAGCCCACCCATCTTCTTTGATTTCAGCCTTAAGGAACTTAATTAATTTGTGATCCCTCTGATCGTATTTTGGAGTAAATGATGACAAATCTATCTCTTACTGTGGTACCACTGCAAAAATGCCTTTTTCTGCAGTCCCTTTTGCTGTTTTGCCAGCAAAACAATTTCCCAGTTCAGGGGCTGTTTTCCCTTTTTGATGACCCTTGCAAGGCATGATAGCCACTTTTGTAGGCTTCCAAATGCTCTGTAAAAGTGCAAGAATCTGTTTAGCATGCTTAACCTCATTACCTTGAGCAGTCAGCAGGCCACGTTCCTTCCAAATAGCTCCGTGGGCATGAACAACACTGAAGGCATATTTGGAATCAGTCCATATGTTCACCTTCTTCCCCTCGCTCAGTTCTAGAGCTCTCGTTAGTGCAATGATTTCAGCTTTCTGTGATGATACATCTGGAGGCAAGGCTTTTGCCTCAATGATTTTTTCTGAGGTGGTTACTGCGTAACCGGTCATCCTCCTACTGTTTCTCATGAAGCTTCTCCCATCAGAGTACAATTCCCAGTCTGGATCTTTCAAAGGAACATCTTTCAGGTCTGGTCTGCTGGAATAAGTTTCTTTTATTGTCTGCGAACAATCATTCCCAGGCACACTGTTAAGTAACGTGGATGATAAAAACATCACAGGGTTTATCGCAGAAGTTGTCTTTAGAGTAACATCATCTTGTTCTAACAACACAGATTGGTATTTGAGCATCCTGCTAGGGGATAGCTGTGGAAGTTATCTTTTCAGCTTTATACCGGCTAGGCTAGTAGTTTAATGCCTTAGAAAGCCTCGAGCAGCCTAGAGAGGTAGCATGGGCGATCTAGCACTTTAGTAGCTCTAAAATCGGTACCTGTATCTGCTGCAAAGCAAATACCATCAGCAGAAGCAAAGAGGGAGAAATATAGCTCCCTGCTACCTCAATTTCCGGCAGTTAGAAGCTTTCAAATGAGAGACACAACAGGAGATGTTCACAGGAAGATAGCTGAGCCAAGAGAGGGCGGGGCCTCCCTCGACTATCTCTTTTATTCGGAGAAGGGGAAAGGGGAGGACTGGGGGCGGACCCGGGGAGACCGGCCAATCAGACACTGCTAAAGAGTTTGAGTTACATTTGGTTTTGCCCGCGCTTAGAACAAAGGAGCTCGGAGCACACAGGCAGGAGCAAGTGTCTTTGGGAGGGGGAGGGGAAGCTCAGAACAGGCAGCAACAGATAGCCAGTGTCCCCCCTTTTGCTCCAGCCCATTTATCACTGCATGGGGTACATACACGACAATGTGCTGCCCAAGGGTGAATTTACGGGCCTCCTGTATCAGAAGGACTGTTGCTGCCACAGCTTTCAAGCATCCTGGCCAACCCTGGGCTACATTGTCTAGTTGTTTTGAGAAATAGGCCACAGCTCTTTGCTGGTCTCCAAGGTGCTGTGCCAGTATCCCCAGAGCAACATTCAGTCGCTCATGTGTAAAGAGTTCAAAAGGTTTAGTCAAGTCCAGCAGCCCCAGAGCTGGGGCTGACATCAAGGAATGTTTCAGCTGTTTAAATGCAGCCCTGGCATTCTCTGTCCATGATTGTCCCCTTTTCATCTGCTTTAAGGGCCTCCTACAGAGGTCTTACCAGTAATCCATAGTTTGATATCCACAGGCAACACCAACCTACCATCCCCAGGAAGGCCTGCATCTCCTTTATGCTATGGGGCTCTGGAAGTCGACAGTGGGCTTCCTTCCGTTCTCTGCTGAGTTGTCAATGTCCACGGAAAATTTCCAGGCCCAGGTATACTACTGTTTCCCTGGCAACCTGTGCCTTCTCTTTCGAGACCCGATACCCACTTTGGCCCAAAAAGTTCAACAGACTTACAGTGAGCTCTATGCAGTCATCTCGTGTCTTGGCTGCTATCAAGATGTCATCAACATACTGGAGAATTGCTCCTCCTGGTTCTTGTTTCCTCCAGTCCTCAAGCTCCTTTGCCAGCTGGTTTCCGAATATGGTCGGGCTGTTTTTGAATCCTTGTGGTAAAACTGTCCAGGTGAGCTGGGTCTTTCTCCCTGTTTCAGGATTCTCCCACTCAAAAGCAAAGAGTTCTTGGCTATTCTTATGCACAGGAATGCAGAAAAAGGCATCCTTGAGATCTAAAACAGTGAACCACCATAATTCATTGGTTCGTGTTGTCAAAAGTGTGTAAGGTTTCGCTACCACTGGGTGTATGTCCTCTGTTATCTTGTTAATTTTCCTCAAATCCTGTACCAACCTGTAGCTTTTACCATCAGCTTTCTTTACTGGCAAGATTGGTGTGTTGTACCTGGATTCACATTCCACTAACAACCCAAATTTGAGAAACTTTTCAATCACAGGTACTAATCCCTTGCGAGCTTCTAATTTCAGAGGATATTGTCTTTGCCTTACTGGTGTAGCCCCTGCTTTGAGTGTGATACTCACAGGTTCAGCTCTGTTGGATCTCCCAGGAGAATGATTGACCCACACTATTTGAATGACAGCCTCTTCAACTTCTTTGGGCATTTTTCCATGACATTCCTTTACAAGTATAGCAGCTGCTTCAATAATTTTAGGTTCTGGGATTATAACTTTCACTCCCCCCTCCTTGGAAAGCTTAATTTCTGCTTCCAATTTTTCCAATAAATCTCTGCCCAATAATGGCATTGGGGAATTTGGCATATACAGGAATTGGTGAGTGACCCAGTGTTTTCCTAATTTAAATTTTAAAAGTTGGAGAAAAGGCCTTGTTTCACTTACCCCTGTAGCTCCAATCACATCCACAGTGTCTTGACTCAGTTTACCTTTTAAAGTATTTAACACAGAATATGTTGTTAACCCAACAACCACCCATTTCTGCTATCTCTTCAGCTTTTCCATCGGTTCTGGGACATTGGGATCCCAGCCAGAGTTTGCTAGGGGATAAACGTCATTAACTGACCCATGGAGATTCCCAGCTGCAATTTGAGTTTCTATAGCAGATATAGCAGCTTTGTTGACCATTTCTTTCTCTGTGTTATCCAATGTATTAGAGTTTTTCTCTACTGTAGTTTTCCGAGGGAGAATAGTGTCTTTATATAAATCACCCCTTGATTTCCCACAGCATGTCTCAGAGGTACTTCAAATACAGGTCCTTCCCTCACCCCTTTATCTGCTTTTGACCTTGTGTGTTTAGCAAGGGGACTGACTGCTTTCATGGCTTCTTGGACTATCTTCCCCTTTTTTCTACCACCGTCCCCACCAGAACCATCTGTGTCAGAATCATCCCATTCGCTTTTGATTGAAACTGCTTCATTGGTATTAAAGATTGTCTCAGCAGAATGTTGATCAGGGACTGCCTTGCTTTTTACGGCGGTGGAGGGGCAGGAAGGCAGGGCCTGTAAGCAGCTTCTCCTGTCTCTAGCTCCCCAAGAGGCGCCTGAGTCGGGGCCATCCCGTCTGCCCTCACCTTTAACACTGGCCGCGCCGCAGGGTGGGGAGAGCGACCGTCTCCTCCTGTCTCTGTCTCGGAAACTTGCAGTTCGCTGCACTGGCGAGCGCACTCGGAACTGCCCTTGCCCATTTCTGCCTTCACTTCTGTGTTCGGGGAACTCGGTGAAAGGCAGCCAGCCCGCCCCTTTCCCTCCCCTCCCCCTTCCCCGTCTCTGCCTCTGGAAAAGTCAGGGGGCGATGGTCAGTCCGCACCTTCTCCGCGTCTGGGGCGGTCAGTGGATGGTGGCATGCATGCACCTCTCCCACCTCTGTGCCCGCCCTCCGCCCCTGATGAGGCTTGGGGGGGGAGGCCCCTCCCCGCTCCTCTGGCTTGGAGCAGGCCACTTGCTTCCTCCCCCACCTCTGCTCAGATGGTGGAGGCAATGGTGGGGGTGGTGGTGGGGGCGGCGGTGCCACCTCTCCTCCATCCTGCGCTTGTGCAGGCTGCCCCAGCCGCGGAGGCCGTGGCGGCGGAGCCGCCGCTCCTCCACCTCCTGCCCCCACCTGTGCGGGCTGCCCTGGAAGTTGAACAGGGTGGGGAGACCCTCCCTGTTGCGCAAAGCTGGGGCCACCATAGCTAGATCTGTCATATCGATTTCTCTGTCCATATTAGTATGCGAGCTAGCTTCCTGCAGCTTTTTCTTTCCCTTTCTCCTCCTCAAAGTCATTTCCATATTACTTCTGTCTACTACATATGCTTCTTCCCTGTTCAGATACATAGTAAAAAGTGCTGCATATCTTAGTTCATCAAACCTACATAATGATCTCAGTTCTACCATCAGGTCAGTAATGATGTAACTTTCCAAACTCCCATAGCAAGGCCAATTTCCTTGACTTAATTTTAAAGTCGGCCAAACCCGTGTGGACAGTCTGATCAATTCTCAGATGTCCAAAGTAGTTTTTCACCCTGTCAGCCATTTCCAGTGTTTTATCATCAATTCTAATGGGCTGTTAGGAGGGATTTTTTTTCATTTTCATCTAAAAAAACACCACCCATGTTTGCTCACAGACAGAAAAGCTCTGCCACAGGGAAGCTTTTAATTCCAGAATTCAGCCTGCAATCCGGCCTCAGAATTCCGACTTCCCAGGCAGTTTATCTAGCTTACTACACAAACACCTAAACCAGCACTTTAAAATAATAAAAAGCAACTAGTTTTAGCCAACAGTAAATGCGTGCGCACGAAAATCTGGTCTCAACAGGATTCAAACCCACAGCCTCCCGATGTCCCAACTAACCAACCTCTCAAGCCTCTGAGCAACTCCTGCGGCTGCGTGGAGTGCAGCCTCTGGGTTCTTTTGGATTCCATGGAGGGCGTCCCCTCCTTTCCACAGTTTGCAGGGGAAAGGTTTAAGCTTTCCTCTTTCATGGACTTCTCTGCCCCCAACCTTTCCAACCCCCTTGGAGATCTCCTTCCCTAGTGCTAGCACAATATCGGTAATATTGGTCCCCTTTTACCTCACCTTCCTTTCTGTGCTTCTTCCTTTTTGTGCTGGGTCCTGAAGTCCCGGTCACAGTCCTGGATCATCGCTCCAGCCCTTCTGTAATTTGCCAGCAAAGAAAGGGGCAAAGCAAGATGTGTTCCAACCCAAGACTGCGAGTTTCAAGGTCTTTAGGGTCCCTTTGTGGAAGCCAGCAACTGATGCCTTTTCCTGGTCTTAAAATCAAGAATCAAACATGGTTAGAAGGGGAAAAGGGATTTTACCTTGGTATTTATTTTAAGGATCTTTAGGTGCACACGTCCAGGTCAAATGCACCGAAATGCAAATCATACACCCAAAAGGTCTGGTATAACATTATAGGTCTTACTAATTAGCATATCTATCAAAAATTCCCCAATGAGAGGCTTGAATGAGCCCCCCTCCCCAAGGAACCTTCCCCTGGATGGTTCTATCTTAGTTTACAGAATGTGTTCTGGAGAGGACCTTGGGGTCTGGGGCACACTATCCTCTGCCTAAGAAGCTTCTAAAATGTTTTGTCTTTCAACTTGACAAACAAGTCCGAGAATGTAGAGAAAAAGCACTAAGAATACAGAATTTGTAGAAAAGGTATAATGGGGTAAAAAGGAAAAGGAAAAAAATCTTCATGGCATCACCATAAGCATGGGCAAATTTGAAGAAGAAGGAGGCAACATGGCGCAGTCTAGCACATGGCTGGCGCCATCTGGTGAGCTAACTAGGGTCGACACAGCAGGACATTGAGGGGTTGGAAGGAGGGTTAGGGGTCTCTCTGGGGTGAGGTGATCACTTCCAACCTGAGGAGAGACTAGGGGGGACCCAGAAAGGTCAGGGGGCTGGTGGCTCCTCTGCATCATGTGGTGGTTTGCACTTTCTAGTTCCTCCTGGGGGTCAGAGCGGGGGAAACACAGGGAGAGGGAAGAAACAAAGGGATACCATCACCAAAGGGACGCGGATTCCCTGGCACTGCTGACTCAGTCTCTGAATTCTTAAACAATTTATAAATTAAAACTAACGGAGGGAAAAACCTAGCAACAGAGGAGTCTCCACTCTTCCTGAGAAGTGTCAGCTTCTCCCCCACTCCGTCCCAGAACCCCAGAGACTGGAAAGAAGCCTTAGACACACCCAGGAAAAATTCAAACAGCCAATGGACAAAGCATTTCAGATTTCTCTTAGAAAAAGGGAATTTTCCCACCTTAAGATAATTCTTAATTTGGGAATATACCTCCTTTTGGGGAAGAGCTAATTTTCCACCCATCCTTCCCCAGAAAACTCTTCCCAGCACTGAGAGGAAAAGGAAAAACAAAAGATTGCAAAAAGGGACCCAAACAAAGTGCCACTTACAGAGCTCTGGCGCTCTGGGGATCAAATGAAATTCCCAGCATGGTCCTCTGGTGTTTGGCTGGTCCTCCTGTCTCTGGAGGGGTCCCAGCCACCCTGGAAACAGGCCTAATATAACATAGATCTGCTCCTCAGGAGCAGCAGCACCAAAACACGATCCCTGGTAGCCTGGAGGCCCCAGGGACGTTTTCAGGGACTTTTTAGCAGAAGTCCAAGTTCGGGAGGCCACTTATCGCAGTGCATGGATTTCAGATGGGAAGTTCACTGCGTTTTCCCTGAAGCGTCCCTGGCAAGAGATCACTCAGATGGTGCAGTAAAGCATGCTATCAAGCTTACCCCTTCCACCTGCGTGGCTGTTTAGGCACGGATATCACACATACACACAAGCCAGATAGCGATACCAGAGGCACAGAGTCAGGAGGGCTCTCCCGCATGGCACTCTGTTAACATGCTTAACACCAAAGCTAACTTGGTTTACCGTTTTAGATTTAAAAGAGGCCTTCTTTTGCCTCCCTCTCCATGAAGTCAGTCAGAACATTTTTGCATTCAAATGGGAAAGCCCTAAGAGTTGGCGCAAAACTCAGCTCACATGGACAGTGTTGCCTCAAGGATTTAAGAACAGTCCCACCCTGCTTGGAGAACAACTTGCAAAAGACTTAGAGTCCAAGGAAGCCCCACCAGGAGAAGGGAAGCTATTGCAGTATGTAGATGATCTTTTAATAGCTACCCAAACAGAGGAAGCTTGCGTAGCCTGGACGGTAAGCCTCTTAAACTTTCTGGGGCTCCAAGGGTACAGGGTATCCAAGGAAAAGGCTCAGGTGGTGAAACAGAAAGCGATCTACCTGGGCTATGAAGTTAGCGCTGGGCAACGAACTTTGGGGCAAGATCGCAAAGAAGCGATATGCCAAACCCCTAAACCCCAGACAGTGAAAGAGTTACAGACTTTTCTGGGGATGACAGGATGGTGCAGATTGTGGATTTACAATTACGGGCTGCTCGTGAAACCACTATAGAAGCTCATTAAAAAGGAAAGCAGAGATCTCCAGTGGGCAAAGGAGGCCACGCAGGCCTTCAATCAGCTAAAGAATGGTCTCATGTCAGCTCCAGCTCTAGGACTTCCAGATGTGAGTAAACCATTCTTTCTATTTTCCCATGAGAAACAAGGGATTGCCTTGGGAATGCTAGCACAGGACCTGGGCCCATACCGATGGGCAGTTGCTTATTTATCTAAGCAGCTAGATGCAGCAGCCAAAGGATGGCCTTGATGACTCAGAGCCGTGGCAGCAGTTGTGCTAAACATCCAAGAAGAATGCAAATTCACCTTGGGTCAGAAAATGACTGTGCTGGTGTCCCACACAGTGTCCGCAGTGCTGGAAGTGAAAGGCGGGCACTGGCTCTCCCCACAAAGGTTCCTGAAATATCAAGCCATCATGGTGGAAGAAGATGATGTAGAAATAGTGGTAACTAACACTGACAAACCAGCTTCTTTTCTCAGTGAAAATCATAGGGAACTGGTACGCCATGATTGCCTGGAGACTATCAAAGCCACCTACTCCAGCCACCTGGACATGAAGGATCCCCCTTTAGATGATGCAGAGACCTGGTTTACCGATGGGAGAATGTCATAGGTTAGCAAGCATAGTCCTGGAAGGGATGTCCTTGCTAAAGGGTGCTTAGAGCTTCCTCTGGGACCTGATAGAACCTATCAGCTGGCCAGTTTAAATATGGACAATTCTTTAAGCCACTTAAAGTTGTGACCGCCTCTGTGATACACACTTAAGAATAGACAAACTCCGCCCCATGGCTCCAGGATGACCCCCCCCCCCCCCCCAGCAGGGATGTGGGCAGCCAGAGAGGCTCGGAACATCCCCCCGCCCCCTCCACTGCAGCCAAGAGTTCAGCAAACGCGGAACCTCTATCCGGCAGAGG
This sequence comes from Aphelocoma coerulescens, assembly GCF_041296385.1. NCBI lineage: Eukaryota > Metazoa > Chordata > Aves > Passeriformes > Corvidae > Aphelocoma > Aphelocoma coerulescens. Next base: position 7,713,397 of record NW_027184081.1, read on the forward strand.
TCAGGTGACCAACAGCTGATCAACAGCGATAAGCCACACAGCTGTAAAGACGAGGTGAGATTAACCCTTTTATTGCTGTGAAGAGCTGAAAACCTGAGGGAAGAGAGAGAGGAGATGCTTAAAGCTGAAAGTCTGTTGTGAAGCTATGATATATCAGAGTATCCCGTTGTAATTTCATGAGATATGAGGGGTAGAGTGTTCAACTTGTACTTGTGAGCAAAAGCACCTGCGCTGAGATAGGCAGATGCTGACGGAGCTGTAATTTCATGAGAAGTTTGGACAGGGAGAGATGGAACCAGATGAGGACTTTTGCTCCAAATGGGAAAGGACAAAACCTCAGTTCCTAGAGATGCTCCCAGAGATAGTCCTAACGATGAAGATGAGGAAGACCCTTTGCTCCCAGGGAAGGAGAAGGGCATCTGTTTTTTGTTTCTGAATGGCTCGACCTTAAAATTGTACCCCAAAAATCTTCAAGAGTGGACCCTCGAAAGCAGTTGCAGGAAAAGCTGCAAGTCGGGGAAGGGACTCACATGCGAGCAGAGAGACTCCTCTTCCTAAATGGACTGAACAATATTTGGAAGTGGGCGGCTGTCTCATTGTGATAATGTTTTTCATAGCACAAGCAAGAAGAGACTTCTCTTTCTAAATGAACTGAACGAGGTTATTATGGAAGTGATAAACAGACTGAACATCTTAAGGGTTGTCTTTTTACATTGTCAGTGAGAGAAGGGAGGAAGGTGGGGGGAGGAGGAGAGTTCTGAAGGTATGGTATAATTTTTTTTCCCCCTTCTTTTAGGTCTGTTAATAAACTTCTTTATATTCTTTCAAGTTTGGTGCCTGCTTTGCATTCCTCCTAATTCTTATCTCACAGAGGATAAACATTAATGAGTATTTTGGATGAAAGAACAACACTTAATTGGTGTTTCTGCCCGGTTACAAACCCAACCCACGACAAGCAGTTATGTCATCAGTAGAAAGCGGCATGCTGGGTATGCAGTTACCACCTGCCGGGAGGTGATAGAATCTGGACCCCTGCCAACAAACACCTCTATTACCACAGGCCTGGGCCCTAGGGTATATCACCGTGTCCCGCAGCCATAGGGAGGAGGAGGAGAGAAGATCCAGCAGGCAGGAATTATGCAGCAAGATTGATTTATTTAATTATTACACACACTCTTTTATAGACTTTTTTCTTCATAGTCTAATTGGACTAAGGATCAGCCACCCCTTGGGGGTGATTGGCTAAAATCCGAAAACATCCATTGTCAAAATATTTTTCTACTGTACCATAAACAAGACTTTTCAAAGTTGCAGGTGTCTGGGTTGTTTACATTCCCTGCTACCTCTTCTGTGAGAGAGAAAAGTCTCTCACGGACTTAGAAAATAACAAGAAAATCCTTGCTAGCAGCATTTTTGTATCTACAATTCCCCCTTTTTTGTTTGATAAGATAACAATTCTACTATTAATCCTAAATAGAAATTTGCATCAGTTATTAATTTAAATATGCCCTTAAGGCTTTAACTAACTGAATCCATAACAAGAAATTTACAGTTCAGTCTCTGCTTGTGGAAGGACCATCCCAGTCTCTGCTTGTAGAAGGACCATCCGCCTGATGGTTGACATCTTGGTCATCATCAGAAGGGTCATTAGGCTGATGATCTACATTCTGCTCGCCATTTGGATGGTTGGCGTTCTGGTCATCATTTGGAGGCTGCCTGCTCTGCCTCTGGTGCCGTAGGTCAGGGCAAACACATTTTGCAGGTAGCCACCATACCCCAGTATCTGTGGACATGCAAGCATACCCACGACTCCAAATGATAAGCGCATGTGGGCCTTCCCACTGGTTAGTGAGTAAATTCTGTACCCAGACTTTTGCCTGGGCAGTTGTGTCTCACCTGAAGACTGCAATGAGAGAAAATGATTCATAATAACAGGATTATTTGAATTTTGTGGTACTGTAAGGTGATTAATTGTATACAAAGCTTTTTCTAGTTGGCTTCAGTAACCAAATTCAAAGGCTCCTGTGAGAATCATTGAAAAGCCATAACAGCCCTTAACTGAACTAACTGAGCAGAGCCTGACACAGATTGGTGTGTTAATGAACCACCGCAAGGGCAGTGTAGGATACTGTGCGCCCTCACGCACAGTGACCCCTGCTAAAAATTTGTCCCAATCCGTACTCCCCAAGCTGCCAACACGTCCCGTCCCCAAAGGTTAAGGGAAGTGGTAGGAACATAAGGCCTAATTGTAGCTGTGTGCCCCTCTGACTCTTGCACCACCACAGGCCGTTCACTTCAATAGCTCTCTGTGGTTCCTCCTAATCCTGCCATGGCCGATCCCACCGGGGCTAAAGGCCATGAGGGAGGCCAGGCAGAGAAGGAGATGATAGTTACATCAGCACCTGTATCAATCAAACCACGAAGCTGAGTCCGGGGCGGACGGGTGTTCGACAGGATCAGGGTACATGTCATCTGTGGCCTTTGGTCAGAGATGTCTGCAGTTCAGAAGGCCTGCGGAAGTCCTGTAGATCCACTGCCGCTATCTTCCTGAGTTTGTTGTTCTATCCTGGGGACACAAGACTTAAAAGGCACTAATTTAGCAAGGCAGGTCTTTTCAGGAATAGTGACAGGGGGTTTTTGCATGGAAACCATAGCGCAAATCTGACCTTTACAGTCAGCATCAATAACTCCTGAGTGCACTAAGATTCCTTGATGGGCAACATCAGGTTTTCCCACCAGCATCGCACTGGATCCCTGGGCTAAGGGTCCATATGCATCCAAGGGAACCTTATAAATACCGCTAGCGTCTAAGACGACTGCGGCTGCGGTGTGGACTTCAAAACCGTCTGATCCGTGGGTGCCGTCTGATCCCTGGGTGCCGTCTCTAGGGTGGCTGGGTAGGCCTGTGCCTGTACCTGTGCCAGTCTCTGGGGGACCAACTGCATCGGAGAGCAATTCCCCCTCCTTGCACCCCGGCGGAAGCTTCCCGACAAAGGCCGACCATCGGCATGAGTCTGGGATCTACAATAGTCCGAGCAATGCCCTGGTCTGCCACACCTCTTGCACTGGGGGATCGGTGTGTTCTCTTTTTGGTTCGGCTTAGGCCGCTTCCGTTTCTTCACCTGTTTTGGTGGCTTCGGTTCATGACCAGAAGATGCGTGAACAGGCTGCAGGAAAGCAGCCAAAGCAGACCTTTTCTGGTTCCCAGATCCCACCTTAGCACAGGCCTCGACCATGTCTGTTACCTCAGGATCCCCTGGTAAGGCATCTATGATTTTTCTGCACTCCTCATTTGCGTTATATCTCACTAACTGCCTTAACAACAACTGTCTTAACCCGTCATCCTCAACCTGCTTCTCGAGAGAAGCAGTGACTTTCTCTCTCCAAAGGAGAGGAGTGACTCTGATTTCGCTTGAACTATTTCAGTATATCACTTTCTGGGTGCTGACAACTATGGTTTTCAACAGGGCAGCCATGCCGACCTGCTGAGCTTGCTGCAGGATGCTAGAGGGCAAGGTACCCTGTAGACTGGGATCAGAGAAGGGACCAGTCCCCATCAAAGCATCCACTCCTGCTGTCTGTCTAGGATCAGCAGCAGGGAGCTGCATATTTGCTAATGCAGTCTTGCCGGCCAGCTTTCTCCAGGTTTTCTCAAAAACTGTAAATTGTACAGGTTGAAATAGAATTTGACCTAAGTGTCTGATATCAAATGGAGAAAGCAAATCTGTATTTATCACCCTTATTATCTGCATAACCTCAGCAGAACCTAGTCCATATTGTGCCACCTTGGATTGGAGGTCCTGGGAAACTTTCCAAGCAATTACCTCATGCTTGTCATGCTCCCCTGAATCTGGGAGAGCCTTATACACCGGGAAAGCTTGGATCTCCCCTTTTGGGGAAGCACTACCATCCTGAACTTCTGGCACCGCCTGTGGATGGAGTGTAACAGCTCCCCGGTTACCCCCAGAATCCTCAGATCCATTTGGCAGTCCAAGGACTTCTAACAACCTCCAGTCACCCTCCTCCAATGCTCGCATCTTAATGGACTCTAAGAAGCTATTATAATGCGTCAGATGTACTGTTACTGTGCAGTCCTGAAAGGTCCAGGGGCGAGACCGGCTCAGCCTTTTTCTTCGCCGCGCGGCTACAGCCGCCTGACGACCTGGGGCCAGAACCTCATCTGCCTCACTGCCTGACGAGGAATCATCAGGCAAAGGCAACTTTGGGGCACTGGGAGTGAACAGAAATGTACGTGGAGGGGCACTTTGGCTAAGTCCACTAGAGGCAGAACAGACAGGACAGACTACAGCTGCTTTCGGCGCAGCCACCTCTGGCACAGCAGTTGCGTTCGGCGCGGTCGCCGCCGGCCCGTTCTCTGCGGTCCCTCTGGGCGCTGCCGCCGCTTCCGGGTTTTTCCGCCGCTGCACCGCTTCCGGGTTTGCCGCCGGCGCCAGCGGTGCGGGCTGTGCTGGCGAGGGGGGCGGGCAGTGCGGCCGGCGCAGCCGGCACGGGCTCGGGCATCTGCCGTTCTAGCAGGCTGAGGATTTCCTCCATCCTTAGGGATAGGTTCGGCACCTCCGTCAGCAAAGGCAGATGCTGCATTAAAAGGTCGATGGCTTGGTTCCGCGACTGCGCAGAACAGTCCAGCGCCAGGGAGGGCAGCGGACCACACCCAGGGAGTCTAGGTGCAGGCACGCCTGGCACTACGCCGGCTAAGAAGTTAGATCCAGGTCCATACAGAACCGAGCTAGGAGCCGCTCTGGGCGTCCAAGTGGCTAAGCCGCTGATCTGCGGCACTGGATAAGCCGTGGCCGCTGCCCAGCTGAACGGCAAGGCAGGCTGTGCGCCCTCCCGCTGCCCTGACCCCCCCGCCTCTGGCGGCGCGGGGTTCCTGGGGGCTGTGGAATCCTGCGATTGTGCAGGGTGAGCCGTTGCAGGCTCTGCCTGTGGAGCCGGGGGGGTTTTTCCGAATCCACCATCATTTGCCCCGGAAACCCAGTCAATGGGGCCCCCCTCAGACATTCTTCCGTCACTCATCACCGAGATAGGCGATCCAGCCCTGCTATCCCAGTCAAGTTCTTTCATCAGGATAAATAATGAAAGCCATGTTTTGTATAATTCCAACGCTGTTGGGTTCCCAGTCGGGAGCTCCTGTCGGACAGCGCATCCGAGTTCCTGCCATAAGGCAAAGTCCAGGGCACTATCTCTGTCCATGGAAATCCCTTTTAAAGTAGCCCAGTCTAATAATTCCCGAACTGAGTTTTCAGGAATGGAGGTGTGCATTATACTAAACACACCTTTCCAGACTTGCACGACAGCGTCGTTCTGTGAGCTGCTGTTCGCCATTTCTCAGTTCTGTCGGACCTCCCAGTCCTGGGGGGAAGGGGAACAGTGTACCTCTAGAGGAATTCGGCTTGGCTCGCAGCAGCAGTACACGTCAGAGAGTGCAGATCACGTCGGGTAGCACCAAATATTGCCGCAGGGCTGGGCCCTAGGGTATATCACCGTGTCCCGCAGCCATAGGGAGGAGGAGGAGGAGAAGATCCAGCAGGCAGGAATTGTGCAGCAAGATTGATTGATTTAATTATTTTACAAACTCTTTTAGAGACTTTTTTCTTCATAGTCTAATTGGACAAAGGACCAGCCACCCCTTGGGGGTGATTGGCTAAAATCCTAAAACATCCATTGTCAAAATATTTTTCTACTATACCATAAACAAGACTTTTCAAGGTTGCAGGTGTCTGGGTTGTTTACATTCCCTGCTACCTCTTCTGTGAGAGAGAAAAGTCTCTCACGGACTTAGAAAATAACAAGAAAATCCTTGCTAGCAGCATTTTTGTATCTACATATATACTAATTTCTGGGCATAGTGCAGCCATAGGAATACAACAACAAGTCACCCCAAGACACTCCTCCTCCTCAGAGCTGGGATGGGGTGGGCCCTCCTCCAGTGCCTCCACCTCAGTGGAAAAAGTCCCGATGTGTTCTGATGTTGAAACAGTCCAGCAGAGAAAAAGGGAAAAAATCTAAGTCCCAGGAAAACAAAAGTTTAACTCTCTGTCTCCTTCCGGAGAAAAAGGCCAAAAGATAGCTGGAAAGCAAACAGTATGCTTCCTCTGCTCTCTACCGCAGAAAGCAGAAGGCAGAGGAGTCTGTGTATCTGTGTCCTTGAAAACAAACTGTAAACTGCTTTGAAAATTTTGCTGGGTTTTTTTTCATCTCCCCCCTCTCAGGCTCATTTTCAAGTCATAGGCACAAAATTAATTTCTGGGCATAGGGAAGCGATATGGGATACGCATCGTAAAGTCACCCCAACACAACGAGAACTATAGACTCTTTTCAAAATTGGCACCCTGTGTGGGTATTACTAAAGTGTAATCTTTGCTGGAGACTGTCGGGAAAGGCGCGGGAGACGAGCTCATGATTTCATGATCGGCAAGCCTCGATTTTATTGTCTTTTCATCTCTTATTTATACAACACTTAAACAGCTCATACATATTGCAAAAGCTGAGCTCATGATTAGTCATCTTCTCTCGTGGGAACAACACACCCCTCTGCGATGGTTTCCTCATTCCAGTCTGCTCTGGCTTGTGTCCTGTTGGACACCCTGTTGATAAGAAACCCCTTTTCCCACGACAGGCTGACTCCTACATCCTGCAAGGCTCTATCTTATCATGTCCTCTACTGCACAGCCATTCCTCAGATAAGCTCTCTACACTTCCCCCGTTTTCTTTATGCGCTATCATGCTCAGAGTTGTTGTTTTTAGCAGTACCCTCTTGATACAAGTTAGAGCGCAGCTGAACAGGACTAATCCTACCAAAACCATGATCAATAAGAGAAACAATGTTTTTACCATGCTTCTTACCCAACCACCCAATCCCAGTTCACTGACCAGCCCATCTAGGCCAAAGAAACCTGTATCTTCCTTAATTTTTTGAGAGTGATTTATAAGCTGTTGAATCTCTGCATGAATAGAGCGAGAATGATCATTTAGATCCATGCAGCATAGTCCCTCAAATTCTTCACACCCGTGTCCATGAGCTAACAACAGAAAATCAATAGCAGTTCTATTTTGTAATACAGCATGTTGGACTGTGCTTAAATCATCTGCAAGCGCGGACAGTACTCTACTTGTTCCATTTGCTTGCTTCACTACTCAGCAGCTTAATCTCTCTATATTGCGATGAGCTCGAGCTGCTTTCCTTGTCTTTCTTCCGGCGTCTGTGAATGCAGTAATGGCATTGCGGATAGGCTTATCTTCTCGCAAGGGTTTTGAAATCCAGTTCCATGCTCCTATCCACTGTAATGCCTTGGGAAACAGGGGACCGGTCCGAATTTTGGCTCCTGAGGACAACAGTGCTTCAGTGAGTAATGAAGAATTTAGCAAGTACCAGTCCAAGGCAGGTTTTTCCATTTGGAGATTGATGCACTCAGGTTCTTGTCCTCCAATTTCCAAAATGCGCAAACGTCCTTTCTTAATTAAATTAGCCAAATTTTCAAGTTTTGTGGTAATAGTTTTTAGTTGCTGCAACTGTGGTGATATCCATTCTAAAACCGCCAGCTCCCCTGTTTTCTTTAGCTGCGTAATTGCGCCGAGGAGGTGAGTTTCAGAATTCCAAATAGTAAGAGAGAGGGGGATGTCTGGATTAAGACACGAAACAAAACCGTCTGTGATACAGGTGGTGATTTGTTGTAGAGCTTCTTGCTGCTGCGGCGTTAGGTGTACCGGTGCGCATGGATCTGATCCTTTTAGTAAGGGACGGAGCTGGTCTAAAAGAACATTAGGGATTCCTACTATTGGCTTTAACCACTGCAGATCACCTAACAGTTTTTGAGCGTCATTTAAAGTGGTGATTGAGGCTTGGATATGTAGTTTTTGAGGCTTCACTCTTTGATTGGTGATGACCCATCCTAAATACTTCCACGGGGAGGATATTTGAATTTTGTTAGCAGCTATTACTAAAGACCATTCTTGAAGAGAGGAGGTAATAAGCTGAATTTCTGTTTGGTCAAAAGGCTCCTTCTGCGCAAACAAAATATCATCCATATAATGATAAATGATGGTCTGAGGTAACTTTTGTAGCAGTGGCTGCAATGCTGCATCGACATACAATTGACATATGGTGGGAGAGTTGCGCATTCCCTGCGGCAATACGGTCCACTCAAAAGGTTTGTCTGGTTCACCACGATTAAGAGCAGGCAATGAAAAGGCAAATCGCTTCCTATCATCTGGATGTAGTGGAATTGTGAAAAAGCAATCTTTCAAGTCAATAATAAGAAGAGGCCAATCTTGTGGCAACATTGCTGGATTAGGGAGTCCTGGCTGCAGCGCTCCCATAGGCTCCATACGAGCATTGACAGTTCGAAGGTCTTGTAGCAGACGAAACGTGCCATTCTTCTTTTGGATGACAAAAATTGGGGTGTTCCATGGGCTTGTCGAAGGCTTAAGATGTCCTTGTTGAAGCTGCTCATTGACTAGAGCGTGTGCTTGAAGCAGATTTTCCCATTTTAAAGGCCATTGCTTAACCACCACAGGGTCGTTGTCAGTTCATCTTAGTGGCAGCGGGAAATTCCAAGCAACGGCCCTTAGCAGAAATGGCGATCATCGGTAAGCACAAAACTCATTTGGGCCAATACATCTCTTCTGATGAGGCAGTCGACTGTGGGGGGTAGAGGGGCGATAGAAAAAGTTGCGGTAGTTTTCTTGCCCTCAATTTCTACAGTTATCAGCGGAGATTTGTGTGCTAGTTTCATTCCTCCGACACCAGTGATGGCTGTCATTGCTGGCAGAAGAGGCCAATGTGAGGGCCATGTGTTCACATCGACAATGCTGGAGTCTGCCCCTGTGTCTAGGAGGCTCTGTAACGTGATTGTTTCTCCTTTATAGGTTAGGGCACACGGCTTCTGTGGACGGCTATTAAGATCGATGGTGAGCAAGGTTAGTTCCCCAGTTGAGCCGCAGCCTGTATGAGCGTTTGTTTGAGCCTGCAAGGGTTGCATGCCTTGTGTGGCTTGAGGCAAAGGTACAAATTGAGCTAGTCTTTGGCCTTTAGGAATCCTTACAGGTGGATGAACAGTATAAGCCAGTATGAAGATATCACCCTGTGAGTCAGAGTCCACCACGCCTGGTTGAACGAACAGTCCTAGGGCAGTGGCAGACCATCGGCCAAGAATCAAGCCTCCTACTGGTGTACCATTGAGGCAGATGGGTCCTGTTAGTCCTGTAGGGATGTTATGGATTTCAGACGTCAGGAGATCACAGTCTACTGAGGCTGCCAAGTCCAGACCGAGGCTGCCACCTGTTGCTGGCTGGAGGCAGGGCAAGGGTTTGCAGCTGCTACTTGTGTCCCTGCGTGGCTGCTGGACGCGCTGCTCCGGGAGTTTCCCTGCTTCTTGTTACGGCAGGCATTCGAGTTATGCGTGTTGGATTGGCATTTGTTGCACCAAACTCCGGATGCTGAGCACTCCCGACGAATGTGGCCCGACTGACCACATCCATAGCATCTCATTCTGTTTCCCTCTGGAGGCAACCGGGGGCGCGTGGCTGCTGCTTGGAGGGGAGCAAGGGCGGCCATTACCTGCGTCTGAGCACTAGCTGCTTGTTCCTTCAATCCCTCCCCCAGCTTTTCTAACGCGTGGACTAAGAAGGCTTGAGCACCTGTGGGCAAGGTCGCAGCTTTATCTAGTAATGCCTGAGTGGTCCAATCACCAGGTATAGAGGTAATCAAAGATCTGGTGCTAGGGTTGCTATTTTGCAAAATGCACTGTCTTAAAATGGCATCTTGCATATGGTCGGGTATCCCTGCCCTAGAGATAGCATCTATAACCTTATCAACAAAGGAGCTTAACGATTCATCACGACCCTGCTTGATGCTCATATATAGGGGGGTCCCTCCCGATGTCCTGACTTTATCCATTGCTCTTTTAGCTACTGCCATGGCCTCCCTAAGTTTATGCGGCCCTAGTCCAGCTTGAGCTTCAACTCTGAGATACGGGCCCTGTCCCATAAGCTCGTCTACAGTAAGGCCTGTTAAGGGGTCCCCTTGGGGTCTGGGGAGATTAATGCTACGTGCCGCTTCCTCTCTCCACCTTGCCTCAAAAAGCAATCTCTGAGAAGGGGTGTAAATGAGTTTCGTGATGGCCAGGATATCGGCAGGCAGAAGAATGTGGGCATTAAAAAGATAATCTAACATCTGCTTAGCTGGTTCACTAGACACCCCAAAGTTACTGACTGTTGCTCTCAGTTGGGACAGGAGTTTCCAGTCGAGATGGGCAAACTGCGCATTCTGGCCCCCTTGCGCATTAGTAGTGAAAACGACAGGGAAAGCCATCGCTTCTTGTGCCGCTGCTAGGAGCTCGGAATCTCCCCTTTCCATGCCGTCTCGGGCAAGCGCCTGCCACAACTCTCTCCTCCTTGCTGCCATAGCCTCCGCCGGGTCAGATTCTGCCCCAGGGACAGGCTTTGTGGCATTAGAGGGGTCGGGCGGCAGCGGCGGGCGTGAGGGGGTTAATGCAGAAGCGGCGATTGAAGCGGAAGGCGGGGGAGCAGGCAGGGGGGTAGGCAGCGCGGGGGATTGACTGTTGGGGGGGGGTGGCTCTGGAGGAATCTCAATAGTGGCAAAGGCAGGGGGGTTAGGGGCCGTAGGGTAAACTGAGGAGTCATAATTTTGGTTATGCGAGTGCGCTGTCTTAATACCTACGACTGCTCGCTTCTCTGCCTTCACTAACAGTAGCTCATTATGAACTGCTTTCCAAAGTTTGCTTATTTTCTTGGCTGACTTATCATCGTCTAAAACAAGGCTAAAAAGTTGATCCCCGTACCTCCGCCATTCTGCTAATTCGTGAATGCTGTGAGGGTCGGGAAAGAAGCCATAGGAATGCAAGTGAGTTAGTAGGGAAGGGAGGTCTTTTTCTAAGTTAAAAGCTTTAAAGTAAAGCATAAGAAGAAAAGCTTTAAATAAATCCTGTGCTGCTTGCCTATTCATACTTACGACAGTACCGTTGCTAGCCCTCCAGGCTTCGGCAGCACGTATCAGCGAACCCACCGGTGTGGTCGTTTGGGCACGGAGACGGGAACACAGTTGTCCTCCGCTCTTATTGCCGTCCTTCTAGCTGCAGGACCTGAACCCAACGCACCTTTCCTTGTGGAAATGGGGGTGGGGGGGGGTCAATGACGTGCCTTCTGTTCCGGGGTCAGATGTATGGAAAGGCGCGGGAGACGAGCTCATGATTTCATGATCGGCAAGCCTCGATTTTATTATCTTTTCATCTCTTATTTATACAACACTTAAACAGCTCATACATATTGCAAAAGCTGAGCTCATGATTGGTCATCTTCTCTCGTGGGAACAACACACCCCTCTGCGATGGTTTCCTCATTCCAGTCTGCTCTGGCTTGTGTCCTGTTGGACACCCTGTTGATAAGAAACCCCTTTTCCCACGACAGGCTGACTCCTACATCCTGCAAGGCTCTATCTTATCATGTCCTCTACTGCACAGCCATTCCTCAGATAAGCTCTCTACAGGAGACAGTGGTATTGTTGTTTTAACCCAGCAACAAGCCATATGTCTTGATTGCAATTGGGGGCATAACGAGCTGATTAGATTTGAACCCAACATTGTGAGGCTTGTGTGTGGAAACCCTCCTCCTTAAGGGGCAAGATGCTTGGGACTCTGCTTTGAAAGAGTTTAGAAGGATAGGAAAAGAGTTTTAAAAATGGAATATGGGAACTAATCAGAGTAAAGAGATCCCTAAGGCCAGCCCGTTTGGCTGTGTCCTAGTACATTGGAAAGAGATGGTAGGGAGTGGAGGTACAGAAAACCAAAGAACTCTTGTGAAATACTGTAAGCAGTGGTGGCCATTGTACAAACTAGATGATGGAGTGACATGGCCCCCTAATGGGACCCTAGATTATGATACCTTATTGCAGTTGATGTTATTTTTGAGGCCAGAGGGTAAATGGGAAGAAGCGGCCTATGCCCACATGTTTTTCTCCCTTAGAAACCACCTGGAGTGGCAGAGAGATTGTGGGATTTGACCCCCCAGTGATCCTTTAGTATTGGCAATAGAAAAGGAAAATAAGCAGAGTCAAGGGAAAATGAAGCGGTGTTGTTCGGCGTGCAGCATAGGTCAAAAGTGTACCATATCAGACAAGGTCTATGGAGGGACAGTACGAGAACAAGAAATAACTGAAGACTTACTCAGGCCTTCCCTTAAGAAACAGGAAAAGGATGTGGATTCGGAAGGAGCACCACCTCCTACTCCCTCTCCCCCAAGCAGTCCTGTCTCATCCCGCACCAGAACACGTGCTACAAGCACCCTTGTGGGAGGCAGCAACAGCAGATGGGGAGAGAATGATAATTAAAGTACCCTTTTCTGCTATTGACTTAGAGGCATGGGAAAAAGCTGCTAAAAATTACCGAAGTGATCCAGTAGGTACCGCTAAAAGTTTGCGATTTATAATAACACAATCCAGATTGGAATGATATGCAACTGTTGTTAGATGCGGTAACTGAAACAGAGAAACAACTGATTTTAAAAACAGCAGCAGACTTGGCAGACGACTTTTATAAAACGCAACAGAAAGATGTAAAAGAATATTTCCCACTTCAAGATCCACATTGGGAACCAAATCAGTCAGCAGAATTGGAAAAATTAAAAGTATATCAGGAGTGGGTTGCAAAGGGAATGGAAAGAGCCATCCTCAAGACTACAAATTGGTCAGCTTTATATGCAGTTAAACAGGGTCCTTCCAAATCACCATCTGAGTTCCTGGAATGTTTGAGGGACTCGATGCGCCATAACACACCGCTAGATCCTGGGTCTGAGATAGGGGTGCAACAACTAGTATCCCTATTTTTAGGCCAATCTACAGGGGATATTAGACACAAACTTCAAAAGCTTTGGGGACCAAAGGGGAGGAACTTGGAGACTTTAGTAGAAGAGGCATGGAGGGTGTTTAGTAACCGCAAAGAAGGATACAAACAGGGAATGAGAAAACTAGTAGCAGTGGTACAAGAAGGGGGAGAGATATGGCGGCCAGGCCAGTCCAATCGGGGACCACCCAGACAGGGCCCACCTCAATTAGATAAAAACCAATGCACAATTTGCAGGAAGATCGGACATTGGAAAAATGAATGTGCAGAGAGAAAATGAGATTACCGGCATGGGAAAAGAAACTGGGAAGGGGTGGGGGTGGATCCCCATGTAAAAGAAGACTGAAGAGGACTAGAAGAATCTACCCTAGCAGATCCACTGGTTATAATGAGGCTAGGGGAAAAGGAAAAAGAAGTGGAATTCTTGATTAATACTGGGGCGACATATTTGGTTTTAAATCAAGCTCTGATGCCAGTGGGGGATGATTATATTATGGTAAAAGGAGCAACAGGCCAATCTGAAAAGGCATACTTTTGCAAACCCTTGAAGTATAAATTAGGAAAACAATGGGGCATGCACACGTTTTTATAAATGCCCAACTCCCTAAAAGCACTTTTGGGTAAAGATTTGCTAGAACAGCTACAAGCAACCATCACATTTAGAAATGGGGAAATTACTCTGGAGGTAAATGATCACCAATACGTGGAGATCTTAAGTCATATTAACTACCTCAGAGGCTAAAGAAGAGATGAAGGAAGAAATCATAAACAAAGTATTTCCTGGGGTATGGGCTACAGATGTACGTGGAAGGGCCAAAAATGCAACCCCAATACAGATTAAGCTTAAGGAAGGAAAACAACCAGTCCGGATTAAACAATACCCCATTAAGAAAAAAGACAGGGAAGGAATTAGCCCAGTAATTGAAAATTTTTTGCGACTAGGATTATTAAAAGAGTGCCAGTCTGACTTTAACACCCCTATTTTACAGGTCCACAAGCCTGATGGGACGTACCGGGTGGTACAAGATTTATGGGAAGTTAACAAAATAACTGAGGATCTTTATCCCGTGGTGGCAAAGCCCTATACTCTGCTAACATGTTTAACACCTGAACTAATTTGGCTTACTGTTTTAGATTTGAAAGATGCCTTCTTTTGCCTCCCTCTCCATGAAGCCAGTCAGAAAATTTTTGCATTTGAATGGGAAAGCCCTAAGAGTGGGCACAAAACTCAGCTCACATGGACAGTGTTGCCTCAAGGATTTAAGAACAGTCCCACCCTGTTTGGAGAACAACTTGTGAAAGACTTAGAGTCTTGGGAAGCCCCGCCAGAAGAAGGGAAGCTATTACAGTATGTGGACGATCTCCTAATAGCTACCCAGATGGAGGAAGCCTGCATAGCTTGGACGGTAAGCCTCTTAAATTTTTTGGGGCTCCAAGGGTACAGGGTATCTAAGAAAAAGGCTCAGGTGGTGAAACAGAAAGTGATCTACCTGGGCTATGAAGTCAGCACTGGACAGGGAACTTTGGGACAAGATCGCAAAGAAGCTATATGCCAAACCCCTAAGCCCCAGAAAGTGAAAGAGTCATGGACTTTCCCGGGGATGTGTCCTGGGTTGCAGTGTATTCTATTACCATCCTCATGAGCTGTTGAAATCAGGAGGGTCAGTGTTTCCTTGCCTCCTCCCCCCAGACTATCTTGCTGTTAATGGCCCATCATTGTCCTGCTGCATGACTCAGAGATAACTCCCTCCGGACTATCTTCTGTTAATGAGCCTAATCAATACTTGGCCTCATGGCTCATTACCCTATTGTGAGATACTCCACCCAGAGGGAGGAACCAAGCATCCCATCGTGGATATAATCTGAGACTGAACACCAGAGACAACCCTTCCACTGGATTTCCAGAGGACAGGAGCTACACAGACACCACTGGACCTTCTGAGGAAGAGCAGACCCTTTTTTTCTACAGGGTCACCGCTTCAGAGGACTGCAGCCACCATTCTACCAGACTTCTACCACCACCCTGCCTAACAGGGACTCAGGTTGTATCTTGACTCTGTCAGTTTGAACCAGTGTTTTCTTTTAGTCTTTCTTTTTCCCCTTTTCTTTAATTTCCTCATTAAATTGTTATTCTGACTTGGTGCCTCCCACTGGTTTGTTTTCAAACTAGTACAGGATGACAGGATGGTGTAGATTATGGATCTTCAATTACAGGTTGCTCATGAAACCTTTATACGAGCTCATTACAAAAGAAAGCAGAAATCTCCAGTGGATGAAAGAGGCCACGCAGGCCTTTAATCAGCTAAAGAACACTCTCATGTCAGCTCCAGCTCTAGGACATCCGGACGTGAGTAAACCATTCTTTTTGTTCTCTCATGAAAAGCAGGAGATTGCTTAGGGGATACTGGCACAGAACTTGGGCCCATACTGACGGGCTGTAAGAGACGGTCTGAAGATCCCTCACCTGCCTCACGATCATCGCCAAGGACAGAGACTGAACACAGTAGTCCTGGCCTGCCTGAGGTGGGATGTCTGCCAAGTGTTGCCTGCAGGTGTGCCCGCTGGGAACTGGTACGCATTCCTGAGGAAAATTAGTGCAGGTCGCAATGGACTGCGTTGTTCTTGTTGCCAAAGCGGGAAGGACTGCGCTGAAATGGAAAGGAATGACCTGTCCAGTACACCTGTCCTGTACACCTGTCCTGTACCTGTTTTCCCAAAGCAATGGGCCCCATAACAATGGCTGTAGATTTCCCCCACCTCTTGGCCAGTTGCCCCTCGCTTCTGAAAAGGACTATAAAGGGACTTTCTGAAATAAATGAGATCGAGATCTCCCCACAGAAAGAAGATGAATCTATTGGCAGAAGACCACGAGGGCTTTGTCTCATCCGTTGTTAGCTATTCCCCCCCCCCCCCCCCCCCCCTTTTCTTCCTCTCTACTCTTTTACTTTGTTTTCTTTATCGCTCTCTCTCTTTCTCTCCTCTATCGCATTACTGTGTTGTGGGCACTTAATAAAGGTGCACTGTTTTGATTAAAACTGAAATCCCTTGTGTCCTTTTACACTCTGAGATCGATAAACGAACCATCATGACCCCTGCTTGTATTAGCGGATTGTGACACAGGCAGTGGCCTATTTCTCTAAGCAGCTGGATGCAACGGCTAAAGGATGGCCCGGGTGCCTCAGAGCCGTCGCTGCAGTCATGCTGAACATTCAAGAGGCACGCAAGTTCACTTTAGGCCAGAAAATGACTGTGCTAGTGTCCCATATGGTATCAGCAGTGCTGGAAGTAAAAGGCGGGCACTAGCTTTCCCCACAAAGGTTCCTGAAATATCAAGCCATCATGGTGGAACAAGATGATGTAGAAATAGTGGTAACTAACATTGTCAACCCAGCTTCTTTTCTCAGTGGAAATCAAGGGGAACCGGTACACCACAATTGCCTGGAGACTATCGAAGCCACCTACTCCAGCCATCCAGATCTGAAGGATACCCCTTTGGACAACGCAGAGACCTGGTTCACTGATGGGTAATAGAATCCGGACCGTTACCAACAAACACCTCTGCACAGAAAGCTGAGATAATTTCCCTAACCCGTGCCTTGGAAATGGCAAAAGGAAAGAGAATAAACATATACACAGACTCGAGGTATGCATTTGGAGTTATACATGCACATGGAGTCATTTGGAAAGAAAGAGGGTTGTTGAATACCCAAGGGAAAAACATCAAACATGGACAAGAAATAACGTGACTGTTAGATATTACAGCTGGTGATGGGGTCAGTAGCTCTGACCCAGGAAGAGGTGACCGGTCTGGAGAGATGGTCCCGAAAGGAATCGCCTTCCCGAGGCCCGGTTTCTTCCCTCAGCTGCTGGCTAGGAGGGCCTGTGCAGAGATTGTCAGCTCTTTAGTGATTATCAGCTCATGATTTCAGCTCAGCTCTGCAGGGCAGCCTCCAGGCCAAGCCAGACCAGAGAGAGAGACGAGAGGCTCATGTGGCTGGTTCCGCCCGGAAGGTAGCTTTATTGTTGGTCCCTACTTCGGCAAAGGGGAAAGCCAGGGATGAGATCTCTCTCTGTCCCACAGGGGCAGAGGGCTAGCTTTTATAGGGATACAGGGGATGGGTGAAGGCCAATGGATTACAAACGATCTGCATAGGGTGTCCTAAAGGATTCTGGGTCTGTCTTTTCTTGCTGTGACCAAAGAAGTGGTTGCCTTTCCAGGGAGTCCTGCTGGGAGATTACAAAATCTCTTATCTCAGCAGACATCCCTCCAGGGCAGGGGCTGGGCATACCCCACAACTGCCCCTTCTGTATTTATTAAAAAGGCATTCCCGGAAGCCTTTCTGCAGCAATGTAGGAGGCAAGAGAACATAATTAATGTTGGAAAGTAAAAAAAAGGCCCGGTGACTCTGGCGGGGGGAGAAAAACTGCAGTTCACAACCAATGTGGTTGATAAGAGCAAGCTCCGTTTATTAGCAATCCAGAGGCACTTATATAGTATACCAGCTTGTTAACTCTTAAGTGGCTTAAAACTTATCAAAGCGCATTTCTACTTCTACCTAATTGGACTTACATTGGCAAGCTTCTACAGTTATGTTATGATTAAAAGAATTCAGAGTTCACGTCCCTTCTCCAGGTCTTATCTGAACAGCTGCAAATTTTCAAACTCCCTCTTTGTTTCTCAAGCTTGTTTTTCACACAGGAATTTTCTCATGGAGAGTCTTTCTCACACAGGCCTTTTGCTTGCAGGCTCTTGCTACAGTTCTTTTATTGATCCCAAAATTCTATCAATGATCCATGTCCCTGATCCTTTAATAATATTGCAAAAAAGTAACACAGTAATAATTACAATGAATACCCATAAAGCTCCCTTAATCAAAGATGGAATCCATCCCATTTTTCCCCATCATCCAAAAAGGTCATTGACCCAGTCTAGGCTTTTATCTACTTTTAGGTCATCGAGGCAGCGGTGAGGACAGCATCAACGTAGATAAATTTCATCTTTGGACAGGGATGGGGCTTCTGAGAGGGAATATAAGCGAGATTTATTAGCTTTGTGGTGAGACAGGAAGTTTTGGGGTTTAGGGAGGTTTGACAAGGGTTGAGGGAAGGGGATATTTTGGGGTAACAAGGGGTGATAACATATAAACTAAGGATCAGTTTTCCAGGCTGTGCCTGGCCTACGGCTTGACTTTTACCATAGCTTCTTGTTCAGCTTTCTGTTTCGTCTGCTGGCGTGTGGTGGGACGATCTTTTTCCGGGTTGGTGGGCATTCGGCGACATTTTTGTCTCCATGCCGAGCTGGTCTGGTTTTGGGGAGGTCCTGTATTTGTCTCAGGAGAGCTCTTGTTGGTGTTTGTAGGAGCAATGTTTATAGGGCCTAGGTATGGTTTTATACTTTTTCCTGGGAACCACTTCGGGCCAGATGGTAGCTGGACACAGGCGTAGCCTCTCCCCCAGGTAATCAATTGGAAAGGCCCAGAGACCTGGTGTGATTCTGGGTCCTTCACCAGCACTGGTGGCTTCTCTGTGAGCTTAGCTTGGGTTGAATTTGAGAAGTGGTGGAGTACTGGGGGGTCAGGCTCTGATGAGGTACCATTTAGGAAGTTAATGACATAGAGAGCCTAACAGAGTCTTTCAACAGGAGACAAAATTTCTGTTTCTGTCCGTTGCTGGTTGAGGACTCTTTTGAGGGTTTGGTGGGTCCTTTCTACGATGGATTGTCCTGTGGGATTGCTAGGTATGCCTGTCTTGTGTTTTATTCCCCATTGGTTGAAGAAATCTTTTAACTTACGAGAGGTGTAGGCAGGCCCATTATCTGTTTTGATTTCTTCAGGGACTCCCAGGGTGGAGAAGGCAAGGAGAAAATGCTTGATGACGTGGATAGCATATTCTCCTGCATGGGCTGACGCAAACACTGCCCCAGAAAATGTGTCAACTGACATGTGCACGTATTTGGATCTCCCAAAGGATGGGAAGTGGGTTACATCGGTTTGCCACAATTGGCAGCTGTTCAGACCACAGGGGTTGACTCCGGTACCCATAGATGGTATTTGGTAGTTCTGGCAGTTCGGGCACCTTGCAATGATAGCTTTTGCTTGATCTTTTGAAAGCTTGAACATTCTGACGAGGGCAGGAATGTTTTGGTGAAATAATGCATGTTGACAACTTTGCCTGGGCAAAGATGTCAGGGACGTTTGCAGCCTCTACTGGCATGGCCAGTGCATCTGCTCTCCTGTTCCCTTCGGCAATGGGACCAGGGAGGTCAGTGTGTGACCTCACATGAATAATGTAGGAAGGCTGTTTTCTGTGGGAGATTAAATGAATTAATGTAGAAACCAATTGGTATAATTTTTGGTTGGAGACCTCCTTTAGAAAAGCATGTTCAGCCCTCATAGCTATGCCAGCGACATAAGCCGAATCTGTAACAAAATTAAAAGGTTCATCTTTAAACTTCTCAAAGGCTCTGACAACGGCTGCTAACTCAGCAATCTGTGGAGATCCCTCTACTATTTGGATATCAGATTCCCATTTTTGGGTATTGGGTTGCTTCCATGTCATGACAGACTGATGGGACGAGACAGACCCATCGGTAAAGACAGTCAGAGCTTTGAGAGGTTTTCTACTTTGCATTAATTTTTGGAATCAATTTAAAGGCTGCATCACGGTAGAAAAGTCTATGTTTTGGCATGTGAATGGAAATTTGGCCTGTGTAGCTATCTAGGGCGAACTGGAGGCTCTCATTGGTCTGGAGCAACTGCTTCAGATCTTCAGTGGTCAATGGCAAGTATATGCATGTGAACTCACACCCTGCAAGAGAGCGGAGACGAGTTCTGGCCTTTTTTATTAAATGTGCCATTACTTCTTGGAAGGTGGTTAATGTCTTTGTAGGTTGATGGCTTGTGAAGACCCATTCAAGTATCAGCAAAGGGTCTCTGAGTTGAGGGTCCCATTGGAAGATCAGTCCATGCAAACGGGGAGCCTTACCCAGGACTGCAAACTGGAGAGGCAGGCTGGGTTCAACACAATGGGCTTGGCGTGAAGACAGGGCTTCCTGGACTTTGGTGATGGTATCTCGGGCTTCTGGCGTGAGGGCGCGTGGAGAGTCCAAGTCTTCACTGCTGCAGAGAAGGTTGAAGAGGGGAGTGAGGTTTTCTGTTGTGACTCCCAGTAGGGGGCGTATCCAGTTTATGGATCCACACAGGCTGTGTAAGTCCTGTGAGGAATGAGACAACTCTTAGTAAAAATTAAAATAATTTATTAAAAATGGAAAAATTGAAAAATTACAAAAATTAGCAAAATATAAAAATTTGGGATCCTAGTGGCTCAGGAGGTATGCCCCAGGAGCGCAGGGATTAGAGATCTTCAGGCTTAGACAGCACTGGACCTCTGGTGGAAGAACTTGCAGTGCTGGGCTGACTTTTAGCTAATCCATAAGTCAACGGTAAAAATTATTAAAGGCTCCTTAACAGGAGTAAGGCTTAAGTACCCAGCACTGGTGTCCACTACAGCTGATCTGCACTGGTCTCTGCGTGCGTCGTTGTTTTATAGTGCCTTTGCTCCGCCCCAGTCCGCCCACAGCCCGCCCACAGCCCATCCACAGCACACCACTTTGGTCTAAAGTGATTGGTGCTTTCTTTTTGACAGATCATCTCTGTCTACCAATAGCTTGTCGTTGTCAGGGGGGTAGTAACAGCTGAAGTAAGGGTGGTAACATGCCTTCATTAAGATTCAGGTTGCTATGGAGCTTACTTGCAGAAGCACAGCTATGGGGCTAAAAATAGCAACTGGCTGTTAGGACTGGGGTTTTGGAGTTAGTCCCAAGACTAAAGTGCAAAGCAAAACCCTCAAAAAAAAAATTAAAATACATCTAATACCTCCCAAAACATCCACAAAAGCAGACAACGAACATAGGAGAAACAACTCTTACCGTGTACAAGTGGTTTAAAGTTTGAAAAAAGGGATTTTTAACTAGGAAACTTTTAACTGGGAATTTTAACTGGGACTAGTGCAAATACACTGTTTTGAACAAGTGAAAACACTAATAATGAAGCTTGATAGTGAAAACCCTAATAATAAAGCTTGATTTTTGTACCTGGGTTGATGGGTTAACTTTATCATTCAATTAAAAGAACTGTTTAACTCAAAATTAACTAATTAAAGGCACTTAACATGCAAAGACCAAGCTAATTAGGGATTTCATGTATGACAAGTCCCTTAGGGTTTTGGGATCTTCTTTGATGGCGAGTTGCTGGGCTACGATGGTTCTCTCACGGATCTGGAGGCCGAGGTAAGTCCATGGGCTGGAGTGCTGCACTTTGTCCTCACAAATCTCGAACCCTGCTTCTTCTATGGCTTCAATTGTCTTTTTAAGAGTTCTGTCCAAGTAAGTTTTTTCTGATGCACAGATTAGGATGTCATCCATATAGTGGCAGATGATTGCTTCTGGGAATAGGCTCCTCATGGGGGAAAGAATGTAGGCGACATACCACTGGCAGATGGTCGGGCTGTTCTTCATGCCTTGTGGGAGGATGAGCCAATGGTATCTTCTGAGTGGGGCTTGTTCATTAAGAGAGGGGATGGAGAAGGCGAATGGTGGTGCATCCTTAGGATGGAGCAGGATGTTAAAGGAACAGTCTTTTATGTCGATGATGGCAAGCATCCAGTCTCGTGGCAGCATCGATGGTGATGGCAGGCCGGGTTGGAGACGGCCCATGTCTTCAATGACCTCATTGATCTTTCGTAGGTCATGGAGTAGTCTCCATTTGTCCTTGCCGGGCTTTTTCAGCACAAAGACAGGGGAATTCCAAGGGCTTGTGGTCTCGGTGATATGACCTTTGGCAAGTTGCTCTTGCACCAGGGCTTCCAGTGGGCTGAGTTTTTCTTCTTCAGCGGGCCACTGCCTCACCCATTTTGGGTTGTCAGTCTTCCAGGTGAGCAGGGGAGTAGATGGCAGCGTGCGTTTCTCAGTGGCCCCAGTCAGAAATCCTGGCTGGGAATGGTAAGAGTGGCACCCCACTGGGATAGAAGGTCTCTGCCCCATAGGGTGATGGGGGCTCTTACCACGAATGGTCGGGTGGTCGCTATCTTGCCCTTGGGTCCTTCGATGATGACATTTTGTTTGCTCCTCATGGATACTGCAACTCCACCAATCCCAGAGATCATACCTGCCACTGGCTCCAGTTCCCAATTCCCTGGCCACTCAGAGGGGGCGATGATGGTCACGTCTGCTCCGGTGTCCAGCATCCCTGGGCGGTAGATCCTCTCTCCTTTACAGAACAAGCTGCACTCGATGGTCGGTTTGTTTGAGCCCACAATCTCTATCCACATTGCTGTAGGATTGAGAGGAAGCTGTTCTGGGCTGTTCTGTGGAAGTAAAAAAGCTTGAGCAATCGGTGTTCCCTGTGGGAGAAAGAAAGGTGTGTCCGTGCAGCAAAGCTGGACAAGAATCTCTTGTCCAGGGTGTGCTGTTTGTATCTCTGGTAATACAAAGAGTTGTTCTGGACCATGGATGGTGTCGCTTAGGGTAAGAATGTCCCATGGGCCATCATGCGGTCCATACTTTCCTGTGGGGATACGATAGAAACGCTTGTCAACAAAGTTAAATGGCAGTGATGTTACCAGTTGGTGTCTGGTTCCCATCGGTAGCGCTACGTGTGTTGGATCCTTCTCATGTGTTCTGGGATCGCCTGGGATGATGGTGCCGGGTGAGGTCCAGTTGTCTGCTCTCAGTGGTCTGATGTGGAGTTAGTAGCCAGGGCAGGGTAGTATGGCCTTTGATTTGTTGTCTGAGCGTGGGGCCTTGACACCGCACTCCGATAGAAGTTTTTTGGATGCTGCTGGTGCTGTTGCTGTCTCTGGTGCCTTTGATAGGTGGCACGACGGTCCTGGGTGGGTGACCTTTGTGGGCAGTCCTTTATAAAGTGTCCAAGTTCGCCACAATAGAAACAGCGGGCATTCTCCTTGGAGACTGCTGCAGCGAATGCACCGGAAACTCCCTCTGTGATGCCTTTTACAACTGCTTGGGTCATTGTGTTTTCTGTGGATGTGTGTCGTGTACAGCTTTCTATCATTTGTTCTATTGTGGGTTCTGTGTCCATGGGTAGGGCCCTCAAGATATTCTTACATTGTTCGTTAGCATTTACCATGGCAAGTTTACCCAAAAGTTCCTTTCGCCCATCCGGACTCTCTATCTGTTTCTCTAAGCTAGCTTTTAAATGATCAGCAAACTGAATGAAGCTTTCATTTGCTGACTGTTTGATGTTAGAGAAATATTGTGTAGGAACAGAATCATCTGGAGTAAGGAGCAGCGATGTTTTAGCTGCAATAGCTATGTCTTGTAATGCTACTTCAGGTAAGGTTGTAGCTTGATCTAAGGGTTTTTGGAGGTCACCTTCTCCAGCCAGTTGTTCTATTGTCCAATCTGTCTGATTTGCATCTTTAGCATAAGTGTCAGACAGTGTTTTTAAATGTCTTTTCCAATGCCTTTCCCATAACATATATTCGGCAGGGGAAAGGATGCAATTAATAATGTTTTTAATATCATGTGGTACTAATGTATAGGCAGAGAAAGTGGCTTCCAATTGGTTTCTAAAGAAATGTGACCCTCTCCCATGTTCTTTTGCTGCCTTGCAAAGCTCTTTGACTTCTTTGTATGGGATAGGTTCCCATATTTTTGTAGATTATGGACCACCCCTCCTCCCTTTCCCTATAATGACTGGAAAGGCTGAGATTTTCTGGGCTAGCTCCTGTTATAAATAAAGTATGTAATTCGTGCTATTATGTATAAAACTGAAATGTAATCAGACCATGCAGAGACAGAGTTTCAAAATCCCTCCACCAGCCTGGCTGAGAGAAAAATTTCACAACACTAAAAGAAGTTCTCTCACAGATGTAATCAATAAGTGAGGATTCCACCTAGGTGGGGTTGGATCTTATCACCGGGACATTCACACCATGACGACTTGATCACCACCTTCTGATATCTACATCTCATCTGATAAGGAATCGGACATTCTGGGAACTAAAAAGAACTGTTCCAGGAACCAGAGATGGCCTATCCATCATCAGAGATGGCCCACTCGTCACCCAGGATGGACAATTCATCAGACCCAGGAAAGGCTTTGTGCAGCCCAACTCCGGGACAAGGAAACTTCATGAATATGCTAAAATTACGAGAAGAATAGAATTAATTCGGACTCTGCCCAAAAACTGTATAAGAAGGGACCAGCTGAAGCAGCACTCATGAACTTGGGAGTTCTGATGCGATAGAGATCAGATCTATGCGTGTTCACCCAGCTCTGACTTCGGGCTCGGTGCTGCTTTTCTCGATCGTGGCTTTTGAGACCGATATTTCGGTTGCATAATAAATGTTATTTCTTTATAAATTTTGATTGGGCAATCTCGTTTATCTCACTCCCAATCTCCCTCCCGGTTCGCCTCCCTGCGTGTCTGTGCCCATCGATCCTCAGATTCAGAATCAGAGCTGCTGCTACTGTCATCTGAAAAGGAGGCACAAGCCGTGGCAGGGCGGGGCTGGGATACAGGGGGTGTAGTGCGGCATTTTTGAAATGCTGACTTTCCTTTAGCCAGGGCAGGGGTAGCGGGGAATCGGGGGTGATTTGAGGGGTGGGAAGGGGTTCTGTTGTGGCAGCATGGGGGTGGAGAGGTTGTACAGCAGCAGGTCGTTTGGGGGGAGGTCGGGTTGCAGGTGGTGCCAGTTTCGCAATTCCGTGTGAAGTCAACATGGTATGTAGGAGGGTGTGGGGGGGGGGGTGGTGGGCTCTAGCGCAGCAGCGGAGGAGATGGGGATTGCAAAAGAACCCGTGGTAGGGGGAGAGGGGGGTGTAGGGAGAGGGAGAGCATCAGGGATTGCGCAAGATGCAGCTGGAGGAGGAGAGAGCGGGTGTGTTGGTGCTTGCCAGGGTGCCAGGGCCATTGGCGGGGGGGGAGAGGGGAGGGAGATTGTATTCTGTGGAAGGATGGCTGCAAAAAAGAGGACTTGAAACCTAAGAGCTGCCGAGAGCTGCTGCAAGCTCAGCAGCTAACCACAAGAATGAGCAAGGTCAGCAGGACCGTGAGCCTGCCTGCTAGACAATGATAGGATCTTGCGGTTAGCAAAACACAGAAACACAGATGTGAGTTACAGCCCTAACCACAGCTGGGCAGAGCTAAGAAAATGTAACCTTTAAGAATTATCCAATCAACTAAGGACAACTATGATGAGCTAATAAAGCCAGCTATAAATGTAACCGCAGAATCACTAATAAACGAAGCTTGCTTACAAATCATATTGATTGTCCGCATCTTCCCTCGTCCTCCGCAAATGGTGACACCGACGTGATACAAGGAGGGCACCACAAGAGGACGAGCGAGAAAACTCCGGTAAGCAGCGACCGGAGGGCAAAAGGAGCCGCAGCGCTTGTGCTTCCTGTTCCCGTTCCTGGACCGACCCGATAACGGAGTGTCCGCCGCTCGATGAGTTGCCTGCAGGGGAAAGGCTGCAACAGGCGCCCATACTAACAGGCTGAAAGATGGAAAGACAGGCAGCTCTTGATTTACTCACTTGTTTTTTAGAAAAGCGTAGAGTTCAGGACCTCGATTTAAAAAAGGACCTGCCAGGGTTACTCACGTATGGAAACGTGCAGGGGTTTTTCAAGGACCCTAATACTGTGTTTGATGGGGCAGAGTGGAGGCAGTATGGAGACCAGCTGTGGGAGCAGGTGATAGACGACAACAAGGCCGCAAAAATAGTTATGAAACCGTGGCGAGTGGTCATTAATGGTCTAAAGCAGCATCATATTGAGCAAAACCTAGCCGCGGTAGCCAATTCCTACTTGAACAACTGGGGGACAGCCCCACCTTTGAGCACAGACGAGCCAGAAATAAAACCAGGGCAGTTAGTCCTAGGGAGTGATAATGTCCCCATACCCCCAGCCACTCGAACAATCTCAGTCGCTGCTCGAGCTAGCAATGCAGCGGCAGAGAGCACGTCATCAACCCAAACAGCAGAGCCTACTGCCCCACTGCCAGAAGAAGCACATTCAAAAACAGATCCCCTGAGACAACCATACCCCAATGAGCTTCACAAACACGCAGTAAAGGGGGTAGACTGAGACCATATAAAGAGGGAAGCATTACAAGCCGGCGACAGCACCATTTTAAAGGAGCTTGAGGATGACTGGGCATTCCCTGTGGTATATGGTCAAGATAATCAGGGAAATGTCAACGCCACATACAGCCCTCTGGATTGGAAATTACTATCCCAGCTCCGCAGCACTGTCGCTGAGTCTGGCATCCACGGACAGCCAGCAAAACAGATGTTAAATTATATTTGGGGAACTGGCATTTTACTGCAAGAAGATGTTAAGACCATTATGAAAATGATTCTGACCCAATCCCAATTAATGCTATGGCAGTCTCATTGGAATGATCTATGCAACACTGCGGCCCATCTGCCCAGACCCGCCGGCGATCCTCTAGCTGGATTCACAGCAGACCGGTACACAGGAATAGGGATGTATGCCTCCATAGAGGAACAAGCTCAGCTAGGACCAGAATTACTGAGAGAAGCTATGCGACTAGCTAGGGCTGCCCTAAGTTGGGTCAGGACTGCCCCGCCAACCCCCTCGTACATGGGAATAAAGCAAGGTAGAGATGAGACCTTTGCATCATTCATTGATCGAGTTACAGATGCCATTAACAAATCTGATATGCAAGAATGGATGAAAGGCGCCTTGTTAAGGCAATGCGCCATGGAAAACGCAAACTCCAGCACCCGAGTGATTTTAGTAACTCTGCCAGGGGACGCCACAGTAGAAGAAATGCTAGAAAGAATGAGCAGGGTCCCTGTAGGAGAGCATGCCATGCTCGTAGAGGCAGTAAGAGAGGTAGGGCGCAGTATCAAAGAAAACCAGGGACAAGTACTGGCCACCCTAGCCCCCCTGCAGGCCAAGTCAGCGGCAGCGCCGAGGGGCCCCACACGTCCTCGATGCTTCTGCTGCGGACAGCAAGGACACTTTCCCCGAGAGTGCACCACCTCGGAAGTTTGGTGTCAGAGATGCCAGATGGACAACCACAGCACCTCAGCATGCCGATGCAGACAGGGAAACGGGAGGCCAAGCGCTCAGAGCCGCGGCGCGATGACACCAACAGCGACTCCCGCAATAGCATCAGCACCCCACCCCAACCACTCCAGCCAGCCGGTCACCTCCGTCCCAGCACCTCAGGAAGCCTCGGCTTGGACTTGGCAACCACAGTAGACGTTGTCCTTGCAAAGAAGTCATATGCTCACCCACGGGGGTGTGTGGCCCTCTAAAGCACAATGGACAAACCTATGGAGCACTACTAATAGGCCGTTCCTCAGCAGCCCTGAAGGGCCTCCTCGTTATTCCCGGACTCATTGACACCGATTACACAGGGGAAATTAAAATCATGGTTCAAGCGCAATTCCCCCCATTGATTACACCTGTGTTCCGGTTTGGCCAAATTTAGAAATATATCCTCTGAGAGAAGGCACAACCACCCCTTCCCCCCCAGGTTCGGGAAAAAATAAATTTTCCTCGAAGGAAAGTGAAGAAGATAAAACTATTTATTTAACAAACACATGGGAAAAGGAAAATAAGGCTAAATAATAAAATGTTTTACTGTGGAGGAAAAACCTGGGAAAGTGTTAAGAGTCCTCCCTTTGGTCTCCTCGGCACTGGGGCTTGGGCCAGGGCCAGGCCCTCTGTGCCCAGTGGAAAGTCCTCCCGATGTGCTCTGAGGTTGAAAAGCAGTCCAGTAGAAAAGGGAGAAAATCCGGAATTCCAGAGAAGGAAAAACAAAGTCCAACTCTCAGTCTCTCTCTCCGGAGAACAAGAAACTGAAACAACTGGCCAAAAGCTGACTGGAAAGCAGCAAGCTGGGTGCTTCCTCGCTCCCCTCCCGCAGCTGGGAAAAAAAAACCTGCTATCTCTGGGTGACCTTGAACAAGCTGCAAACTGCCCTGAAAAAGTTTTGCTCAGTTTTTTCCTTCCCCCTCTCAGGCTCAGTTTAGAGGCATAGAAAGACACAGAAATTAATTTCTGGGCATAGGCAGCCATATGGGATACACATCATAAGGTCACCCCAAGACAACCTGCCGGCAGCAAAATAGCTCAACTTGTTCCCCTGCTGCACCTCATCCAAGATGCGAATAGCCGCGCCCTAGAGCCCAGAGGCAACCGAGGGTTCGGATCAACAGGAGGCCTGGCGCTCTTGACAGTACCTATGAACTCTCGACCAGTAGTCCACATTACGCTCAGCCATGGCCCAGAAAGAATTCACCTGCGAGCCCTCCTAGACTCTGGAGCCGACATCACCATCATCTCCCACCAAGAATGGCCGCCACATTGGCCCCTTCAAAACGCAGCCGAAGCAGTAGAAGGGGTAGGGGGAGCATCAGCAGTACAACGGAGTGCCCCCGTCCAAGTAGCGCTTGATGGCCGCCAGCTAACCCTTGCAGTCACCGTTATGCCATTGCCAAAGGGCATGTCCACCTTGATCGGACGTGATGTACTCAGCCAAATTGGAGCAGTACTCACTACAGAAATGGCTTTTCAATAGCAGCCATTGCATGGACTTTCCCCATTCCACTCACGTGGCTCAGTGACGATCCCATATGGATTGAGCAGTGGCCGCTAAAAGAAGAAAGTCTTGTCCAAGCGCACTCCCTGGTGCAAGAGCAGCTAAAACAAGGTCATGTCCGGCCGTCTACCAGTCCCTGAAATACGCCCATATTCGTAATCAAGAAGAAATCTGGCAAGTACCGACTACTACATGACCTGAGGGCGGTGAATGCCCAGATGCAATCAATGGGAGCACTACAGCCAGGGCTGCCCAACCCAGCAATGCTACCCGAGGGTCGGCCCCTGCTGATCATAGACCTAAAGGACTGCTTTTTCACCATCTGCCTGCACCCTGCAGACACGCCGAGATTTGCCTTTACCTTACCATCAATTAATAAACAAAGCCCTGCACAACGCTTTGAATGGGTTGTGCTGCAGCAAGGCATGCATAACTCTCCCACCCTGTGCCAGCTCTTTGTAGACACTGCCTTGCAACCCCTTCGCCAAAAGTGGACACAGACGATCATTTACCACTAAATGGATGATATCCTGCTGGCTCAGCCAAGGCCCTTTACCCCAGCACAAGAGCATGATCTGGTAAAGCAACTGAAACTGCATGGCCTGACAGTTGCGCCAGAGAAAATTCAACTCACTCCTGCTTGGAAATACCTTGGCTGGGAAATCACAGAATCGCACATTCGACCTCAAAAACTTGCCCTGCAGACAAAGGTGCGCACACTCCGGGATGCGCAACGCCTGCTCAGAGATCTGCAGTGGCTGTGACCAGTCGTTGGCCTGTCCAACGACGACCTTAACTGCCTGTGCCCCCTACTCAAAGGTGTTGACCCAGCAGCTCCAGTGCACCTGATGCCTCAACAAGAAGCACAAATTCAACAAATAAGTGACCTAGTCACACAGCGCGCAGTGGCGAGTCGGGACCTCACAGCACCTATAGACCTTACAATCCTTACTGGTCCCAAGCAGTTCGCCACCGCTCTCACACAAGAAAAGAAAATGGGGGAGCCAAGAGTCCTAGAATGGCTCTTTTTGACCTTGCAGCCAAAGACAACACTGCAAGAGGAAATTGAAAATCTGGTCAAGCTAATCCGAAAAAGGCGAGACCAAGCACTTCAAGTAACGGGCCAAGAACCCAACACCATTTATGTCCCCATAAAGAAAGACGTACTAGATTGGTATCTACAGCATTTCAATGCCCTCCGCGCCAGCCTGCTCACAGAAGGGACTCCAGTTGATACCCGGCCAGTTAAAGTGCCTATGCTACAGTGGATGCAGTTACACACTTGGATGCCTAAGCCAAAGTTCTCGCTACAACCCTTGAAAGACGCCACGACAGTGTTTAC
Organism: Aphelocoma coerulescens; assembly: GCF_041296385.1. NCBI lineage: Eukaryota > Metazoa > Chordata > Aves > Passeriformes > Corvidae > Aphelocoma > Aphelocoma coerulescens. The sequence goes on from NW_027184081.1 coordinate 7,743,220, forward strand.
CGACGCAGGAAGAAGATCGATGAGAGCCGCCGCCGTATGGCACGACAGCAAACAGTGGTGCCAACATGTCCTGCCAGCAGACCCAGATGATTCCTTGCAGACACTGGAACTGGCCTCTGTCGTTTGGGCACTCAGCAACTGGCTGAAAGACTGGGGGAGGGGGGCTAAAAGGGGACCCTAAAGACCTTGAAACTCGCAGTCTTGGGTTGGAACACATCTTGCTTTGCCCCTTTCTTTGCCGGCAAATTACAGAGGGGCCGGAGCAACAATCTAAGACTGTGACCAGGACTTTAGGACCCAGCACGGAAAGGCAGAAGCACGGAAAGAGGTGAGTGAAAAGGGGATCAGTACTACTGAGACTGTGCTAGCACTAGGGCAGGAGATCTCCAAGGGGGTTGGAAAGGTTGGGGGCATAAAAGCCCACAAAAGGGGAAAGCTTAAACTTTTCCCCTGTGAACTGTGGGAAGGAGGGGACGCCCTCCGTGGAATCCACAGGAGCCCAGAGGCTGCACCCTAGGCAGCCGCAGGAGTGGCTCAGAGGTTGGTTGGTTGGTTGGGACCTTGGGAAGTTGAGGGTTCGAATCCTTTTGAGACCAGATTTTCGCGTGCGCATTTACTGCTTGCTAAAACTAGTTGCTTTTTAGTATTTTAAAGTGCTGTTTTGAAGTGTTTGTGTAGTAACCTAGATAAACTGCCTGGGAAATCGGAATTCCGAGGCCAGATTGCAGGCTGAATTCCGGAGTTAAGAGCTTTCCTCTGGCGGAGTTTTCCTGTCTGTGAGCAAACATGGGTGGTGTGAATGAAAAAATCCCTCCTAACAGCCCATTAGAGCTGATAATAAAACACTGGAAATGGCTGACAGGGCAAAAAACTACTTTGGGCACCCGAGAATTGATCAGACTGTCCACACAGGTTTGGCCGACTTTAAGTCAAGGAAATTGGCCTCGCTATGGGAGTTTGGAAAGTAACATCATTAATGACCTGATGGTAGAATTGAGATCATTATGTAGGTTTGATGAACTAAGATATGCAGAACTTTTTACTATGTATTTGAACAGGGAAGAAGCATATGTGGTAAACAAAAGTAATATGGAAATGACTTTGAGCAAGAGAAAGGGAAAGAAAAAGCCGCAGCAAGCTGACTCGTATACTAATACGGACAGAGAAATTGATATGACAGATACAGATATGGTAGCACCAGCTTTGCGCACCGGGGGGGGGGGGGGGGGTCTCTCCCCACCCTGTTCAACCGCCGGGGCAGTCCGCACGGGGGGGGGTGGGGGAGCGGTGGCTCCGCCGCCGCCGCCTCCGCCGGCGGGGCAGCCCGTACAGGTGGGGGCGGGGGATGGGGGAGCAGTGGCTCCCCCACCACCGCCGCCACCACCTCTGCCACCGCCACCGACTCCACCGCCGGGGCAGCCCGCACAGGGGGGGAGTGGGGGAGCGATGGCTCCGCCGTCGCCGCCGCCGCCACCGACTCAACCGCCAGGGCAGTCCGCACAAGTGGGGGCGGGGGATGGGGGAGCAGTGACTCGCCCACCACCGCCGCCGCCGCCTCCCCTGTCCCCGCCGCTGTCCAAGCGGGGGCAGGGGAGGGAGCAGGCGGCCGGCTCCAAGCCGGAGGAGCGGCGCGGGGTCCCCCACCCCCAGACTCGTCAGGGGCGGAGGGCGAGTGCAGAGGTAGGAGAGATGCGGGTTGGCCGCCGCCCCCTGACCGCCCCAGAGGCAGAGAAGAAGCAGGTATGCCACCGCCCCCTGACATTTCCAGAGGCAGGGAAGGGGTGGATTGGCCGCCACCCCCTGACCTTTCCAGAGGCAGAGACGGGGAAGGGGGAGGGGAAGGGGCAGGCTGGCAGCCTTTCCCCGAATACCCTGAACACAGAAGTGAAGGTAGAAATGGACACGGGCAATTGCGGTGGCATTCCCCAATACAGAGAACCGCAAGTTTCCGAGCCAGAGACAGGAGGAGCCGCTCGCTCTCCCCACCCTGCGGCACAGGCAGTGTTAAAGCTGAGGGCAGATGGGATGGCCCCGACCCAGGCGGCTCTTACAGAGCTAGGGACGGGAGAACCTGCTTACAGCCCTGTAAGAGACGGTCTGAAGATCCCTCATCTGCCTCACGATCATCGCCGAGGACAGAGACTGAACACAGGAGTCCTGGCCTGCCTGAGGTGGGATGTCTGCCAAGTGTTGCCTACGGGTGTGCCCGCTGGGAACTGGTACACATTCCTGAGGAAAATTAGCGCAGGTCGCAATGGACTGCGCCGTTCTTGCTGCCCAGGTGGGAAGGACTGCGCTGAAGTGGAAAGGAACGACCTGTCCTGCACACCTGTCCTGCACACCTGTCTTGTGCATCTGTCCTGTACCTGTTTCCCAAAGCAAAGGACCCCATAACAATAGCTGTAGATTTCCCAACCTCTTGGCCAGTTGCCCCTCGCTTCTGAAAAGGACTATAAAGGGACTTTCTAAAATAATCAAGTCGGAGATCTCCCCACGGAAAGAAGACGAATCTATTGGCGGAAGACCACGAGGACTTCGTCTCATCCATTGGTAGCTATTGCCCCCTCTTTTTCTTCCTCTCTACTTTGTGTTTCTTTCTCTCTCTCTCTCTCTTTCTCTCTTCTATTGCATTACTGTGTTGTGGGCACTTAATAAAGGTGCACTGTTTTGATTAAAACTGAAATCTCTTGTGTCCTTTTACACTCGGCGATCGATAAACGAACCATCACGACCCCCGCTTGCATTAGCGGATCGTGACATTTAACTGGCGTCACGGACCGGATCTGATAGACAGAAGGGGTTGCAAGGTTGTGTGTAGTCTGTAATAGGGGAAGGACGTTTCACTCCAGCCACACCTAGCCCGACACCCCGAAAAGGGTGAGCGGTGTCTAGAAAGCAAGGGGGGTGACTCGAATTTCCCGCAAACTGCACACGCCTGGGTGAAAAGCACCCCATACTCAGTTGAGGGCTCTGTCTTCAGATTTTTCGCAAAAGATCTCTTAGTGTAAAAGGGGGAACTGTGTTTTTTGGTGTGTGCATGAATTTGGACTGCTTGGTGTAGTGAAGAGACAACCATAAGTAAGTTAAGGAGTACCTCCCAAGCAGATTTGGTCTCTTCACCCACCCAGGGAAGCGAAGGGAGACACAGCGAAGCTGTGTGTGTCGCAGTGTGTAATTAAAATTTTTACCTCCCTGTAGTGGTTTTGATCCCTTCATAAAATGACTGAAAACCCCAGTGCAAAAGTTAAAGCTGCGTTTTATGCTCTGCTAGCAAAACATAATGCCCGGCCCTCTCCGGGAGGGGAAGAATGGGCTCAAAATAACTGGTTTAATTTGGATTATGTGACTGATAGAGTATGTTCTTTACAACATGAGACTATATTTAAATTTGGCCAAAATAAAACCATAATCTGCTCTGTTTTAGGGGCATGCCTTGCGGCAGCTATAGATCATCACTTAAAGCGATGTACTGAGGAGAAAGCAATCATAGATTCCCTTCAAAACCTAGTGGAGATTTTACAGAAACAATTAGATGAAGAGAAGAATAAAAATCATTTGCTAGAGGCTGCTTTAAAAGAGGAATATTCTAGGAATTCAAAGAATAATGACTCACCAAAAGAGACAGAGGAAAAGGAAACTCCTCACATTAACCAAATATACCCCCAGAAAGAACTAATACCAGTAAAAAATTGTGGGGAAAACTGCTGCCCTCGTATGAGACCTCTGATTAAAACAGAATATAATTATATCAGTGATGAAGATTTTGAACCGCATATCACCACTAAACAAATACCATACACTGCTGTTGAATCGGCTAGATTAAAAAAGGAGTATGGGCGGCTCCCCCATGAATCTGAGACAGAATATGTCTTCCGAGTGTCTCTCACCGGAGGAGACCAAATTCAATTAACTGAACAAGAGGCCAGTGGATACTGGGGACATGGAGTTTTCTTGACAACAGGAGACAAACGTGGCACATGGTCCCTAACTCAGCGTGCAGCTTTCTGGGCTGGGGGACTCAATCCTTTAGAAAGGGGAGACCCTTTAGCTATAGTTTGTACCCCCAATCAACTCCTAGAAAGTGTCCACAAAGCTGCCTGTTTGCAAATGATCCATGAAAGGAAATTAACTCCTGGATATGAATCCCCCATGCAATTACCTGTTAAACCTGAATTAATGACCCCTTTAATTCGAGGCCTTCCAGAATCACTCAAACCTACAGCAATTGTCCTTCAAAAAACCATAGCAGCTGTAGGTCCCGTAGAAAGGCTAGATAGATTCCTTGGAAACCCGAGCGACCAAACTGGATCTACCGATCCTGGGTTTACTCCATATTCAACCCCCTCTCAGCCGCCAGGTTCACAATCGAATTCACCTGCCGGTGATCTCAAAGTTTGGACATGGAGTGAGGTTGCAGAAGATCTGATTAATTACAGTAGAAAATATGGACCTATAAAAATCCCAGAGGAAAAATCAGACAAAACAAAAGGTGTCAGGTACATTCAGGCTCCTCATAGCAAAAAGCCAGAGAATGTAAAACAGATCTCAAACCGTCAGCATTGGTAGTTATTAGGTATCAAAAAGGGGGTCCCCAGAGATGTGATGGATGGCTTACCCCTTGATAAATTGAGTAAGGTAGTGTCTAACTGGCCCTGCCAAAACCCCATTCTATCAAATCCGTCAGTTCAACCCAGTGCACCCCTCCTCCCTCAGAATCTGGGCAGTGAGTCAAAGCAACCTCTCCCTCCAAGTCTGTGCAGTGAGCCAAAACGACCTCTCCCTCAAAACCAGGGAAACTAGACCCTCCGTCTCTTGTCAGTGGGCGAAGAGACGGAGCATGGGTATACCTGAGAAGGCTCACTAAAAATAAAACAGGAGATATAATGATCACAGCTATTACAGACCCTAAACGGTCACCTGTAACTTTTCTGATTGACACTGGGGCACAAATTTCTGCACTGACAAAGAAAGATGCCCAGAGGTGTGGAATTGTCCCAACAAAGAACCGATATTGTGTTTTAAATGCCTTGGGAATGACAGAATCTATGAATGTGGCCCTAGTCAAGCTCATTTTGCCTGGAGAGGAAAATCAACTCTCTATTAATATGGTGATTGGAGATATCCCAGCCAATCTATTAGGGATGAATGCCCACTTTGGGAGGCAGTGGGAGGACTCAGAGGGTCTTCTGTGGTCTTTTGGCATACCACGTTTTAACATCAGACTGCTCCAAGCCGCACCCTCCCTACCATTCAGCAAAGTAACTAATGTGAAACAGTACCCCCTCCCCCTGGGTGCCAAAGAGGGCATCAAGCCAGTGATACAGGAGCTGCGAGAACAAGGAGTAATAGTTAATACTCATTCTCCTTTTAATTCTCTAGTGTGGCCAGTACGAAAGCCTAATGGGAAGTGGAGGCTGACCATAGATTTTCGTAGGCTAAATGCCAACACAGACCCTCTCACAGCAGCCGTCCCAAATTTGGCAGAATTAATAACATTGATTCAAGAAAAGGCTCATTCAATCATGGCAGCTATAGATGTCAAAGACATGTTTATTATGATACCTTTACAGCCAGAAGATATGGACCGTTTCGCTTTCACATGGGAAGGTCAGCAATACACTTTCACTAGGCTTCCCCAAGGGTACAAACATTCTCCTACCCTGGCTCATCACGCTTTAGCCCAAGAGTTAGAAAAAATACCCAAAGCTGACAATGTGACTGTTTATCAATACATTGATGATATCCTTGTGGGAGGAGATGAAATAGAAGAAGTGAGAGATACCCAACAGAGAATAATCTCCCACTTAGAAAGCCTTGATTTGAAAATTCCCTCAGAAAAAATCCAAAATCCTTCACATGAAGTGAAATTTTTGGGAATTTGGTGGAAAGGAGGTATGACATGTATCCCACCTGATACCCTAACCTCTTTAGATCAGATTAAAATGCCTGAATCCAAAAAAGATCTCCAACATGCTTTAGGATTATTAGTGTTCTGGAGAAAACACATCCCAGATTTTTCCATAATTGCCAGACCTCTTAATAACTTGTTAAGAAAAGGGATAAAATGGGAATGGACTGCTTCTCAAGAAGAAGCATTGCAATTGTTGATTTTTGAAGCAACAGCTCACCAAGCCCTGGGCCCTAATCACCCTACAGATCCTTTCCAGGTGGAATGGAGATTTGCCTCCTCAGGGCTGTCAGTACACATATGGCAGCGGGGTCCTGAGGGTATGACGAGGCCTGTTGGTTTTTACTCCCGTGGCTTTAAAGATGCTGAAGAAAAGGTACACTACCTGGGAGAAAGGATTGTTTGTGGTTAGCTTAGCTCTCATAGAAGTGGAGAAGATTGCACGACAACAACCAATTGTTTTGAGAGGCCCTTTCAAAGTTATTAAGGCAGTCTCTACTGGGACCCCCCCCACCTGACGGGGTGGCCCAGAGGGCCTCAGTAAGGAAGTGGTATGCTCAGATTGAACATTATTGTAGCGTCTTCTCAGTAACTGAAGGAGCTGTAAAAAATCTGGCAATCCAAGAGACTGAAAACTTGAGTAGCAGCCAGGACAAACCTCCCTCAGTCATTAAAGTAGCCCCTCCTTTTTCCCCCGAACAGTCAGCAAATTCTTGGTTTACGGATGCTTCTGCCAAGCGAGAAGGAAAGGTGTGGAAGTACAAGGCTGTAGCCCTCCACACCTCCTCAGGTGAACGAATTATCACAGAGGGGGAAGGCAGCGCCCAAGTTGGCGAGCTGATAGCTGTTTGGAGTGTTTTCCAACGTGAGGCACAGAATACTTCTCTTGTCTGTATCTACACCGATTCCTATGCTGTGTTTAAGGGATGTACTGAGTGGCTTCCTTTTTGGCAGCAAAATGACTGGGAAGTTAACAGAATCCCAGTATGGCAAAAGGAAAAGTGGCAAGAAATTCTAAATATTGCAAGTCAAGGGAATTTTGCCGTGGGGTGGGTAGCCTCTCACCAGACAGATGGAAATCCAGCAGGAGAGTGGAACAATAAAGCTGATGAATTAGCAAGACTAAGTCCTTTAAAAAAGGATCAGATTACAGAGGACTGGGAGCACTTCTTAGAATGGTTGCATGTAAAAAGACAACACACAGGTGCAAAAGATTTGTACAAAGAAGCCCTTGCTTGCGGTTGGCCTGTTACTAGAGAAATGTGTAAAACATGCATATCAGCCTGTGAACAATGCCGCAGACGGCTAGAAAGACACCCTTTGGAAGATGACCCTCTGCATTTAAGAAAGGGTAAAGGCTTATGGGATGCATGGCAGGTAGATTATATTGGCCCCTTTACAAAGTCAGGAGGTAAACACTTTGTGCTGGTAGGAGTAGAGATTATATCTGGGTTAGTCCAGGCCGATGCCTTTAAAAGAGCTACAGGAGATAACACTGTCAAAGCATTGCAGGGATGGTTTGGAACTTTCCCAAATCCCCAAGAAATTCAATCTGATAATGGGTCTCACTTAACTGCCAAAGTTGTACAGGACTGGGCAAAAAGTGAAGGGATAAAATGGACTTTCCACACCCCTTACTACACTCCAGCTAACAGCATTGTAGAAAGGACCAATGGTCTCTTGAAACGACTTCTGAAACCACAGGAGGGAAATTGGGATGTTTGGCTATGGGAAGCTGTGAAAGGTGTGAATGATAGATGGGGGGGTAAACGGGTGTCCTAAAATCACTGCCTTTTTCCCAACAGCTCCAAGTATAATTCCTTCATTACAGGGACCTAATGATCCTAAGAATCCTGCACACTACCCTGGACAACCTGTTTTAGTAGACCTCCCTACTGTAGGAGAAGTACCACTACTGCTAAAAAGTCCTCTTAATAAAGATGCATGGGTAGCCTCTGATGCCCTAGGGAGAGAGTATCGGATACATACATGCTGGATAATTCCATCATTCTAACTTTCTGCCTTTGGTGGCAGGCTCTCTTTGTGTTTGCTTTTCACAGAAGAACTCCGAGGGACATGAAGAATCAGTCATGGTCCCTTAAACAAGTCAAATTGCTGATGCAAAACAATGTCTCAGAAGTTCAGCCAGCTTGTTCACCTTTTCTGCAAACTTCCTTCAAGGGGTGGACAACCTGGCTGTGAAAGGGAACCCTTCTAAGAAACGAACGCAAAGGGACATAACCGATTGTCGCGGGTTGGGTTTGTAACCGGGCAGAAACACCAATTTAGTGTAGTGGTTTGGTCTAAAATACTCATTACTGTTTATCTTCTGTGAGATAAGAATTAGGAGAAGCTCAAAGCAGGCACCAACTTGAATGAATATAAAGAAGTTTATTAACAGACCTAAAAGAAGAAAAGGAAAGAAAAAAAAAAGAAAAAATTATACCACCTTCAGAACTCTCCTCCTCCCCCCACCTTCCTCCCTTCTCCCACTGACAATGTAAAGACAACCCTTAAGATGTTCAGTCTGTTTACCACTTCCATAATAACCTTGTTCAGTCCATTTAGAAAGAAAAGTCTCTTTTTGCTCGTGCTATGAAAACAGTATCACACCGAGACAGCCACTCACTTCCAAATATTGTTCAGTCCATTTAGGAAGAGGAGTCTCTCTGCTCGCAATGTGAGTCCCTTCCCCCGACTTGCAGCTTTTCCTGCAACTGCTTTCGAGGGTCCACTCTTGAAAGTTTTTTGGGGTACAATTTTAAGGTTGAGCTGTTCAGAAACAAAGAAACAGAGGCCCTTCTCCTTCCCTGGGAGCAAAGGGTCTTCCTCATCTTCATCATTAGAACTATCTCTGGAAGCATCTCTAGGAATTGAGGTTTTTCTCCTTTCCTCTTTGGAGCAAAAGTCCTCATCTAGTTCATCTGGTTCATCTCTCTCTCTGTCCAAACTTCTCATGAAATTACAGCTGCGGCAGCATCTGCCTATTGCTTATGAGTTGAACACTCCACCCCCCATATATTCATGAAATTACAACGGGATACTCTGATATATCATAGATTCACAACCGACTTTCAGCTTTAGGCATCTCCTCTCTCTCTTCCCTCAGGTTTTCAGCTCTTCACAGCAATAAAAGGGTTAATCTCACCTCGGCCTTGCAGCTGGAATGTGGCTTATCGCTGTTGGTCACCTGACCTCTGCTGGACAGAGGTGCCGCTTTGCTGAATCTCGGCCGCAGTGGAGAGGGGGGGTTCCGAGCCTCTCTGGCCACCCACGGCAAGGCAGTGGGGGGGGGGGTTCCATGGCTGGAACAGGCCCATGGCTCCAGGCTGGCTGTGGCCCGGCCCGGCCTGGCCCAAGCAGGGCCTGGCCGGGCCTGCTGGCCCCCGCACAGGGCCTGCAGCCACCTGTCCCAGCGCCGGAAATGAGAGAGAGCTTGGGGGGGAGTTTGTCTATTCTTAAGTGTGTATCACAGAGGCGGTCACAACTTTAAGTGGCTTAAAGAATTGTCCATATTCAAACTGGCCAGCTGATAGGTTCTATCAGGTCCCAGAGGAAGCTGTAAGCACCCCTTAGCAAGGATATCCCTTCCAGGACTATGCTTGCTAACCTATGACATTCTCCACCCCTCGCCTCTGTGAAGACACATTTAAGAATTATTATCAAAATTACATTCAACTTCTGCTATATTCCACCCCTAGATAGTTCAGTACAATTACAATATAAGTTTCTCACTATCATGCTACTTAACTTATGACCTAATACTTGCTTTGCATTTCTCCTAATTCTTATCTCACAGAAGATAAACAGTAATGAGTATTTTAGACCAAACCACTACACCGATGTTGTGGGAACAGGATTGGGAATCTTAAATAGTATTGATTCAGAAGTACTAATGAATAAATTGGCTGCCACAACTACAGATTTGACTAAAATACAACAACCACTGCAGTCATCCCTATTAGCCTTGGGAAGCCATCAGTGGTTGTTATCAAACATATTACCAAATTGGGAAAAGGTAAATGTGAATGACCACAAATTAATAATTGACGCACTCGATGCTACACAAAGCAACATTTCTTTGGCTCTCAGCTGCATCCAGGCTCAATTATGGATGCAGTCAGTTGCTGCCTCAATTTTAAGAGAAGGCGAAGAAGGCACTTTTCCTACTGAAATTCGGAAAACAATCTGGGACAGTGCCACTGATTTTGAAAGAGAATTCCAATCCTGGTGGAACTTAGTAAATTTTACCTACGATCCCATCACAAACACAGCCACAGCCTTTGTACTGACCATACGCAATGCTTCAGTGCATTTGATATTCCCTGTCATTGCATTAGGGCTGAACCATGATGGAGCTGTTCTCTATCCTTTCGAGCATAGAGAATGGGCCCGTCAAATTGGTGAGAAGTGGCAAACCGTTAATTTAGAAACTTGTATTGTCCGAGAACAACAAGGGTTCATCTGTGAAAGTAATGCAATTAGAGCTCAAGACATTTGTTTAGATACAGAACAAAATATCTGTCATTTTGAAATTCATCCTAACAAGATTCCTGAAACAGTGCTTGTCTATATAGGTAATGGATGTGCATGCTTAAGAACTGCTTCTGATAAAGTATTTGTAGAAAATTTAGTAGTAGATACAAAAAATCATTCAAATTTTTGTGTTTGTAACTTTACTAAAATCATAGGATGTGATTTTTCATATTTAGCCCCAGTTACTTCTTATCACCTTTTACAGTCCAATTACACACTGATCCACCAATTATTGCCTACCCCCATTGGGATGAACCTTACTTTGGTAAAGCAATTGTTGCTTCACCAAGATTTAATTGAAATTTTAGAAAAGATCAAGAAAAATGGACAGAAAACCTTGGTAACTGTTCATCACAATGTGAAAGAAATACATCGTGTTCTAGAAAGGGTAAAGAAAGATGTTGAACACAGGTGGTGGGATACTCTTTTTGGGTGGTCACCTACTGCTACAGGTGTCCTGAACAAATTGTGTCATCCCATCATTGTTCTCTTGATTTTGGTTTTGATTGGTTTTGCTTTATCAGCAGTCTTATACATCATGAATTGGAGAATGATGAAACGGGTAACACAGCTGACATCTATAATAGATGCCCACAATTTGGCCAATACCCCATCCACTGTAGACATACCCAAGGTTATTGACATGAGACGAACTACACGAGTATTAAAATAAGATGTGATAAGAAATTAGAGGTATTTTGATTAAAAAATTATATGTGTATTCTGATTTAAAATTATTTATTTCCTTCTTTTTTGTTTCCTTCTTTTTCTTTTCTTTTCTTTCCCTTCCTTTCTTATGTTCTCTACCCCTTTTCTGGGATATGCTACCAACATTGACGAGTCCTGAAGACTTTGCAATAACACTACAAAATCGTGCAGATAGAGCTCTCCTGACAACAATCGTGAGTCACGGGGTGGTGTAAGAGTCGGTCCAAAGATCCCTCATCTGCCTCACGATCATCGCCGAGGACAGAGACTGAACACAGGAGTCCTGGCCCTGCTGAGGTGGGATGTCTGCCAAGTGTTGCCTACGGGTGTGCCCGCTGGGAACTGGTACACATTCCTGAGGAAAATTAGCACAGGTCGCAATGGACTGCACCGTTCTTGCTGCCCAAGCGGGAAGGACTGCGCTGAAGTGGAAAGGAACGACCTGTCCTGCACACCTGTCCTGCACACCTGTCTTGTGCGTCTGTCCTGTACCTGTTTCCCAAAGCAAAGGACCCCATAACAATAGCTGTAGATTTCCCAACCTCTTGGCCAGTTGCCCCTCGCTTCTGAAAAGGACTATAAAGGGACTTTCTAAAATAATCAAGTCGGAGATCTCCCCACGGAAAGAAGACGAATCTATTGGCAGAAGACCACGAGGACTTCGTCTCATTCGTTGGTAGCTATTGCCCCCTCTTTTTCTTCCTCTCTACTTTGTGTTTCTTTCTCTCTCTCTCTCTTTCTCTCTTCTATTGCATTACTGTGTTGTGGGCACTTAATAAAGGTGCACTGTTTTGATTAAAACTGAAATCTTTTGTGTCCCTTTACACTCTGAGATCGATAAACGAACCATCATGACCCCCGCTTGCATTAGCAGATAGTGACAAGCCCCTGACTCCCTACCCCTCCACTGCCGCAAAGAGTGAGACAGTTCCTGATCAACATTTGCCTGGAACAAGTTTTAAAACCAATGAACCAATTTCAATTAAAAGCAAATGGGGTGATTTTGAAACAGATGGTTCTCACGGGGAGGGTGGTAGAAGAAGGGGCAGGATAGCCTGAGAAGCTATGAGAGCAGTTAGTCCTGTCGCTAAACACACAAGGTCCAAAACAGATAAAGAGGGGGAAGAAGAACTTGTATTAGAAGCACCTCTGAGACAGGCTGTGGGAAATCAAGGAGTTATTTATATAAAAGCACCATTTTCTCTCGGAGAATTACAGCAGTGGAAAAACTCAATTGGGAAGTACAGGGACAACCCAGAGAGAGTAGCTATGCATGTAGAAATGGCCATAAAAATCCCAAAACCCAGATTGGGGTGATCTAAATGTTATGCTAGATGAATTATTGGGTAAAACAGAGAGAGAAATGGTTAACAAAGCTGCTATATCTGCTATAGAAACTCAAATTGCAACTGGGAGTCTTCAAGGGTCAGTTAATGATATCTATCCCCTAGCGAACCCTAACTGGGATCCTAATGTCCCAGAACAGATGGAAAAGCTAAAGCGATACCAAAAATAGGTGGTTGTTGGGTTAAAATGTGCCTTTCCTAAAGCAGTGAATTGGGCTAGGTTGTATGAGATCAAACAAAATCCAAATGAGACCCCCACAGAGTTTCTAAATAGGCTTAAAGAGGCTGCACAAAAATACACTGCCTTAGACCCTGACTCACCTGAGCAGCAGATCCACCTGGCTTACCTGTTTATAGGTCAATCTGCTAATGACATAAAGAGAAAGCTGCAAAAGATAGATGGGCCACCGGATATAAGTAAATTGTTGACTGTAGCCTGGAAGGTATACCAGAACAGGGACTTAGCAGACAAAGATAAACATCATAACCCCCACTACAAGAAGAAGTATGATAAGGAAAAGTCATCTGACACATCAAAAAGGAGTTCCCCTTTTCCCCTATCTGAGGACCAATGCGCAATTTGCAAAAAACGGGGGCACTGGAAAAATGAGTGTCTATCATGAGCAGAAAAGAAGCCCCCAGTTTCGGAACTAACTTTAAATACGGACTGACGGGGACCGAAGGTAACTACCCCAGCAGAGCCTTCGGTTGTAGCTAAGCTGGGGAATGATGATGTTGAATTTTTGGTTGATACAGGGGCAACGTATTCTGTGTTAAATACTTTAAAAGGTAAACTGAGTCAAGACACTGTGGATGTGATTGGAGCTACAGGGGTAAGTGAAGCAAGGCCTTTTTTCCAACCTTTAAAATTTAAATTGGGAAAACACTGGCTCACTCACCAGTTCCTGTATATGCCAAATTCCCCAATGCCATTATTGGGCAGAGATTTATTGGAAAAATTGGAAGCAGAAATTAAGTTTTCCAAGGAAGGGGGAGTGAAAGTTATAATCCCAGAATCTAAAATTCTCGAAGCAGCTTCTATACTTGTACAGGAATGCCATGGAAAAATTCCCAAAGGAGTTGAAGAGGCTGTCATTCAAATAGTGTGGGCCAATGATCGTCCTGGGAGATATAAAAAAGCTGAACCTGTGAGTATCATACTCAAAGCAGGGGCTACACCAGTAAGACAAAAACAATATCCTCTGAAATTAGAAGCTCGTAAGGGATTAGTACCTGTGATTGAAAAGTTTCTCAAATTTGGGTTGTTAGTGGAGTGTGAATCCAGGTACAACACACCAATCTTGCCAGTAAAGAAAGCTGATGGTAAAAGCTACAGGTTGGTACAGGATTTGAAGAAAATTAACAAGATAACAGAGGACATACACCCAGTGGTAGCGAATCCTTACACACTTTTGACAACACGAACCAATGAATTATGGTGGTTCACTGTTTTAGATCTCAAGGATGCCTTTTTCTGCATTCCTGTGCATAAGAATAGCCAAGAACTCTTTGCTTTTGAGTGGGAGAATCCTGAAACAGGGAGAAAGACCCAGCTCACCTGGACAGTTTTACCACAAGGATTCAAAAACAGCCCGACCATATTCGGAAACCAGCTGGCAAAGGAGCTTGAGGACTGGAGGAAACAAGAACCAGGAGGAGCAATTCTCCAGTATGTTGATGACATCTTGATAGCAGCCAAGACACGAGATGACTGCATCAAGCTCACTGTAAGTCTGTTGAACTTTTTGGGCCAAAGTGGGTATCGGGTCTCGAAAGAGAAGGCACAGGTTGCCAGGGAAGCAGTAGTATACCTGGGCCTGGAAATTTTCCGTGGACATTGACAACTCAGCAGAGAACGGAAGGAAGCCCACTGTCGACTTCCAGAGCCCCATACCGTAAGGGAGATGCAGGCCTTCCTGAGAATGGTAGGTTGGTGTCGGCTGTGGATATCAAACTACGGTATACTGGTGAGACCTTTATATGAGGTCCTTAAAGCAGCTGAAAAGGGGACAATTATGTGGACAGAGAATGCCAGGGCTGCATTTAAACAGCTGAAACATTCCTTGATGTCAGCCCCAGCTTTGGGGCTGCTGGACTTGACTAAACCTTTTGAACTCTTTACACATGAGCGACTGAATGTTGCTCTGGGGATACTGGCACAGCACCTTGGAGACCAGCAAAGAGCTGTGGCCTATTTCTCAAAACAACTAGACAATGTAGCCCAGGGTTGGCCAGGATGCTTGAAAGCTGTGGCAGCAACAGTCCTTCTGATACAGGAGGCCCGTAAATTCACCCTTGGGCAGCACATTGTCGTGTATGTACCCCATGCAGTGATAAATGGGCTGGAGCAAAAGGGGGGACACTGGCTCTCCCCTAGCAGGATGCTCAAATACCAGTCTGTGTTGTTAGAACAGGACGATGTTACTCTAAAGACAACTTCTGTGGTAAACCCTGAGATGTTTTTATCATCCACGTTACTTGACAGTGCGCCTGGGAATGATTGTTTGCAGACAATAGAGGAAACTTATTCCAGCAGACCAGACCTGAAAGATGTTCCTTTGAAAGATCCAGACTGGGAATTGTACACTGGTGGGAGCAGCTTCATGAGAAACGGTAGGAGGATGACCGGTTATGCCGTAACCACCTCAGATAAAATCATTGAGGCAAAAACCTTGCCTCCAGATGTATCATCACAGAAAGCCGAACTCATTGCACTAACGAGAGCTCTAGAACTGAGCGAGGGGAAGAAGGTGAACATATGGACTGATTCCAAATATGCCTTCAGTGTTGTTCATGCCCACGGAGCTATTTGGAAGGAACGTGGCCTGCTGACTGCTCAAGGTAATGAAGTTAAGCATGCAAAACAGATTCTTGCACTTTTACAGAGCATTTGGAAGCCTATGGAAGTGGATATCATGCACTGCAAGGGTCATCAAAAAGGGAAAACAGCCTACGAACTGGGAAATTGTTTTGCTGGCGAAACGGCAAAAGGAACTGCAGAAAAAGGCATTTTTGCAGTGGTACCACAGAAAGAGATAGATTTGTCATCATTTACCCCAAAATACAATCAGAGGGATCACAAATTAATTAAGTTCCTTAAGGCTGAAATCAAAGAAGGTGGGTGGGCTGTTACCCCAGTAGGACAAGTTGTAGTTCCACCCCTGATCCTTCAGGAAATAGCCCAACAAGACCATGAAAGTACCCACTGGGGAACAGAAAATCTTTTAAAACATTTGAGGAAAGTAGTGATAGGGAGAGGAATGACTGATATTGCACAATCTATAACAAGCAAGTGTGAAACCTGCTGTAAAAACAACCCTGACACAAGCAAGAGAGTTGTGTTAGGAGTGACAAGAACAGGAGATCTCCCGGGAGATTATTGGCAAATAGATTTTGCTGAGATGCCATGCAAAGAGGGATGCAGGTATATACTGGTACTGGTTGACACCTTCAGTGGATGGCCTGAGGCTTTCCCCTGTCGCATCAACACAGCAAAAGAAGTAGTGAAAGCTTTGCTCAATCATATAATACCAAGATTTGGGGTTCCTTTGATAATGTCATCAGATAGGCGACCAGATTTTGTTGCAACAGTGGTTGGGGAAGTTAGCAGGATTTTGGGACTTACCTGGGACCTGCACACACCATACAGGCCCCAGGCAAGTGCCAAAGTTGAACGCATGAACAGGACCCTCAAAACCCAGATTTGAAAGATTTGTCAAGAGACATCCATGACGTGGGTTCAAGCCCTGCCTATAGCCTTGCTGAGAGTCCGCATACAGCCAAGGCAAAGGGACAACATCAGTCCCTATGAAATATTATATGGCAGGCCATACCAGGTTCCACACATGCCAGGGGAAATTCATATGAGAAAACAAAATGATTTGCAGAAATATTTAATGGCTCTGAGTTCCACTTTTCAGAAGCTCCAGAGATTTGTCATGTTATCCAAACCAATAGGATTGGACACACCCGCTCATCCATTCCAGCCTGGAGACTGGGTCTACATCAAGTGGTGGGACAGCGACCCCTTGCAAGCCAAGTGGAAGGGACCATTCCAAGTTTAGCTGACCACTTTTACTGCGGTCAAGGTTGCAGGCAAGGGACCGTGGATTCATTACTCCAGGGTGAAGAAAGCTTCTGCTCCCAAAATCACCAAGAAGACAGAGACTGATACCAATCAGAAAGATGCAGTCTAAACTGTTTTTTTCATGTTTGCTGTTTGCCCAACTGGTAACCATGGTTCAGGGTTCACCCCATGATTTGCATAAGACTGTGGTCCAAAATGTGTCCAAAATTCTTAATAAGAGCGATTGCTGGATCTGTACTCAGTTACCACCCCTAGATGGGAAGGGTCACTGGCCATTGATTGGCATTTTAATGGAAGAAAACCGCACTGACACGTGGGAACCAATTAATAGCACCCTTCTGCCTCCCATTACCCTGAGTGGCCTGGTAGAGTGTGCAAACTCTAAGGTTCCTTGTGCAATTGTAAATGCCACAGGAAAAGCTGTTCTTCCTTCATATTGTCATCAGACCTATTTCAGGGAAATAATAGACCCAAGAATTGCAGCAAAGATGAAATTGACAGGGTGGAGACTGGCTCAGCCATTTGGGATGGGGTTGTATTGGATATGTGGTAATAAGGCCTGGAAAGTTATGCCCGTGAACAAAGACCAGGCTTGTGCTATTGGGGCTGTGGTCCCAAATATAACAATATTTGACCATCTTGAAAAACCACATGAGAGGAGAAAAAGATCTCTTAATCCCCTCATTGAACGTCCCACACTTTTCCATAGCATAATCAGAGCCCTTATACCCGCTTATGGAGTAGTTGAACTGGAGAGAGCAATTGTAAACATCTCGGCTGTCATTGAACATATTGAGCAGCATACTGCAGATGCAATTTCAGCCTTACAGGAGGAAGTTGACAGTCTGTCCCGTGCAGTTATGCAAAACAGGATAGCTCTCAATTTCATACTTGCTGCACAAGGAGGTGTATGTGCTATTGTCAATACCACCTGTTGTTCTTATGTGGACCAAAATGGAAGAATTAAGAAAGATTTGAATGAAATTTGGAAGGGAACTCAAATTCTACATGAGGTAGCTTCTAGAAATAACACTTTAAAATTTGATCATATTTTTGATACCCTCACCTCATGGTTACCAAACTGGGCCTGGGTAAAAGAAATATTCATAATAGCTGTAATTGTAGTTATTATCTGTGTAATTTCCTGTGGAGCAGCCGGTTGTGTAAACCGGTTCTGCGGGTAAAGAATAGAGTAGAATAGAGACTAGAAAAAGTAGAGTTTTGTTAGTCTCTAAAAGGGGGGAAATGATGCCATGAAGATTTTTTGCCTTTTCTTTCATACCCCTGTTATACCTTTTTTACAACTTCTGTATTCCTAGTGCTTTTTCCCTACATTCTTGGACTTGTTTGTCAAGCTAAGAGACTAAACATTTTAGAAGCTTCGTAGCTAGGGATCAGTGTACCCTAGACCCCAAGGTCCTCTCCAGAACACATTTTGTAAACTAAGATAGAACCATCCAGGGGAAGGCTCCTTGGGGAGGGGGGCTCACCTGAGCCTCTCATTGGGGAATCTTTGATAGATATGTTAATTAGTAAAACTTATAATGTTTTACCCGATCTTTTGGAGGGACATATTTCGGCAGGGTGCATTTCGATGCATATGACCTGGACATGTGCACCTAAGGATCCTTAAAATAAATACCAAGGTAAAATCCCTTTTCCCTTTCTAACCGTGTATGACTCTTGATTTTAAGACCAGGAAAAGGCATCAGAACCCAGAAAGATTTGAAATATACCCCAAAACTTGATTAAAACCAAACGAGGTTAGATGTTGGTGCCAAAAAATTGATGCATTTTATTTAATAGAAATGAACACAAAGAGAAAGAATAAGAAAGTAAATAGAAAAAGAGGTGTGCGTGCGTGGGGGAACAGGGAGAGAGTGACAGGAGTTAGGTAGAAACCTATCACCCTTCCGAGGGTCCCAATGACGTCTCGTTGCTCGCCTCCATCTGGTCTTCTTGGTGATGAGGGTCCCCCGCTGCCGAAAAGTATAGAATCCCACTGATTAATATATGTTTGGGCCAGGTGGGAACGCCCACATGCCTCCCCTGGGGAGGGCAAGTTTGACACTGTCCTTTGCAACACTGTGGATTTGTTGCATCACATGAAGTGCTCTGGTGCAGGGTCTGGGGACCCCTTTGGGGGGCCTTTGATGGGCCATGACACCCCTTCTGCTGTCCTTCATGTGGATGCAGCTTTTCCCCGGGTGAAGGGGCCCCTGCAGCTGGGCCGGTCTGCACAGTGGAGGATGGGTGTTAACTGCCTTGGACCAGAGGCTTTTTCATTGCACACCCAAAACCTCTCCTCCCTCCACCCTTGGGTGTGAGGGTCTGTTCGAGCCTGGCAGAAGATAAGCCTGGGGCTGTGGTCTCCACCCTGAAGGTACTAGGCTTGATCCCTCTTTGAATGTATTCTTCTTCCCCCAGCCCAGACCTGAGTCACTTTATCTTATCTCCATCAAGGAGCAGTGCAGGGCCCCATTCAGGATGTGGTGGTCTTCAGCTTCTGTTTTTATACAGTTTTGCTATAATAGACAAAAGTCCTTCATGAAGCTGTTTAAGCCATAAATTATAACATTTCAATCTCCAACAGATGTCAAGCTAATTTGGGACTAGGAGTGATACCAAAAGGGTTAATTCAATTTCTACTGTGCCTGTGAACTTTTAGCAGAGAAACAAGGCATACTGAATCTGCTTTCCTACCAAGGATGGTTGGAAGATAAGGGGGAGACATCTGGCTCAAGAATGCAGGCACAGACAAGAAAAGGACTGAATCTGGGAACTTGGGAGGGTTTCATGGTAATGGATAAATTGTAATATGCAGTAGTTACTGTATATAAGCAATACACTTGTAAAATCATGTGCACGCAAGGTTAGGAGTTATCCCCCATGCCACCTCAGGCCTGTAATAAATGATGCTCTTCTTAACTCTAAATTTGTGTTAAGGACTCTTTTTCCGTTTTTTTTTTTGAGATTTAGTGACCGTTATTGCCGAGCCAGCCAGGAGATTGACCTTTGAGCCTTAGCGGATCTGTGGTTGACAGGCCTCCAGCTAGCACCGAGGAATTCTCAGGAGAGACCTTCCATTATGGACCATCAAGAGGCTCAAGGCAAGATCCCTGGAGTAAGTAAAGATATCATTTAAATTACTTAAATCTTGTAGAATAAGGGAGTTAGAGTTTCCCCATCTGGGGTTTGAGTCCTTGAGAAGTATTGGGGGTTAAAGTCCCCAGGAAGGGAAGCATTAGGGGGTTCAAGTCCTCTCTGGATCAGGAAACTTAAAGTAGTGTTATATCTGTCCGAACTTGTAGTTTTGGGAAAGAGAGATAAAGAGCGAAAAAATTTGTCATTTTGTGCCACCATGAACACTATATGCCCCTCCCCCAGTTGTGCAGTCCAGCAGTGTGTGGCTGCCACCATCTTGGCTTGGGCAGAAGAAGGAAGAAAGAAAAAAACAAAACAGGCTTAGTTTAAAGTACCGGAGCCTGGCCCTGGCCTTGTCTGGAGCTGCTTTTATGGTGGAGGTTTTTCAACTGTTTTTCATTCTTTGCATTCTTGAACTCTGATAGGGGATGTTTGTGTATGAGTGGTGTGTGTTGATTTCAGTTTTCTGGCATATTAACACGGGGACACCCGTGGTATGAAATTCATTTGCTGAGAGAGTGTTGAAGCGTGATTGAGTGTTTGCTGGGGTTTTGGAGTGCTATTGAATGTTGCCTTATTTTTGCATGCGTGTTTGAAGTCATGTTTGTGGACTTGAAACGCCCTCTTGTGTCGGTTTTAGTGATTGCAGTCTTGGCAGTCCCCCTTCTCTCTCCTCCCCCACCCTCCTCCCCCTGGTTACAACCTGGAAACCATTACACATCTCTGAGGTAATTGTATTCGCTTGTATATTTATAATACTGAATATGGGGGTAGTTTCTTCTAAAACTAAAGTGGGAGATGATATTCCAAATTCTCCATTGAAATGTATATTGAACCACTGGAAAAAGGATGGGAGGAGACTTGGGTCCAGGATGGTCCAGTGTGTGTGCTCTGGGTGCATTGTGTCTGTGCTGTGTGTGTCTCTGTGTACGTGTGTCTATTATTGTTTGTGTGGACACTATATGTCTGTTAGGGAGGCAGTGCTAATAACAGCCCAGAAAGGGGGTGCAATTTGATCATAAAACAGTGGGCAAAAAGAAAAGTGACCTTTTAATAGATACTGGAGATACTTATTTGGTATTAAATAAAAAACAAGGAAAATTAAGCCAGGAAACTGTAAATGTTGTTGGTGCAACAGGGAAAGCAGAAAAACGAACATTCTTTAATCCCATTAATTTTAAATTTGGCAAACAATGGATAACACACCAATTTTTGTATATGCCAGAGTGTCTGATTCCTCTTTTGGGAAGAGACCTGCTAAGTAAATTGGAGGCTCAGATTATATTTAAAGATGGAGAAATACAATTATTGGTACCTGAGACTAAAGCCATTGAGGCAAGAACTTTTATGTTGTAGGGAATACCAGAACCAGACGATTCTGGAGGAATACCAGAAGCCATAGAAAATGCAGTAGTGCCCTTGGTTTGGGCCAGGGGAACTCCAGGATGTTCCTGACGAGCTCAGCCTGTAAGCATTACCCTAAAACCTGGATCAAAACTGGTAAGGCAGAAACAATATCCTTAAAAACTAGAAGCTAGAAGGGGAATCAAGAGTCTAATAGAGAATTTCAGGGAATTTGGATTGTTGATATAATGTGAATCAGAATATAACACTACCCTTTTTGCCAGTTAAAAAGCCTGGGATGAACAAGTACAGGTTAGTACAGGGCCTACAAGCAATCGATCAAAGAGTTCAGATAATCCACCCTGTTGTAGCAAATTCTTATACCCTGTTAACAGCCCTTATGGAATATCACCAATGGTTTACAGTGATAGATTTGAAGGATGCCTTCTTTTGCATACTGTTATGAACTGTTTTAAACACAGAAGAGTGAAGAAAACTGTCTCTGTGAATAAAATGGATTGAACCCAGAAATGTTTGAAATATACCCCAGAACTTGATTAAAACCAAACAAGGTTAGATGATGATACAAAAAAATATTGATATATTTTATTTAATAGTAAAAGAGGCAAAGAGAAAGAAAGAGAAAAGAAAGAGAGAAAGAAAATTTTAAAAAGAGGGGTGTGAGGGGGGACAGGGAGAGTGACAGGGATTAGGTAGAAACATATCACCCTTCCATGGATCTCAACATCTCATTGTTTCCCTTCATCTGGTCTTCTTGGTGGTGAGGGTCCCCTACGCTGAAAAGTATAGAATCCAGTGGATTAATATACATTTGGGCCAGGTGGGAACGCCCAGGTGCCTCCCCTGGGGAGGGTAAGTTTGACACTCCCTTGCGACACTGTGGATCTGTTGCATCATTTCTCATCACATGCAGTGCTCTGGTGCAGGGTCTGGGGACCCCTTTGGGGGGGGCCTTTGATGGGTCATGACACCCCTTCTGCTGTCCTTCATGTGGATGTCCTGTAGATGTGTCTTTCCAAGGGTAGGGACCCAGCAGCTGAGGTGGTCTGCACAGCGAAGGATGGGCGTTAGTTGCCTCGGACCAGAGTCTTTTTTTACCACACACCCAAACCCTCTCTTCCTCCCCCCTTTGGTGTAGGGGTCTGTTCGAGCCTGGCAGAAGATAAGCCTGGGGCTGTGGTCTCCACCCTGAAGGTACTAGGCTTGATCCCTCTTTGAATGTATCCTTCTTCCCCCAGCCCAGACCTGAGTCACTTTATCTTATCTCTATGAACTTGCAGTCCAGGGCCTCAGTCAGGAGGCCCATCCAGGGTGTGGTGGTCTTCCATGCAGCTTTTATTATACAGTTTTGCTATAATAGACAAAAGTCCTTCATAAAGATGTTTAAGCCATAAATTACAACATTTCAATCTCCAACATATACATCTGGATGAGCAGAGTCAGAGCATTTTTGCCTTTGAATGGGAAAATCCCCAAACTGGCTGGAAGACTCAGCTTACCTGTACTGTATTACCACAAGGATTTTTAAAAAGTCCAATGATTTTTGAGAATCAATTGGCAAAAGAATCAAAGAATTGGAAAAGGGAGAATCCTGAAGGGTTGGTCCTGCAGTATGTTGATGACATCTTACTAGCAACTGAAACCAATGAAAAGTGCATGGAATTGACTCTCAGCCTTCTAAATTTCCTAGGCCAAGGAGGCTACAAAGTATCTCGGGAAAAAGCTCAAATCATGAAGCAGCAGGTTACCTACCTAGGGTCTGAAATAATTCCAGGACAGCAGAAATTTGGAACAGACAGAAAAGAGGCCATCTGCCAGGTTCCCCAAGCTGCAACTGCCCGATATTTAAGAGCATTCTTGTGAGGGATGGTGTAGATTGTGGGTCTTGAATTTTGGACTTTTAGTTAAACCGTTATATGAGCCTTTAAAGGAAGGACCTTTGATTTGGACTCCTGAGAGTGAACATGTGTTCTGTAACTTAAAAATAGCCCTGATGTCTGCCCCTGCCTTAGGACTTCCAGATTTAACAAAGCCCTTTGAGCTTTTTGTGCACAAATGACAGCACCTTGCCCTTGGAGTTCTGGCTCAGAAGGTAGGAGACTTTGAGAGTCCTGTGGGACACTTTTCAAAACAACTTGACAATGTCAGCCAGGGATGGTCTGGATGCCTGCGAGCTGTAGCAGCAACTGTTCTCCTCATCCAAGAGGCCAGGAAATTGACTTTGGAACAAAAGATAGTAGTGTACACTCCACACGCTGTAACCACTCTATTAGGCCAAAAAGGAGGGGGCATTGGCTTTCGCCGAGTTGTATGCTGTTGCTGCCTGCCCCTGAGGTGCAGCCAGGCCCAAGACTGGTCAGACAAGCCAGGACCTGTCCCTGCCATGTGCTCTCAATCCCCTTTGTTCTAAGTGCAGGTAAAACTGAAAGTAACTCGGATTCCACCGAAACAGAGTCCGATTGGCTGGTTACCCTGGGTCCACCCCTAGTTCTCCCCTTTCCCTTCCCCTGGATAAAAGACAGCGGGCTCTGCCCTCTCTTGCTCTGGCTACCCTTCTGCTAACAGCTTGTGTTTGTCTCTCTCGGACTGAGCGCGATCTATTAGCAGGATTAAAGCATAGAGCAAGGGCTCTAGGTATTAGCTTTGCAGCTACCCCTTGCCGCTTTTGGAGCTACTGAAGTGCTAGATCGCCCGTGCAGTCTCTCTAGGCAGCTCGGGGCTTTCTAAGGCATTGAACTGAGAGCCTAGCCGGCTAAGTGTGCTGTGAGTATTTCCACATTTGGTACCCAACATGCTATCTCTGAACCTCGGTTCTTGAGAGACTTTCAGGGTGTCCCGGAAAACCATGTGTCTGCTGGAGTTATCCCTGTGCATGCTGTGCCAGTGCGTTTATAGCCCAGCTGTTACTTTCTGTGTAACAGCGAGCTCAAAGCTTCAGCCTACCCTTCCCCCACACCATGTGGCAAGGGAACGGCTGATAAAGCAGGAGACCCACGTCACTTATTTTTTTCTCCGGACCTGCTTTCCTGTGGTGAATCCAGAATTCTGGTGAGTATTTCCCCGCTGGTTTGGGGGGCTTGTGTCTTAAGCTGATTTCAGTGCAAATTTTCTCTTTTTTTCTTCTTTTTTTGCAATTTGGGGCTGAGGTTTGTGGTGTTGCTTTCATAATGGGATCTGAAGTTTCTGCACACCACAGAGAAATATACTACCAAGTTAAAAGCTACCTTTCTTGTACTGGGCATAAATACCCTAAAAATCTACTTCAATCTTTTATTCGCTGGCTTTTTCAGTACTTTCCTAATCTAACCTCCAAGGACATGAGATCTTCTGAATTTTGGGATAGTGTGGGGAGGAAACTCTCCTCACTCAGACGATCGGGAGATGAAACAGTTTCAAAATTTTTTCCTCTCCTGGTACTAAGTTATACTTTGACGGAGAAAAACGCAGTACATGAAAAGCCACTGCAAAACCCCCTGTTAATTCCCTTATACCCTCTTCAAACCCCTGTGCCCCTGACCCCTCTTCCCCTACGCTGGAAAACACGGCTAGAGCAACCTGCTTTTTAGCACAAGAGAGCTATCGACCTCCTGGTTCAGCTGTGTCTCCTCAGCACCCTGCCTTGGATGGGAATTCAGAGCCCGTCCCAGGACCTTTCCAGCCCCTTTTCTCTACTCCTTTGTCCCCAGTGTCGAGTCCACATGTTTTAAGTACAGGAAAAAAACCCTTCTCCCTTGATCTCATTGTTCCCAGGGACAGCCATTGCCATGTGCACGCAGCCCGGGAAAAACCCCCTCCCCCAACCCCTTTTCTCCGAGTTTGTCTCCAATAATGGTGGACATCACGTGTCCTCATCTCTGAACTACACCTCCCACAGTCCCTTTCTCCCCCATCCCATAAATCCCTTCTTGTCCCCATCCCCTCCCACTCCTGCGTCGGAACCTACCCCTGCCCTCAACCCCGCCCCCACAGCATTGTGTTTCACCCCTCCCTCTGTTCCTGCCCATGACTCAAGTACCGCACCTGCCTCCCAAAACCCCGCCCCCAACCCCTCCCCTCCTCCTGCTACCTCGGCCCCTCCATTCCCTGCCACTGCCACTCCAATCTCCACCCCTGCCACTCCACTCCCCGCCCCTTCTTCCTATTGTCCCGCCCCAGGTTCCCACAGTCATGTGACTACCCCTTTACATCTGGGAACCCATGGCTACCAGGAAGTGTCTCCACTTGTTACTATTCCCCGTAACAACACAGGAGCGAACCCTAGCTGGACTCCTTTCCCATATTCTAATATCAAAGATTTGTGCGAGGCAATTAAGGAGTTTGGGATGCATAGTAACTATTGTAAGAGCCTTTTAAGTGCTACTTTTTCAACATATTTGCTCGTAACTCATGATTTGATTACAATAATGCAAACTATCCTCACACCTGGTGAATTTGTGCTGTGGAAACAATAATGGAAATTAATTTTATCTGATTTATTGCAAATTCTGTGGCTAACTCCAGATAATTATCTGGATTTTGAAAACAATTATATCTCATTAGACCTTTTATCTGGTGACAATAATATGGCAAATCCTCAAAAACAAGCATTGCTTATTCCTCGTCCACTTCTTATTGAAATCACATGTGCTGCTGAAAAGGCCTTAACATTACCACCATCTCAGACTCCTGAATCTCATTATACCAATATCAAACAATTCCCAAATGAAAATATTATTCACTTTAATAGCCATTTGCATGAAGCTATCTTTTCCCAGGTCCCTAATCCTAACCTCCAACAAGCGTTCCTACTCGAACTCCTCCAGGCAAATACAAATGATGCTTGCAAGCGAGTCATCCTGTCTTCCCTTGCGTCCATCCCCAACTGTTGAAATCATCCTCGAAGTTTGTACAAAGAAGGTGCAGCTGAACACAGCTGCTCCCTGTTTGAAACAAGTGGGGATGGTGGAGGAGGTTGTGGAGAATGCGATGGGTACAGGGGAAATTCAATCTCGAAGTAACTTTATATGCTATCGTTGTCAGAAAAAGGGACATGTGGCTTGGAATTGCAAAGCAATTATAACTGCTGATAAAAACTCTCCAAAGACTGTTTCCCCAGGTCAACAGCAGGGAAACTAACTGCTGACTTTCCGGCGGGGGAAGATATGCAGACAATCAATGTGATCGATAGAGCAAGCTTCGTTTATTAGCAATACAGAGGCACTTATATAGTGTGAAAATACAAGCTTATCAGTTCTTAATTAGTTTAAACTTACAAAAGCGCATTCTTACTTCTACATAATTGGGTTAGATAAAAGACTACATTTGGCAAGCTTATATTATTTATGTTTTGTCTTGAGAGATCAAAGATTTTCCTCCGTTTTCATGGTCAGTACATTTTATCAGCACAGCACTGTACCTCCTTAAAACTCCCATTTTGTTCTCAGGCCTGTTTCTCACGCAGGCATTTTCTCATGTAGGCTTTTTCTCGTGCAGGCCTTTGCTTGCAGGCTTTTGCTTTGTGCAGTTCTTTTATTGATTTGTCTTTATCAATAATCTATGTCCCTGATCCTCTAACCATTCTCCAACAATTCCCCTTTTTTCTTTTTGTAAAAGCAATATTTGATTGTCATAGGTTAGCAAGCATAGTCCCGGAAGGGATGTCCTTGCTAAGGGGTGCTTACAGTTTCCTCCGGGACCTGATAGAACCTATCAGCTGGCCAGTTTGAATATGGACAATTCTTTAAGCCACTTAAAGTTGTGACCGCCTCTGTGATACACACTTAAGAATAGAAAAACTCTCCCCCAAGCTCTCTCTCGTTTCCGGCACTGGGACAGGTGGCTGCAGGGCCTGAGCGGGGCACAGCGGGCCCGGCCCAGGCCCTGCTCGGGCCAGGCCGGGCCAGGCCACAGCTCCAGGATGACCCCCCCAGCAGGGCTGTGGGCAGCCAGAGTGGCTCGGAACCAGCCCCCCCCCCCCCCCACCTCCCCCACTGCGGCCAAGATTTCAGCAAAGTGGCACCTCTGTCACCTCTGTCCGGCAGAGGTCAGGTGACCAACAGCGATAAGCCACACAACTGCAAGGCCGAGGTGAGATTAACCCTTTTAGTGCTGTGAAGAGCTGAAAACCTGAGGGAAGAGAGAGAGGAGATGCTTAAAGCTGAAATTCTGTTGTGAAGCTATGATACATCAGAGTATCCCGTTGTAATTTCATGAAGATATAGGGGGTGGAGTGTTCAACTCGCAAGCAATAGGCAGATGCTGACGCAGCTGTAATTTCATGAGAAGTTTGGACAGAGAGAGAGATGAACCAGATGAGGACTTTTGCTCCAAATGGGAAAGGAGAAAACCTCAGTTCCTAGAGATGCTCCCAGAGGTAGTCCTAACGATGAAGATGAGGAAGACCCTTTGCTCCCAGGGAAGGAGAAGAGCCTCTGTTTTTTTGTTTCTGAATGGCTCAACCTTAAAATTGTACCCCAAAAAACTTCAAGAGTGGACCCCCGAAAGCAGTTGCGTTAAAAGCTGCAAGTTGGGGGAAGGGACTCACATTGCGAGCAGAGAGACTCCTCTTCCTAAATGGACTGAACAATATTTGGAAGTGGGTGGCTGTCTCGTTGTGATACTGTTTTCATAGCATGAGCAAGAAGAGACTTCTCTTTCTAAATGGACTGAACAAGGTTATTATGGAAGTGGTAAACAGACTGAACATCTTAAGGGTTTTTTTTTTTACATTGTCAGTGGGAGAAGGGAGGAAGGTGGGGGGAGGAGGAGAGTTCTGAAGGTGGTATAATTTTTTTTTTTTCCTTCTTTTAGGTCTGTTAATAAACTTCTTCATATTCTTTCAAGTTTGGTGCCTGCTTTGCATTTATCCTAATTCTTATCTCACAGAAGATAAACAGTAATGAGAATTTTAGACCAAACCACTACAACAGATGTAGTAACTTTGTATATCATTTTTTACAAGCATTGGCATAGGCAAGGTAAGCACACTATTATTAATGATATTACTAGTCTTACAATAATCAAATGCTGCACAAGTGAAACTAGCCATGGTTCTAAACCTAGTGACTTTAGTATTCTTCTAAGCTGAGACCATCTTTCTGTAATTGGGTGGTTAATTGATGTAACTTACTTATCTGCTCGTGAATTAGGACAGAGTGGTCAGAAAGATTCATACAGCACATACCGTAGAACTCTTCACAGCCGTGGCTGTGAGCTAGTAATAGAAAATCAATGGCTACTTAATTTTGTAATATTGTATGTCTAACACTAGTAACATCTACGCTTAGCTCGTTAAGCATCTGCGAAGTTATGTTTAACTTATCCCTCACCCAGCAAGCAAGTTTATTCAAAATAGCGTGAGCCCTGGCTGCTGAAGCACCAGGTAAAAACATAGATGCTAGCCAAATTAACTGCCTTCACTCGATCTAAATGGGTGGACAGCTGCTTGAAAATTTCCGCTAATGCTCTTGTCTCAAGACAGTCAAAAAACTAATTCCCTACTCTATTTCTGTGTCTGATGCTATACCTAAAAATGTATGCAATTCTCCTTCTTAGTTTTGCCTTTGGAGAGATTTCCCCGACACCCACCACAAGTCACTGGCAACCACCTAGGGCAGCTGTTGCATTCGCCCCAGAGTCTCGCTATTTCTCCTGCTATGGAGAGTGGTGGATCTGGCAAGTTCTCAGCTCCTTCACTCAGTCACGTCTGCAGCCTCTCCCAAGGCTTCTCGGGACGGAGGTCCCAGAGTTCCAGCTGTTGAAGTAGTGGTGTCACTTTCCTCAGGAGCTGATGCTGACTGTGCCTTCTCGCTTCGGGGTCTTGTATGCATAACATGGTACCACTTGCTGGGCACCCCTCTGGTCAGTGCTGCGGTGATGACTTGTCCCTGTTGTTGCAGGACATTCTGCACCATTGCAGTAAAATCAGCTGTTTGAGATGATGTCCTGGGTTGAAGTGTATTCTATTACCATCCTCATGAGCAGTGGAAATCAGGTGGGGCAGTGTTTCCTTGCCTCCTCCCCCCAGACTATCTTGCTGTTAATGGCCCATCATTGTCCTGCCCCATGAGTCAGAGATAACTCCCTCCGGACTTTCTTCTGTTAACGAGCCTAATCAACACTTGGCCTCATGACTCATTACCCTATTGTGAGATGCTCCACCCAGAGGGAGGAACCAAGCATCCCATCGTGGATATAATCTGGGACTCTGAGCACCAGAGACACTCTTCCCACTGGATTTCCAGAGGACAGGAGCCCCACAGCCACCACTGGACTTTCTGAGGAAGAGCAGACCTCTTCTACTACAGGATCACCACTTCAGAGGACTGCTACCACCACCCTGCCTAATAGGGACTCAGGTTGTATCTTGACTCGGTCAGTGTTTTCTTTTACTTTCTTTTCCTTTTCTTTAATTTCCATTAAATTGTTATTCTGACTTGGTGCCTCCCCCTGGTTTGTTTTCACACTAGCACAGATGACTGTTTTGCACGGGTAGTACGCATGAGCATCTCGTCTACACGTGCTCCTTGGGGCAGCGTGGCAAGAATTGTCTTAGTTTGCCTATTAGCATTTTCAAAGGCAAGCGTTCAGAACATTTGCTCTTGGAGCTCTTCAGAGAGCTCAGTTGCATCCTTTAAGGCTGCTGACAAATGGTTGATGAACTCACCATATGGTTCTGACAGCGCCTCTCGGACTGCTGCATACGAGGGAGACTTCTTTTCAGGTACTGACAACAAGGCTTTGTGGGCAAAAGTCTCTGACAACTGATGAATGACTATGGGCATGGTCAGCTGTGTTACTGTTGCCCCATAAGCTCCTCTCCCAGTTAGCATGTCAGCTTAGAGTGCATACAGTGGGTCTTGTGTGTCACCTTGATGTTTGCTCATTTCTTGGTGCTTCTCCCCCTCTTGGAGCTGAGCCGTGGCAGCCCCAGCTGGATCCGGCTCTGCAGGTGACGAAACCGCAGAAGCCACTTCGCAGTCGGACGTTCCATTGTTTGGCAGAGGGGGGTTGCTCTCTGCCGCTTTTGGCCGGGAGTTAGGACCGCTCCGTTGCTCTGCCGCTTTTGGTCGGACACCAGGACTGCCTGTGTCTCCTTGGCCTGCCTGTGCCCTGCCCCCTGGGTCGGGTGGGTCTGCTTCTGCGTTTGCGGCCATTACTCTCTCAGACGTCGGACGGATAACATCCTGCCTTGCCGAGTTCAGCAACTCCTGCAGTGAGCAGACGGGTCCTGCTGTGCCTTTAATCGATCTTCTCGCAGCCAGCCCTAAGAACTGTGCTACCCTGGACTCCTCTCTGGTCTCCAGCCGCCGCTCTGTAAGACCCCCGTCTGTTCCTTTCTTGGAGCTGCTACACCCGGAGCTGCCACCCTCTAAAGCCTCTATGGCGGCTGAGGCCACTGTCCTCTCTGTTTTCATCTCTGCGAGAGTGCCAGTTACTGTTCTCCAGATTAATCCAAGAGCTTTAGCTTCTTTAGCTTTCTTTTTGAACGATCTTGGATCAGCTAGTTCCTTACAAAGGTTTACTTCTTAACTCCCCACTTTTCTAAAAAGCGTAAAAATAAATCAAGGGTCACCTCTGTTTCCATATTTGTGTCCTACCGCATCTGCGTCTTACCGCTGTCCCTGTCAACAGGAGTTGTGCAGCCTTTTCCCAGGTTTGCCCTTGTCAGCTGTAACGGCGGACCCCTCTTGTTAGGTCAGTCCAGGCACAGATCAGACGCTTGCCTGCAGCTGCTGATCTTTTGCCCTCCGATCGCTGCTTATCGGTGCCTCTTCGGCCTCCCGCCTAGTCAAGAAAACAAAGTCCCAGTCTCTGCTCGGGCACCAAATGCTGACTTTCCTCACTTTCCGGCGGGGGAAGACATGCAGACAATCAATGTGATCGATAGAGCAAGCTTCGTTTATTAGCAATATAGAGGCACTTATATAGTGTGAAAATACAAGCTTATGAGTTCTTTAATTAGTTTAAACTTACAAAAGCGCATTCTTACTTCTACATAATTGGGTTAGATAAAAGACTACATTTGGCAGTCTTTTTTATTGATCTGGTTTTATCAATAATCCATGTCCCTGAACCTCTAACCATTCTCCAACAACTAACGGCCCAAAGCATCCTAACAGTTCTGCATTCAGACAAAAATAGAGCTGAAGACAAAGCAACATGGACTTCTGGACTTAGATTTAAGGTAACCTGTGATGAAACACACCATTTCAACAACAAACAGACTGCGATACCCATCTCATTCCAGACTGTGGACCACATGCCAGACTCTACATACCTTTTTGTTATTGGGGACACTCGGGAAACACCTGCTGGGATAGAGGTTACACTCACACTCATTAAAGGGGATCAGAATGGGGGTTCTAACCTAATTGTACAATGTATATATCCACCGTACTTTATGCCAAACAGTCAAGTCATTGCACAGGCCATTCCACTGTCCAAATACCTGCCCACAGATGGTCATATCCCAGCCATCTGTTGGACTGAGGTTCTAGGAAACGATAAACCTGTAGTGGAATGTAAGCTCCATCACAGATCACATAAAATCAGTATAATAGAAATGATAGACACAGGTGCTGATGTATCTGTCATTCCATTTGATAAGTGGCCTGCGCAACGGGAATTGCACTCTCAGGGTATCATACAAGGGATTGGCGGTACACAAATTGCGAAGCAATCCAAAAACATCATTCAAATTGAAGGTCCTGAAGGACAAATAATAACATTTCGTCCGTATGTCCTGGACACCAAATTCACCCTGTGGGGAAGGGATGCCATGTCTCAGTGGGGAACAAAAATGGATATTACCCCTAGGCATCAAAATTTTCCCTTGCGGCCACTGGAGCAGAGTGCCATCCACAGAAATTAACTTGGAAAACAGATGAACCAGTGTGGGTTAACCAGTGCTCGCTAAAAAAAGAAAACTTAGAGGCACTCAAAACATTAGTAGCTGAACAATTGGCTAAAGGGAACATTGTACCAACTAATAGCCCCTGGAACACGCCCGCATTTGTAATACAATACCCGGGAAAGAACAGGTGGCGGCTTCGCCAAGATCTTAGGGAAATCAATGAAGTTATTGAAAACATGGGACCCCTTCAAGCACGTATGCCATCATCTTCAATGCTCCCCACCACACTGGCATTTGGCTGTCCCTGATACTAAAGATTGCTTTTTTCATATTCCACTGCACCCTGCAGATGCCCCTCGATTTGCATTTTCTGTACCCTCTATTAATCGTGAGGCCCCCATGAAATGTTACCAATGTCTTGTGCTTCCACAAGGT
Organism: Aphelocoma coerulescens; assembly: GCF_041296385.1. Taxonomy (NCBI): domain Eukaryota; kingdom Metazoa; phylum Chordata; class Aves; order Passeriformes; family Corvidae; genus Aphelocoma; species Aphelocoma coerulescens. The sequence continues at coordinate 7,775,583 of NW_027184081.1, forward strand.
ATGAAAAATTCCCCAAATCTCTGCCAAAGGCGCAGCGAGTCCATGACAGTCAGTACAAGTGCTGACAATGACGCGCGCCTCGGTTGGCGTTTAATGAAACTGCTTCTGCAGGGTATGTGCACTTTGATGGAAGAAACCGTGCGATGCCTTGGCTTGTGCAATTTTGTCAGGCTGAGGCCCTACCCATGCAGGGTTGGCCAGCATGTCAGCCCTGGCATTGCCTTCCGTTAGAAACCCTGGTAAATTGGTGTGGCTTCAAATGTGCAGAATGTAATACGGATGCACTCGAGCTTGAATTGCAGACCACAAGGTTTGCAACAGTGAAAAGAGAGCCACATTGTTCACCTCCTTCAGAAGGGAACAATCTAAGCGTTGGGTGATATCTGCTACATAAGCGGAGTCAGTAACCAAATTCAAAGGTTCCTGCGAGAATCGCTGAAAAGCCATGGTAACAGCCCTTAATTCAACTAACTGAGCACAGTCTGACTTGGATTGGCGTGTTAATCAACCACCTCAAAGGCAGTGTAGGATACTGTGCACTCTTACACACAGTGACCTCTACTAAAAATTTTATCCCAATCCGCACGCCCCAAGCTGCCAACAAATCCCTTCCCCAAAGGTTAAAGGAAGTGGTAGCAACATAAGGCCTAAGCATAGATGGGTGTCCCTCTGAGTCCTTCACCACCACAGGCCATTCGCTTAAATAGCTCTGTGTGGTTCCTCCTAATCCTGCGATGGCCGATCCCACCGGGGCTAAAGGCCATGAGGGAGGCCACGCAGAGAAGGAGATGATAGTGAAACCAGCACCCGTATCAATCGAAGCTGAATCCGGGGTGGCCGGGCATTCGGCAGGACCAGGGTACATGTCATCTGTGGCCTTTGGTCAGAGATGTCTGCAGTCCAGAAGGCCTGCAGAATTCCCGTAGATCCACTGCCGTTATCTTCCTGAGTTTGTTCTACCCTGGGGACACAAGACTTAAAAGGCACTAATTTAGCAATGTAGATCTTTTCAGGAATAGTTACATGGGGTTTTTGTGTGGAGACCATAGCACAAATCTGAACTTTAAAGTCAGAATCAATAACTCCTGAGTGCACTAAGATTCCTTGATGGGCAACATGAGGTTTTCCCACCAGCATCGCACTGGATCCCTGGGCTAAGGGTCCATATGCATCCAAGGGAACCTTATAAATACCGCTAGAATCTAAGGTGACTGCGGCTGCGGTGTGGACGTCAAACCCGTCTGATCCCTGGGTGCCGTCTGATCCCTGGGTGCCGTCTCTAGGGTGGCTGGGTAGGCCTGTGCCTGTACCTGTGCCACTCTCTGGGGGAGCGACTGCATCGGAGAGCAATTCCCCCTCCTTGCACCCCGGCGGAAGTTTCCCGACAAAGGCCGACCATCGGCATGAGTCCGGGATCTACAGTAGCCCGTACAATGGCCTGGCCTGCCACACCTCTTGCACTGGGGGATCGGTGTGTTCTCTTTTTGGCTCGGCTTAGGCCACTTCCGTTTCTTCACCTGTTTTGGTGGCTTCGGTTCACGACCAGAAGATGCGTGAACAGGCTGCAGGAACGCAGCCAAAGCAGACCTTTTCTGGTTCCCAGATCCCACCTTAGCACAGGCCTCGACCATGTCTGTTACCTCAGGGTCCCCTGGTAAGGCATCTATGATTTTTCTGCACTCCTCATTTGCGTTATCTCTCACTAACTGCCTTAACAACAACTGTCTTAACCCGTCATCCTCAACCTGCTTCTCGAGAGAAGCAGTGACTTTCTCTACAAAAGAGAGGAATGACTCTGATTTGCCTTGAGCTATTTCAGTATATCGCTTTCTGGGCGCAGACAACTCTATGGTTTTCAACAGGGCAGCCATGCCGACCTGTAGAGCTTGCTGCAGGACGCTAGAGGACAAGTTACCCTGTAGACTGGGATCAGAGAAGGGACCAGTCACCATCAAAGCATCCATTCCTGCTGTCTGTCTAGGATCAGCAGCAGGGAGTTGCAAATTTGGTAATGCAGTCTTGCCGGCCAGCTTTCTCCAGGTTTTCTCAAAAACTGTAAATTGTACAGGTTGAAATAGAATTTGACCTAAGTGTCGATACAAAAGTGCTGTTAGCCAGGATTTTCTTGCTATTTTCTAAGTCCGTGAGAGACTTTTCTCTCTCACAGAAGAGGTAGCAGGGAATGTAGACAACCCAGACACCTGCAACCTTGAAAAGTCTTGTTTATGGTATAGTAGAAAAATATTTTGACAATGGATGTTTTAGGATTTTAGCCAATCACCCCCAAGGGGTGGCTGGTCCTTCGTCCAATTAGACTAAGAAGAAAAAAGTCTATAAAACAGCTTTAAAATAATTAAATGAATCAATCTTGCTGCACAATTCCTGCCTGCTGGATCTTCTCTCCTCCTCCTCCCTATGGCTGTGGGACACGGTGATATACCCTAGGGCCCAGGCCCACGGTAATATTTGGTGCTGCCCGACGTGATCTGCACTCTCTGACTTGTCCTACTGCTGCGAGCCAAGCCGAATTCCTCTAGAGGTACGCTGTTCCCCTTCCCCCCCGGGACCGGGAGGTCTCACAGAACTGAGAAATGGCGAACAGCAGCTCACAGAACGACGCTGTTGTACTGGACTGGAAAGGTGTGTTTGGCATATTGCGCACCTCCATTCCTGAAAACTCAGTTCGGGAATTACTGGACTGGGCTGCTTTAAAAGGGATTTCCATGGACAGAGATAGTGCCCTGGACTTTGCCTTATGGCAGGAACTCGGATGCGCTGTCCGACAGGAGCTCCCGACCGGGAACCCAGCAGTGTTCGAATTATACAAAACCTGGCGCTCGTTATTTATCCTGCTGACAGACCTTGACTGTGATAGCAGAGCTGGATCACCTTTTTTGGTGATGAGTGACGGAGGAATGTCCGAGGGGGGCCCCGTTGACTGGGTTTCCGGGGCAAATGATGGTTGATTCAGAAAAACCCCCCCGGCTCCACAGGCAGAGCCTGCGCTGGCTCACCCTGCACAATCGCAGGATTCCACAGCCCCCAGGAACCCCGGCACCGCCAGAGGCGGGGGAGGGGTCAGGGCAGTGGCAGGGCGCACAGTCTGCCTTGCCGTTCGGCTGGGTGGCTGTACTAGTTTGAAAACAAACCAGTTAGAGGCACCAAGTCAGAATAACAATTTAATGGAAATTAAAGAAAAGGAAAAGAAAGTAAAAGAAAACACTGACCGAGTCAAGATACAACCTGAGTCCCTATTAGGCAGGGTACTGGTAGCAGTCTGGTGGAATGGTGGCTGCAATCCTCTGAAGTGGTGATCCTGTAGTAGAAGGGGTCTGCTCTTCCTCAGAAAATCCAGCGGTGGCTGTGTAGCTCCTGTCCTCTGGAAATCCAGTGGAGCCAGTATCTTTGGTGCTCAGAGTCCCAGATTATAACCAGGATGGGATGCTTGGTTCCTCCCTCTGGGTGGAGCATCTCACAATGGGGTAATGAGTCATGAGGCCAAGTGTTGATTAGGCTCGTTAACAGAAGATAGTCTGGAGGGAGTTATCTCTGAGTCATGCAGCAGGACAATGATGGGCCATTTACAGCAAGATAGTCTGGGGGGAGGAGGCAAGGAAACACTGCCCCACCTGATTTCAACAGCTCATGAGGATGGTAATAGAATACACCTCAACCCAGGACATTATCCACCCCTTATTCTATCACCATCTACATCATCCCAAATCAATACCTTCTTAAACTCTAAACACACATACATATATATATATATATACAATGAAACCCTACACACCATTCTCACCTAAGATTAGGTCTCCCTGTGGTACACAACGGGTTTCCCCATCTTTCTGCATTACCCACCAAGTGCAACCAGGTCCTTGAGCAAAGACAATCCCACGGATGGGTTTGCCTTTGCCTGAGGTAGGATTAATCCAAACAGTCTTTCCTAAAATACCTCTCAGGTGTACCACAGGGACTCTATCTCCATCCACTGTGTGCAAGGGTTCAGACTCGGCAGGACCAGCTCAATTGATGGACCCTCGGGTATTGGCCATCCAGGTGGCCTTCGCTAAGTTCACTTCCCAATTTTTGAAGGTCCCCCCACCAAGTGCCTTTAGGGTGGTTTTAAGTAGTCCATTGCAGCGTTCAACTTTTCCGGCAGCTGGTGCATGATAAGGAATGTGATATATCCATTCAATACCGTGTTCTCTGGCCCAGGTGTTGATGAGGCTGTTCTTAAAATGAGTCCCGTTGTCTGACTCGATCCTGTCGGGGGTGCCATGTCTCCACAGGACTTGCTTTTCCAGGCCCAAGATGGTGTTCCGGGCTGTAGCATGAGGCACAGGGTAGGTCTCCAGCCATCCAGTGGTTGCTTCAACCATGGTCAACACATAGCGCTTGCCTTGGCGGGTTTGGGGAAGGGTGATGTAATCAACTTGCCAGGCTTCCCCATACCTGTACTTTGACCATCGTCCACCGTACCACAGAGGCTTCACCCGCTTGGCCTGTTTGATTGCAGCACAGGTCTCACAGCTGTGGATGACCTGTGAGATGCTGTCCATGGTAAGGTCCACCCCTCGGTCAAGGGCCCATTGGTATGTTGCATCTCTCCCCTGATGACCAGAGGCATCATGGGCCCAACGAGCTAGGAATAATTCTCCCTTGTGCTGCCAGTCCAGATCCACCTGTGATACTTTCACCTTGGCAGCTCGGTCCACCTGCTCGTTGTTGCGATGTTCTTCATTAGCCCGACTCTTGGGTACGTGCGCATCCACGTGTCGAACCTTCATGGTCAGCTTCTCTACTCGGGCGGCGATGTCCTGCCAAATCTCAGCGGCCCAGATGGGTTTCCCTCTGCGCTGCCAGTTGGCTTTTCTCCAGCGAACCAGCCATCCCCACAGAGCATTAGCTACCATCCACGAGTCGGTGTAGAGATAGATCCTCGGCCACTTCTCTCGTTCAGCAATATCCAAAGCCAGCTGGACGGCTTTAAGCTCTGCAACCTGACTTGATCCACCTTGTCCCTCGGTAGCTTGTGCAACTTGTCGTGTGGGGCTCCATACTGCAGCTTTCCACTTCCGGTTAGTGCCTACAATTCGGCAGGAACCATCAGTGAAGAGGGCATAACGTCTTTCAGTCTCCGGTAGCTCATTATATGGTGGGGCTTCCTCAGCACGAGTCACTTGCTCTTCCTCTTCTTCAGAAGATAATCCAAAAGTCTCACCTTCAGGACAGTTTGTTACAATTTCCAGAATCCCAGGGCGATTTGGGTTTCCAATACGGGCACGCTGTGTGATGAGAGCAATCCATTTGCTCCATGTGGTGTCGGTGGCGTGATGCATGGAAGGAACCTTTCCCTTGAACATCCATCCCAGCACTGGTAGTCGGTGTGCCAGGAGGAGTTGTGCCTCTGTGCCGATTACCTCCGAGGCAGCTTGGACTCCTTCATAGGCGGCCAAGATTTCCTTCTCTGTGGGAGTGTAGTTAGCTTCAGATCCTCTGTAGCTTCGGCTCCAGAATCCCAGTGGTCGGCCACGAGTCTCACCAGGCACCTTCTGCCAGAGGCTCCAGGACAGGCCATGGCTCCCGGCTGCAGAGTAGAGCACGTTCTTCACCTCTGGTCCTGTCCTGACTGGGCCAAGGGCTACCGCATGAGCGATTTCCTGTTTGATCTGGGCGAAGGCTTGCTGCTGTTCAGGGCCCCAGTGGAAATCGTTCTTCTTGCGGGTAACCAGGTAGAGAGGGCTCACAATCTGGCTGTACTCAGGAATGTGCATTCTCCAAAAACCTATGGCGCCTAGGAAAGCTTGTGTTTCCTTCTTGCTGGTCGGTGGAGACATCGCAGTGATCTTGTTGGCGACCTCGGTGGGAATCTAACGTCGTCCATCTTGCCACTTTACTCCCAGGAACTGGATCTCTTGGGCAGGTCCCTTGACTTTGCTCCTTTTGATGGCAAAGCCAGCTTCCAGGAGAATCTGGATGATTTTCTCTCCTTTCTCAAATACTTCCTTTGCTGTGTTTCCCCACACGATGATGTCGTCGATGTATTGCAGATGTTCTGGGGCCTCACCCTTTTCCAGTACTGTCTGGATCAGTCCATGGCAGATGGTGGAACTGTGCTTCCACCCCTGGGGCAGTCGGTTCCAGGTGTATTGCACACCCCTCCAAGTGAAAGCAAACTGGGGCCTGCATTCTGCTGCCAAAGGAATGGAGAAGAAGGCATTGGCAATGTCAATAGTGGAGTACCACTTCGCTGCTTTGGACTCCAGCTCGTACTGAAGTTCCAACATGTCCGGCACAGCAGCACTCAATGGTGGTGTGACTTCATTCAGGCCACGGTAATCCACCGTCAGTCTCCATTCTCCGTTGGACTTACGCACTGGCCATATAGGGCTGTTGAAAGGTGAATGGGCCTTGCTGACCACCCCTTGGCTCTCCAGTTTACGAATCATCTCATGGACGGGAACCACAGAGTCTCTGTTGGTGCGGTATTGCTGACGGTGTACTGTTGCTGTGGCGATTGGTACCTGTTGTTCTTCAACTCTTAGCAGTCCCACGGCAGAGGGATCATCTGAGAGGCCAGGCAATGTACTCAGTTGTCTGATATCTTCTGTCTCCACAGCAGCTATCCCAAAAGCCCAACGATGTCCTTTTGGGTCCTTGAAATATCCATTTCTGAGATAGTCTATGCCGAGAATGCACGGGGCCTCCGGGCCAGTCACGATGGGTTGTTTCTGCCACTCGTTCCCAGTTAAACTCACTTCAGCTTCCAGTACAGTCAGCTGCTGGGATCCTCCTGTCACCCCACAAATGGAAATGGGTTCTGCTCCCACATACCTTGATGGCATCAGAGTACATTGAGCGCCTGTGTCAACCAAAGCCGTGTATTTTTGTGGCTCAGATGTGCCAGGCCATCGGACCCACACAGTCCAAAAGACCCGATTATCCCTTTCCTCTACCTGGCTAGAGGCAGGGCCCCTCTATTCCTGGTTCTGGTGCATGTTGCTCCCTTCCGGTGAGTATGTTCCTGAGGTCCCTTCAAGAGGATCAGTCATACTATCATTCTGGTATCGTCTGGAGTTCTGTGTGTGAGAGACCGGAGCAATGTTGACTCTAGATGCGCTTCTTGTGGTAGTTGTCCCTCTTTTTAGTTCACGTACCCTGGCTGCTAAGGAGGAGGTGGGTTTTCCATGCCACTTACTCATGTCTTCTCCATGTTCCTGAAGGAAAAACCAGAGATTACCTCGTGGGGTGTATCCTCTCTCCCTGGCTGGGGGACCCCGGCTCCTAATGGCAGAGACTCTTGTTGGTTCTGGCGAGATCTGGTAAATCTCTTCCTTAAGTTCCTTTTTCAATTTCTGATGGCCTTCTTCAATCAAACTCCGGACTTGCTCAGCCAAAAGACTTGTTTCCACGGATGAGACATGGGTGCGAAATGGGGCTGTGACGGTGTCCTCGTAAATCCTCAGTTTGTTCACCAAGACGCCCACCTGTCCTCGCCTTCCCTCCATTGCAGCGTTGCCAGGTAACGGGAGTATATCTCTGGTCCAAGGCGTGCGAACCTCAACCACATCTGTGACGTGCACTGGACACCATCTGGGCTCTTAGGAAATCTCTCGTCTTCTGAGAAAATGATCTCCAGCACAGCCAATTCCCTCAGGCACCGGATACCTTGTTCCATTGTGCTCCATTTCCCTTGGTGCACCTGGAGGTCTTCTTTACAAAGGTACCTGTCCCTGACACTTGTAAGCAGTCACCGCCAGAGGCTGAGAGTTTCTTGGGTTCTCCCGATCCCCTGGTCAATGACCACATCCCGGGACAGAGATCCCAGCTGCCTGGCCTCACTTCCGTCCAGAATGGTGTCATTGGCTGCAGTGTCCCAGAAGTGGAGCAGCCAGGTCAGGATGGACTCGTTCGTCTGGAGCGTGAATTCCCTCCGCAGGTCACGCAGCTCACCCAGGGATAGTGACCGAGTGATGATCTCTGGCTCTGCCTCTTCTGCTGGATGTGAAGGTCCTGCTGCATCCTCATCAGTCACTATGCGGACTGACTTGCTTTTTGATTTCTTCTTCTGCACGGGGGCAACTGCAATCGGTTTGGGCATTTCTGGTTCAGTGGTGGCTTGCATGGGGACGCTGACAGTGCTTTTGGTTCCTTTCTCCTCTGAGTCAGTCTGCGTAGTCATGGACGCTGTTGTTTTGTATTTGGTTCCTTTCTCCTCTGTGATAGTCTGTGTAGAGATGGACACTGTTGCTTTGCATTTGGTTCCTTTCTCCTCTGTGATAGTCTGTGTAGAGATGGACACTGTTGCTTTGCATTTGGTTCCTTTCTCCTCTGTGATAGTCTGTGTAGAGATGGACGCTGTTGCTTTGCATTTGGTTTCTTTCTCCTCTGTGTCAGTCTGCGTAGAGATGGATGCGGTTGCTTTGCGTCTGGTTTCTTTCTCCTCTGTGTCAGTCTGCGTAGAGATGGACCCTGTTGCTTTGCTTTTGCTTCCTTTCTCCTTTGTGACAGTCTGCGTAGAGATGGGTGCGGTTTCTTTGCTTTTGGTTCCTTTCTGTGTGGCAGTCTGTGTAGACATGGTATTTGCTGCTTTGCTCCTTTTTACCTCCTCCTCAAGCAGACGTTGCACCACACTAAGTAGCGTTCTGATTCTAAGCATGGTGTACACAATGCAGGCCATAGAGAAAAAAGAGAATAGAACTGACAAGAAGATTATACCATCCTTAACATCCAGAGGGAACTCAATATTTTCAAAAACTGTTGTGCCTGGCCTGAAAGGCTGGAAGAAACCACTCTCTACTCCTCCCACCAGGGGCTGGGTGCGATTGTTGAAGAGATCCCAGACAGAGGAGCCCAGACTAGAACAGCCAAACAAAATTGAGTATATATTCCGAATGGTATTCATCGCCTCGCAGGTTATTATGCTATAGACATAATAAACCAATAAAGCAATTCTCATACCAGTCCCTGGTTTTAACAGGAGTAACACAACAGGCAGGTAGTTCCCCATGTGAGGAAAAATATAGAGAGCGAGATACAGAACCCATGCAGACAAGCTGAGCACCATGGTGAATAGGTTTCTGTTAATACAAGATCGTAATTCTGACTTTCTCTCAGAGCAGGCCCCATGTTGGGTGCCAAATTATGTACTAGTTTGAAAACAAACCAGTGAGAGGCACCAAGTCAGAATAACAATTTAATGGAAATTAAAGAAAAGGAAAAGAAAGTAAAAGAAAACACTGACCGAGTCAAGATACAACCTGAGTCCCTATTAGGCAGGGTACTGGTAGCAGTCTGGTGGAATGGTGGCTGCAATCCTCTGAAGTGGTGATCCTGTAGTAGAAGGGGTCTGCTCTTCCTCAGAAAGTCCAGCGGTGGCTGTGTAGCTCCTGTCCTCTGGAAATCCAGTGGAGCCAGTATCTTTGGTGCTCAGAGTCCCAGATTATATCCACGATGGGATGCTTGGTTCCTCCCTCTGGGTGGAGCATCTCACAATGGAGTAATGAGTCATGAGGCCAAGTGTTGATTAGGCTCGTTAACAGAAGATAGTCTGGAGGGAGTTATCTCTGAGTCATGCGGCAGGACAATGATGGGCCATTAACAGAAAGATAGTCTGGGGGGAGGAGGCAAGGAAACACTTCCCCACCTGATTTCAACAGCTCATGAGGATGGTAATAGAATACACCTCAACCCAGGACAGTGGCGGCCACGGCTTATCCAGTGCCGCAGATCAGCGGCTTAGCCAGTTGGATGCCCAGAGAGGCTCCTAGCCCGGTTCCATATGGACCTGGATCTAACTTCTTAGCCGTCGTAGCGCCGGGCGTGCCTGCCCCGGGACTCCCTGGGTGTGGTCCGCTGCCCTCCCTGGCGCTGGACTGTTCTGAGCAGTTGCAGAACCGAGCCATCGACCTTGTAATGCAGCATCTGCCCTTGCTGACAGTGTTACCGAACTTATCCCGAAAGACGGAGGACCTGCTCAGCCTGCTCGAACGGGGGATGCCTGAGCCCGCGCCGCCCCGCCCGCGCCTCCCGCGCCGCCCCCGCCAGGACAGCCAGCACAGCCCACGCCACGAGCACAGCCCGCGCCATCTGCGGGAGACCGGGCCCCAAGCTGAGAAACGGCGCAGCCAGTGGCGAACCCGTAAGTGGTGCAGCCGCAGGAAAACCCGGCACTACGCTGGCTAAGAAGTTAGATCCAGGTCCATATGGAACCGAGCTAGGAGCCTCTCTGGGCGTCCAAGTGGCTAAGCTGCTGATCTGCGGCCCTGGATAAGCCAAACGGCAAGGCAGGCTGTGCGCCCTGCCACTGCCCTGACCCCCCTGCCTCTGGCGGCGCGGGGTTCCTGGGGGCTGTGGAATCCTGCGATTGTGCAGGGTGAGCCGGCGCAGGCTCTGCCTGTGGAGCCGGGGGGGGTTTTCCGAATCCACCATCATTTGCCCCGGAAACCCAGTCTGCGGGGCCCCCCTCGAACATTCCTCCGTCACTCATCACCGAGATAGGCGATCCAGCTCTGCTATCACAGTCAAGTTCTGTCATCAGGATAAATAATGAACGCCATGTTTTGTATAATTCTAACGCTGTTGGGTTCCCAGTCGGGAGCTCGAGCAGGACAGCGCATCCGAGTTCCTGCCATAAGGCAAAGTCCAGGGCACTATCTCTGTCCATGGAAATCCCTTTTAAAGCAGCCCAGTCCAATAATTCCCGAACTGAGTTTTCAGGAATGGAGGTGCGCAATATGCTAAACACACCTTTCCAGACTTGCACGACAGCGTCGGTCTGTGAGCTGCTGTTCGCCATCTCTCAGTTCTGTCGGACCTCCCGGTCCCGGGGGCAAAGGGGAGCAGCGTACCTCTAGGGGAATTCGGCTTGGCTCGCAGCAGCAGGACACGTCAGAGAGTGCAGATCACGTCGGGCAGCACCAAATATTTCCGCAGGCCTGGTTCCTATGGTATAGCACCGTGTCCCGCAGCCATAGGGAGGAGGAGGAGGAGAAGATCCAGCAGGCAGGAATCGTGCAGCAAGATTGATTCATTTAATTATTTTTCAAAGTCTTTTAGAGACTTTTTTCTTCATAGTCTAATTGGACAAAGGACCAGCCACCCCTTGGGGGTGATTGGCTAAAATCCTAAAACATCCATTATCAAAATATTTTTCTACTATACCATAAACAAGACTTTTCAAGGTTGCAGGTGTCTGGGTTGTTTACATTCCCTGCCATCTCTTCTGTGAGAGAGAAAAGTCTCTCACGGACTTAGAATATAGCAAGAAATACCTTGCTAGCAGCATTTTTGTATCTACAAGCACTAATGGCAAAAATTATCATGAAGGGTAGAGCAAGGCTCCGCACCCTGGCAGGATGTGACTTTGCATGCATCTACTTACCTGTAACAACTGATGCATTAGATCACGTACTCCAAAATAATATAAATTTACAATTTGCATTAGATAGTTACTCAGGCCAAATCTCCAATCATTACCCAAAACATGACATGTTTAATCTGCCATTGTCTTTCATCCCTCGAGAAATTCAAAGTAGAAAACCCCTTGATGTTCTAACCTCTTTTACAGATGGGTCGGGAAAATCTAAAAAGTCAGTCCTTACCTGGAAAAATCCAAAGATGCAAAAGTGGGAATCTGACATCAAGGTAATCCAGGGGTCACCACAAGTGGCTGAACTAGCAGCTGTCGTTAGAGCATTTGAGAGGTTCAAAGAACCCTTTAATTTGGTCACAGACTCAGCATATGTAGGTGGAGTAACTGTTAGAGCCGAGCATGCTCTCCTAAAAGAAGTCTCAAACAAAAAATATTTATGATCTGCTCTCAAAGCTAATTTATCTGGTTTCCCACAGAGAGCATCCCTATTTTGTCATGCATGTGAGGTCACATACAAACCTGCCAGGATTTATTGCAGAGGGTAATCGTAGAGCTGATGCTCTGGCTATGCCAGCAGACATAGTTTTATCAGCTGACTTACCAAAGCTCCCCCAAGTTTTTGAACAAACAAAATTAAGCCATGCCATGAACCATAAAAATATTCCTGTGTTGGGGCCCTCCCCCTTCCATGTGGTCCTGGGAGAGGGGCCCTGGGGGGACAGGCACGGGGTTTCCCTAGCCCCTGGTCAGCCTCATTCCCCATTGGTTGGTTTGTGTTCCCCTGCGCGGGCAAGGACCCTCGGGTCCCGTGATTGCCTCAGTTCCTCGGCAGAGCTCTGGCCATGCGGCTGGAGAAATAAACATCTCTCTGAAACATCTATCAAGAATCGGTCCATATATATTTTTTTTTCATGGGCCTCGTTGTTTGATATGTGTGTTGCAGTTTCCCCGCTGTAACAAATGGTGGGAGAATTGCGAGCAGAACGATCCCCGATCCCTAAGGACGGCGACAGATTTTTGAGTTAACTCTGGGTTTCTCTTCTTGTTTTTGTTTTGCTGTTCAATCTCTAAATTATGGAGGAACCGTGGAAAGACTCTTGGCTCTCAGAGCCGCATATGGACATTTATGTTAAACTTGAAAAGATTCTTGAACAACGATTTGTAAATTTTAGCTTAATTCAAGCTCAAAAGGAACTGAAACACTTCCTGGCATGGTTGTTTAAGAACTTTTTCTACGTTTCTTGGGATTTAATTCTTACCAAAAACTTTTGGAAGACCGTTTGGACACAGTTAATTTCTGAGTCAAAATATATGCCGATGGAAGAATATTTTCGTGAACATTGTTTAATTACCGAGACTGTTGAGCAATGTCAGCTGTGTCTCGGCAAAGGGAAGTGTGCCTCAGAGTCCATGTGACCCAGCGCTCTGCCAGCTGCAGCACGAGCTGCAGTGTCGGCTGCAGAGCGAGGCGTGGCGGGAGCAGCGTGACGCGGCAGTGGCCGCCCAGCCCCGTGCAGCGCGTGGTGGAGCAAGTGAACACCCAACCAAGAGGGGCGGTGGGCAGGCGGCGGCTGGCGGTGGAGTGGAGCCGTGCCTAGCCGAAACGGGCGCTGGAGCAGGGCGTGGGGGTGTCGTCGCTCGGGGGCCTGGCCGAGACGTGGGCGCGGCCCCAGGCAGTGGCAACACAGCTGAGAGCAGAGGAGGCAGCGTGCAGGGAGCTGAGCGGCACGGCTGGGCTAGGCCCGCGCAGCGCCGAATGAGACCCCGGGAAGAGAGCGCAGGCACGAGCCGCACTGACAGCTTCAACGTGAGAGCAACTGAAAGCAAAAGAGAAAGCAAAAAAGCAGCGAGACAGAAAACAGCAGCCACTCGGAAAAAGGAAAAAATCATCGTAGCTATGGTTTTAGGAATAGTAAAATGGTATAATGTTGAACAAAATTATGGATTTATAACAAGATGTGACAGCGAAGACATATTCGTTCATAGAACTGCTATTAAAAAGAATAACTCTGAAAAATGCATCCCAAGCTTGGGAGATAGAGAGGTGGTGGAGTTCAAAATTGTGCAAGGTAGAAAAGGGTTACAAGCAGCAGAGGTCACTGGGCCTGATGGTGTTTCTGTGAAAGGCAGTATATATGCTAAAAATCATAGTAATGTTAGACAATATCTCCATTGTAAGCCCCCCCTACAGTCTCCCTTTCCTAATCCCACCTTTCCCTTTTACCCTATGTCCTATTACCCCCAGTGTATTCCCAATCTGTTTTTTCATCCATGGTTTCCCTCACAAAACCATGCCTTTGCCAATTGTTTCCCCAAAAATCCCTTTCCAATGCTGAGTGGGGGATGAAGAGGGGGAGGGAAGAAATTAACTATTGTTGTTTAGAGTTCCAAGAGGTACAAATGGAAGAAACCCTCTCCTGCCTCAGTTTCCCCACAAAGCATGCTCAGAGAGTCCTGCCTCCCTTCTGTCAGCCTTAAGATGTTCCAGAGAATCTGTTTGGACATTTAAAGACTCAGGAGGGTGGCTTGTTTTGTTTTTGAAACTGTCCTTGTTATCTCATTTTTATCCAGTTGTTTTCAATGTTAATTTCTAAACCTCTTTTTCTTAAAAATAAACAGGTGAAATGTTGGGGCCCTCCCCCTGCCATGTGGTCCTGGGAGAGGGGCCCTGGGGGGGGAGACACGGGGTTTCCCTAGCCCCTGGTCAGCCTCGTTCCCCATTGGTTGGTTTGTGTTCCCCTGCGCGGGCAAGGACCCTCGGGTCCCGTGATTGCCTCAGTTGATCGGCAGAGCTCCGGCCATGCAGCTGGAGAAATAAACATCTCTCTGAAACATCTATCAAGAATCGGTCCATATATATTTCTTTACCACCGGCCTCGTTTGACATGGGCCTCCCCAAGACACTTGCCTCTGCCATGTGCTCTGAACCCCTTTGTTCCAAGTGCGGGCAAAACCAAATCTAACTCAAACTCTTTAGCAGTGTCTGATTGGCCAGTCACCCTGGGTCTGCCCCCAGTCCTCCCCTTTCCCCTTCTCTGAATAAAAGAAAGGCCCAAGAGGGGGCCTGCCCTCTTTGGCTTGCACCCTTTCTGCAAACATCTTGTCTCTGTTTCTATTTGAAAGCTTCTAATTGCAGGACTTGGCAACCAAAAGCTATATTTCTCCCTCTTTGCTTCTGCTGGTGGTATCAGTTTTGCAGCTACTATTGCCGCTTTTAGAGCTACTGAAATGCTAGATTCCCTATGCTACCTCTCTAGGCTGCCCGAGGCTTTCTAAGGCATTGAACTACGATCCTAGTCAGTAAAAAGCTGTGAGTATCTCCACACATAGGCATTGTTACCACTTGCATACCTTGGACTACACTGGTGATTAGCCAAATAAAACAGGGGACCAGGCAAGGAAGAAATATCAAACCAGCTGTAGCACATAAAAGGAAGAAGCCTAGCTTCTTCCACCATTCTCTTCCCAATATGTTATCCCACCAGCCCATTTTTGGACCGGTAGATGGGCTATTTTTCTGATATCCTTGGCTACATCTAGGATGGCATCCCCATTGTCATCTATTTTCAAACAACAACCTGATGTATTAAATTTTCCACAGAGACACCCTTCTTCAGCTAATAAACAGTCTAAAGCCAACCTGTTCTGATACACTGCAGCTCTTGGTTGGCTTTGTTGACTTGATATTAATTCCAATGCCTGGGCAGTTTTGTTCATTATTAACTCCACAACTGCTTGGAGTCTTATAATATGATTCAGCATATAAATTGGGGTTCGATATCCCTATCTCCCATCTTGTGCCCAGGTAGCTGGCCCATATGTTTCCAATAGGCGTTCAGGGGGCCATTCCTCATCTCCCCATTTTTGAAATCCCCCAATCAATTCCCTGTTTTTCTTTTTAGGTCCTCATAAACTGGTATTCCTAATTGATCTCCATCTGGTCTTTGTAAAAGGAAAAATCCTGGCTGTATGATCCCCAGAGCACAACTCCCTTTCCACCGGGAGGGGAGTTTTGGGTACGCTCTTTTCCCACATATCCAAAATTGGCCATCTGGTGCTTTCCAATAATCATTTCTCTGTTGATTTATATTCTCCCAAATTTTTGATATTTCTGGGATCCCAAAATAAGGATTCTTGCCTGTATCATTACATTGAAAAAGTCTGGTTTCGTTATTATACTTGCAATTTTTCCCTTTTGTTTTTCTCTGGACCCAATACAGAGTTGGTTCCTCTGGGATCCACCATGTAAAAGTTCCATTACTAGCTTTATATCTCTTACAGGGAGTATTTCCTACTTCGCTAAGAAAATTCTTTCCAGTGCACCAGAGACATTCTTCTCCTATTACTGTTGAACTTAAAATCCACCCTTCTGGTCGGTTCTCCCCTCTTATATTTGTCCTGTTCCATTTAAGGAGTTCAACCAGGCCTAAGCTACTGCCTTACCATGGCCATTCCTCTGTCATTAAGGCCCCTCCACAGACCCAACAGTTGTTTATGTTTAGTTCCTTACTTATTCTTTCCCCCAGTTCCACAAACAGGTTTTTCCCAAATCTTGAGATATCTATTTCCTTTCCTAATTGCTAAGTTTCGTATACAAATCTTGACGTGGGGTTGACAGAATTAGATTGCTGTGCTGGCTTTGCCTTTTTGTTTACTACTTATTTTTCGGAGTGAAAGCTCCTCTGGACTCAGGCCCAGAGGGAAGCCAAAGCACAGGGGTTGAATTAAAACCTTTGGACAAGCTGAGATACATGAAGCCACACCAAAGTGAAATAGAAATATAGATTTTTAACTTTTAGTAGAAATATATGGTAAGTGCCTTAAACATTAAAAAGCTGTAGCAGAGACCTTAAACACAGTTCTTGCTGCAGCAGTGTTACCTTTTCATAGAATTCTTTAATTTAGACAAAATATAGATAGAGTTATACTGTTCACGTTTTTTAGATAGAGGGTTCACATAAACAATAAGAACTGATAGAAACTGTATATGCAAATCTGTGTAATACCTATGTAACACTTGTGTAAGACTTAAGATTGTTAGAGTTAGACCAGGATAGGTTAAGAAAAGAAAAACTAGAATTGTGTGTTAATCTTATTGGTCAGTTAACAAATATAATCCACAATTCTGTAAGAAAAAATATATATGGAGCATATAGAGCATATAGAAGAAGAAGAAGCTGTTTTTGCCTGCTGTTGCTGCTTGGCTTTATCATGTAACCCCCTTCAAACTCTGCCTTCAAGAAAGCTATGAGACTATGAAATAAAGAACTTAGCAGAACAGCAGCCTCCTCTGTTCTTTTACCCTGGTCCAAGAAGGAAGGGTACCCCGTCAAAAGCTCAACAAATGGTGCCTCTATTTTAAGAGGGAAGGACTTTAAAAAGTTTCCTGTTGAAGCATCTTCAAAGTAGGAAGAAAAAGGCTGTTTGGAAGAAACAGAAAACTCCCGGGAACAAAGTGGACCTTGAAACGAAAGGTGACGTGGACTCTAGTTGATGATGAAATGAAGCATAAAACCCGACTCGCAGGACAAATCGGAGAGAGACACGCTGAAGCTTGCCTTAGGTGAGTTAAGGTAAGCATCCTTTGAAGTAATCTAGATGGGGAACAATATATCAAAAGAGCAGAGGCAGATTTATGAACATCTAAAGTATTTATTTGTAGATACAAAAATGCTGCTAGCGAGGATTTTCTTGTTATTTTCTAAGTCCGTGAGAGACTTTTCTCTCTCACAGAAGAGGTAGCAGGGAATGTAAACAACACAGACACCTGCAACCTTGAAAAGTCTTGTTTATGGTATAGTAGAAAAATATTTTGACAATGGATATTTTAGGATTTTAGCCAATCACCCCCAAGGGGTGGCTGGCCCGTTGTCCAATTAGGCTATGAAGAAAAAAGTCTATAAAAGAGTTTGTAAAATAATTAAATCAATCAATCTTGCTGCACAACTCCTGCCTGCTGGATCTTCTCCTCCTCCTCCTTCCTATGGCTGCGGGACACGGTGCTATACCGTAGGAACCAGGCCTGCGGTAATATTTGGTGCTGCCCAACGTGGTCTGCACTCTCTGACGTGTCCTGCTGCTGCGAGCCAAGCCGAATTCCCCTAGAGGTACGCTGCTCCCCTTTGCCCCCCGGGACCGGGAGGTCCGACAGAACTGAGAAATGGAAAACAGCGGCTCACAAACCGAAGCTGCGATGCTGGTCTGGAAAGGTGTGTTTAGCATATTGCGCACCTCCATTCCTGAAAACTCAGTTCGGGAATTATTAGACTGGGCTACTTTAAAAGGGATTTCCATGGACAGAGATAGTGCCCTGGACTTTGCCTTATGGCAGGAACTCGGATGCGCTGTCCGACAGGAGCTCCCGATTCAGCAGCGTTAGAATTATACAAAACCTGGCGCTCATTATTTATCCTGCTGACAGACCTTGACTGTGATAGCAGGGCTGGATCGCCTATCTCAGTGATGAGTGACGGAGGAATGTCCGAGGGGGGCCCCGTTGACTGGGTTTCCGGGGAAAATGATAATGGATTCAGAAAACCCCCCCCGGCTCCACAGGCAGAGCGTGCGCCGGCTCACCCTGCACAATCGCAGGACTCCACAGCCTCCAGGAACCCCGCGCCGCCAGAGGCAGGGGGGTCAGGGCAGCGAGATGGCGCACAGCCTGCCTTGCCGTTCGGCTGGGCAGCGGCCACGGCTTATCCAGTGCCTCAGATCAGCGGCTTAGCCACTTGGACGCCCAGAGAGGCTCCTAGCTCGGTTCCGTATGGACCTGGATCTAACTTCTTAGCCGGCGTAGCGCCGGGCGTGCCTGCCCCGGGACTCCCTGGGTGTGGTCCGCTGCCCTCCCTGGCGCTGGACTGTTCTGCGCAGTCGCAGAACCGAGCCATCGACCTTTTAATGCAGCATTTGCCTTTGCTGATGGAGCTGCCAAACTTATCCCGAAGGATGGAGGACCTGCTCAGCCTGCTAGATCGGCGAATGCCCGGACCAGCGCCGCCCGAGCCGCCCGCGCCCCCCCCCCCCCCCCCCGCCATCTGCGGGAGACGCGGCTCCGAGCCGAGAAACGGCGCGGCCGGCGGCGAACCCGGAAGCGGCACAGCCGCGGCAAAACCCGGCAGCGGCGGCGGCCGCGGAGACGTGGCCAGAGACGGCGGCTGCGGAGCAGAGGGCAGTGGTGGCGGAGCTCAGCATGACCCCCGAGAACGGTCCGGCGGCGGCAGCGCCGAGCACGGCTGGGGAGCGCGAAACAGCAGCGGCAGCGGCGACCGCGCCGAACGCAGCTGCTGTGCCAGAGGTGGCGGCGCCGAGAGCAGCTGTAGCCTTAGAGACGGCGACAGCGGTTCCAGTACCAGTTCGGTCGGGGCTGGCCGAGACAGCCTCCCGTATAGAAACTGGTGCAAAAACTGCCGCGCAGCCATCTGCAGTCTGTCCTGTCTGTTCTGCCTCTAGCGAACTTAGCCAAAGTACCCCTCCACGTAAATTTCTGTTCACTCCCAGCACCCCAAAGTTGCCTTTGCCTGATGATTCCTCGTCAGGCAGTGAGGCAGATGAGGTGCTGGCCCCAGGTCGTCAGGCGGCTGTAGCCGCGCGGCGAAGAAAAAGGCTGCGCCGGTCTCGCCCCTGGACCTTTCAGGACTGCACAGTAACAGTGCGTCCGATGCACTATAATCGCTTCTTAGAGTCCCTTAAGATGCGAGCATTGGAGGAGGGTGACTGGAGGTCATTAGAAATCCTTGGAATGCCATATAGATCTGAGGATTCTGGGGGTAACCGGGGAGCTGTTACACTCCATCCACAGGCGGTGCCAGAAGTTCAGGATGGTAGTGCTTCCCCTAAAGGGGAGATCCAAGCTTTCCCGGTGTATAAGGCTCTCCCAGATTCAGGGGAGCATGACAAGCATGAGGTAATTGCCTGGAAAGTTGCCCAGGACCTCCAATCCAAGGTGGCACAATATGGACGAGGTTCTGCTGAGGTTATGCAGATAATAAGGGTGATAAATACAGATTTGCTAGCTCCATTTGATATCAGACACTTAGGTCAAATTCTATTTCAACCTGTACAATTTACAGTTTTTGAGAAAACCTGGAGAAAGCCGGCCAGCAAGACTGCATTAGCAAATATGCAGCTCCCTGCTGCTGATCCTAGACACACAGCAGGAGTGGATGCTTTGATGGGGACTGGTCCCTTCTCTGATCCCAGTCTACAGGGTAACTTGTCCTCTAGCATCCTGCAGCAAGCTCTACAGGTCGGCATGGCTGCCCTGTTGAAAACCATAGAGTTGTCAGCACCCAGAAAGTGATATACTGAAATAGTTCAAGGCAAATCAGAGTCATTCCTCTCTTTTGTAGAGAAAGTCGCTGCTTCTCTTGAGAAGCAGGTTGAGGATGACGGGTTAAGACAGATGTTGTTAAGGCAGTTAGTGAGAGATAACGCAAACGAGGAGTGCAGAAAAATCATAGATGCCTTACCAGGGGATCCTGAGGTAACAGACATGGTCGAGGCCTGTGCTAAGGTGGGATCTGGGAACCAGAAAAGGTCTGCCTTGGCTGCGTTCCTGCAGCCTGTTCACGCATCTTCTGGTAGTGAACCGAAGCCACCAAAACAGGTGAAGAAATGGAAGCGGCCAAAGCCGAGCCAAAAAGAGAACACACCGATCCCCCAGTGCAAGAGGTGTGGCAGGCCAGGCCATTGTACGGGCTACTGTAGATCCCGGGCTCATGCCGATGGTCGGCCTTTGTCGGGAAACTTCCGCCGGGGTGCAAGGAGGGGGAATTGCTCTCCGATGCAGTCGCTCCCCCAGAGAGTGGCACAGGTAGAGGTGCAGGCCTACCCAGCCACCCTAGAGACAGCACCCAGGGATCAGACGGGTTTGACATCCACACCGCAGCCGCAGTCATCTTAGACTCTAGCGGTATTTATAAGGTTCCCTTGGATGCATATGGACCCTTAGCCCAGGGATCCAGTGCAATGCTGGTGGGAAAACCTCATGTTGCCCATCAAGGAATCTTAGTGCACTCAGGAGTTATTGATTCTGACTTTAAAGGCCAGATTTGCGCTATGGTCTCCACGCAAAAACCCCATGTAACTATTCCTGAAAAGACCTGCCTTGCTAAATTAGTGCCTTTTAAGTCTTGTGTCCCCAGGGTAGAACAAATTCAGGAAGATAACGGCAGTGGATCTACGGGACTTCCGCAGGCCTTCTGGACTGCAGACATCTCTGACCAAAGGACACAGATGACATGTACCCTGGTCCTGCCAAGCGCCCAACCACCCCGGATTCAGCTTCGAGGTTTGATTGATACGGGTGCTGATGTAACTATCATCTCCTTCTCTGCGTGGCCTCCCTCATGGCCTTTAGCCCCGGTGGGATCGGCCATCGCAGGATTAGGAGGAACCACACAGAGCTATTTAAGCGAATGGCCTGTGGTGGTGAAGGACTCAGAGGGGCACCCAGCTACAATTAGGCCTTATGTTGCTACCACTTCCTGTAACCTTTGGGGACGGGACGTGTTGGCAGCTTGGGGCGTACGGATTGGGAAAAATTTTTAGCAGGGGTCACTGTGTGTAAGAGCGCACAGTATCCTACACTGCCTTTGAGGTGGTTCATTAACACACCAATCCGAGTCAGACTCTGCTCAGTTGGTTGAATTAAGGGCTGTTACCATGGCTTTTCAGCGATTCTCACAGGAACCTTTGAATTTGGTTACTGACTCTGCTTATGTAGCAGATATCACCCAACGCTTAGATTGTTCCCTTCTGAAGGAGGTGAACAATGCGGCTCTGTTTTCGCTGTTGCAAACCTTGTGGTCTGCAATTCAGGCTCGAGTGCATCCGTATTACATTCTGCACATTCGAAGCCACACCAATTTACCAGGTTTTCTAACGGAAGGCAATGCCAGGGCTGACATGCTGGCCAACCCTGCATGGGTAGGGCCTCAGCCTGACAAAATTGCACAAGCCAAGGCATCGCACTGTTTCTTCCATCAAAGTGCACATACCCTGCAAAAGCAGTTTCATTTAATGCCAACCGAGGCACGCGACATTGTCAGCGCTTGTGCTGACTGTCACGGACTCGCTGCGCCTTTGCCAGCGGGGGTAAACCCCAGAGGGCTAAAAGCCTTGCAGATTTGGCAAACGGATGTAACTCACATCCCAGAATTTGGTCGGCTGAAATATGTGCACGTGTCTATTGACACTTTCTCCTCGGCTATGTGGGCTACTGCTCACACTGGAGAGAAGGGCCGTGATGTCATTGCCCATTGGAAATTGGCTTTCTCAGTCCTGGGCGTGCCAGCTTCTGTGAAAACCGATAATGGTCCTGCCTACGCCTCGGAGAAGACGCGGCAGTTTTTACACCTATGGGGTGTAGACCATACCTTTGGTATCCCACATTCTCCTACTGGCCAAGCCATTGTCGAACGCGCTCATGGTACCTTGAAGCGTGTTTTGGACAAACAGAAAAGGGGAATGCATGGAGAAACCCCACAGAGCCGACTAGCAAAAGCTTTGTATACAATTAATCACCTTACAGTACCACAAAATTCAAATAATCCTGTTATTCTGAATCATTTTTTCTCATTGCAGTCTGCAGGCGACAGACAACTGCCCCAGGCAAAAGTCTGGGTGCGGAATTTACTCACTAACCAGTGGGAAGGCCCACATGAGCTTATCGTTTGGGGTCGTGGGTATGCTTGTGTTTTCACAGATACCGGGATACGGTGGCTACCTTCAAAATGCATTCGCCCTGACCTATGGCACCAGAGGCAGAACAGGCAACCTCCGAATGATGACCAGACCGCCAATCATCCAAGTGGCGACCAAAATGCAGAGCATCAGCCTAATGACTCTTCTGATGATGACCAGGATGTCAACCATCAGGCAGATGGTCCTTCTACAAGCAGAGACTGGGATGGTCCTTCTACAAGCAGAGACTGAACTTTAAATTTCTTATTATGGAGTCAGATAGTTAAAGCCTTAAGGACATATTTAGAATTAATAACTGATGTAGATTTCTATTTGGCATTAATAGTAGAGTTGTTATCTTATAAAACAAAAAGGGGGAATTGTAGATACAAAAATGCTGCTAGCGAGGATTTTCTTGTTATTTTCTAAGTCCGTGAGAGACTTTTCTCTCTCACAGAAGAGGCTGCAGGGAATGTAAACAACCCAGACACCTGCAACCTTGAAAAGTCTTGTTTATGGTATAGTAGAAAAATATTTTGACAATGGATGTTTTAGGATTTTAGCCAATCACCCCCAAGGGGTGGCTGGCCCGTTGTCCAATTAGGCTATGAAGAAAAAAGTCTATAAAAGAGTTTGTAAAATAATTAAATCAATCAATCTTGCTGCACAATTCCTGCCTGCTGGATCTTCTCCTCCTCCTCCTCCCTATGGCTGCGGGACACGGTGCTATACCGTAGGAACCAGGCCTGCGGTAATATTTATTAATATGTAATGATTATGAGGTCCCAAGCAAAGCTTTGAAAGATCTTTTAATATAGGCTCATAAAGACTTTCCAGAGGTTAAAGCAGGCTGGGCATTAAATAAAAAATTATGGGACCAAATTGGTATAAAATTATGTGATGAATTCACCTGTGCAAATAAATCTGTATCAAATATATTGCCCATATGGCAAATAATTGTTGAAATATTGAATAATCCCTTCTCTAAATTCATAATTATAGTCCCTGCAGTATAATCTGATAACGAAATATTGCAAACTCCAGTTTCAGATTGTTATAAACATATATTGTAATATTGGCTTCTCACAAGTATTAAAGTAGATATTATATAATGTTAGAAATGCTTTTTGCTGTGTGGATGTAGTTTTCTTTCTTTTTAGCAAGAATGTTAACAAGTGTGAGCAAGTAAGATAACCTCCAAGCAAACAGAGGATGACGCCCGAGAAGCTGCTAATCAACACTTTGTCCAGAGAACAAAGGGGCCTAAAGGCTACTCTGCCTGGAGAACGGGGGGGCGGGGGGGCAGAGCCGCTATCACCTAGCGAGCCCAGGAGGCCAAAGCTGCAATCAGCCCTGACTGTCTGGAGAATTAAGAGATCCACCCTACTATCAACTCTCACCTAGCGAGCCAAAGCCCAAGAATCAAAAGAAATAAAACCGCAAGGCAGAAGAATACGCATGCTCTAAAAAGGCGGAACCAAGGAGTGGCCATGCAGAACAGCTCCTGGAAAAGTTTGAATATGCATAGAGAACAGACAGTAAAAATGGTATAAAAAGGACTAACCTCGAGCATCAGGTGTACTCTTGGCAGAGTGCCAAGGCACCCGGCCGTTACCCCTTTGCTTTATTTTATGTGTCTCTTATTGTCTTTATCTTAAACCCTTTAAATTCTCACAGGAGAGTGAACCTCATTTTTCACAATTGGGGGCTCATCCCGGATCTACACCTCGCCTCTGAAAAGTGTGAGAGGATTCAAAAAGTGAGGGTGAGGTGCCCCCTGCCCACTTTGGCAGGGTCCCTGCTTAGCATCCTCTGGTGCGTTTTGGTGGCAGCAGGGCGACACCCGGAGGACAAGAAAGACACAAAAATAAAGCAAATGAAAGAGAGCGCTCTCGAAAACCCCACGGACACTGGAAAAGAAACAGGACTGGGAAGTATTGTCCAAACAAAAAGGGGGTGGTTACGGGAGATGAGTGTGTGTGAATGAAAAGCGGACTGGTTACCCCCAGATCTGCGAAACGAGTGTGGTAGTCTCTGAGAGCTGCGGTTCCGTTTTGTTCGTGAGAACAGGGGCCAGCGAGGAGACGAAGCAAGAGATAAAAAGAGTGAAAGAATCTCCCGGGGTGACTGGGACGGGGTCCCAGGGAAGTGGTTACAAAATGGGAGCTACCCCCCCCCATATGCTGGGTTGAGGAAAAATCCAAGAGCACCCAGGGTCTAAAGGTACCCCAAGAGAATTTGGGGTTGGATGCTAGCAGTGCTGGGTTGAGGGGAATCCAAGAACACCCAGGATCCTAGGGATTATATAATACCCATGGGTGGATACTAACAAGTGACTTGAAAAAGGTACCTTATTATTCTGTTGTGAGTAAGAATGAGTGAGTGAACAAATATTAAAAAAAAAAAAGAGTGAATGTGTGAATGAAAAACTGTGTAATTAGAAGTTAACTTTGTTTTTGGGGAAGGTGGGCTATAATAATTTTTTTTTTTTTTTGTACTGTGAAAGGGTGGGTAGTATTTTAGAGCAGTGAAGTTGGTGTTTTAAAGGAATGAGTTGGTATTTCAAAGAGGGGGATAAATTGATATTTTGAAAAGAGTAAGTTGGAATAGACAACCCCTGGAAAAATGGGACAACAACCTAGTAAATTGAGTTCAAATTATAAAAGGGTACCAGAGGGTATACCCCAAGACAGTCCCCTCGGGGTCAAACTCGCAAACTGGGAAACTGATCCTTCTACAAAAGGAAAAGATAAAGTAAAAATGATTCAATTCTGCATGAATGAGTGGGTAAAAAAGGAAATCAGACCTGATCATGTGTACTGGCCAAAATATGGGTCTGATGAGGCATGGATTTGCCAGGCTCTAAATGTATTTGTAAATTCAAAAGAGCCATCTAACCCTGAGGAGGGAGAATAAGCTTCTTGCTGGACAGGAGTTACAGAACCTCTGGGAACCAAAGTCTTTAAAATATCAGAAACCCCAGAGGAGAAGCAAACAGAGGAGAAAAAAGGGTGAGACCCTTTAGAGGTTTTGCCTCCTCCGCCAGTGCCAGAGGCTGCCCTCCCCCCCCCCCGGCTCCAGGGTTTCCTCTGCCAGCCACCCCTCTGCCCGCACCGGGGATCCCACCCTTCCCATATATCTCGGGAATCCCTGCACCCTCAATGGAATGAAGGGAAACGTCACACGTCCCGACTTCAGCCCCCACCTCTCCTGCCTTGAGAAACCCGGCTTCAGCGCCGGACCCCGCCTGCACCCCTTGCGCTCCGGAATATTTGGCTTCAGTGCCAGACCCCACCCCCACCCTTTGAACTTCAGAATATTCGGCTTCAGCACCAGACTCTGAATCTGCCTCTCCTCCCCAGGGGAGTTTGGTGCTTTCTTCCCAAATAAACCCGCTTCTTAACGAAGGAGCACCATACCAGAATACAAGCGGTGCCATTAAGGCTCAGAGGCAGCCCAACAATCCCTCCATTGCTAAACAAACAGAGGGAAGCCAGGAAATTCATTTATTACCACTAAGAGAAGTCCCTATGGGAGGAGGGGGAACCGGCTTTGTGAATGCCCCTCTAACCTCTGCAGAGGTTAGGAATTTCAAAAAGGAAATTAAAGGATTATTAGAAGACCCCATAGGTACAGCTGAACAGTTGGACCAGTTCTTAGGTCCCAACATTTTCACTTGGGAAGAAATGCAATCAATAATGAAAATAATATTCTCCCAAGAGGAAAGAAAATCTATTAGAATTGCTCGAATAAAAATTTGGGAAAGAGAGAATCAACAAGGTCCACCCGGGGATCAGAAAATGCCCATTACACCTCCTAACTGGAACCAAAATGATGAAGCTGGGAGGGGACATATGAATGATTATCGTAATTTGATAATCAAGGGAATAAAAGAGGAGGCACCCCGAGGACAAAATGTCAGAAAAGCCTTTGAGGGGTGTTGCAAAATGGTTAGAGGATCAGGGACATGGATCATTGATAAAGGGAACAAATCAATAAAAGAACTGTACAAGCAAAAGGCCTGCAAGCAAAGGTTAGTGTGAGAAATTGCCTGCATGAGAAAGCACCTTGTGTGAGAAACAAGCCTGAGAACAAAAAGGGAGTTTTGAGGATGTGCAGCTGTGCAGATAAGATGTACTGACCAGGAGAAGGGAGGGTGAACTCTGAATTCTTTAATCATAACATAACTAGTAGAAGCTTGCCAATGTAGTCTAATTATGTAGAAGCAGAAATGTGCTTTGATAGGTTTAAGCGACTTAAGAGTTAACAAGCTGGTATACTATATAAGTGCCTCTGGATTGCAAATAAACGGAGCTTGCTTTTATCAATCATATTGGTTGTTCTGCAGTGTCTTCCCCCGCCGAAGTTGTCGAACTTTTTCAACATCTGGCGCCCGAACTTGGACTGGCACTTCGTTTCTTTTGACTCGGCAGGAGGCCAACTGAGGTACCGGAGCAGCGCCAGCGGGCGTAAGGATCAGCAGCTGCAGGCCAGCGCCTGATCCCAGCCTGGACCGACCGAAAAGCAGGGTCCGCCGTTTGGCTGACAAGGGCAAACCTGAAAGGCTGCACGACCCTGACAGCAGGGAAAGTGGTAAGACGCGGAATTGCGGTTAGACGCAGATTGCGGTGAGATGCAGATTGCGATGAGACGCAGATATTGCAGTGAGAGGCAGATATTGCGGTGAGACGCAGATACAGTGGTAAGACGAGGAGTTGCGGTGAGACACAGCTATTGCGGTGAGACGCAGAGTTGCGGTAGGACGCAAATATGGAAACAGAGGTCGCCTTTGATTTCTTTTTACGCTTTTTAGAAAAGCGGGGAGTTAAAGCAGTAAACCTTTATAAGCAACTAGCTGATCCAATATCGGTTAAAAAGAAAGCTAAAGAAGCAAAAGCTCTCAAATTAACCTGGAGAGCAGTAACTGGCACTCTCGCAGAGATGAGAACAGAAAAGACAGTGGCCGCAGCCGCCATAGAGACTTTAGAGAGTGGCAGTGCTGGCTGTTGCAGCTCCGAGAAAGGAACAGATGGGGGTCTTACAGAGTGGCGGCCAGAGACCGGAGAGGAGTCCAGGGTAGCACGGTCCTTTGGGCTGGCTGCGAGAAAACTGATTAAAAGCACAGCAGCACCCATCCGCTCACTGCAGGAGCTGCTGAATTCAGCAGGGCAGGATGTTACCCCTCCGACATCTGAGGGAGAAACGGCTGCGAACGCAGAAGCAGAGCTGCCAGACCCAGGGGGCGGGGCACAGGCAGGCCAAGGAGACACAGGCAGTCCTGGTGTCCTGCCGAAAGCGGCAGAACAACCCAGAGGTCCTAAAACTCAGCCAAAAGCAGCAGAGAGCAACCCCCCCCCCCCCGCCGAACAGCGGAACGTCCAGCAGCAGAGTGGCTTCTGCGGTTTCGTTGCCTGCAATGCCAAAGCCGGCCGGGGCGGCCCGAAAACAGCCCCAAAAGAAAGAGAAGTACCAACAAATGATGCAAGAAGTAATCAAAAAGCTTGCTGACTTATCTACACAAAGCATTTTGCAGTCTATCTTTACAGCAGATGTCCTGTGTCCAAATGATTGCATCAGCATCGCATAGTTGTTATTAACCCCTTCACAGTTCCTGCTCTGGGAACGAACGTGGACTGCAATGCTACAGAATGTCCTACAACAACAGGGACAACTCATCGCTGCAGCACTAACCAGAGAGGTGCCCAGCAAGTGGTGCCGTACTACAGGACCCCGAAGCGAGAAGGCACAGTCAGCATCAGCTCCTGAGGAAAGTGATGCCACTACCATAACAGCTGGAACTCTGAGACCTCCGTCCTGAGAAGCCTTGGGGAGAGGCTGCAGACGTGGCTGAGTGAAGGAGCTGAGAACTTGCCAGATCCACCACTCTCCATAGCAGGAGAAATAGCAAGACTCTGGGGCGAATGTAACAGCTGCCCTAGGTGGTTGCCAGTGACTTGTGGTGGGTGTCGGGGAACCCTCTCCAAAGACAAAACTAAGAAGGAGAATTGCATAAATTTTTGGGTATAACACCAAACACAGAAGTAGAGTGAAAAATTGTTTTTTTTGACTGTCTTAAGACAAAAGCATTAGTGGACATTTTCAAGCAGCTGTCCACCCATTTAGATTGAGTGAAGGCAGTCAATGTGGCTATCATCTATTTTTTTACCTGGTGATTCAGCAGCCAGGGCTTATGCTATTTTGCATAAACTTGCTTGCTGGGAGAGGGATAAGTTTAATATAACTTCGCAGATGCTTAATGAGTTAAGCGTAGATGTTACTAGTGTTAGACATACAATATTATAAAATTAGGTAGCCATTGATTTTTTACTATTAGCTCACAGCCACAGCTGTGAAAAGTTCTAAGGTATGTGCTGTATGAATTTGTCCAATCACTCCCAATCGATTCATAAGCAGATAAGTGAGTTACATTGATTAACCCCACAATTACAGAAAGAAGACAGTCTCAGCTTAGAAGGTTAGTTAAAGTTACTAGGTTTAGGACTATGGCTAGTTTTACTCATGTAGCATTTGATTATTGTAAGACTAGTAATATTATTAATAATAGTGTGCTTACTTTGCCTATGCCAATGCTTGCAGAAGATGATATACCAAGTCACTACATCTGTGACCAATCAAGTATTGCTTGCACAAAAAGAATAAGGGGGAATTTGTTGCAAAATGGTTAGAGGATCAGGGACATGGATCATTGATAAAGGGAACAAATCAATAAAAGAACTGTACAAGCAAAAGGCCTGCAAGCAAAGGTTAGTGTGAGAAATTGCCTGCATGAGAAAGCACCTTGTGTGAGAAACAAGCCTGAGAACAAAAAGGGAGTTTTGAGGATGTGCAGCTGTGCAGATAAGATGTACTGACCAGGAGAAGGGAGGGTGAACTCTGAATTCTTTAATCATAACATAACTAGTAGAAGCTTGCCAATGTAGTCTAATTATGTAGAAGCAGAAATGTGCTTTGATAAGTTTAAGCGACTTAAGAGTTAACAAGCTGGTATACTATATAAGTGCCTCTGGATTGCAAATAAACGGAGCTTGCTTTTATCAATCATATTGGTTGTTCTGCAGTGTCTTCCCCTGCCGAAGTTGTTGAACTTTTTCAACAGAGGGGCAGCAAGGGAAGGAGGAAACCCCGACTGAGTGGCTGGAGAGGCTCCGAAAGAATATGAAACAATACTCTGGGATAGACCCAGAGTCCCTAGCAGGGCAAGCCCTGCTAAGAGTTAACTTTGTCACTCATGCCTGGCCAGATATTAGGAAAAAATTGGAAAAAATAGAAGACTGGTATGAGAAACCATTACAAGACCTAGTAAGGGAAGCTCAAAAGATATATGTCTGGAGGGATGAAGAAAAAGCCAAAGTAGAAGCAAGGATCATGATAGCCACTATGCGAGAGAGTACCTTCCAAAAAAATCTAAATCAAAAGCCCTTAGGTACTACTCCTAAACACTCAGGGTTCAGAAATGGGGGAAGGGAGAAAAGTAAAACTTCAGCATGGCCAAAATTCCAGGAACAACCCAGGGATGCCTGTTTCTATTGCAAGGAAGAGGGTCATTACAAAAGAGAATGCCCCCACCTGAGGAGGGATCTGAAAATATTTCAAGAAACACACACAGAAGAAAAATAGGGAAGTCATGGGCTCTATTTTTTAGGGGATAAATACCATCTGGAGCCTTTGATAACTTTAAAAGTAGGCCCCCAAGAGGAGGTATTAGAATTTATAGTTGACACTGGGGCAGAAAGGACTTGTGTGATGAATATTCCAAAAGGATGTGATGTAAGTAATGATATGGTAAAAGTAACGGGAGCAAAAGGGGAAGGATTGAAAGTCCCTGTCATTAAAGATGTGGTCATTTGTTACAGTGGGGATACTGTAACACGCCTATATCAAACCAGGAGTCCCGTGGAAAAGAAAGAAATATATATGGACCGATTCTTGATAGATGTTTCAGAGAGATGTTTATTTCCCCAGCCGCATGGCCGGGCTCTGCCGAGGAACTGCTCCAGTCACGGGACCTGAGGGTCCTTGCCCACGCAGGAAACACAAAACAACCAATGGGGAACGAGGCTGACCAGGGGCAGAGAAACCCCGTGCCTCCCTCAGGGCTACATAGCGGGGGGAGGAGACCCCGACATTTCACCCGTTTTATTTTAATAAAAGGAGAATGAAGACAACTGGATAAACATAACAAGAACACTTTCAAAACAAAACAAGCCACCCTCCTGAGTCTTTAAATGTCCAAACAGATTCTCTGGAACATCTTAGGGCTGACAGAAGGGAGACAGAACTCTCTGAGCATGCTTTGTGGGGAAACTGAGGCAGGAGAAGGTTTAATTTCTTCCCTCCCCCTTTTTATCCCCCACTCACCATTGGAAAAGGATTTTTGGGGAAACAATTATCAAAGGTATGGTTTTGTGAGGGAAACCATGGATGGAAAAACGGATTGGGAATACACTGGGGGTAATAGGACATAGGGTAGAAGGGAAAGGTGGGATTAGGAAAGGGAGACTGTAGGGGGGGCTTACAATGGAGATATTGTCTAACAGGACTACGATTTTTTGCATATATACTGCCTTTCACAGGAACAGCATCAGGCCCAGTGACCTGCGATGCTTGTAACCCTTTTCTACCTTGTATGATTTTGAATTCCACCACCTCTCTATCTCCCAAGCTTGGGATGCATTTTTCAGGGTTATTTTTAATAGCAGTTCTATGCACGAATATGCCTTGCTGGTTGTCACACCTTTTTATAAAACCATAATTTTGCTTAACATTATACCATTTCACTATCCCTAAGATCTTAGCTACTATGGTCTTTTCTTTTTTCCGAGTGGCTGCTGTTTTCTGTCTCGCTGCGTCTTTGCTCTCTCTTTCAGTCCCTCCCATGTTGGAATTGTCGGGGCTGCTGGTGCCTGCGCGCTCTTCCCAGGGTTGCGTTCGGGGCCGCGCGGGCCGGGTCAGGCCGCGCTGCTCAGTTCTCCGTGCGTCACCTCCTCTGGTTGCAGCTTCAGGCGCTGCATCTTGACGGGCCCCTCAAGCGATGACCCCCCCGTGCCCTGCTCCAGTGCGCGTTTTGGCTGGGCGCAGCTCTGCACCGTTGCCAGCCGCCGCCCGCGCGGCGCCCCTCTTGTTCGGGCGCTCACAGGGCCCGCTCTCCCACGCTCTGCGCGGGGCTGGGCAGGCACTGCTGGGTCCCGCCGCTCCCCACTCCGCCACCGACACTGCGGCTCGCGTGGCTCCCCCCGCGCACGGGATCTGCCTCGCTGCTGCTCGCAGAGCGCTCGGTGCACGTAGCCGGGGTTGCATGGTCCCTGAGCCAGGCTTCCCTTCGCCAGGACACAGCTGACATTGCTCAACCGTCTCGGTAATTAAGTAATATTCACGAAAATATTCTTCCATCGGCATATATTTTGACTCAAATATTAACTGGGTCCAAACGGTCTTCCAAAAGCCCTTGGTAAGAATTAAATCCCAAGAAACATAGAAAACGTTCTTAAACAACCATGCCAGGAAGTGTTTCAGTTCTTTCTGAGCTTGAATCAAGCTAAAATTTACAAACCGTTGTTCAAGAATCATTTTAAGTTTAAGATAAATGTCCATATGCGGCTCTGAAAGCCAAGAGTCTTCCCACGGTTCCTCCATAGTTTAGATATGGAATAGCAAAACAAAACCAAGAAGAGGAATCCAAAGTTTCCAGGGTTTACTCACACAAATAAGTCGCTTAGGGATCGGGGATTGTTCTGCTCACAATTCCCCACCATTTTGTTGCAGTGTGGATACTGTAACACGCCTATATCAAACCAGGAGTCCCGTGGAAAAGAAATATATATAGACGGATTCTTGCTAGATGTTTCAGAGAGATGTTTATTTCCCCAGCCGCATGGCCGGGCTCTGCCGAGGAACTGCTCCAGTCACGGGACCTGAGGGTCCTTGCCCGCGCAGGAAACACAAAACAACCAATGGGGAACGAGGCTGACCAGGGGCAGGGAAACCCCGTGCCTCCCCTCAGGGCTATATGGCGGGGGGAGGAGGCCCTGACAGTCATTGAAGGGGAAACAAAAATAGGGATAGGGGATGTTTTGTTAGTTCCTGGGGCTGGCAGCAATTTATTGGGAAGGGATTTACAAATCCAGCTGGGGATTGGAGTCATACCAGAAGAAGGGAAAATGATGGCCAAAGTGTTAAAACTTAGCCAAGAAGATGAGGGAAAAATTAATAGAGAGTTTTGGGCTGGGGAAGGGAATAGGGGTGGACTAGATATTGACCCTATAAGGGTCACAATTGAAAGAGATGAATGTCCTATTCGTGTACGTCAGTACCCTATATCTTTAGAAGGGAGAAAAGGCTTAAAACCAGTAATAGAAGAATTAATAAAGGATGGGACACTGGAATCTTGTAAATCTCCTCATAATACCCCTATTCTCCCAGTAAAGAAATCTGATGGAAATTATAGATTAGTGCAAGATTTAAGAGAAGTAAACAAAAGAACACGGGCCTGCTACCCTATGGTTCCTAATCCCTACACTCTTTTAAGCAAAATTCCACCTCAACATCAGTGGTTTAGTGTGGTAGATCTTAAAGATGCCTTTTGGGCTTGCCCACTGGCAGAGGAAAGCTGGAATATTTTCGCCTTTGAATGGGAAGATCCAAACACGGGAAAAAGAACCAATTGAGGTGGACTAAACTGCCACAAGGGTATTGTGAGGCCCCAAATTTATTTGGGCAGGCCTTGGGAGAAATATTACAAACCTTCCCCACTCCCCCAGGAATACAAATTATCCAATATGTAGATGATCTTCTAATATCAGGAGAAGATGAAATTAAAGTTAAAGAAGCTACTATAAAGCTTCTAAATTTTCTTGGAGAAAAGGGACTAAGGGCATCAAAAAGGAAATTACAGTTTGTGGAATCAGAAGTAAAATATCTCGGCCACCTGATAAGCAAAGGTAGCCGAAAACTAAGACCTGAAAGAATTACAGGGATTTTATCCCTCCCTCCTCCCTCTTCAAAAAGGAGGTTAGGAGACTGCTGGGGCTACTGGGATATTGCAGACTATGGATTGAAGGATATACAAAAGCAGTAAAATTTTTATATGAAAAGTTGACAGGAAAAGACAATATACAATGGACCAAAAATTATGATGATAAATTAGAAAAAACTGAAGTCAAAACTAGCCTCGGTACCAGCCCTAAGCTTACCCTCACAAGGAAAGCCCTTTCATTTGTATGTGAATGCAGAAAATGGAGTAGCTCATGGTGTATTATATTACCGCTGGCCTGTGCCCTAGGGTATATCACCGTGTCCCACAGCCATAGGGAGAAGGAGGAGAGATGATCCAGCAGGCAGGAATTGTGCAGCAAGATTGATTCATTTAATTATTTTACAAACTCTTTTATAGACTTTTTTCTTCATAGTCTAATTGGACAAAGGAACAGCCACCCCTTGGGGTGATTGGCTAAAATCCTAAAACATCCATTGTCAAAATATTTTTCTACTATACCATAAACAAGACTTTTCAAGGTTGCAGGTGGCTTGGTTGTTTACATTCCCTGCTACCTCTTCTGTGAGAGAAAAGTCTCTCACAGACTTAGAAAATAGCAAGAAAATCCTTGCTAGCAGCATTTTTGCATCTATAATTCCCCCTTTTTGTTTTATAAGATAACCACTCTACTATTAATCCTAAATAGAAATCTACATCAGTTATTAATTCTAAATATCTCCTAAAGGCTTTAACTATCTGACTCCATAACAAGAAATTTAAAGTTCAGTCTCTGCTTGTGGAAGGACCATCCCAGTCTCTGCTTGTAGAAGGACCATCTCAGTCTCTGCTTCTAGAAGGACAATCTGCCTGATGGTCGACATCTTGGTCATCATCAGAAGGGTCATCAGGTTGATCTACATTCGGGTCACCATTTGGATGGGTGGCGTTCTGGTCATCATTTGGAGGCTGCCTGTTCTGCCTCTGGTGCCATAGGTCAGGGCGAACGCATTTTGCAGGTAGCCACCGTACCCCAGTATCTGTGGAAACGCAAGCGTACCCACGACCCCAAACGATAAGCTCATGAGGGCCTTCCCACTGGTTAGTGAGTAAATTCCGCACCCAGACTTTTGCCTGGGGCAGTTGTGTCTCACTTGCAGACTGCAATGAGAGAAAATGATTCAGAATAACAGGATTATTTGAATTTGTGGTACTGTAAGGTGATTAATTGTATACAAAGCTTTTGCTAGTTGGCTTCAGTAACCAACGTCAAAGGTTCCTGCGAGAATTGTTGAAAAGCCATGACAACAGCTCTTAATTCAACTAACTGAGCAGAGCCTGACTCGGATTGGTGTGTTAATGAACCACCACAAAGGCAGTGTAGGGTACTGTACGCCCTTATGCACAGTGACCCCTGCTAAAAATTTGTCCCAATCCATACGCCCCAAGCTGCCAACACGTCCCGTCCCCAAAGGTTAAGGGAAGTGGTAGGAACATAAGGCCTAATCATAGCTGTGTGCCCCTCTGAGTCCTTCACCACCACAGGCTGTTCGCTTAAATAGCTCTGTGTGGTTCCTCCTACTCCTGTGATGGCCGATCCCACAGGGGCTAAAGGCCATGAGGGAGGCCACGCAGAGAAGGAGATGATAGTTACATCAGCACCCATATCAATCAAACCTCGAAGCTGAGTCTGGGGCGGTCGGGCGTTCGGCAGGATCAGGGTACATGTCATCTGTGGCCTTTGGTCAGAGATATCTGCAGTCCAGAAGGCCTGCGGAAGTCCCGTAGATCCAGTGCCGTTATCTTCCTGAGTTTGTTGTTCTATCCTGGGGACACAAGACTTAAAAAGCACTAATTTAGCAAGGCAGGTCTTTTCAGGAATAGTGACAGGGGGTTTTTGCGTGGAGACCATAGCGCAAATCTGGCCTTTAAAGTCAGCATCAATAACTCCTGAGTGCACTAAGATTCCTTGATGGGCAACATCAGGTTTTCCCACCAGCATTGCACTGGATCCCTGGGCTAAGGGTCCATATGCGTCCAAGGGAACCTTATAAATACCGCTAGAGTCTAAGACGACTGCAGCTGTGGTGTGGATGTCAAACCCGTCTGATCCCTGGGTGCCGTCTGATCCCTGGGTGCTGTCTCTAGGGTGGCTGGGTAGGCCTGTGCCTGTACCTGTGCCACTCTCTGGGGGAGCGACTGCATCGGAGAGCAACTCTTCCTCCTTGCACCTCGGCGGAAGTTCCCCGACAAAGGCCGACCATCGGCATGAGTCTGGAATCTACAATAGTCCGAGCGATGCCCATGCCTGCCACACCTCTTGCACTGGGGGATCGGTGTGTTTTCTTTTTGGCTCGGCTTAGGCCGCTTCCATTTTTTTGCCTGTTTTGGTGGCTTTGGTTTACGACCAGAAGATGCCTGAACAGGCTGCAGGAACGCAGCCAAAGCAGACTTTTTCTGGTTCCCAGATCCCACCTTAGCGCAGGCTTCGACCATGTCTGTTACCTCAGGGTCCCCAAGTAAGGCATCTATGATTTTTCTGCACTCCTCGTTTGCGTTATCTCTCACTAACTGCCTTAACAACATCTGCCTTAACCCGTCATCCTCAACCTGCTTCTCGAGAGAAGCAGCGACTTTCTCTACAAAAGAGAGGAATGACTCTGATTTGCCTTGAACTATTTCAGTATATCGCTTTCTGGGCGCAGACAACTCTATGGTTTTCAACAGGGCAGCCATGCCGACCTGTAGAGCTTGCTGCAGGATGCTAGAGGACAAGGTACCCTGTAGACTGGGATCAGAGAAGGGACCAGTCACCATCAAAGCATCCACTCCTGCTGTGTGTCTAGGATCAGCAGCAGGGAGCTGCAAATTTGCTAATGCAGTCTTGCTGGCCAGCTTTCTCCAGGTTTTCTCAAAAACTGTAAATTGAACAGGTTGAAATAGAATTTGACCTAAGTGTCTGATATCAAATGGAGAAAGCAAATCTGTATTTATCACCCTTATTATCTGCATAACCTCAGCAGAACCTAGTCCATATTGTGCCACCTTGGATTGGAGGTCCTGGGCAACTTTCCAAGCAATTACCTCATGCTTGTCATGCTCGCCTGAATTTGGGAGAGCCTTATACACTGGGAAAGCTTGGATCTCCCCTTTAGGGGAATCACTACCACCCTGAACTTCTGGCACAGCCTGTGGATGAAGTGTAACAGCTCCCCGGTTACCTCCAGAATTCTCAGATCTATTTGGCATTCCAAGTGTTTCCAATAACCTCCAGTCACCCTCCTCCAATGCTCGCATCTTAACTGACTCTAAGAAGCGTCTGTAGTGGGTTGGACGCACTGTTACCGTGCAGTCCTGAAAGGTCCAGGGGCGAGATCGGCACAGTCTTTTCCTTCACCGCGCGGCTACAGCCGCCTGACGACCTGGGGACAGAACCTCATCTGCCTCATTGCCTGACGATGAGTCATCAGGCAAAGGCAACTCAGAGACGCTGGGAGTGAACAGAAATGGACAGAGAGGGGCACTTTGGCTAAGTTCACTAGGGCCAGAACAGACAGCACAGACTGCAGTTGGCGGCGTTGCAGTTTGAACAGCAGCTTCTTTATGGGATGCTGTCTCAGCCGGTCCCGTCCGAGCCGGGACTGGAGCTGCTTCTGCCGTCTCTGGGGCTACAGCCGCGCTCAGCGCCGCGCTTGGCCCTTGCTCCACGGCTGCATGCGGCTCCGCGCTCGTCACTGCTCCTGTTTCACGCTCCCCAGGTTTTCCCACGGCGGCGCTACTTCTGGGTTGGCCGCCGGTCGCGCCGCTTCCTGGTTCGGAGCCGTGGCTCCCGCGGGCGGCGCGGGCAGCGCTGGCAGCGCAGGCTCGGCGTGCCCCACGCGGCAGGGTGGCTCTGGCATCCGCTGCTCTAGCAAGCTGAACAGGTCCTCCATCCTTCGGGATATGTTCGGTAACTCTGTCAGCAAAGGCAAATGCTGTATTAAAAGGTCGATGGCTCGCTTCTGTGACTGCGCAGAACAGTCCAGCGCCAGGGAGAGCAGCGGACCACACCCAGGCAGTCTCGGCGCACTCACGGCCGGCGCTACGCCGGCTAAGAAGTTAGATCCAGCTGCATACACAACCAGGCTAGGAGCCGCTCTGGGGGTCCAATTCACTAAGCCGCTTATTTGCGGCCCTGGATAAGCGGTGGCTGCCGCCGAGCTGAGCGGCAAGGCAGGCTGTGCGCCCTCCCGCTGCCCTGACCCCCCCACCTCTGGCGGCGCGGGGTCCCTGGGGGCGGCAGAGTCCTGCGACTGTCCAGGGTGAGGCGGCGCAGGCTCTGCCTGTGGAGCCGGGGGGGGTTTTCCGAATCCACCATCATTTTCCCCGGCAGCCCGGTCAGCGGGGTCTCCCCCAGACATTCCTCCATCACTCATCACCAAAATAGGCGAGCCAGCTCTTCTGCTGCAGTCAAGGTCTGTCAGCAGAATAAATAACAAACGCCAGGTTTGGTATAATTCTAACGCTGCTGGCTCCCCAGATGGGAGCTCCTGTTGGACAGCACAGCCAAGTTCCTGCCATAAGGCAAAGTCCAGGGCAGTATCTCTGTCCATGGAAATCCCTTTTAAGGTAGCCCAGTCTAATAATTCCCGAACTGAGTTTTCAGGAATGGAGGTGTGCATTATACTAAACACACCTTTCCAGACCAGTACCACAGCGTCGGTTTGTGAGCCGCTGTTCGCCATTTCTCAGTCCTGTTGGACTTCCCGGTCCCGGGGGAAGAGGGGAACAGCGTACCTCTAGAGGAATTCGGCTTGGCTCGCAGCAGCAAGACAAGTCAGAGAGTGCAGATCACGTCGGGGTCACCAAATATTACCACAGGCCTGGGCCCTAGGGTATATCACCGTGTCCTGCAGCCATAGGGAGAAGGAGGAGAGAAGATCCAGCAGGCAGGAATTGTGCAGCAAGATTGATTTATTTAATTATTTTACAAACTCTTTTATAGACTTTTTTCTTCATAGTCTAATTGGACAAAGGACCAGCCACCCCTTGGGGGTGATTGGCTAAAATCCTAAAACATCCATTGTCAAAATATTTTTCTACTATACCATAAACAAGACTTTTCAAGGTTGCAGGTGGCTTGGTTGTTTACATTCCCTGCTACCTCTTCTGTGAGAGAAAAGTCTCTCACAGACTTCAAAAATAGCAAGAAAATCCTTGCTAGCAGCATTTTTGTATCTACAGTATTAGTCCAGGAATGGGGAGTGGTGAGAAGACCAATAGCTTATTTATCCACATTATTGGACCCAGTAAGCCGTGGCTGGCCAGTATGCATTCAAGCCATAGCAGCTACTGCTACTTTAGTGGAGGAGAGCCGTAAGCTCACCTTTGGAAGTAAACTGATTGTATACACACCCCATGCGGTTCGAAATGTGCTAAATCAAAAAGCTGAAAAATGGTTAACGGACTCCAGGATATTAAAATATGAAGCAATTCTGATTGACAGTAATGATCTAACTATAGAAACGAGCAAAAGCCTCAATCCGGCCCAATTCCTGTATGGAGGACCAAAAGATGACCTGGCACATGATTGCTTGGAAATTATTCAATACCTAACAAAAGTTCGGGAAGATCTAGCAGAACAAGCCCTCTTGGAAGGGGAAAGAATATATGTGGATGGTTCATCCAGATGCTTGCAAGGAAAAAGAATGTCAGGATATGCCTTAGTCGATGGGATAAATATGCAGACCATCGAAAAAGGAAAACTACCTTCAAATTGGTCAGCACAATCTTGTGAATTATACGCTCTAAAAAGAGCACTGGAGCATTTAGCACACAAAAAGGGGACCATATATACTGATTCAAAGTATGCCTTTGGGGTAATACATACCTTTGGAAAGATCTGGGAAGAAAAGGGTTTACTAAATTCAAAGGGGAAGGAACTGGTACATGAAGGCCTGATTTCAGAAGTTTTGGAGGCATTAAAACTGCCTGAAGAAATAGCCGTAGTGCATATCAAAGGGCACCAAAAAGGGATGACCCCAGAAATAAGAGGGAATAATCTAGCAGATCAAGAAGCCAAAGATGCAGCAGAAAATGGGACTAAACGAATTATGTTAATCTTGACCCCAGAGAGGGGAGAATTGGAAATCCCCAAATTTAGTGAAGAAGAAGAAAAGGAATTATCTAAGATAGGGGGTGAACAAGATCAGTCTGGAAAATGGAAACTCCCTGATGGGAGACAGTTACTTAATAAGCCACTCACTAAGAGAATATTAGAAGATATGCATCAAGAAACTCATTGGGGTACTCAAGCTTTGTGTGATCATTTTTTAAGAAATTATGGGTGTATTGGAATCTTTGGGGTAGCAAAAAAAATAACTGGGAACTGTATAACTTGCCAAAGAGTGAATAGGAAAATAATGAGAAAAACAACATTAGGAGGCCGTGAGTTAGCTCTGAGACCATTCCAAAGTATCCAAGCAGATTTCACTGAACTTCCCCAAGTACAGAGATGGAAGTTCCTATTAGTAATAGTAGACCACCTAACTCATTGGGTAGAAGCATTTCCTGTCACTAGAGCTACAGCTAACGTAGTATGCAAAACCCTTCTGGAACAAATTATTCCCAGATATGGAATGGTTAATAAAATAGACTCAGATAGAGGAACACATTTTACATCCAAAGTCTTACAACAAATAACTCAAGCCTTGGGAATAAAATGGGAATTACATACCCCCTGGCACCCACAAAGTTCAGGCCGAGTAGAAAGAATGAACCTGACTTTAAAAAGAACTTTGACAAAATTAATGATTGAAACTCAAATGTTGTGGGTAAAGTGCTTACCTTTGGCTCTGTTGAGAGTCCGAACACAGCCCAGGTCAGACCTGGGAGTATCACCTTATGAGATGATGTTCGGATTACCCTTCCTTACCACTCAACATGAAACAGCCACTTATGAAATAGGGGAAGTAAGTGTCAGAAAATATGTCACCACAATTGCCAGAACACTTGAAAATTTGCGGCTGAAAGGAATGATCCCTCAAACCACAACTTTGGAGTTCAAAATTCATAATATCCATCCAGGGGAATGGGTACTAGTAAAAACATGGAAAGAACAATCTTTGACTCCACAATGGGAGGGTCCTTTTCAGGTACTGCTGACGACTGAGGCCGCAATCTGGACCAGGGAACGAGGGTAGATCCATGCCAGCAGAATCAAAGGACCTGTAAAAGAACCTGAAGAATGGACTGTAATACCCAAACCAGGTGATACCAAATTGATTCTTAAACGGAGGCCAGGTGGCAATGAACTGGAACAATCTAAATAATCCAAGGGATATGCAAAGAATCACACCTAACTGAGAAGTAAAAGCCAAATTCATATCAGTGGTTTCAAGTGCCCCCTGGACAAATTCTGGGACATCTTGGGGAAGAATATTCCCACTTCAAACAGGAAGGGTTGGGACTGTATCAAACAGGGAACTCTCATGTTCTGATTCTAGCCTGTGACTTGTATTAAGAAGGGGGAGAATCACAACTTCCATCAGTGCCATATCATATACCCTGTTTGAATGATTCTAACATGGGGCATGCCAGCCAGGTCAAATATAAGTGTTTAATCTGTGGGAAAATTGGCATCTCACACCATCGATGCCCTAGTTGTAAGGAGTGTCAAGCACAAAATCGACCCTCTATCCAGACAAAATCACAAGCAACAAAAGTAATAACTTTGCTCTGTAGATGAGAATTATTAGTGCCTGTTGAATGGGAAATACCTGAGATAAAATACGATACTACATTTAAGAAAAAAAACAAAAAAAAACCCAAACAGAAGTCCCAGAAGAAATTTGCCTGAAAGCTACAAAAAAGGAAGTGACAAGGAAATAGAGGGCAAGACTGGGTTGGCCACTGTACTCGCCACCGAGAAGATCCAATACACCTGCTATGGGTTGCAACCTCATAGGCAAGGGAGGTGGGAGTATAAGCCATGCCGGACCTCTGTTATTCCTTCTTTTGTCACTTATCCTGGTCCCTTTCGGGACACCAGCAAGACCATGTTACAAATGCTATCGAAAGCTTTACATGGAAAGACACCGGGGTTTCTTTCTTATTACTCATACCCATATCAACAGTCACTGTTATGACTCATCCAAATTAGGTATTTGCATGCATAAAGGGGAAAAATATTGGATTACAGAAAATTTAGAAACAAGTGAAAACAGACTAGGAAGTAATTGTCCAAAAGGAGAAAAATGGATTTGCTTCACAGCTGCCACCAGGGGAACAGTCCAAGATTTGGTAAAAGAACAAGCGGTAAGTAAAAATGCAAAGCCAGCACAGCAACCTCGCCCTATATTCACCTCACGTCAGGACCTGTATGCAAAGCTTAAACAACAGTTAAAAGAAGAAAAAACCCCAAGGTTGGGAAAAAACCTGTTTGTGGAATTGGGGGAGAGGATAAGTAAAGAACTTAATATAACCAACTGTTGGGTCTGTGGAGGAGCTTTAATGACAGAAGAATGGCCATGGAAAGGTAGCAGCATAGGCCCAGTAGAACTCCTTAAATGGAACCGGACAAATATAAGAGGGGGGAACCGACCTGAAGGGTGGATTTTAAGTTCAACAGTGATAGGGGAAGTATGCCTCTGGCGAACTGAGAAAAACTTTCTTAATGAAGTAGGAAACACTCCCTGTAAAAGGTAGAAAGTGAGTAACAAAACTTCAACGTGGTGGGTCCCAGAAAAACCAACTTGGTATTGGGCTCAGAAAAAAAGAAAGGACTGTGTATATGATAATGAAATTGGACTCTTTCAGTGTAATGACACAGGGAAAAGTCCTTATTCTGGAATCCCAGAAATATCCAAATTTTAGGAGAATATAAATCAACAAGAAGGTGATTATTGGAAAGCACCAGATGGCTTATTTTGGATATGTGGGAAAAGGGCATACCCGAGACTCCCTTCACATTGGAAAGGGAGTTGTACACTAGGAATCATTCAACCAGGGTTTTTCCTTTTACCAGAACCAGAGGGAGATCAATTAGGAATACCTGTCTATGAAGACTTCAAAAGAAATAAAAGAGACTTGATTGGAGGATTCCAAAAATGGAAAGATGAGGAATGGCCCCCTGAAAGAATATTAGAAACATATGGGCCAGCTACCTGGGCACAAGATGGAAGTTGGGGATATCGAACCCCAATTTACATGCTGAATCGTATCATCAGACTCCAAGCTCTTGTAGAGATCATAACCAATGAAACAGCCGGGGCTATGGAATTGATAGTCAGCCAGCAATGCCAAACCAGAGCTGCAATATATCAAAATAGGCTGGCTTTAGACTATTTACTGGCTGAAGAAGGGGGTGTGTGCGGGAAGTTTAATACATCGGATTGTTGTTTAAAAATCGATGACAATGGGGATGCCGTTCTAGATATCGCCAACAATATCAGAAAAATAGCCCGTGTACCGGTCCAAAAATGGGAATCAATGATGACTGCTAACTGGTGGGATGGAATATTGGGGAAAGAATGGTGGAAGAAGATAGGTTTCTTCCTCTTATGTGCTACAGCTGGTCTAATATTTCTCCCTTGCTTGATCCCCTGTTTTATTTGGGTAATCACAAGCGTAGTTCAAGGCATGCAAGTTGTGGCAATGCCTACAGACCCAAAGTTGGCTATGTCTGGAACAGCAAAAAAAATTATGGTATTAAAAAGACAAAGTGATATAAAAGACCCTCTCGAAGAAGCCAAATTGATCTGTGAAAAGAACGAACGGACATTAGAAGCCAAGAAGAAAAAAATTATTGCTCAAGCCAAATGATTTATAAAATAGAAAAAGGGGGGGGATTGTTATAAACATATATTGTAATATTGGCTTCTCACAAGTATTAAAGTAGATATTATATAATGTTAGAAATGCTTTTTGCTGTGTGGATGTAGTTTTCTTTCTTTTTAGCAAGAATGTTAGCGTGTGAGCAAGTAAGATAACCTCCAATCGAACAGAGGATGAGGCCCAAGAAGCTGCTAATCAACACTTTGTCCAGAGAACAAAAGGGCCCAAAGGCTACTCTGCCTGGAGAACGGGGGGGCCAGGGGGGGCCAGAGCCGCTATCACCTAGCGAGCCCAGGAGGCCAAAGAGGCCAAAGCTGCAATCAGCCCTGACTGTCTTGTTGGGGAAGATGAAACAGGAAAGCCTTATAAATATGATTGCCTAACAAAAGATTTTGGGAATATGAAAACTATAAGCGACATCGAAATGAAGACCACCTTTGAGATACCAAGTCTTAGTTACTGAACAACTGGAAAACAATGGTATGGCAGACTGAAGGTAATCCCCTCTTGATTGAACAATACCCTCTGCTTGCAGACAGGTCCAAGGGTCAGAGCAGACCCTACTAGCTCAGCAGAAGGGGTCCAAAGAGTAGTTTTTAGGAGTTAAAATGTAACACTCTATGGTAATGTAATAACTCTTATAGGCTGTATGTAAATGCTATAGGATTTGTATCTTGTACTAGATTGGCTAGTGAGAATTAGAATATTCAGTACCGAAGATGATTTATTGTATTGTAACGAGGACTTCGGTCTCTCTCTCTCTCTCTCTCTCTCACTTACTTCCTCTTCGCTCACTCTTACTCTGCTCTTACCTACTTGCTCTTACTTTTACATTCTTGCTCTCTTGGGCCTGCTCTGAGCTGCAGCTGGCAGCTCTAAGCAGTGCCCCTGTACCCACGCCCTTTGCAATAAACCGCATGTTCCAAGATCTGACTTCAGAGATCTCTCGTCTCCGTCCGTCCCGACCGTCCAACCCACCCAAGCTCCTACATGTCTGGAGAATTAAGAGATCCACCCTACTATCAACT
The DNA here is from genome assembly GCF_041296385.1 of Aphelocoma coerulescens. Taxonomy (NCBI): domain Eukaryota; kingdom Metazoa; phylum Chordata; class Aves; order Passeriformes; family Corvidae; genus Aphelocoma; species Aphelocoma coerulescens. Next base: position 7,819,471 of record NW_027184081.1, read on the forward strand.
CTCACCTAGCGAGCCCGAGCCCAAGCCCAAGAATCAAAAGAAATAAAACCACAAGGCAGAAGAATACGAATGCTCTAAAAAGGCGGAACCAAGGAGTGGCCATGCAGAACAGCTCCTGGAAAAGTTTGAATATGCATAGAGAACAGACAGTAAAAATGGTATAAAAAAGGACTAACCTCGAGCATCAGGTGTGCTCTTGGCAGAGCGCCAAGGCACCCGGCCGTTACCTCTTTGCTTTATTTTATGTGTTTCTTATTGTCTTTATATTAAACCCTTTAAATTCTCACAGGAGAGTGAACCTCGTTTTTCACAAAATTCTATATGGCAGCTAGACATGAACGTGGGTGGAAAGGATTCTCAGCCAGACACAGCACATACGGGAGACACAGATGCGCGCGAATTGGGATGTAGCGGTCCGAGCGAGGGTGGCCCTTCCCCGAAACCTCTGCATTCTTTAACCGCTCCTAGCCTGCAGCCGCGTGACCCCCCGGGACCGGAGGAGAGGGCACAGCCGTGTTCTCGGCTTGCACAGCTAGTTCAAACAACATCGCGTGAAGCCCCGGTGCCTCCCCGCGTTCCCCCGAACACCCCAGGCGGCACCCCTGCGGACGCTTCGGAGGTCCCCGCTGGCGAACCGGCTCCCCCCCCGCCCCCAGACGCTGCAGACTCCACCCCGTCGCTACGGGCAACGGCGCGGCTTTCTGCAGGCGCTGCCCTTACCTTTTTATCAGGCTTCCCATCCCCCTCCCGAGCCGTAAAAACAGGAAGGGTTTTCCATTCCTTTTCTGAAAAGGTTTTACCTTTTGCCTCTACGGCTGAGTCGATCCCGCAGCCCGATCCAGGCGCCGGACATGCGGCTCAGGCAGGCTCTCTGCTGCTACCGTTCGCGTCTCCCCCCCCCCCCCCCCCCGCTCGCCGCGGCGCAGGGAGACTCTCCGCTGCTGCCATCGGCGCCTCCTCCCCCATGCGGTGTGGCGCGGGCAGGATCCTCTCAGCTGCCGTGCACAGCTTTCCCCACGCCTGGTGCGGCTCGGGCAGACTCTCTGCTGTTGCGGGTCGCGTCTTCCACGTCGTGCGGTGCGGTTCGGGCAGGGTCTCCGCTGTTGCCTTTCGCGGCTTTCCCCACGCCTGGCGTAGCTCGGGAAGACTCAGCCTCCACAGCTCGCGTCTTCCCTCCCCTGCGGACCTGCTGCGGGATCCGGCTTGCAGCCCGTGCCGGAGCGGCGCTCGGCGCCCGCCTTCACTTCACCGTCATCCGTGCGGTCACCGCCTGCGCTAGCCAGCCAGTGGCAGGACCACCCTGACTGCAGTCCTCCGCCCATGGCTCCTAATGCGGATCAAGCCTCCTTTGTTTGGGCCGGTGCCAGGCCGAAACACAACTTCACTACAAAACTTTTACCATGCTATCCTGGAGAACTACAACAACATGGCGGCATCTTCGTCACTTCCGTAAACAATGCTTACGTACTTCTGCCAGCGCCATCTTGCAACCTAAGAGAGGCTCATCTTCCAGCTGCAGCGCCACCTGTGGCCGCTTCTGTTATTGCACCCTCAAATACTTATAATACAGACACAGATACAACCTGCCTCGCAACAACGCATTCTATTTCACAGAGAGGGGGGAGATGGACCAGAAGGAAACAGCTGCTGGAATAATAAAACCAGAAGAATGGACAATGATTGTTATGCTCCTGATGAAGAAGAAAACCTATCTCTCTTTCAATCAAGACACCCTCTGAGGGAAAGTCAAAATCCAGTTACAACAGACTGGGCAGAAGTTAGACGAAAGGCACTAAAAGAAAAAGATTTTGATTTAGCCCAAGAGCCACTTCTAGCTCTGCCAGTCAGAAGTAATAGACCAGAGACTTGCAAAAACCCTCGACACTCTCAATTTAACAATTCAGCAGAAAAACAAGGCTATGCAAGAAGAAAATGACAGAGCAATCAATCAGACCTCAAAAGATACAACTGCAAACCAAGATCAACACTTTGCAAGATCTGCAACAACTTTTGGGAGAAATAAACTGGGCCAGATCCACTTTAGGGATCACCAATGATGAACTTGCTCCAGTTTTTGACCTACTCAGAGGGGACTGTGACATTACTTTTCTGAGATCCCTAACACCTGAAGCTCAGAAAACTCTCGAGAAGGTCATTGAAGCTTTTCAACAAAGACAAGCTCATCGATGTGTAGAATCCCTACCCTTTTTTCTTGCAGTTCTAGGAGAGAAGATGCAGCTGTATTGTCTCATATTCCAGTGGGACACTTCCAAAAGAGATCCTTTTTTGATAATAGAATGGACCTTTTGCCTTACAGGTCACCAAAACCAATATTCACGACCATGGAAATGCTGTCTCAAATCATAATCCGAGCCAGAGAAAGGCTGTTGACCATGACAGGTCAAGACTTTGCAATAATTTATATGCCTTTAAAAAGAGAGTATTTTGATTGGGCTTTACAAAAATCAGAAGATTTACAAATTGCATTGTTAAACTACCCAGGTGCCTGCTCTATCCACTTTACAAATCACAGGAAGGTTCTCCTCAAGTGGTAGAGCTAGCAGCTGTGGTCAGAGCATTTCAGTTCTTTCCAAAACTTTTTAATTTGATTACAGACCCTGCATACACAGCAAAGAAATTGGCTGATTTTTTAATGGATTGGGGAGTTTGGCACACTTTTGGTGTTCCTTACTCTCCCACAAGTCAAGCCATTGTTGAAAGAGCACATCACTCTTTAAAACATATTCTAGATCAACAAAAAGGAGGGTTGGCACAGGCAACACCACAGATGAGGTTGAGCAAAGCTCTGTATGTCTTTAATTTTTTAAACAGTTCTTTTGTAGAGCCTGATCCACCAATTTTCAGACATTTCTCTAACAGTACAAGAGCAAAGTTAAAAGAGAATCCTCCAGCGTTAATTAGAAACCCAGAAACAGGGAAGATTGAAGGTCCATTTCCTTTAATAACATGGGGCAAAGGGTTTGCTTGTGTTTCCACAGGCGGTCAACTCAGGTGGCTTCCAGCAAAGAATGTGAAACCCTATCAAGTGCGAAGAAACACTGACAACCCCACAAGTAAAGAAGCAGGCACACAGACGTGAGCTGAACAGACATCGCAACCTCTGCCTGACGACTTATCTACAGAAGACTGTGAACTTTGGGTGTGGGAATCAGTAATATTGTAGAATTCTTTGTTAGGTGATAGTATAAGAAGAATATGGAACTTAATCGAAAATTATGCCTACGCTTTTTTTCATTGCTAACTTTTGGCTATGCAGATTTACCAGTTAACCAACCTAAAGCTAATGTTTGGGTGACTTTAGCTAATGCATCAGGTTTAGATTCTATATGTTTGTCCGACACGACCCCTGAGAAAACATTTTCCACCTGTTTGGTTGGTGTGCCAATGGATGCTTGGCCAATTCCGATAGAAATTGATTGTACCGGTTTGGCCAAATTTAGAAATATATCCTCTGAGAGAAGGCACAACCACCCCTCCCCCACCAGGTTCGGGAAAAAAAAATAAATTTTCCTCGAAGGAAAGTGAAGAAGATAAAACTATTTATTTAACACACACATGGGAAAGGAAAATGAAGTTAAATGGTAAAATCTTTTGCTGTGGAGGAAAAAACCCGGGAAAGCGTTAGAGTCCTCCCTTTGGTCTCCTCGGAGCTGGGGCTTGGCCCAGGGCCAGGCCCTCTGTGCCCGATGAAAAGTCCTCCCGATGTGCTCTGAGGTTGAAAGCAGTCCAGTAGCAAAGGGAGAAAATCCGGAATTCTAGAGAAGAAAAAGCAAAGTCCAACTCTCCGTCTCTCTCCGGAGAACCAGAAACTGAAAACAACTGGCCAAAAGATGACTGGAACACAGCAAGCCGGGTGCTTCCTCGCTCCCCTGCCGCGGCTGGGAAGAAAAAAAACCTCCTATCTTTATGTGACCGTGAACAAGCTGCAAACAGCGTTGAGAAAGTTTTGCTCAGTTTTTTCTTCTCCCTCTCAGGCTCAGTTTAGAGGCATAGAAAGACACAAAAATTAATTTCTGGGCATAGGCAGCGATATGGGATACACATCATAACGTCACCCCAAGACATTCCACCCCTTATCCCATATTGTTGGCTCAATGCCCAAAATGAGATATTCTAATTCTACACACACATTAATACATATATATATATATATATATGCACAGCTGTATACGAACAGTGACAGTGACAATCAGCAAGCAGGGGTATACAAGCATTTCACACTACAATCAGATCTCCCTGCGGTACACAACATGTTGTTCCATCTTTCTGCATTACCCACCATGTGCAACCAGGTCCCTGAGCAAAGACAACCCCACGGCTGGGTTTGTCTGTACTCGAGGCAGAATTTATCCACACATTCTTTCCTAACAGACCTCTGACGTGCACTACTGGGACCTTATCTCCATCTGTTGTATGCAGGGATTCAGATTGGGCTGGACCAGCTCTATTGGTGGAACCTTGTTACAGCGGGGATTACTGTAACAAGCATATATCAAACCAGGAGTCCCGTGGAAAAGAAACATATATATAGACGGATTCTTGCTAGATGTTTCAGAGATGTTTATTTCTCCAGCCGCATGGCCAGGCTCTGCCGAGGAACGGTTACAGTCGGCACCCGAGCTCCTTTGCCCGCGCAGGGAAACACAAACCAACCAATCGGCAACGAGGCTGACCAGGGGCAGGGAAACCCCGTGCCTCCCCTCAGGGCTCCCAGGGCTACATGGCGGGGGAGGGACCCCGACATTTCACCCGTTTTATTTTAATAAAAGGAGAATGAAGACAACTGGATAAACATAACAAGAACACTTTCAAAACAAAACAAGCCACCCTCCTGAGTCTTTAAATGTCCAAACAGATTCTCTGGAACATCTTACGGCTGACAGAAGGGAGACAGAACTCTCTGGACATGCCTGTGGGGAAACTGAGGCAGGAGAGGGTTCAATCTCTTCCCTCCTCCTTTTCATCCCCCACTCAGCATTGGAAAGGGATTTTTTGGGGAAACAACTGGCAAAGGCAGGGTTTTGTGACGGAAACCATGGATGAAAATATGGATTGGGAATACAGCGGGGGTAATAGGACATAGGGTAAAAGGGAAAGGTGGGATTAGGAAAGGGAGACTGTAGGGGGGGTTTACAGTGGAGATATTGTCTAACATGACTACGATTTTTTGCATATATACTGCCTTTCACAGGAACAGCATCAGGCCCAGTGACCTGCGATGCTTGTAACCCTTTTCTACCTTGTATGATTTTGAATTCCACCATCTCTCCATCTCCCAAGCTTGGGATGCATTTTTCAGGGTTATTCTTTTTAATAGCAGTTCTATGCAAGAATATGTCTTGCTGGTTATCACATCTTGTTATAAAACCATAATTTTGTTTAACATTATACCATTTCACTGTCCCTAAGATCTTAGCTACTATGGTCTTTTCCTTTTTCTGAGTGGCTGCTGTTTTCTGTCTCGCTGTGTCTTTGCTCTCTCTTTCGGTCGCTCCCGTGTTGGAACTGTCGGCGCTGCTGGTTCCGGCGCACTTTTCCCAGGGTCGCGTTCGGGGCCGCGCGGGCTGGGCTCCGTTCTCCGTGCGTCGCCTCCTCTGCTCTCAGCTGCGTTGCCACTTCCAGGGGCCAGGCCCCCGAGCCCCCCTGTGCCCTGCTCCAGCACGCGTTTCAGCTGGGCACGGCTCCGCTCCACCGCTGCCAGCCGCCGCCCGTGCATCGCCCCTCTCGTTCGGGCGCTCACGGGGCTCGCTCCACCACGCAATGCGCGGGGCCGGGCGGGCACTGCCGGGCCGCGCAGCTCCCGCCGCGCCTCGCTCCGCCACCGACACTGCGGCTCGCGTGGCTCCGCCCGCACACGGGAACCGTCTCACTGCTGCTCGCAGAGTGCTCGGTGCACGTGGCCGAGGCCGCACGGTCCCTGAGGCACGCTTCCGTTCACCAGGACACAGCTGACATTGCTCAACAGTCTCGGTAATTAAATAATATTCACGAAAATATTCTTCCATCGGCATATATTTTGACTCAAATATTAACTGGGTCCAAACGGCCTTCCAAAAGTCCTTGGTAAGAATTAAATCCAAAGAAACATAGAAAACGTTCTTAAACAACCATGCCAGGAAGTGTTTCAGTTCTTTTTGAGCTTGAATCAAGCTAAAATTTACAAATCATTGTTCAAGAATCATTTTAAGTTTAAGATAAATGTCCATATGCGGCTCTGAAAGCCAAGAGTCTTCCAACGGTTCCTCCATAGTTTAGATATGGAATAGCAAAACAAAACCAAGAAGAGGAATCCAAAGTTTCCAGGGTTTACTCACACAAATCAGTCGCTTAGGGATCGGGGATCGTTCTGCTCACAATTCCCCACCATTATGTTACAGTGGGGATACTGCAACACGCCTATATCAAACCAGGAGTCCTGTGGAAAAGAAATATATATACGGACAGATTCTTGCTAGATGTTTCAGAGATGTTTATTTCTCCAGCCGCATGGCCGGGCTCTGCCGAGGAACTGCTACAGTCAGGACCCGAGCTCCTTTGCCCGCACAGGGGAACACAAACCAACCAATGGGGAACGAGGCTGAGCAGGGGCAGGGAAACCCCGAGTGTCTGTGCCCTCAGGGCCCCTCTTCCCAGGGCTACATGGCGGGGGGAAGAGACCCTGACAGAACCTTGGGTGTTAACTAACCAGGTAGCCTTTCCTAGATGCTGCTCCCAATTTTTGAAAGTTCCCCCACCTAGTGCCTTCAAAGTGGTTTTCAACAATCCATTGCACCGTTCCACTTTACCTGCAGCTGGTGCATGGTAAGGGATATGGTCCACCCACTCAATGCCATGTTCTCTAGCCCAGGTGTTAATAAGGCTGTTCTTAAAATGAGTCCCATGATCAGATTCAATTCTCTCAGGGGTGCCATGCCTCCAAAGGACTTGCTTTTCAAGGCCCAGGATGGTGTTCCGGGCAGTAGCGTGAGGCACAGGGTAGGTCTCCAGCCATCCTGTGGTGGCTTCTACCATTGTGAGCACATGGCGCTTGCCTTGGCGGGTTTGAGGCAGTGTGATGTAATCAATCTGCCAGGCCTCCCCATACTTGTATTTGGACCACCGCCCACCGTACAACACGGGCTTCACCCGCTTGGCCTGCTTGATCACAGCGCATGTCTCACAGTCATGGATAACCTGGGAGATACTGTCCATGGTTAGATCCACCCCTCGGTCTCGTGCCCACTTATAGGTGGCATCTCTGCCCTGATGTCCTGAGGCATCATGGGCCCATCGAGCTAGGAAACACTCTCCCTTGTGTTTCCAGTCCAAGTCTACCTGTGACACTTCTATCTTTTCAGCCTGATCTACCTGCTTGTTGTTTTGGTGTTCTTCATTAGCCCTACTCTTGCGGACATGGGCATCTACATGGCAGACTTTCACAAACAGCTTTCTTACTCGGGCAGCAATGTTTTTCCACTCTTCAGCAGCTCAGATTAATTTTCCCCTACGCTGCCAATTATCTTTTTCCCACTTTTCTAGCCATCCCCACAGAGCATTGGCTACCATCCATGAATCAGTGTAGAGGTAGAGCTTTGGCCACTTCTCTCTTTCAGCAATGTCCAGGGCTAGTTGAACAGCTTTGAGTTCAGAGAGTTGGCTTGATCCACCTTCGCCTTCAGTAGCTTCTGCAACCCGTCATGTGGGACTCCATACGGCTGCTTTCCACTTTCGTTTCATCCCTACGATGTGACAAGAACCGTCGGTGAAAACAGCTTAGTGTGTGTCTTCTGATGGCAGTTGGTTGTACGGTGGAGCTTCCTCAGCACGTGTAACTTGTTCTTCTTCATCAGCGAGACCAAAGTTTTCACCTTCAGGCCAATTTGTGATTATTTCCAAAATCCCAGGGCGATTCAGTTTTTCGATACAGGCGCACTGTGTGATGAGAGCAATCCATTTGCTCCATGTGGCATTGGTGGGTAGAGGGAACCTCTGCTTTGAACATCCACCCCAGCACTGGTAGTCGGGGTGCCAGGAGGAGTTGTGCCTCAGATCCAATTACCTCTGAGGCGGCTTGGATTCCTTCATAGGCTGCCAAGATTTCCTTCTCTGTTGGGGTGTAGTTGGCTTCCGACCCTCTGTAGCTTCGGCTCCAAAACCCCAGTGGTCGACCTCGAGTCTCACCAGACACCTTCTGCCAAAGGCTCCAGGACAGGCCATGGCTCCTGGCTGCAGAGTAGAGCACGTTCTTCACTTCGGGTCCTGTCCTAACTGGGCCAAGGGCTACCGCATGAGCGATTTCCTGCTTGATTTGGGTGAAAGCTTGTTGCTGTTCGAGGCCCCAATGGAAATCGTTCTTCTTGCGAATAACCAGGTAAAGAGGACTCACAATCTGGCTGTACTCAGGAATGTGCATCCTCCAAAAGCCTATGGCACCTAGGAAAGATTGTGTTTCCTTCTTGTTGGTTGGTGGAGACATTGCAGTGATCTTATTGATGACCTCAACGGGAATCTGACGTCGTCCATCTTGCCACTTTACTCTCAGGAACTGGATCTCTCGGGCAGGTCCCTTGACTTTGCTCTTCTTGATGGTGAAACCAGCTTCCAGGAGAATCCAGATAACTTTCTCTCCTTTCTCAAACACTTCTGTTGCAGTGTTCCCCCACACAATGATGTCATCAATGTACTGCAGATGTTCTGGAGCCTCACCCTTTTCTAGTGCAGTCTGGATTAGTCCATGGCAGATGGTGGGACTGTGCTTCCACCCCTGGGGCAGTCGGTTCCAGGTGTACTGCACACCTCTCCAGGTGAAAGCAAACTGAGGCCTGCACTCTGCTGCCAGAGGTATGGAGAAAAATGCATTGGCAATGTCAATAGTGGCATACCACTTCGCTGCTTTGGACTCCAGCCCCTACTGGAGCTCCAACATGTCCGGCACAGCAGCGCTCAGGGGTGGAGTCACTTCATTCAAGGCACAATAGTCCACAGTCAATCTCCATTCTCCTTCAGATTTGCGCACGGGCCAAATGGGACTATTGAAGGGTGAGTGGGTCTTGCTGACCACCCCTTGGATCTCCAGCTCACGAATCATCTTGTGGATGGGGATCACAGCATCTCGAGTTGTCCGGTACTGTCGGCGATGCACTGTCCAGGTAGCAATTGGTACTCTTTGTTCTTCCACCTTCAGAAGGCCGACTGCAGATGGGTTTTCTGATAGCCCAGGCAAAGTGTTCAATTGCTTAATGCCCTCTGTCCCCACAGCAGCTATTCCAAAAGCCCACTTGAGTCCCTTTGGGTCTCTAAAATACCCGTTCCTGAGGAAGTCTATGCCCAAAATGCCAGGGGCCTCTGGGCCAGTCACAATGAGATGTTTCTTCCACTCATTTCTAGTCAGGCTCACCTCAGCTTCCACCAAGGTCAAATTTTGTGATCCACCTGTTACACCAGAAATAGAAACAGATTCTCCCCCCCCATGCTGCGATGGAATTATTGTACACTGCGCACCAGTGTCAACCAAGGCATCATATCTTTGTGGTTCTGATGTACCAGGCCAACGAATCCACACAGTCCAAAAAACACGGTTTTCCCTAACCTCTACCTGGCTAGAGGCAGGGCCCCTCTATGCCTGGTTATCCTTCTTTCCCTGGGCCTGTATCTTAGAGGTTCCTTCATGGGAATTGGACATGCCATCGTCTTTTCCATCATTTCCGGCAGTTTGGCTACAGGCAACTAGGGCTACTTCCTTTTTGGTAGATCCTCTTTTCTGAGACTTGCGCTCCTTCAATTCACTCACTCGTGCTGCCAAAGCAGAAAGGGGTTGTCCACCCCACTTCCTCATGTTTTCCCCACTGTCACACAGGAAATCCCACAGCTCACTTCGTGGGATGTGCCTTCTCTCTCGGGAACGTCCGCGGAGAAGGCATTCTTTAATCTCCTGGTGATTCTTCTTCATTTCATCTTCCATTTTCTGCATACGTGTTTCCACAGCTGCAATTCTTGCATGTGTTGGGCCATGCACAGAGTCTGCATATGCTTGGAGCTTCACTGCAATATCCCGCACGGTCTCATTCGCACCGTTGTCTGGTTTCATTATTGCTAAAGCAGAAGCGTATTCTGGTGGCCCAAGTTGTATGAGTTTTCGCCACATGTATGGAATAACTCTGGCCTGGTCTGGACTCCTCAATCCTGGGTCATCTGTGAAGACAACCTCTACCACCCCTAGTTCTCTCAGGCGTTGGATCCCTTGTTCTATGGTCTTCCACGGGGTTTGCTGCATGTAGAGATCATCTCCACACATATATCTTTCAATCTCGCCTGTCAAAACTCGTCTCCAGACACTGGTAGAGTCAGTCCCCCTTTTCATCGCTTGTTCAATCACTGGATCATGTGACAGGGATCCCAAATGCCTCACTTCAGCACCGTCCAGCATCACATCATAGCCTGCAGCATCCCAAATACGGACCATCCAACTTATTATGGATTCATCAGACCGTCGGGTGTAATCCTTTCTTAGGCTGTGAAGGTCCTTTATGGACATGGACTCAGTAATGGTTTCTGTGCCTGAGTCCTTTGGTGGTTTTGAGGTTCCTTCCCCTGCATCTTTTGAGGTTCCTTCCCCTCCATTATCCTCATCTTTCACTGGGAGATCAGTTTTGGTTATGTGCTTTTTCCTCGTGACAGGAGCCACTGTCAGTGGCTTAGACTCTCCATCTGGTTTGGGCTTGCTGTCTGGTTTATCTGCAGCCTGAGTGACTGGGGTATCTGCAGGCTTTGCTGATTGATCTTCCTGCCTCTCTACCCTTACCGGCTGCAGTGTGCAATGGGCATATGCCAAAGCCCAACATATTGCAAGGAGCTTGTTCGCATTAGAATTGTCATTGTATTTCTCTTTCAGATATTTCGCCACCTCAGCTGGTTTCTGAACTTGTTCAGGGGAGAAATTGCAAACCATTGGGTCAGAGAATTTCTTCAGGATTTGGCCCATATCCTCCCATTCCCCACACCACTCAGGATGTTCCACCTCTGGGTCAGGTGTCTCAGCAGTCACACTGGAAATCTGAGCTCTCATTCTAGAGAAGTTGTGAATCATATAGAGGAAGATTACCCGGTTAAATACCAGGAGGGTGGTCTCTTTAATATCCAGGGGAAACTGAACACTCTCAAAAGAAAACCTTTCAAATTTAAAGGGAAGGGAAACCCCGTCTCCTCCTCCTCTAACACTCTGGGTGCAGTTACTAATAAATTTCCAAAACAGGCTACTGAAGCTAGGACTGGGGTTAGGAGGGAGAAACCATTTATCATACACACTTTGAACAGCTGCCTGTACCTCTGTCAACTTCTTATAAATCATTATCACCGAGCACAGCAAAATAGAAATCCGAATTCGTGTCCCTGCTCTGCAAAAATTCCTTATCAAGGATAAGATCGGACCAAGTTGTGGATAGGCAAATAAGCCTAGGGACCAGAAAGGCACTAGTACCTTAAACAAGCCTACGGACCAGAAATACATGAATATATCAAGCCAGACAAATGTTATGAACTCAACCAACATGATGACTATTTTACTCCAGCACAGAATAAGTAAATTCAAACCAAAATGTAATTAGCACAGGTTTTCACTTTCCTTCGAGCCCCACGGTTGGGCGCCACTAAATTTGTACCGGTTTGGCCAAATTTAGAAATATATCCTCTGAGAGAAGGCACAACCACCCCTCCCCCACCAGGTTTGGGAAAAAAAAATAAATTTTCCTCGAAGGAAAGTGAAGAAGATAAAACTATTTATTTAACAAACACACGGGAAAGGAAAATGAGGTTAAATGGTAAAATCTTTTGCTGTGGAGGAAAAAACCCGGGAAAGCGTTAGAGTCCTCCCTTTGGTCTCCTCGGAGCTGGGGCTTGGCCCAGGGCCAGGCCCTCTGTGCCCGATGAAAAGTCCTCCCGATGTGCTCTGAGGTTGAAAAGCAGTCCAGTAGCAAAGGGAGAAAATCCGGAATTCTAGAGAAAGAAAAAGCAAAGTCCAACTCTCAGTCTCTGTCCGGAGAACCAGAAACTGAAAACAACTGGCCAAAAGCTGACTGGAACACAGCAAGCCGGGTGCTTCCTCGCTCCCCTGCCGCGGCTGGGAAGAAAAAAAACCTCCTATCTTTATGTGACCTTGAACCAGCTGCAAACTGCTTTGAGAAAGTTTTGCTCAGTTTTTTCTTCTCCCTCTCAGGCTCAGTTTAGAGGCATAGAAAGGCACAAAAATTAATTTCTGGGCATAGGCAGCGATATGGGATACATATCATAACGTCACCCCAAGACATTGATGAAGCTATTCAAGGTCCTCTTGTTAAGACAAATGTGTGGAACTACTACAATCCAGTAGATGCATGGGATTGGTGCGTTCCTCACCTTCCCAAAGCATCTTCTGAACCTCAGGAATTAGAGATCCTTGGTTCTACATATATGACCTTTTGTGTCAAATTTAATTATACAAACAAGGGTCAATCTTTAATTAAGGATGTTACTCCTTATCACAATTTATATAAAAATCGGACCTCATGGTGCAATTATACTTCTCTAATTCATTCTGTATATGATACTCCCTTTCAATTACCACATGGAGTATTTTTTATTTGTGGAGATCGAGTTTGGCCTGCTATCCCAGCATACATCACTGGCAGACCACATAGCATGAGAAAACTTACTTTGCTAACACCCAGTGCAAAACTGCTTCCTTTTATGAGACATAAAAGTGAAAGGTCTATTCTTCCGTATAAGTCAGATTGTAATGATGGTTGTGTACACTGGGGTCCTGTAAAAAGGCTCTCAGCAGCTCTTCTTTTACACAGCTTGCTTCAGGAGTTGCACAATTAGACCGACTAGGGTGTTGGCTGAGTAAGGAATTCAATGCTACTTCCCTTGCATTAAGTGATATGCTAACAGATACCAAAGATGTCAGACGTGCAACTTTGCAGAACAGGGCTGCAATTGATTTCCTTTTATTAGCACATGGACATGGGTGTAAAGACTTTGAAGGAATGTGTTGTATGAATTTATCCGATCATTCAGAATCCATTCATAAGAGTATTCAACAACTAAAAGAAGGTGTGTCAAAGATTAGAGTTGATGATGGAACTTGGTGTCATAGGTTAGCAAGCATAGTCCCGGAAGGGATATCCTTGCTAAGGGGTGCTTACAGCTTCCTCTGGGACCTGATAGAACCTATCAGATGGCCAGTTTGAATATGGACAATTCTTTAAGCCACTTAAAGTTGTGACCGCCTCTATGATCCACACTTAAGAATAGACAAACTCCCCCCCAAGCTCTCTCTCATTTCCGGTGCTGGGACAGGTGGCTGCAGGCCCCGTGCGGGGGCCAGCAGGCCCGGCCAGGCCCTGCTTGGGCCAGGCCGGGCCGGGCCATGGCCATCCTGGAGTCGATGGACCTGTTCCAGCCGTGGAACCCCCCCCACTGCTTTGCTGTGGGCAGCCGGAGTGGCTTGGCTCTCCCCCCTCTCCACTTCGGTAAGAAACATTCAACATTCCAGCTGCAAAACTGCAAGGCCGAGGTGAGATTAACCCTTTTATTGCTGTGAAGAGCTGAAAACCTGAGGGAAGAGAGAGAGGAGATGCTTAAAGCTGAAAGTCTGTTGTGAAGCTATGATATATCAGAGTATCCCGTTGCAATTCCATGAAGATGGGGGGGGTGGAGTGTTCAACTCATGCTTATTAGCAAAAACACCTGCGCTGAGATAGGCAGATGCTAACACAGCTGTAATTTCATGAGAAGTTTGGACAGGGAGAGATGGACCAGATGAGGACTTTTGCTCCAAATGGGAAAAGAGAAAACCTCAATTCCTAGAGATGCTCCCAGAGATAGTCCTAACGATGAAGATGAGGAAGACCCTTTGCTCCCAGGGAAGGAGAAGGGCCTCTGTTTTTTGTTTCTGAACAGCTCAACCTTAAAATTGTACCCCAAAAAACTTCAAGAGTGGATCCTCGAAAGCAGTTGCGGGAAAAGCTGCAAGTCGGGGGAAGGGACTCACATTGCGAGCAGACAGACTCCTGTTCCTAAATGGACTGAACAATATTTGGAAGTGAGCGGCTGTCTCATTGTGATAATGTTTTCATAGCACGAGCAAGAAGAGACTTCTCTTTCTAAATGGACTGAACAAGGTTATCATGGAAGTGGTAAACAGACTGAACATCTTAAGGGTTGTCTTTACATTGTCAGTGGGAGAAGGGAGGAAGGTGGGGGGAGGAGGAGAGTTCTAAAGGTGGTATAATTTTTTTTCCCCTTCTTTTAGGTCTATTAATAAACTTCTTTATATTCTTTCAAGTTTGGCGCCTGCTTTGCATTTCTCCTAATTCTTATCTCACAGAAGATAAACAGTAACGAGTATTTTAGACCAAACCACTACACTAAATTGGTGTTTCCGCCCAGTTACGAACCCAACCCGCTACACTTGGTTAGATAACCTGCTCGATGGATGGACTTTAACAACATGGGTGAAAGAGCTTTTAAAGATGGGTTTTTACATATTAGTTATTATTATAGTTGTGTTAATAATGGTGCCTTGTTTGCTTCAATGTATCTGGCAAATGATAAACAAAGCTATTAAGGGAGTCTTCATGGTTCAAACAGGAGGGGGAGATGTTGGAGTGATAGCTCCTCTGGACTCAGGCCCAGAGGGAAGCCAAAGCACAGGGATTGAATTAAAACCTTTGGACAAGCTGAGATACATGAAGCCACACCAAAGTGAAATAGAAATATAGATTTTTAACTTTTAGTAGAAATATATGGTAAGTGCCTTAAACATTAAAAAGCTGTAGCAGAGACCTTAAACACAGTTCTTACTGCAGCAGTGTTACCTTTTCATAGAATTCTTTACTTTAGACAAAATATAGAGTTATACTGTTCACGTTTTTTAGATAGAGGGTTCACATAAACAATAAGAACTGATAGAAACTGTATACGCAAATCTGTGTAATACCTATGTAACACTTGTGTAAGACTTAGGACCGTTAGAATTAGACCAGGATAGGTTAAGAAAAAAAAAACTAGAATTGTGTGTTAATCTTATTGGTCAGTGTTCCGGTTTGGCCAAATTTAGAAATATATCCTCCGAGAGGAAGCACAACTACCCCTCTCCCACCAGGTTCAGGGAAAAATACATTTTCCTCGAAGGAAAGTGAAGGAGATAAAAACTATTTATTTAACAAACACATGAGAAAAGGAGAATAATGCTAAATTATAAAATCTCTCTGTGGAGAAAAAACACCTGGGAAAGTGTTAGAGACATTCTTTGGTCTCCTCCGAGCTGGGGCTTGGCCCAGGGCCAGGCCCTCTGCACTCAGTGGAAAGTCCTCCTGATGTGTTCGAATATTGAAGCAGTCCAGCAGAAAAGGGTGAAAATCTGAAATTCCAGGGAAGGGGGAAAAAAATTCGACTCTCAGTCTCTCTCCGGAGAAAAAGCAGCTGAACCACTGGCCAAAAGCTGACTGGAAAACAGCAAGCCGGGTGCCTCCTCCCTCCCCTGCCGCAGCTGGAAAAAAAAAAGCTATCTGTGTGTGACCTTGAACAAGCTGCAAACTGCTTTGAAAAAGTTTTGCTCAGTTTTTTCCTTTCCCCTCTCAGGCTCAGTTTAGAGGCATAGAAAGGCACAAAGTTAATTTCTGGGCATAGGGCAGCGACATGGGATACACATCATAAAGTCACCCCAAGACAGTCAGTTAGCAAATATAATCCACAATTCTGTAAGAAAAAATATATATGGAGCATATAGAGCTGTCGTGGGTTGGGTTTGTAACCGGGCAGAAACACCAATTTAGTGTAGTGGTTTGGTCTAAAATACTCATTACTGTTTATCTTCTGTGAGATAAGAATTAGGAGAAATGCAAAGCAGGCACCAACTTGAATGAATATAAAGAAGTTTATTAACAGACCTAAAAGAAGAAAAGAAAAAAAAATTATACCACCTTTAGAACTCTCCTCCTCCCCCCACCTTCCTCCCTTCTCCCACTGACAATGTAAAGACAACCCTTAAGATGTTCAGTCTGTTTACCACTTCCTTAATAACCTTGTTCAGTCCATTTAGAAAGAGAAGTCTCTTTTTGCTCATGCTATGAAAACAGTATCACACCGAGACAGCCACCCACTTCCAAATATTGTTCAGTCCATTTAGGAAGAGGAGTCTCTCTGCTCGCAATGTGAGTCCCTTCCCCCGACTTGCAGCTTTTCCCGCAACTGCCTTCGAGGGTCCACTCTTGAAAGTTTTCTGGGGTACAATTTTAAGGTTGAGCTGTTCAGAAACAAAAAAAACAGAGGCACTTCTCCTTCCCTGGGAGCAAAGGGTCATCTTCATCGTTAGGACTATCTCTGGGAGCATCTCTAGGAATTGAGGTTTTTCTCCTTTCCTCTTTGGAGCAAAAGTCCTCATCTGGTTCATCTGGTTCATCTCTCTCTGTCCAAACTTCTCATGAAATTACAGCTGCGGCAGCATCTGCCTATTGCTTATGACTTGAACACTCCACCCCCCATATCTTCATGAAATTACAACGGGATACTCTGATATATCATAGCTTCACAACAGACTTTCAGCTTTAAGCATCTCCTCTCTCTCTTCCCTCAGGTTTTCAGCTCTTCACAGCAATAAAAGGGTTAATCTCACCTCAGCCTTGCAGCTGGACTGTGGCTTATCGCAGTTGGTCACCTGACCTCTGCTGGACAGAGGTGCCGCTTTGCTGAATCTCGGCCGCAGTGGAGGGGGGGGTGGTTCCGAGCCTCTCTGGCTGCCCACGGCAAGGCAGTGGAGGGAGGGGTTCCACGGCTGGAACAGGCCCATGGCTCCAGGCTGGCCGTGGCCCGGCCCAGTCTGGCCCAAGCAGGGCCTGGCCGGGCCTGCTGGCCCCCGCACGGGGCCTGCAGCCACCTGTCCCAGCGCCGGAAATGAGAGAGAGCTTGGGGGGGGAGTTTGTCTATTCTTAAGTGTGGATCACAGAGGCGGTCACAACTTTAAGTGGCTTAAAGAATTGTCCATATTCAAACTGGCCATCTGATAGGTTCTATCAGGTCCCAGAGGAAGCTGTAAGCACCCCTTAGCAAGGATATCCCTTCCGGGACTATGCTTGCTAACCTATGACAAGAGCATATAGAAGAAGAAGAAGCTGTTTTTGCCTGCTGTTGCTGCTTGGCTTTATCATGTAACCCCCTTCAAACTCTGCCTTCAAGAAAGCTATGAGACTATGAAATAAAGAACTTAGCAGAACAGCAGCCTCCTCTGCTCTTTTACCCTGGTCCAAGAAGGAAGGGTACCCCATCAAAAGCTCAAGACTTGTCCTTTAACCAAATCTTGGACTCTACCCTTAAAGGCAAATGTGAAACAAACCCATCTTTTCCCCTCTGGGCATTCATTTCCCAACCTATTGCCACTTGTCCCTAAGTTTTCTGCAATCCAGTATTTTTTCTCATTTTGCTTACAGGTACCTAGTTTGGATGGGTTATAACAGTGACTGTTGACGTGGGTGTCAGTAATAAAAAAGGAACCTCGGTTTCTTTCCATGTAAAGTATTTGGTAGCACTTGCGACGTGATTTTGCTGGTATCTCAAAAGGGAAGAAAGAAAAAATGAGTGACAGAAGGAGGAATAATAGAGGTCCAGTATGGCTTTTACCCCCACCTCCCATGCCTATGGGGTTGCTACCCAGAGCAGGTGGATATGATCTCCTCGGTGGCAAGTTATAGTGGCCAATCCAGTCTTGCCCTCTATTTCCTCGTCACTTCTTTTCATTACTTTCCAGGAAAATCGCTTTTGGTACTGTAATTTTCCCACCTTTCCTCAGGTACCTCCCACTCAACAGGCACTAGTAATTCCTATCTACAGGGCGAAGTTATTATCTTAGCTATTCCTAGTTCTATCTGGATAGGGAATGAATTTGTCACTTGACACTCCATACAGTGAGGGTGTGTCCTGGGTTGCAGTATATTCTATTACCATCCTCATGAGCAGTGGAAATCAGATGGGGCACTGTTTCCTTGCCTCCTCCCCCCAGACTATCTTGCTGTTAATGGCCCATCATTGTCCTGTCCCATGACTCAGAGATAACTCCCTCTGGACTATCTTCTGTTAATGAGCCTCATCAACACTTGGCCTCATGGCTCATTACCCCATTGTGAGAGGCTCCACCCAGAGGAAAGAACCAAGCATCCCATCGTGGATATAATCTGGGACTCTGAACACCAGAGACAACCCTTTTCCACTGGATTTCCAGAGGACAGGAGCTACACAACCACCACTGGAGCTTCTGAGGAAGAGCAGGCCCTTTTTCTACAGGATCACCGCTTCAGAGGACTGCAGCCACCATTCTACCAGACTGCTACCACCACCCTGCCTAACAGGGACTCAGGTTGTATCTTGACTCTGTCAGTTTGAACCAGTGTTTTCTTTTAGTTTTTTTCTCCTTTTCTTTAATTTCCCCCATTAAATTGTTATTCTGACTTGGTGCCTACCACTGGTTTGTTTTTCAAACTAGTACATAATTTGGCACCTAAGGTGGGGCTTGCTCTGAGAGAAAGTCAGAATTACAATTTTGTATAAACAGAAACCTATTCACCATGGTGCTCAGCTTGTCTACATGGGTACTGCATCTTGCTCTCTATATTTTTCCTCACATGGGGAACTACCTGCCTGTAGTATTACTCCTGTTAAAACCAGGGAATGGTATGAGAATTGCTTTATTGGTTTATTATGTCTATAGCATAATAACCTGCGAGGCAATGAATACCATTCGGAATATATATTCAATTTTGTTTGGCTGTCCTAGTCTGGGCTCCTCTGTCTGGGATCTCTTCAACAATCGCACCCAGCCCCTGGTGGGAGGAGTAGAGAGTGGTTTCTTCCAGTCTTTCAGGCCAGGCACATCAATTTTTGAAAATCTTGAGTTCTCTCTGGATGTTAAGGATGGTATAATCTTCTTGTCAGTTCTACTCTCTTTTCTCTCTATGGCCTGCATTGTGTACACCATGCTTAGAAACAAAACACTACTTAGTGTGGTGCAGCGTCTGCTTGAAGAGGAGGTAAAAAGGAGCAAAGCAACAGCATCCATGTCTACACAGACTGTCAGAGAGAAGAAAGAAACCAAACGCAAAGCAACAGTGTCCATCTCTTCACAGACTGTCACAGAGGAGAAAGGAACCAAATGCAAAACAACAGCATCCATGTGTAGAGAACGGTGTGTAGGGTTTCATTGTATATGTGTGTATATATAGATATGGATGTATTTATGTATGTATATGTATATATGTATGTGTGTTTAGAGTTTAAGAAGGTATTGATTTGGGATGATGTAGATGGTAATAGAATAAGGGGTGGATAATGTCCTGGGTTGAAGTGTATTCTATTACCATCCTCATGAGCAGTGGAAATCAGGTGGGGCAGTGTTTCCTTGCCTCCTCCCCCCAGACTATCTTGCTGTTAATGGCCCATCATTGTCCTGCCCCATGAGTCAGAGATAACTCCCTCCGGACTATCTTCTGTTAATGAGCCTAATCAACACTTGGCCTCATGACTCATTACCCTTTTGTGAGATGCTCCACCCAGAGGGAGGAACCAAGCATCCCATCGTGGATATAATCTGGGACTCTGAGCACCAGAGACACTCTTCCCACTGGATTTCCAGAGGACAGGAGCCCCACAGCCACCACTGGACTTTCTGAGGAAGAGCAGACCCCTTCTACTACAGGATCACCACTTCAGAGGACTGCTACCACCACCCCGCCTAACAGGGACTCAGGTTGTATCTTGACTCTGTCAGTGTTTTCTTTTACTTTCTTTTCCTTTTCTTTAATTTCCATTAAATTGTTATTCTGACTTGGTGCCTCCCCCGGTTTGTTCTCAAACTAGCACAACTCTGTCAGTTTGAACCAGTGTTTTCTTTTAGTTTTTTTCTCCTTTTCTTTAATTTCCCCCATTAAATTGTGATTCTGACTTGGTGCCTACCACTGGTTTGTTTTTCAAACTAGTACAGGGTGCCATTTTTGTGAACTGCAGTACCAATTTTTCTCACAACTTATGCATTTACATTTAACCCAGCTAGCATGTCTGGTATTGGGATGAATCAGTCAGGGTATATGGTATGGCACTGATGGAGGTTGTGATATCTCCTCGAGATTAGGATACAGTCTCTCCCCTTCTTTATAGCAATCACAGACTAAGGCTAAAACATGAGGACTCTTTGACCGAAACAGTCCTGATCCTCCTGTTTGGAGTGGATGTATTCCTTCCCAAGGGGGTGTTGAAGGTTCCTCAAAATCTGTCCAGATGCATTTGATATAAGCTTGGCCTTATTTCCCAATTACGTGCGATTCTTGGTACATTCCTTGGATCATTTGGGTCTTCTCAGTTCATTACCACCCAGTCCTCACTTAAGAGTCAACTTGATATCACCCAGCTTAGATGTTATAGTCCACTTCTTAGGTTCTTCCACAGGTCCTTTAATTCTGCTTGCGTGGATCTACCCTCTTTCCCTGGTTTGGATCGCTGCCTCAGTCGTCAGTGGTACCTGAAAAGGACCTTCCCATTGTGGAGTTAAAGATTGCTCTTTCCATGTTTTTACTAGTAGCCATTCCCCTGGATGGATATTATGGATTTTAAAGTCTAAAGGTGTGGTTTGAGGGATTTTCCCTTTCAACCTCAAATTTTCAAGTGTTCTTGCAATTGTGGTGACATATTTTCTAACACTCGTTTCCCCTACTTCATAAGTAGCAGTTTCATGTTGGGTGGTCAGAAAGGGTAATCTGAACATCATCTCAAAGGGTGACACTCCCAGGTCTGACCTGGGTTGTGTTTGGACCCTTAACAGGGCCAAAGGTAAACATTTTTCCCATGACATTTGTGTTTCAATCATTAGTTTTGTTAAAGTTCTCTTTAAAGTCTGGTTCATCCTCTCTAGCCAGCCTGAACTTTGTGGATGCCATGGGGTATGTAATTCCCATTTTATTCCCAAGACTTGAGTTATTTGCTGTAAAACTCTTGACGTAAAATGTGTCCCTCTATCTGAGTCTATTCTATTAACCATTCCATACCTGGGAATAATTTGTTCCAAAAGGGTTTTACACACCACATTAGCTGTAGCTCTGACAGTGGGAACAGCTTCTACCTAATGAGTTAAATGGTCTATTATTACTAATAAAAACTTCCAGCTCTGCACTTGGGGAAGTTCAGTAAAGTCCACTTGGATACTTTGAGATGGTCGCAGAGCTAACTCGAGGCCTCCTACTGTTGTTTTTCTCATTACTTTTTTATTTACCTTTTGGCAAGTTATACATTTCTCAGTTACTTGCTTTGCCAATCCAAAGATCCCAATGCACCCATAATTCCTTAAAAAGTGATCACACAAAGCTTGAGTACCCCAATGAGTTTTTTTATGCATGTCTTCTAATATTTTTCTAGTAAGTGGCTTATTAAGTAATTGCCTCCCATCAGGGAGTTTCCATTTCCCAGATTGATCTTGCTCTCCTCCTATCTTAATTCTTTTTCCTCTTCTTTACAAAATTTTGGAACTTCTGATTCTTCCTTCTCTAGGGTCAAAATTAACATAACCTTTTTGGCCCCATTTTCTGCTGCTTTTCTAGCCTCTTGATCTGCCAAGTTATTCCCTCTTATTTCTGAGGTTATTCCCCTTTGGTGTCCTTTAACATGTACTACAGCTATTTCTTCAGGTAATTTTAATGCCTCTCAAACCTCTGAGTCCCTCATCTATCACTCCCTTTCCCTTTGAATTAAGTAACCCTCTGTCTTCCCAAATTTTTCCAAAGGTGCATACTACACCAAAGGCATACTTTGAATCAGTATATATGGTTCCTTTCTTTTGTGCTAAATATTCCAGTGCTCTTTTTAGAGCATATAATTCACAAGACTGAGCTGACCAATTTGAAGGTAATTTCCCTTTTTCAATGGTCTGCATATTTTTCCCTGACATCCTTTTTCCTTGTAAGCATCTAGATGAACTATCAACATATATTTTTTCCCCTTCTGGGAGGGCCTGTTTTGCTAGATCTTCCTGAATTTTAGTTTGGTATTGTATAATTTCTAAACAATTATGTGTTAAGTTACTCTTTGGTTCACCATATAAAAATTGAGCTGGATTCAAACTTTTGTTTACTTCTAGTGTCAAGTTATCACTATCTATCAGAATTGCTTCATATTTTAACATCCTAGAATCTGTTAACCATTTTCCAGCTTTTTGATATAACACATTTCGGACTGCATGAGGTGTACAGACAGTTTACTTCCAAATGTAAGTTTACTGCTCTCTTCTACCAGAATAGCCGTAGCTGCTATAGCTTGAATACATACTGGCCAGCCATGGCTCACTGGATCTAGCAATTTAGATAAATAAGCTACTGGCCTTTTCACCCCTCCCCATTCCAGGACTAAAACTCCATGAGCTACTCCATTTTCCACATTCACATACAGATGAAAAGGTTTCTCTAATGAGGGTAAGCTCAAAGCTGGTACCGAGGCTAGTTTCAACTTCAATTCTTCTAATTTATTATCATCTTCCCTGATCCACTTTATATTTTCCCCCTCTGTCAATTTTTCATATAAAAATTTTATTGCCTGTGTATATCCTTCGACCCATAGTCTACGATATCCCAATAATCCAAGCAGTCTTCTAACTTCCTTCTTTAAAGGAGGGGGAAGAGATAAAATCCCTGCAACCCTCTCAGGATTAAGCTTTTGGCTACCTTTACTTATTAAGTGACCAAGATACTTTACTTCTGATTCTGCAAATTGTAGTTTCCCTTTTGATACCCTTAATCCTTTTTCTCCAAGAAAATTCAATAGTTTTATAGTAGCCTCCCTAACTTCAACTTCAGCTTCCCCTGATAATAGATCATCCACATATTGGATAATTTGTATTCCAGGAGGAGTGGGGAAAGTCTGCAATATTTCTTCTAAAGCTTGCCCAAATAGATTTGGAGACGCAGTAAATCCCTGTGGTAATTTTGTTCATCTTAATTGCTGCTTTCTCCCAATACTTGGATCCTCCCATTCAAAGGCAAAAATATTTCGACTATCTTCTGCCAACGGGCAAGCCCAAAAAGCATCTTTAAGATCCACTACACTAAACCACTGATGCTGAGGTGGGACTTTACTTAACAGGGTATAGGGATTGGATACCACTGGGTAACGGGTCTGAGTTCTCTTGTTAACATCCCGTAAGTCTTGCACTACTCTATAAGTCCCATCAGACTTGTTTACTGGGAGAATAGGGGTATTATGAGGAGACATACAAGGTTCCAATGTTCCATCCTTTATCAATTCTTCTATTACTGGCTTTAACCCTTCTCTTCCTTCTAAGGATATGGGGTACTGACACACACATATGGGACATTCTTCTCTTTCAATCATGACCCTTATGGGGTCAATATTCAATCCTTCCCTATTTCCCTCCCTAGCCCAAACTTCTTTGTTAATTTTTCCCTCATCTTCTTGGCCAAGTTTTAACACTTTAGCTGTCATCTTCCCTTCTTCCAGTATAATCCCTATTCCTAATTGTACCTGTAAGTCTCTCCCCAATAAGTTGCAACCTGCTGCAGGAACTAATAAGACATCTCCCATCCCTATTCTGGTTTCCCCTTCAATTACTACATTTTTAATGACAGGAATTTTAAACCCCTCTCCTTTTGCTCCTGTTACCTTCACAGTGTTGTCTTGGGGTGACTTTATGATGTGTATCCCATATCGCTGCCCTATGCCCAGAAATTAATTCTTGTGCCTTTCTATGCCTTTGAACTGAGCCTGAGAGGGGGAAGGAAAAACTGAGCAAAGCTTTCTCAAAGCAGTTTGCAGCTTGTTCAAGGTCACACAGAGATAGCGACTTTGTTTTTCCCCCGCTGCAGCAGGGGAGGGAGGAGGCACCTGGCTTGCGGTTTTCCAGTCAGCTTTTGGCCAGTTGTTTCAGTTTCTTTTTCTCCAGAGAGAGACTGAGAGTTGAACTTTTTTTCCTTCTCTGGAATTTCAGATTTTCACCCTTTTCTGCTGGACTGCTTCAATATCAGAGCACATCAGGAGGACTTTCTACTGGGCACAGAGGGCCTGGCCCTGGGCCAAGCCCCAGATCTGAGGAGACCAGAGGGAGGACTCTAACACTTTCCCAGGTGTTTTTTCTCCACAGCGAGAGATTTTATAATTTATCATTATTTTCCTTTTCCCGTGTGTTTGTTAAATAAATAGTTTTATCTCTTTTACTTTCCTTTGAGGAAAATTTATTTTTCCCAAACCTGGTGGGGGAGGGATGGTTGTGACCTGCCTTCTCTGAGAGGATATATTTCTAAATTTGGCCAAACCAGAACAAGTGTCTTTACTCACATTACACCCTCTTGGAATATTTACTACACAAGTTCTCTCTGCCCCAGTATCAACTATAAATTCTAATACCTCCTCTTGGGGGCCTACTTTTAAAGTTATCAAAGGCTCTAGATGGTATTTATCCCCCAGAAAATAGAGCCCATGGCATCCCTATTCTTCTTCTGGGTGTATCTCTTGGAATATTTTCAGGTTGTCTTTTAGATGAGGGCATTCCCTCTTATAGTGTCCTTCTTCCCCACAATAAAAACAGGCATTTTTGGTATGCTCCTGGGATTTTGATTGTGCTGGGGTTCTGTTTTTTCCCTTTTCCCTGTCTTTGAAACCCAAATGTTTGGGATTGGTACTTGGGGGCTTCAGATTCCTCTGGGAGTTACTTTCTCGCATAGTGGCTATCATAATTTTTGCTTCTACTTTGGCTTTTTCTTCATCTCTCTGTACATAAACCTATTGAGCTTCCCTTAATAATTCATTTAATGCCTGCTCGTGCCAGTTCTCTATCTTTTCCCTCTTCTTTCTAATACCTGGCCAGGCATGAGTGACAAAGTTAACTCTCAATAGAGCTTGCCCGGCTATGCTCTCAGGGTCAATTTCGGAGTATTGTTTCATATTCTTTTGGAGCCTCTCTAACCAATCAGTTGGAGTCTCCTCCTTCCCTTGGTGCCCATCAAAAGCCTTGCTGACATTTTTCCCTCGGGGTGCTGCCTCTTTTATTCCTTTGATTATCAGATTACAATAATCATTCATATGTCCTTGCCTTGCCTCTTCATTGTGGTTCCAGTTAGGAGGTGCTATTGGCATTTTCTGGTCCCCAGGTGGACTTTATTGATTCTCTCTTTCCCAAATTCTCATTTCAGCAGCTCTAATCATCTGCCTCTCCTCTTGGGAAAATATAATATTCATTATTGACTGCATTTCTTCCCAAGTGAAAATATTGGGACCTAAGAATTGGTTTAATTGTTCATCCGTACCTATGGGATCTTCTAATAATCCTTTAATTTCCTTTTTAAAATTTCTAACTTCTGAAGAGGTTAAAGGAGCATTCACAAATCCCGTCCCCCCCTTGAACCCCTCCCATCGGTACTTCTTATAATGGGAATAAGCTGATTTCTTGATCCCAACCTTTCTCTTCCTCAGTCATCATAACCTCAGAAGAGACCCTTTTCCTTTGTTTTGGAGTAGTGGCAGGAGAGGAATTATCGAGCTGTCTTTGAGTTTTAAGTGAGTTTCTCCTAGTATTTTGGTATGGTGCTCCTTCACTGGGAAGGGGACACATTGGAACCGCAGAAGTAAGCAGTGAAGTCAGAACTGCAAAAGGGACAGAGGTGGGGTCAGCCAGCGGAAGCAGAACCACACCAGGAGCTGCCGGCACATAGGGAGCCCCGGTGGGGGCAGGGGTGGGAGTACCCCGCGCGATCTGGGCTGCTGCTGGTGCAGGTGGGACCACGCCTGGCGCGGGAGCGCTCGGCATGGTTGGGGCTTCGGCCAGTGCGGGCGGGACTGCGCCTGGTACGGGAGCAGTCGGTGATGTTGGGGCCGCGGTTGGTGCGGGCGGGACTGCAGTCAGTGCAGGAGCGCCCGGCACATATGGTATGTGGGTGGCAATGTTTCCAGGGGGTCCCAGCCCTTTTCTTTCTTTTCCTCTGCTCACTCTGTCTCTGGGGTTTCTGATATCTTAAAAGCTTTTAATCCCAGGGGTTCTATGTCTCCTGTCCAACAAGAGGCATATTCTTTTTCTTCCAGATCAAATGGTTCCTTTGAATTTACAAATACCTTTTAGGCTTGACAAATCCAAGCTTCAAAGGATCCGTACCTAGGCCAATAGACGTGATTGGATCATTTCTTTTTTTGTTCATTCTATCATACAATACCGAATCATCTTTACTTTATCCTTTTCCTTTGTACAAGGATCACTATCCCAGTTGGCTAACTTAATTCCCAGAGGACTGTCTTGGGGTATATCTGCTGGCACCTGTTTACTCCCTTTTTTCCTTGAACCAACTTACTGGTTCTTTGTCCCATCTTCCCAGGATTTTATCTGTTCATCCCTGGCCCCTGTTTTTTGCTCTAAGTCACCCCTCTGGCAGCTTAAACACCACCCTCCCCTCACAGCACAGAAAACCTTTCCTCTTTAATAATATAATATAATCCATCTCCCTCCAGATAATAAAATCGAACTTTAAATCAACAATCTATATTACGTATACTTTCATTCATTCTTACTCACTCACTTTTATTTCTTTAATATATCTCATTCTCACTCACAACAAAACAACCCAATGATAAGGTATCTTGATTTTCAAATCACTTGTTAATATTCACCCACGGGTATTATTTTCAAATAAAATGGTAAAATCTCAAATGTTGCTGGCCAACCCCAGATTCTCTTGGGTGTAGTATCTCACACTTCCCGTCTAGAGTAATTTTTCTAGCCTCTGTGTGTTCCAATGCTCAATCCGGCAACTTTTCTGGGATCGGGGACCCTCACTTTCGTCCCCTGTTTCCTAGTGGATTGTGCTAGGAAACCCTTTGCTCCCTTTTCTTAGGGGTCCAACCCCTCCCTGAGACCCAGTCCCAATTACCCTGGGGGGGATCTCTCACTCCTTTTATCTTTCGCTTCATCTCCTCGCTGGCCGTTTTTCTTGTGAAAAAATTTGAAATGCAGCTTTCAGAGACTCCACACTCACTTTGCAGGTATGGGCTTATTCACACACCAGTCAACCCTTGTATCCGCGCCCCCGAAAATACTTACAATCCTTTTTTTCTCATCTGGGTCTTCGTGCACAAGAATTATGGGGCGGTTTCTTAGGGAGCCTCTTTTTTCCCTTTCTTTTGCTTTATTTGTCCCTTTCTTGTCCACGGGGTGTCAACCTGCAACCACTGATTCACACCAGAAGAAACGGAGAGGGCCGCCGAACTCGGCAGGGAGCACCTTCCCCACTCGGGATCTCCCAGGGTCTCGGAGGCAAGGTTTTAATCCCCGACGAAGCCCCCAATTGTGAAAAACAAGGTTCACTCTTCTGTTAAGATGTAAAAGTTTAATAAAGGACAATAGGGGACAAAGACAATAAAGCAAAAGTCACAGCGCTGGGTGCTTTGGCACTGAGCCGAGAGCACACCTGTTATTGCGGAGACACCCTTTACATACCTGTCCTATTGCATCAGCATAATGCATATTCATAATCAATTATGCTTATTCAAACTTTTCCCCAAACTAGTTTGCATGTTCCAGGAACTGTTTAGCATGGCTCCTTCTTGGATCCATGTTGCAGTGGTTGAGTCCACCACGGGATTGGCCAGGGAGCCTCAGGACCCCAAAACAGTGGAGGTCCGCTGGTGGGCAGGCTCAGAGGTCTATGACCACCCACTTTTACCCTTTTTAAGTCCATGTTCTAGATAGTTCTCCTTTCCTTGATACCCCACTGGCTTCCGGTTCCCTTGTTCCACCCCTCGCCTTCCCCAGTGGTCACTGTCTGGTCACCCCATGTCATCTCCACCCACCGGCCCCCATATGATAGGTTCCCAATGTTATGCCCACCTCTGGTGCCGATCTGGACAAAACCCTGGACCCCTCAATGTTCTGTGGTCTTTGTCCCTGGTTCCCTTCGAGCAGGGACCCAAATAAACCCCTCAGAACTCCATACAAAGAACCCCTCCCACGTCTTTGTCACCAGCGACGGTGCAGGAGTGTTGGGGTTTTAGGAGCTCTCCTGGTTTTTTTGGTTTTTTTTTTTTTTCTGTTAAAGGAAATTTTCCCTCATGAATGTTGCTAGGGGAACAAATTGCTGGATTCTTAAGAAAAACAAAAGAGCTGGCTGCTCTTTTTGTTTCACCTGGAGGTGTGGGCAGTCTGTCTCCACGTTCAGACAGAGAGGGAAGATGCTTTCATCGGCCGCTTTTCCTTCTGCTGGAGAAGCCCCGGGATCCCAAGCCTGCATTCCCTACCAAGCTCGGAGCCGGCCTGTGGCCGCCCTGCCCTGCCGCTGCTTCGAGCCTTTGCTACATTGTAGCCCTGCTTGCCCAGCCTGCCCAGACCTCCGGGGGGTTCCCCATTTGGATACACCTCGTCTGCCATCCAGGATTTGTGCTCGTCCCTGCCACTCCAGCCTGCCGTTCTAGCCTGTCATTCCAGCCTGCTGTTCCTGAGGGTCCAGCCGGACATCGGGATCAGCTGCCCAGGGGTTTGTGAAGGTTCTTTGTCCCATCCCTTCCCGGGATCCCAGACCACCAGTGCCGCGTGCTCCCCGAACTCGGTCCAGAGCGCCCCCTGCAGCTGCAGGGGAAACCATTGCACCTGCCCTGCTCACCGGGAGCCGCCAGCGCCCCTGCCGGCTGTGACCGGAACTGCACCCAAGGGGAAAGGGCCTGACAGCCGAGAAGGCTGGCAGTGGGTTTGTGATTGTTTGCTGTTACTGCCATAGTTATTGTTGTTTGTTTGGCTTCTTATACACATAGAGATATATAATAATAAAGAACTGTTATTCCTATTTCCCACATCTTTGCCTCAAAGCCCTTGATTTCAAAATTATAATAACCCGGAGGGAATGGGGTTACATCTGCCATTCCAAGGGAGGCTCCTGCCTTCCTTAGCAGACACCTGTCTTTCAAACCAAGACAGATCGTGGCGCCCAACCGTGGGGCCTGAGGGCATTAAGAGAGAGAGGTGAAAAAGGAATAACAGTCCCTGGATAACTTAATTTTGTGTGCTGAATATAGGAACCTTGTTAGGCAGCAATATGTGGTCTAGTTTACCCTGGTTCGCGTGGCAGGTGGTCGTGGCTACATTCTTCCCCTTTGCAGCTCCTTACCTAAACATGGGTCCTCTGACTAAGGCCACCATTGCTGTTATCCAGTTCGCCCTATGGGTCGAGAAGGTGAGGAATTCATGGGCTTTTAACTTTCTCCGGAATGTGGGAACGTGGATAAAGGGCTATCACACAGTAAGTGCATGTTTTTGGGGTTGTGTTAAAAATGGTACCTTCTGTGAGGAAATGACACCAGGGGAAGTTTTCTCCCGACCTCTCAACCAGTTCTTTGGGCCCACCCCACCAATTTTAGAAGGGTTTAGATTCCCTTTGAGTACTAACCAACTGGTGCTGGTAGGCCTACTCTATTAAGCACTCAGGGATAAGTTGAAATTGGCTTGGATAACTACCCAGACACCGGCCCCAGACACTAGAGATCCTACCCCAGAGCCTGATCCTGCCCCAGAGCCTGACACAGCTCCAGACACTAGAGACCCTGCCACACAGCCTGACCCAGCCCCACAGCCTGATACCGCCCAACATCCCACCTCAGAAATGGACTACCCGAACTGGGGGGGGGGGGTACTGGTGAAGGGGATGCAGGAGATGCACCAGGAGATATGCCAGGAGATGGGCCAGGTGTGCCAGGGGATATGCCAAGTGCTAAGGGAATACACCCCCTCAGCTAGCGAAAAACCCTCTCCCTGCCCCCAAGAGGGTGAGTCCAATGGTGCAGCAGTGGAACCCACAGATGTTACAACTGTCCAGGTTCCAGCTGAACCACAAGGACAAGCACAGCCAGCAGTCGCCCCTGTGCAAAGGAGGAAGTATAAGACCAAATCAGTACGACCAGTTAATGATGATGGGGAACCAGGGCCCTCACAACCAGCAGGAGAGCCAGAGCCAGAAATCATCACAGAGTCCCTGTCATACGACAGTCTCCGTGGTATGCAAAAAGACATTGTGCGAAGGGGGCGTGAGCCTTATACCACCTGGCTGCTTCGGGTTTGGGACCTTATGGGCACAAGTGTGCAACTGGATAGTGGTGAGGCAAGGTATCTGGGATCGTTGACCCAGGACCCAGGTGTGGACCAGATATTTGTGAGGGAGCCAGGGCCCCTTTCTCTCTGGGACCGGCTCTCAATGAGTGTGAGAGAAAGGTTCATTCACAAAGAAAGAATGCAGGAGTACCATCATAGAATGCAGTGGAAGACACTTGAGGAAGGGATCCAACAGCTAAGAGAGGTGGCAATATTAGAGGTACTCTTTGGGAGGGATGGACAGCATGGTAATGATCCCGATAAGGTCAGGTGCACAGGACAGATGATGTGGAACCTGGCAAGGCTAGGGCCATCACAATACACCACCTTCATTGCAACGATTGATGCTGACAATACCCGAGAAACAGTGGGCTCTGTCCCCAACAAGCTCAGGAATCATGACAGTATGGTCAATGGTCCACTGAAAGCTCATGTCTCTGCTGTGGTCCAGGACCTCAAAGAGGAGATGAAGGAGAGGAGGAAGGAAATGAGGGAGGAGATGAAGAAGGTCAATGTGGCACCATGACTTGCGGTGACCTTATGATGTGTATCCCATATTGCCGCCTATGCCCAGAAATTATTTTCTATACCTTCTATGCCTCTAAACTGAGCCTGAGAGGGGGAAGGAAGAAAACTGAGCAAAACATTTCCAAAGCCGTTTGCAGCTTGTTCAAGGTCACACACAGATAGCAATTTGTTTTCCTAGCACCGGCAGGGGAGGAAGGAAGCATCCGGCTTGCTGCTCCCAGGACAGTTTTTTTGGCCAGTGGTTCAGCTGCTTTTTCTCCGGAGAGAGACTGAGAGTTGAATTTTTTCCTTCTCTGGAATTTCAGATTTTCTCCCTTTTCCACTGGACTGCTTGATTGCTTTAACATCAGAGCACATCAGGAGGACTTTCCACTGGGCACAGAGGGCCTGGCCCTGGGCCAAGCCCCAGCTCCGAGGAGACCAAAGGGAGGACTCTAACCCTTTCCCAGGTTTTTTCTCCACAGTGACAGATTTTATAATTTATCATTATTTTCCTTTTCCCTTGTATTTGTTAAATAAATAGTTTTATCTCCTTCACTTTCCTTCAAGGAAAATTTATTTTTTCCCAAACCTGGTGGGGGAAGGGTAGTTGTGCCTTCTCTCAGAGGATATATTTCTAAATTTGGCCAAACCAGAACAAATTTAGTTGCACCCAACTGCGTGGCTTGAAGGAAAGTGAAAAACCTGTGCTAATTACATTTTGGTTTGAATTTACTTATTCTGTGTTGGGGTAAAATAGTCATTATGTTGGTTGAGTTCATAACGTTTCTCTGGATTGATATATTCATGTATTTCTGGTCCGTAGGGTTGTTTAAGGTACTAGTGCCTTTCTGGTCCCTCGGCTTCTCTGACTATCCACCCCTTGGTCCAATCTAATCCTTCATAAGGAATTTTTGCAGAGTAGGGACACGAATGCGGATTTCTATTTTGCTGTTCTCGGTGATAATGATTTATAAGAAGTCGACAGAGGTACAGGCAGCTGTTCGAGGTCTGTATGATATGTGGTTTCTCCGTCCTAACCCCAGTCCTAGCTTCAGTAGCCTCTTTTGGGAATTTATTAGTAACTGCACCCAGATTGTTAGAAGAGGAGGAGACGGGGTTTCCCTTCCCTTTAAATTTGATAGGTTATCTTTTGAGAATGTACAGTTTCCCCTCGATGTTAAAGAGATCACCCTCCTGGTATTTAATCTGGTAATCTTCCTCTATATGATTAGCAGCTTCTCTAGAATGAGAGCTCAGATTTCCAGTGTGACTGCTGAGACACCTGACCCAGAGGTGGGACATCCTGAGTGGTGTGGGGAATGGGAGGATATGGGCCAAATCCTGAAGAAAATCTCTGACCCAATAGTTTGCAAGTTTCCCCCTGAACAAGTTCAGAAACCAGCTGAGGTGGGAAAATATCTGAAAGAGAAATACAATGACAATTCTAATGAGAACAAGATCCTTGCAATATGTTGGGCTTTGGCATATGCCCATCGCACACTGCAGCAGGTAAGGGTAGAGAGGCAGGAAGATCAATCAGCAAAGCCTGCAGATACCCCAGTCACTCAGGCTGCAGATAAACCAGACAGCAAGCCCAAACCAGATGGAGAGTCTAAGCCACTGACAGTGGCTCCTGTCACGAGGAAAAAACACACAACCAAAACTGATCTCCCAGTGAAAGATGAGGATAATGCAGGGGAAGGGACCTCAAAACCACCAATGGACTCAGGCACAGAAACCATTACTGAGTCCATGTCCATAAAGGACCTTCACAGCCTAGGAAAGGATTACACCTGACGATCTGATGAATCCATAATAAGCTGGATGGTCCGTATTTGGGATGCTGCAGGCTATGATGTGATGCTGGACGGTGCTGAAGCAAGGCATTTGGGATCCCTGTCACGTGATCCAGGGATTGACCAAGTGATGATAAGGAAGGCTGACTCTGCCAGAGTCTGGGGACGGGTCTTGACAGGCATGGGTGAAAGATATATGTGTGGAGATGATCTCTACATGCAGCAAACCCCGTGGAAGACCATAGAACAAGGGATCCAACGCCTGAGAGAGCTAGGGGTGGTAGAGGTTGTCTTCACAAATGACCCAGGATTGAGGAGTCCAGACCAGGCCAGAGTTATTCCATATATGTGGCGAAAACTCATACAACTTGGACCACAAGAATACGCTTCTGCTTTAGCAATAATGAAACCGGACTACGGTGCGAATGAGACTGTGCAGGATATGGCAGTGAAGCTCCAAGCATATGCAGATTCTGTGCATGGCCCAACACATGCAAGAATCGCAGCTGTGGAAACATGTGTGCCGAAAATGGAAGATGAAAAAGAAAGAATTTCCAGGAGATTAAAGAGTGCCTTCTCCGCGGACGATCCCAAGAGAGAAGGAACATCCCACGAACTGAGCTGTGGAGATTTCCTGTGTGACAGTGGGGAAGGCACAAAGAGGTGGGGTGGGCAACCCACCTTTGCTCTGGCAGCACGAGTACGTGAATTGTAGGACCGCAAGTTTCAGAAAGGAAGTTCTACCAAAAAGGAAGTAGCTCCAGTTGCCTGTAGCCAAACTACTGGAAATGATGGAAAAGACAATGGCATGTCCAATTCCCATGAAGGAACCTCTAAGATGCAGGCCCAGGGAAAGAAGGATAACCAGGCATAGAGGGGCCCTGCCTCTAGCCAGGTAGAGGTCAGGGAAAACCGTGTTTTTTGGACTGTGTGGATTCGTTGGCCTGGTACATCAGAACCACAAAGATATGATGCCTTTGTTGACACTGGTGGGCAGTGTACAATAATTCCATCGCAGCATGTGGGGGGAGAATCTGTTTCTATTTCTGGTGTAACAGGTGGATCACAAAATTTGACCTTGGTGGAAGCTGAGGTGAGCCTGACTGAAAATGAGTGGAAAACTGTTCCGGTTTGGCCAAATTTAGAAATATATCCTCTGAGAGAAGGCACAACCACCCCTCCCCCACCATGTTCGGGAAAAAAAAAAAAATTCCTCTTAGGAAAGTGAAGAAGATAAAACTATTTATTTAACAAACACACGGGAAAGGAAAATAATGTTAAATGGTAAAATCTTTCGCTGTAGAGTAAAAACCTGGGAAAGCGTTCGAGTCCTCCCTTTGTTCTCCTTGGGGCTGGGGTTTGGGCCGGGGCCAGGCCCTCTGTGCCCGGTGGAAAGTCCTCCCGATGTGCTCTGATGTTACAGCAATCAAGCAGTCCAGTGGAAAAGGGAGAAAATCCGGAATTCCAGAGAAGGAAAAAGTTCAACTCTCAGTCTCTCTCCAGAGAACAAGAAAACTGGAAAAACTGGCCAAAAGCTGACTGGAAAGCAGCAAGCCGGGTGCTTCCTCGCTCCCCTGCCGCGGCTGGGGAAAAAAAACCTGCTATCTTTATGTGACTTTGAACAAGCTGCAAACTGCTTTGAAAAAGTTTTGCTCAGTTTTTTTTTTCTTCCCCCTCTCAGGCACAGTGTAGAGGCATAGAAAGGCACAAAAATTAATTTCTGGGCATAGGCAGCGATATGGGATACACATCATAAGCTCACCCCAAGACATTCCACCCCTTATCCCATATTGTTGGCTCAATGCCCAAACTAAGATATTCTAATTCTACACACACATTAATACATATATATATATATATATATATATATATACAGCTATATGCGAACAGTGACAGTGACAATCAGCAAGCAGGGGTATGCAAGCATTTCACACTACAGGTGGTTTTCACATAACAATCAGATCTCCCAGTGGTACACATCGTGTTGTTCCGTCTTTCTGCATTACCCACCATGTGCAACCAGGTCCCTGAGCAAAGAAAACCCCACGGATGGGTTTGTGTGTACTCGAGGCAGAATTTATCCACACAGTCTTTCCTAACAGACCTCTGACATGCACTACTGGGACCTTATCGCCATCTACAGTATGCAGGGATTCAGATTGGGCTAGACCAGGTCTGTTGGTGGAGCCTCGGGTGTTAACTAACCAGGTGGCCTTTGCTAGATGCTGTTCCCAATTTTTGAAAGTTCCTCCACCCAGCGCCTTCAAAGTGGTTTTCAACAATCCATTGCACAGTTCCACTTTGCCTGCAGCTGGTGCATGGTAAGGGATATGGTACACCCACTCAATGCCATGTTCTCTAGCCCAGGTATTAATAAGGCTGATCTTAAAATGAGTCCCATTGTCAGATTCAATTCTCTCAGGGGTGCCATGCCTCCAAAGGACTTGCTTTTCAAGGCCCAGGATGGTGTTCCAGGCAGTAGTGTGAGGCACAGGGAAGGTCTCCAGCCATCCTGTGGTGGCTTCTACCATTGTGAGCACATAGCGCTTGCCTTGGCGGGTTTGAGGCAGTGTGATGTAATCAATCTGCCAGACCTCCCCATACTTGTATTTGGACCATCGCCCACCATACCACAGGGGCTTCACCTGCTTGGCCTGCTTGATCACAGCGCATGTCTCGCAGTCATGGATCACCTGGGAGATACTGTCCATGGTTAGATCCACCCCTTGATCTCGTGCCCACTTATAGGTGGCATCTCTGCCCTGATGTCCTGAGGCATCATGGGCCCATCGAGCTAGGAAACACTCTCCCTTGTGTTTCCAGTCCAAGTCTACCTGTGACACTTCTATCTTTTCAGCCTGATCTACCTGCTTGTTGTTTTGGTGTTCTTCATTAGCCCTACTCTTGGGGAAACACCAATTTAGTGTAGTGGTTTGGTCTAAAATACTCATTACTGTTTATCTTCTGTGAGATAAGAATTAAGAGAAACGCAAAGCAGGCACCATACTTGAAAGAATATAAAGAAGTTTATTAACAGACCTAAAAGAAGGAAAAAAAAAATTATACCACCTTCAGAACTCTCCTCCTCCCCCCACCTTCCTCCCTTCTCCCACTGACAATGGAAAAAGCCAACCCTTAAGATGTTCAGTCTGTTTACCACTTCCATAATAACCTTGCTCAGTCCATTTGGAAAGAGAAGTCTCTTCTTGCTCGTGCTATGAAAACATTATCACAATGAGACAGCCACCCACTTCCAAATATTGTTCAGTCCATTTAGGAAGAGGTCTCTCTACTCGCATGCGAGTCCCTTCCCCCGACTTGCAGCTTTTACCTCAAATGCTTTCGAGGATCCACTCTTGAAGTTTTTTGGGGTACAATTTTAAGGTTGAGCCGTTCAGAAACAAAAAAAACAGAGGCACTTCTCCTTCCCTGGGAGCAAAAGGTCTTCCTCATCTTCATCTTTAGGACTATCTCTGGGAGCATCTCTAGGAATTGAGGTTTTCTCTTTTCCCATTTGGAGCAAAAGTCCTCATCTGGTTCATCTCTCCCTGTCCAAACTTCTCATGAAATTACAGCTGTGTCAGCATCTGCCTATTGCTTATGAGTTGAACACTCCACCCCCCATATCTTCATGAAATTACAACGGGATACTCTGATATATCATAGCTTCTCAACAGACTTTCAGCTTTGAGCATCTCCTCTTTCTCTTCTCTCAGGTTTTCAGCTCTTCACAGCACTAAAAGGGTTAATCTCACCTCGGCCTTGCAGCTTTGCCGCTGGAATGTTGAATTTTTCTTATCGCAGTGGAGGGGGGGGGGAGCCAAGCCTCTCTGGATGCCCACAGCAAGGCAGTGGGGGGGGGGGGGGGGGGGGGGGGGGGGGCGTTCCACGGCTGGGAAAGGTCCATCGACTCCAGGATGGCCATGGCCCGGCCCGGCCTCTCCCAAGCAGGGCCTGGCGGGGCCTGCTGGCCCCCGCACGGGGTCTGCAGCCACCTGTCCCAGCGCCGGAAACGAAAGAGAGCTTGGGGGAGAGTTTGTCTATTCTTAAGTATGCATCACTGAGACGGTCACAACTTTAAGTGGCTTAAAGAATTGTCCATATTCAAACTGGCCATCTGATAGGTTCTATCAGGTCCCAGAGGAAACTGTAAGCACCCCTTGGAAAGGGCATCCCTTCCGGGACTATGCTTGCTAACCTATGACACATGGGCATCTACATGGCAGACTTTCACAAACAGCTTTCTTACTCGGGCAGTGATGTTTTTCCACTCTTCAGCAGCCCAGATTGGTTTTCCCCCACGCTCCCAATTAGCTTTTTCCCACTTTTCTAACCATACGCACAGAGCATTGGCTACCATCCATGAATCAGTGTAGAGGTAGAGCTTTGGCCACTTCTCTCTTTCAGCAATGTCCAGGGCTATTTGAACAGCTTTGAGTTCAGCGAGTTGGCTTGATCCACCTTCCCCTTCAGTAGCTTCTGCAACCTGTCGTGTGGGACTCCATACGGCTGCTTTCCACTTTCGTTTCATCCCTACCATGCGACAAGAACTGTTGGTTAAAAGAGCGTAGTGTGTGCCTTCTGATGGCAGTTGGTTGTACGGTGGAGCTTCTTCAGCGTGTGTCACTTGTTCTTCTTCATCAGTGAGACCAAATTTTTCAACTTCAGGCCAGTTTGAAATTATTTCCAAAGTCCCAGGGCAATTCAGTTTTCTGACAAGGGCGTGCTGTGTGATGAGAGCAATCCAT
Source organism: Aphelocoma coerulescens (assembly GCF_041296385.1). Taxonomy (NCBI): domain Eukaryota; kingdom Metazoa; phylum Chordata; class Aves; order Passeriformes; family Corvidae; genus Aphelocoma; species Aphelocoma coerulescens. The sequence continues at coordinate 7,856,661 of NW_027184081.1, forward strand.
TTGCTCCATGTGGCATTGGTGGCGTGGTTGGTACAGGGAACCTCTGCTTTGAACATCCACCCCAGCACCGGTAGTCGGGGTGCCAGGAGGAGTTGTGCCTCAGTGCCGATTACCTCTGAGGCGGCTTGGATTCCTTCATAGGCTGCTAAAATTTCCTTCTCTGTTGGGGTGCAGTTGGCTTCAGACCCTCTGTAGTTTTGGCTCCAAAATCCCACTGGTCGACCTCAAGTCTCACCAGACACCTCCTGCCAAAGGCTCCAGGACAGGCCATGGCTCCCAGCTGCGGAGTAGAGTACGTTCTTCATTCAGGACCTGTATTAACTGGGCCACGGGCTACCGCATGAGCGATTTCCTGCTTGATTTGGGTGAAAGCTTGTTGCTGTTCTGGGTCCCAGTGGAAATCATTCTTCTTGCGGGTAACCAGGTAAAGAGGACTCACAATCTGGCTGTACTCAGGAATATGCATATTCCAAAAGCCTATGGCACCTAGGAAAGATTGTGTTTCCTTCTTGTTGGTTGGTGGAGACATTGCAGTGATCTTATTGATGACCTCAGTGGGAATCTGATGCCGTCCATCTTGCCATTTCACTCCCAGGAACTCGATCTCTTGAGCAGGTCCCTTGACTTTGCTCTTCTTGATGGTGAAACCAGCTTCCAGGAGAATCCGGATAACTTTCTCTCCTTTCTCAAACACTTCTGTTGCGGTGTTCCCTCACACAATGATGTCATCAATGTACTGCAAATGTTCTGGAGCCCCACCCTTTTCTAGTGCAGTCTGGATCAGTCCATGGCAGATGGTGGGACTGTGCTTCCACCCCTGGGGCAGTCGGTTCCGGGTGTACTGCACACCTCTCCAGGTGAAAGCAAGCTGAGGCCTGCACTCTGCTGCCAGAGGAATGGAGAAAAATTCATTAGCAACGTCAATAGTGGCATGCCACTTCGCTGCTTTGGACTCCAGTTCGTACTGGAGCTCCAACATGTCCAGCACAGCAGCGCTCAGTGGTGGAGTCACTTCATTCAAGGCACGATAGTCCACAGTCAATCTCCATTCCCCATCAGACTTGCGCACAGGCCAGATGGGGCTGTTGAAGGGTGAGTGGGTCTTGCTTACCACCCCTTGGATCTCCAGCTCACGGATCATCTTGTGGATGGGAATCACAGCATCTCGAATTGTCCAGTACTGTCGGCGATGCACTGTCCAGGTAGCAATTGGTACTCTTTGTTCTTCCACCTTCAGAAGGCCGACTGCAGATGGGTTCTCTGATAGCCCAGGCAAAGTGTTCAATTGCCTAATGCCCTCTGTCTCCACAGCAGCTATTCCAGAAGAGCACCTGAGTCCCTTTGGGTCTCTAAAATACCCGTTACGGAGGAAGTCTATGCCCAAAATGCACGGGGCCTCTGGGCCAGTCACAATGAGATGTTTCTTCCACTCATTTCCTGTCAGGCTCACCTCAGCTTCCACCAAGGTCAAATCTTGTGATCCACCTGTTACACCTGAAATAGAAACAGATTCTCCCCCCACATGCTGCGATGGAATTATTGTACACTGCCCACCAGTGTCAACCAAGGCATCATATCTTTGTGGTTCTGATGTACCAGGCCAACGAATCCACACAGTCCAAAAAACACGGTTTTCCCTGACCTCTACCTGGCTAGAGGCAGGGCCCCTCTATGCCTGGTTATCCTTCTTTCCCTGGGCCTGCATCTTAGAGGTTCCTTCATGGGAATCGGACATGCCATTGTCTTTTCCATCATTTCCGGTCGTTTGGCTACAGGCAACTGGAGCTACTTCCTTTTTGGTAGATCCTCTTTTCTGAGACTTGCGCTCCTTCAATTCACTCACTCGTGCTGCCAGAGCAGAAGTGGGTTGTCCACCCCACTTCCTCATGTTTTCCCCACTGTCACACAGGAATTTCCACAGCTCACTTTGTGGGATGTTCCTTCTCTCTGGAGGCGGAGAAGGCACTCTTTAATCTCCTGGTGATTCTTTTTTATTTCATCTTCCATTTTCTGCATACGTGTTTCCACAGCTGCGATTCTTGCATGTGTTGGGCCATGCACAGAGTCTGCATATGCTTGGAGCTTCACTGCCGTATACCGCACAGTCTCATTCGCACCGTAGCCTGGTTTCATTATTGCTAAAGCAGAAGCGTATCCTTGTGGCCCAAGCTGTATGAATTTTCGCCACATATATGGAATAACTCTGGCCTGGTCTGGACTTCTCAATCCTGGGTCATTTGCGAAGATAACCTCTACCACCCCTAGCTCTCTCAGGCGTTGGATCCCTTGTTCTATGGTCTTCCACGGGGTTTGCTGCATGTAGAGATCATCTCCACACATATATCTTTCGCCCATGCCTGTCAAGACCCGTCCCCAGACTCTGGCAGAGTCAGCCTTCCTTATCATCACTTGGTCAATCCCTGGATCACGTGACAGGGATCCCAAATGCCTTGCTTCAGCACCGTCCAGCATCACATCATAGCCTGCAGCATCCCAAATACGGACCATCCAGCTTATTATGGATTCATCAGATCGTCAGGTGTAATCCTTTCCTAGGCTGTGAAGGTCCTTTATGGACATGGACTCAGTAATGGTTTCTGTGCCTGAGTCCATTGGTGGTTTTGAGGTCCCTTCCCCTGCATCTTTTGAGGTCCCTTCCCCTGCATTATTCTCATCTTTCACTGGGAGATCAGTTTTGGTTGTGTGTTTTTTCCTCGTGACAGGAGCCACTGTCAGTGGCTTAGACTCTCCATCTGGTTTGGGCTTGCTGTCTGGTTTATCTGCAGCCTGAGTGACTGGGGTATCTGCAGGCTTTGCTGATTGATCTTCCTGCCTCTCTACCCTTACCTGCTGCAGTGTGCGATGGGCATATGCCAAAGCCCAACATATTGCAAGGATCTTGTTCTCATTAGAATTGTCATTGTATTTCTCTTTCAGATATTTTCCCACCTCACCTGGTTTCTGAATTTGTTCAGATGGGAAATCCCAATCCATTGGGTCAGAGAATTTCTTTAGGGTTTGGCCGATGTCCTCCCATTCCCCACACCACTCAGGATGTCCCACCTCTGGGTCAGGTGTCTCAGCAGTCACACTGGAAATCTGAGCTCTCATTCTAGACAAGCTGAGAATTACATGGCGGAAAATTACCAGATTAAATACCGGGAGGGTGATCTCTTTAACATCCAGGGGATACTGAATATTCTCAAAAGATAACCTATCAAATTTAAAGGGAAGGGAAACCCCGTCTCCTCCTCTTCTAACAATCTGGGTGCAATTACTTATAAATTCCCAAAACAGGCTACTGAAGCTCGGACTGGGATTAGGACGGAGAAACCACTTGTCATACACGCCTCGAACAGCTGCCTGTACCTCTATCAACTTCTTATAAATCATTATCACTGAGCACAGCAAGATAGAAATCCTGATTCGTCTCCCTTCTCTGTAAAATTTACATATCAAGGACAAGATTGGGGCAAGTTGTGGATAGACAAACAACCCTAGGGACCAAAAAAGCACTAGTACCTCAATGAAGACTAAGGACCAGAAAGACATGAGTACATCGAGTCGGAGAGACATTATGAACTCAACCAGCATGGTGACTATTTACCCCAACACAGAATAAGTAAATTCAACCCAAAATGCCATTACTACAGGTTTTTTCACTTTCCTTTGAGCCACACAGTTGGGTGCCACTAAATTTGTTCTGGTTTGGCCAAATTTAGAAATATATCCTCTGAGAGAAGGCACAACCACCCCTCCCCCACCAGGTTCAGGAAAAAAAAAAAAATTTCCTCGAAGGAAAGTGAAGAAGATAAAACTATTTATTTAACAAACACACAGGAAAGGAAAATAATGTTAAATGGTAAAATCTTTTGCTGCAGAGGAAAAACCTGGGAAAGCGTTAGAGTCCTCCCTTTGGTCTCCTCGGGGCTGGGGTTTGGGCCGGGGCCAGGCCCTCTGTGCCCGGTGGAAAGTCCTCCCGATGTGCTCTGATGTTACAGCAATCAAGCAGTCCAGTGGAAAAGGGAGAAAATCTGAAATTCCAGAGAAGGAAAAAGTTCAACTCTCAGTCTCTCTCCAGAGAACAAGAAAACTGGAAAAACTGGCCAAAAGCTGACTGGAAAGCCGCAAGCCGGGTGCTTCCTCGCTCCCCTGCCCCAGCTGGGGAAAAAAAACCTGCTATCTTTATGTGACCTTGAACAAGCTGCAAACTGCTTTGAAAAAGTTTTGCTTAGTTTTTTTTTTCTTCCCCCTCTCAGGCACAGTGTAGAGGCATAGAAAGGCACAAAAATTAATTTCTGGGCATAGGCAGCGATATGGGATACACATCATAAGGTCACCCCAAGACAAAAACCCATCTCATTGTGACTGCTCCAGAGGCCCCGTGCATTTTGGGCATAGACTTCCTCTGGAACGGGTATTTCAGAGACCCAATGGGACTCAAGTGGGCTTTTGGAATAGCTGCTGTGGAGACAGAGGGCATTAAGCAATTGAACACTTTAACTAGTCTATCAGAGAACCCATCTGCAGTCGGCCTTCTGAAGGTGGAAGAACAAAGAGTACCAATTGCTACCTCGACAGTGCATCATCGACAGTACCGGTGATGCCATGAAGATTTTTTGCCTTTTCTTTCATACCCCTGTTATATCTTTTTACAACTTCTATATTCCTAGTGCTTTTTACCTACATTCTTGGACTTGTTTGTCAAGGTAAGAGACTAAACAGTTTAGAAGCTTCGTAGCTAGGCATCAGTGTGCGACAGACCCTAAGGTCCTCTCCAGAACACATTCTGTAAACCAAGATAAAACCATCCAGGGGAAAGTTCCTTGGGGAGGGGGGCTAACTTGAGCCTCTCACTGGGGAATCTTTGATAGATATGGTAATTACTAAAACCTATAACGTTATAACTTATCTTTGGGGGCATACTTGGCAAGGTGCTATTAGAAGCTTAACAAGACGAGAAGCCCAGGCCCCCGGCGGGGGGAGAGAGAAGCAGTCCAACCATTATGATTGATAAGAGCAAACTCCGTTTATTAGCAACCCAAAGGCACTTATATATAGTATACCAGCTTGTTAACTCCTAAGTGGCTTAAAGCTTATCAAAACACATTTCTATTTCTGCATAATTGGACTTACATTGGCAAGCTTCCATAGACTTGTTATGATTAAAAGAATTCAGTTTCCATCTCCCTGCTCTGGGTCTTATCTGAACAGCTGCAAGTTTTCACTCCCTCTCTGTTCCTCAGGCCTGCTTGTTTTCTTCACACGAAAATCTTCTCAGGGAGAGTTTTTTCTCACACACAGGCTTCTGCTTGCAGGCTCTTGCTACAGTTCTTTTATTGATCCCAATAATTCTATATCCCAATAGGGTGCAACTCGATGCATATGACCTGGACGTGTGCACCTAAGGATCCTTAAAATAAATACCAAGGTAAAATCCCTTTTCCCCTTCTAACCGTGTATGACTCCTGATTTTAAGACCAGGAAAAGGCATCACTGGACAACGTGAGATGCTCTGATCCCCATCCACAAGATGATCTGTGAGCTAGAGAGCCAAGGGATAGTCAGCAAGACCCACTCTCCCTTCAATAGTCCCATTTGGCCCATGCGCAAATCTGAAGGAGAATGGGGATTGACTGTGGACTATCGTGCCTTGAATGAAATGACTCCACCATTGAGCACTGCTGTGCCAGACATGTTGGAGCTCCAGTAGGAGCTGGAGTCCAAAGCAGCGAAGTGGTATGCCACTATTGACATTGCTAATGAATTTTTCTCCATTCCTCTGGCAGCAGAGTGCAGGCCTCAGTTTGCCTTCACCTGGAGGGGTGTGCAGTACACCTGGAACCGACTGCCCCAGGGGTGGAAGCACAGTCCCACCATCTGCCATGGACTGATCCAGACTGCGCTAGAAAAGGGTGGGGCTCCAGAACATTTGCAGTACATTGATGACATCATTGAGTGAGGGAACACCGCAACAGAAGTGTTTGAGAAAGGAGAGAAAGTTATCCGGATTCTCCTGGAAGCTGGTTTTGCCATCAAGAAGAGCAAAGTCAAGGGACCTGCTCAAGAGATCGAGTTCCTGGGAGTGAAATGGCAAGATGGACGGCATCAGATTCCCACTGAGGTCATCAATAAGATCACTGCAATGTCTCCACCAACCAACAAGAAGGAAACACAAGCTTTCCTAGGTGCCATAGGCTTTTGGAATATGCATATTCCTGAGTACAGCCAGATTGTGAGTCCTCTTTACCTGGTTACCCACAAGAAGAATGATTTCCACTGGGGCCCTGTCATGGGTTAGCAAGCATAGTCCCGGAAGGGATGTCCTTGCCAAGGGGTGCTTACAGCTTCCTCTGGGACCGGATAGAACCTATCAGCTGGCCAGTTTGAATATGGACAATTCTTTAAACCACTTAAAGTTGTGACCGCCTCTGTGATGCACACTTAAGAATAGACAAACTCCCCCCCCAAGCTTTCTCTCTCGTTTCCATTGCTGGGAAAGGTGGCTGCAGGCCCTGTGCGGGGGCCAGCAGGCCCGGCCAGGCCCTGCTTGGGCCACGCTGGGCCGGGCCACGGCCAGCCTGGAGCCATGGGCCTGTTCCAGCCATGGAACCCCCCCACTGCCTTGTCGTGGGCGGCCAGAGCGGCTCGGCTCTCCCCCCCCTCTCCACTGCGGCCAAGATTTCAGCAAAGCGGCACCTCTGTCCAGCAGAGGTCAGGTGACCAACAGCGATAAGCCACACAGCTGCAAGGCCGAGGTGAGATTAACCCTTTTATTGCTGTGAAGAGCTGAAAACCTGAGAGAAGAGAAAGAGGAGATGCTTAAAGCTGAAAGTCTGTTGTGAAGCTATGATATATTAGAGTATCCCGTTGTAATTTCATGAATATATGGGGGGTGGAGTGTTCAACTCATAAGCAATAGGCAGATGCTGACACAGCTGTAATTTCATGAGAAGTTTGGACAGGGAGAGATGAACCAGATGAACCAGATGAACCAGATGAGGACTTTTGCTCCAAATGGGAAAGGAGAAAAACCTCAATTCCTAGAGATGCTCCCAGAGATAGTCCTAACAATGAAGATGAGGAAGACCCTTTGCTCCCAGGGAAGGAGAAGGGCCTCTGTTTCTTTGTTTCTGAACAGCTCAACCTTAAAATTGTACCCCAGAAAACTTTCAGGAGTGGACCCTCGAAAGCATTTGCGGTAAAAGCTGCAAGTTGGGGGAAGGGACTCACATCATGAGCAGAGAGACTCCTCTTCCTAAATGGACTGAACAATATTTGGAAGTGGGCGGCTGTCTCAGTGTGATGCTGTTTTCATAGCACGAGCAAGAAGAGACTTCTCTTTCTAAATGGACTGAACAAGGTTATTATGGAAGTGGTAAACTGACTGAACATCTTAAGGGTTGTCTTTTTACATTGTCAGTGGGAGAAGGGAGGAAGGTGGGGGGAGGAGGAGAGTTCTGAAGGTGGTATAATTTTTTTTTCTTTTTTTTTCCTTTTCTTCTTTTAGGTCTGTTAATAAACTTCTTTATATTCTTTCAAGTTGGTGCCTGCTTTGCATTTCTCCTAATTCTTATCTCACAGAAGATAAACAGTAATGAGTATTTTAGACCAAACCACTACACCAATGCATTTTTTCCATTCTTCTGGCAGCAGAGTGCAGGCTTCAGTTTGCCTTTACCTGGAGGGGTGTGCAGTACACCTGGAACCGACTGCCCCCAGGGTGGAAGCACAGTCCCACCATCTGCCATGGACTGATCCAGGCTGCACGGGAAAAGGGTGAGGCCCCAGAACATCTGCAGTACATTGATGACATCATTGTGTGGGGGAACAAGGCATCGGAGGTATTTGAGAAAGGAGAGAAAATCATCCAAATTCTTCTGGAACCTGGTTTCGCCATCAAGAAGAGCAAAGTCAAGGGACCTGCCCAAGAGATCCAGTTCCTAGGAGTAAAGTGGCAAGATGGACGGCGTCAGATTCCCAGTGAGGTCATCAATAAGATCACATCAGTGTCTCCACTGACCAACAAGAAGGAAACACAAGCTTTCCTAGGTGCCATAGGTTTCTGGAGGATGCATATTCCTGAATACAGCCAGATTGTGAGTCCTCTCTACCTGGTTACCCGACAGAACGATTTCCACTGGGGCCTGAACAGCAGCAAGCCTTCATCCAGATCAAGCAGGAAATCGCTCACAAAGCAGCCCTTGGCCCAGTCAGGACAGAACCAGAGGTGGAGAACCTGCTCTACTCTGCAGCCGGGAACAACGGTCTGTCCTGGAGCCTCTGGCAGAAGGTGCCTGGTGAGACTCGGGGCTGACCACTGGGATTCTGCAGCCGAAGCTACAGAGGGCCTGAAGCCAACTACAGTCCCACAGAGAAGGAAATCTTGTCAGCTTATGGAGGAGTCCAAGTTGCCTCAGAAGTAATTGGCACTGAGGCACAACTCCTCCTGGCACCCCGACTACTGGTGCTGGGGTGGGTGTTCAAAGGAAAGGTTCCCTCCACGCATCATGCCACTGATGCTACTTGGAGCAAATGGATCGCCCTCATCACGCAGAGTGCCCGAATTGGAAACCCAAGCCGCACTGGGGTTTTGGAAATAATTGCAGACTGGCCAGAAGGTGAGACTTCAGGGTTATCTTCTGAAGAAGAAGAGGAGCAGGTGACACTTGCCAAAGAAGACCCACCATATAGCGAGCTACCAGAGTGTGAAAGACAATATGCCCTCTTCACGGATGGTTCCTGCCGAATTGTAGGCGCTAGCCGGAAATGGAAAGCCACTGTATGGACCCCACATGACAAGTTGCACAGGCTACTGAAGGGGAAGGTGGATCGAGCCAATTTGCTGAACTCAAAGCCGTTCAATTAGCTCTGGATATAGCTGAAAGAGAGAAGTTGTGGAGAGCTTATCTGAGGAATGGTTGCGCAGTAGAGGACATGATAAGATAGAGCCTTGCGGAATGTAAGGTCAGTTTATCTTGGGAAAAGCGGTTTCTTATCAGCAGGATATGTAACAGGATATGAAACCAGCCAGTCCCGCAGAAGGAGCAGACTAGAATGTGGAAAGGCGTGTTGTTCCCACGAGAGAAGATGACCAATCATGAGCTCAGCTTTTGCAATATGTTTGAGCTGTTTAAGTGCTGTATAAGTATGAGATGAGAAGACAATAAAGTTGAGACTTGCTGATCATGATATCGTGGTGCTTGTCTCCTGCGCCTCTCCCGACATCTGACGCCCGAACAGAAGGCACGTCCCTGATCCCCTCCTACCCCCACTTCCACAAGGAGAGGTGCGTTGGGTTCAGGTCCCGCAGCTAGACGGACGGCAATAAGAGCAGAGGACAACTGCGTTCCCGTCTCCGTGCCCGAACGACCACACCGGTGGGTTCGCTGATACGTGCTGCCGAAGCCTGGAGGGGCTAGCAACGGTACCGTCGTAAGTATGGATAGGCAAGCAGCACAGGATTAGTTTAAAGCCTTTCTTCTTATGCTTCACTTTAAAGCTTTTAACTTAGAAAAAGACCTCCCTTCCCTACTAACTCACGCGCGTTCCTATGGCTTCTTTCCCGACCCCCACAGCATTCACGAATTAATAGAATGGCGGAGGTACGGGGATCAACTTTTTAGCCTTGTTTTAGACGATGATAAGTCAGCCAAGAAAATAAGTAAACTTTGGAAAGCAGTTCATAATGAGCTACTGTTAGTGCAGGCAGAGAAGCGAGCAGTCAAAGGTATCAAGGCTGCGCACTCGTGTAACCAAGATTATGACTCCTCAGTTTACCCCACGGCCCCTAACCCCCCCGCCTTTGCCGCTGTGGAGATTCCGCCGCAGCCACCGCCCACTGACAGCCAATCCCCTGTGCCGTCTACCCCCTTGCCGGCCCCCCCGCCTTCCGCTTCAATCACCGCCTCTGCATTAACCCACTCACACCAGCCGCCGCTGCCCGACCCCTCTAATGCCACGGAGCCTGTCCCTGGGGCAGAATCTGACCCGGCGGAGGCTATGGCAGCAAAGAGGAGAGAGTTGTGGCAGGCGCTTGCCCGAGACGGCATGGAAAGGGGAGATTCGGAGCTCCTGGCAGCTGCACAAGAAGCGATGGCTTTCCCTGTCGTTTTCACTACTAATGCGCAAGGGGGCCAGAATGCGCAGTTTGCCCATCTCGACTGGAAACTCCTGTCCCAGCTGAGAGCAACAGTCGGTAGCTTTGGGGTGTCTAGTGAACCAGCTAAGCAAATGTTAGATTATCTTTTTAATGCCCACATTCTTCTGCCTGCCGATATCCTGGCCATCACGAAACTCATTTACACCCCTTCTCAGAGATTGCTTTTTGAGGCAAGGTGGAGAGAGGAAGCGGCACGTAGCGCTAATCTCCCCAGACCCCAAGGGGACCCCTTAACAGGCCTTACTGTAGACAAGCTTATGGGACAGGGCCTGTATCTCAGAGTTGAAGCTCAAGCTGGACTAGGGCCGCATAAACTTAGGGAGGCCATGGCAGTAGCTAAGAGAGCGATGGATAAAGTCAGGACATCGGGAGGGACCCCCCTATATATGAGCATCAAGCAGGGTCGTGATGAATCATTAAGCTCCTTTGTTGATAAGGTTATGGATGCTATCTCTAGGGCAGGGACACCCGACCATATGCAAGATGCCATTTTAAGACAGTGCATTTTGCAAAATAGCAACCCTAGCACCAGATCTTTGATTACCTCTATACCTGGTGATTGGACCACTCAGGCATTACTAGATAAAGCTGCGACCTTGCCCACAGGTGCTCAAGCCTTCTTGGTCCACGCATTAGAGAAGCTGGGGGAGGGATTGAAGGAACAAGCAGCTAGTGCCCAGACGCAGGTAATGGCAGCCCTTGCTCCCCTCCAAGCAGCAGCTATGCGCCCCCCGTTGCCTCAAGAGGGAAACAGAATGAGATGCTATCGATGTGGCCAGTCGGGCCACATTCGTCGGGAGTGCTCAGCATCCGGAGTTTGGTGCAACAAATGGCAATCCAACACGCATAACTCGAATGCCTGCCGTAACAAGAAGCAGGGAAACTCCCGAAGCAGCACGTCCAGCAGCCGCGCAGGGACACAAGTAGCAGCTGCAAACCCTTGCCCTGCCTCCAGCCAGCAACAGGTGGCAGCCTCGGTCTGGACTTGGCAGCCTCAGTAGACTGTGATCTCCTGACGTCTGAAGTCCATAACATCCCTACAGGACTCACAGGACCCATCTGCCTCAATGGTACACCAGTAGGAGGCTTGATTCTTGGCCGATCATCTGCCACTGCCCTAGGACTATTCGTTCAACCAGGCGTGGTGGACGCTGACTCACAGGGTGATATCTTCATACTAGCTTATACTGTTTATCCACCTGTAAGAATTCCCAAAGGCCAAAGACTAGCTCAACTTGTACCTCTGCCTCAAGCCACACAAGGCATGCAACCCTTGCAGGCTCAACCAAACGCTCATACAGGCTGCGGCTCAACTGGGGAACTAACCTTGCTCACCATTGATCTTAATAGCCGTCCACGGAAGCCGTGTGCCCTAACCTATAAAGGAGAAACAATCACGTTACAGAGCCTCCTAGACACAGGGGCAGACTCCAGCATTGTCGATGTGAACACATGGCCCTCACATTGGCCTCTTCTTCCAGCAATGACAGCCATCACTGGTGTCGGAGGAATGAAACTAGCACACAAATCTCCGCTGATAACTGTAGAAATTGAGAGCAAGAAAACTACCGCAACTTTTTCTATCGCCCCTCTACCTCCCACAGTCGACTGCCTCATCGGAAGAGATGTATTGGCCCAAATGAGTTTTGTGCTTACCGATGATCGCCATTTCTGCTAAGGGCCGTTGCTTGGAATTTCCCGCTGCCACTAAGATGAACTGACAATAACCCTGTAGTGGTTAAGCAATGGCCTTTAAAGCGGGAAAATCTGCTTCAAGCACACACTCTAGTCAATGAGCAGCTTCAACAAGGACATCTTAAGCCGTCGACAAGCCCATGGAACACCCCAATTTTTGTCATCCAAAAGAAGAATGGCACGTTTCGTCTGCTACAAGACCTTCGAACTGTCAATGCTCGTATGGAGCCTATGGGAGCGCTGCAGCCAGGACTCCCTAATCCAGCAATGTTGCCACAAGATTGGCCTCTTCTTATTATTGACTTGAAAGATTGCTTTTTCACAATTCCACTACATCCAGATGATAGGAAGCGATTTGCCTTTTCATTGCCTGCTCTTAATCGTGGTGAACCAGACAAACCTTTTGAGTGGACCGTATTGCCGCAGGGAATGCGCAACTCTCCCACCATATGTCAATTGTATGTCGATGCAGCATTGCAGCCACTGCGACAAAAGTTACCTCAGACCATCATTTATCATTATATGGATGATATTTTGTTTGCGCAGAAGGAGCCTTTTGACCAAACAGAAATTCAGCTTATTACCTCCTCTCTTCAAGAATGGTCTTTAGTAATAGCTGCTAACAAAATTCAAATATCCTCCCCGTGGAAGTATTTAGGATGGGTCATCACCAATCAAAGAGTGAAGCCTCAAAAACTACATATCCAAGCCTCAAGCACCACTTTAAATGACGCTCAAAAACTGTTAGGTGATCTGCAGTGGTTGAAGCCAATAGTAGGAATCCCCAATGTTCTTTTAGATCAGCTCCGTCCCTTACTAAAAGGATCAGACCCATGCGCACCGGTACACCTAACGCCGCAGCAGCAAGAAGCTCTACAACAAATCACCACCTGTATCACAGATGGTTTTGTTTCGCGTCTTAATCCAGACATCCCCCTCTCTCTTACTATTTGGAATTCTGAAACTCACCTCCTCGGCGCAATTACGCAGCTAAAGAAAACGGGGGAGCTGGCGGTTTTAGAATGGATATCACCACAGTTGCGGCAACGAAAAACTATTACCACAAAACTTGAAAATTTAGCTAATTTAATTAAGAAAGGACGTTTGCGCATTTTGGAAATTGGAGGACAAGAACCTGAGTGCATCAATCTCCCAATGGAAAAACCTGCCTTGGACTGGTACTTGCTAAATTCTTCATTATTCACGGAAGCACTGTTGTCCTTAGGAGCCAAAATTCAGACCGGTCCCCTGTTTCCCAAGGCATTACAGTGGATAGGAGCATGGAACTGGATTTCAAAACCCTTGCGAGAAGATAAGCCTATCCACAATGCCATTACTGCATTCACAGACGCCGGAAGAAAGACAAGGAAAGCAGCCGTCGTATGGAAACAAGACCAGCAATGGCGTCAGCATTTAATAAACGCCTCGTCAGATGATACCCTGCAAACCTTAGCATTACTTGCAGTCGTTTGGGCAGTAACCCACCTCACAGGACCCTTAAACGTAATTTCAGACTCGCTGTATGTAGTGGGCGTCGCCTCAAGAATTGAGAATGCAGTCATTAAGGAAGTACAAAACAAAAGGCTTTATGAACTCTTTCTGCAACTAAAACGCGCCCTAAGAGAACGGTCACATCCCTATTCCATTCTCCATATTCGCAGCCACATGTGGAATGAAGGCCTGGGTGAAGGAAACGAAAGAGCAGATAAACTTGTCTCGCTTGCCCAAAACATTCTCCCGAAACAAACAATGGCGCGAGAAAGCCATGCTATTTTTCATCAGAATTCCAAAGGCTTGTCAAGGGAATTCGGTATCCCAATCGAAGAGGCAAAAGCCATAGTTAAAGCATGTCCCGTGTGCAGTTTCCACAATAAGGGGCTAGGTTTAGGAGCAGGCGTTAACCCCAGGGGCCTAAAGGCTAAAGAAATTTGGCAAATGGATGTCACTCATGTCGCTAGCTTTGGATGGCTAAAATATGTTCATGTTACTATAGACACCTATAGTCATTTTATGTGGGCAACTGCTCAAGCAGGAGAAACAGCCAAACGTTGAACGCCACATGAATAGCTGTATTGCTATTATGGGAGTCCCTATAACAGTTAAAACAGACAATGGGCCCGCCTATTGCAGTACGCGGATAGCCAGATATATGACCCAATGGAATATTGTCCACAAAAGGGGAATTCCTCACTCCCCCACGGGTCAAGCAATTGTGGAAAGAGCACACGGTACATTAAAACAATATCTAGAAAAATATCCTGACACTCCTAATACCCAAGACAAGCTACTGAAATGCTTATTTGTTCTAAATCATCTTTGCATTTTTGGAGATAGACAGTCTCCTCCTGCCATAATCCATTTTACCCCACCTTCTAATCCGCAACCAGAAGTGTGGGTCAGATATAAAGACCCCCAGTCAGGATTATGGCAGGATCCAGCCAAAGTTTTGTACTGGGGCAGAGGTTATGTTTGTGTTTCTACCCCGACAGGACCGCAGTGGATCCCTGCCAAATGGACTAAGCCAGCTTATATGCAGGGACAGTCCGCGACAGAGGATTCAACAGCTTATAAATCACTCTCAAAAAATTAAGGAAGATACAGGTTTCTTTGGCCTAGATGGGCTGGTCAGTGAACTGGGATTGGGTGGTTGGGTAAGAAGCATGGTGAAAACATTGTTTCTCTTATTGATCATGGTTTTAGTAGGATTAGCCCTGTTCAGTTGCGCTCTAACTTGTATCAAAAGAGTACTGCTAAAAACAACAACTCTGAGCATGATAGCGCATAAAGAAAATGGGGGAAGTGTGGAGAGCTTATCTGAGGAATGGTTGCGCAGTAGAGGACATGATAAGATAGAGCCTTGCGGAATGTAAGGTCAGTTTATCTTGGGAAAAGCGGTTTCTTATCAGCAGGATATGTAACAGGATACGAAACCAGCCAGCCCCGCAGAAGGAGCAGACTGGAATGTGGAAAGGCGTGTTGTTCCCACGAGAGAAGATGACCAATCATGAGCTCAGCTTTTGCAATATGTATGAGCTGTTTAAGTGCTGTATGAGATGAGAAGACAATAAAGTTGAGACTTGCTGATCATGATATCGTGGTGCTTGTCTCCTGCGCCTCTCCCGACAAGAAGTGGCCAAAGCTCTACCTGTACACGGATTCATGGATGGTAGCCAATGCTCTGTGGGGTTGGCTGGAAAGGTAGAAGAAGACAAACTGGCAGAGCAGAGGAAAACCAATCTGGGCTGCTGAGGAGTGGAAAGTCATTGCCACTTGGTTAGAGAAGCTATCCGTGAAGGTCTGTCATGCAGATACTCACGTCCTCAAGAGCCGGGCCAACGAAGAACATCATAACAACAAACAGGTAGATCAGGCTACAAAAATAGAGGTGTCCCAGATAGACTTGGATTGGCATCATAAAGGAGAGCTGTTCCTAGCTCGATGGGCCCATGATGCCTCAGGCCATCAGGGCAGAAATGCCACCTATAAGTGGGCACGAGATCGAGGGGTGGATCTGACCATGGACAGTATCTCCCAGGTTATCCATGACTGTAAGACATGCGCTGCGATCAAGCAGGCCAAGCGGGTGAAGCCCCTGTGGTATGGTGGGCGGTGGTCCAAATACAAGTATGGGGAGGCCTGGCAGATTGATTACATCACACTGCCTCAAACATGCCAAGATAAGCACTATGTGCTCAGAATGTTAGAAGCCACCATATGATGGCTGTAGACCTACCCTGTGCCTCACGCTACTGCCCGGAACACCATCCTGGGCCTTGAAAAGCAGGTCCTTTGGAGGCATGGCACCTCTGAGAGAATTGAGTCTGACAATAGAACTCATTTTAAGAATAGCCTTATAAACACCTGGGCTAGAGAACATGGCATTGAGTGGGTGGACCACATCTCTTACCATGCACCAGCCGTTGGGAAGGTTGAGCCGTGTAATGGATTGCTTAAAACCACCTTGAAAGCACTGGGTGGGGGACTTTCAAAAACTGGGAGGTGCATTTAGCAAGAGCAGCCTGGTTAGTTAACACCCGAGGCTCCACCAATAGAGCAGACCCTGCCCAATCTGAACCCCTACAAACAACAGACGGGGATAAGGTTACAGTGGTGCAAATGAGAGGTATGCTTGGAAAAACTGTCTGGGTTAATTCTGCCTCGAGCAAAGACAGACCCATCCATGGGGTTGTCTTCGCTCAGGGACCAGGTTGCACCTGGTGGGTGATGCAAAAGGATTGAGAGACCTGATGCATACCTCAAGGGGACCTTGTTTTAGGGTGAACTACCCATGGCTCTGTACTTGTATCAGTATCAGCATGTATATATGTGTATAATTCAGGTGATGCATGTATTTATATGGTTAAAAGAGTTAAGTTTCATGTAACATGTTCGTATGGGAAATAATTCGGGGTGGATAATGTTGGGGTTTTAAGAGCTCTCCTGGTTTTTTTTTTTTTCTGTTAAAGGAATTTTTCCCCCATACATGTTGCTCGGGGAACAAATTGCTGGATTCTTAAGAAAAACAAAAGAGCTGGCTGCTCTTTTTGTTTTCATCTGGGTGTGTGGGCAGTCAGTCTCCACGTTCGGACAGAGAGGGAAGCTGCTTTCTTCGGCCACTTTTCCTTCTGCTGGAGAAGCCCCGGGATCCCAAGCCCGCCTTTCCTGTCTTACCGGGAGTCGGGCTGTGGCCGCCCTGCCCTGCCGCTGCTTCGAGCCTTTGCTACATTGTAGCCCTGCTCGCCCTGCCTGCTCAGACTTCCGTGGGGTTCCCCGTTTGGATACACCTCGTCTGCCATCCAAGATTTGTGCTCGTCACTGCTGTTCCAGCCTGCCTTTCCAGCCTGCTGTTCCTGAGGGTCCGGCCGGACACCACGATCGGCTGCCCAGGGGTTTGTGAAGGTTCTTTGTCCCATCCCTTCCCAGGGCACCAGTGCCGCATGCTCCTCGAGCTCGCTCCGGAGCTCCCCCTGCAGCTGCAGGGGAACCATCGCACCTGCCCTGCTCACCGGGAGCCGCCAGCGCCCCTGCCGGCCGCGAGCGGAACTGCACCCGAGGGGAAAGGGCCGGACAGCCGAGAAGGCTGGCAGTGGGTTTGTGATTGTTTGATGTGAGTGTGAGTGGCTGTGAGTATCCACCTACTACTGATGCCTTTTCCTGGTCTGCTGTGTCAGAGTGTGTCCGAATGCATTTGCGCGGCACACCAGACATGATTGGGACAGACGCGATGCACTTTCCACTCCCTCCACTCGCGTATCGCGTCAGCATGGCGCCCAAAGAGGGA
Organism: Aphelocoma coerulescens; assembly: GCF_041296385.1. NCBI lineage: Eukaryota > Metazoa > Chordata > Aves > Passeriformes > Corvidae > Aphelocoma > Aphelocoma coerulescens. The sequence goes on from NW_027184081.1 coordinate 7,873,799, forward strand.
CCTCTGCGAAGAGTCCCAAAAAGCGTCCCTGTCAGCTGCAGGCTGTCAGGAGTTCGCTTTCAGAGCAGCTGCGCCTCTGAAGACAGATCCAAGTTTTATCGGATTTTTATTGGACCTGTTCTGAGGGACGACTGATACCCCTCTCGGGGAGAGGGACTGGTCAAAGCCGGGGGACCCTGCCGAGAGCTTCTTTTGTTCCCGGCGGAGCTTTGGAGTCAGGGACTCAGCGTTTTGGTGAGTGAAGCTCCACCGGGCACCTTTGAAGTTTTTTTTCCTTTCCTCTCGGTGGTGGGTGAGGTTTTTTTTGGGGAAGATAGTAGCTAGGCTGTCCTTTCCCCAAAGGGAGGTGTACATCCAAGTTGTGGGTTTCCTTAAAGCGAGAAGATTTAAGTTTTATAAGGATCTTTTATAAAGTTTTGTGCAATGGATCTTTCAGTTTTTCCTAAAGTCTTGGTAAGTCAGTTTAATCTCTTGAGTTCTGGGATAAAGTGGGGGAGAAGTTAACAGTTTTAAAAAGAAATGGGGATTATCCAGTGGGGAAATTTTTTCCTTTGTTAGTTTTAATTTATAAAGCAGTTAAAGATGCAGGGAATGAGTTTGGAGCGTCGCGTAGTTTGAATCCCTTTGTTGAAGTTTCCTCTCTGCCTCTGCCCTCTCCCTGTGCTCCTCACCCCACTAACCCCTTTCTGGGGGGATCAGAAAGTGTAGCCCACCACTTCGTGCAGAGGTGCTACCATCCCTCTGACCCTTTTAGGTCCCCTCAGCACCCTTTTCAGGACAGCACTGGCCATGCTGCCCTGAGCTCTCCCCAAACCTTACAGCCTATGCCCTCTCTCCCAGTTGTGTCCCCCCTGGTTGCTCCACAAAATGGCACTGACCACGTGGCCAGATCCACCATTTTGTCCCCTTCCCTATCCCATTTTCCTGCCGAAATGTGCAGCTCCTCCTTGTCTCTGCCCCCTGTGACATTCATGGGTGTAACTGCATGGGGTTGCTCCCCTGTCTCCGTGAATCCCCTTCCGGCTACGGGCTCCACCCAAGTTCCCGCCCCCTCCATCGCTGGCCCCGCCCCTGGGAACCAACCCACTCCAGGTTCCCACGCCGCCCCTTCCTGTTCCCACGCTCTTGGGGCTGGAAGTAAGAGTGGTGAGAACCAGGAGGTGGGTGGAGAAGGGGGATTTATGGCTGCCCCGGTTTTGTATAACAGGGCAGGGAACCCCCGATGGGAGCCATTCCCATATGCACATCTAAAGGAGCTGTGCAAGGCAGGCACGGAGTTTGGGAGGGAATTCCCCTATATCAAAAGCCTAGTACAGGCTACCTTCACCATCAACACCCTGGTTCCACACGACATCAAAACCATCATGTCATGTCTGCTTTCCCCATCAGAATACCTGCTGTGGGAAAGGACATGGAGGAGATTACTCCAGGATCTCCTCTCATGCTATCAGAGGGATCCCACTGTCGCGATGGAGGGAAAACCCAGACGCTCAATATGAGTGATCAGCAGGAATTCGTTTATTGATCGTACAAAAGATCCTTATATACTATCAATAATAGGCTCATGCATATTCGTAAAGGCGCATTCTAAGTGGTTAACGTCGTCTTAGCTGATTTCTAACCCCTCCCTTAGTTCCCCTTTTCTGTCGTCAGCAGTTCCCCTTTTCTTTGTCTCTCCTAACCACAAACTTCTATTGTTTTCCATAAGCGTCTATTGTTTTGCTGCCAAAGACTAACCTTGCTAACTCTGCAATAAAACACATAGCTCAGCAATAAGAACTCAATGGTAGCTCAGTTGTTGAGCAGGCTACGTGCAGAATTCTGCAACTTCAATTGTTACACAAGATGCATGCGGTGTTGAGCAAGATCTAGCTCAGCAAGCTGCAAAGGGTCTATGTGCCCTTTCTCACGTAGCCAGTCACTCACATCCCACCAGGAACCATCTAACTATGGAACACCTTTGTGGTGAAGGTAACCTGGAAAAGCCCCAAGACCAGGCCCTCCAATTGCCAGAGCCAGTCGTGGGAGACCTAAAGAAAATGGCTGAGCAAGTGTTGTTGCTCACTCCTGCTGATGTCACTCCCTCCGTGAGCTTCTCCCATGTTAAGCAGGCCGCAGGAGAGACATTCATTAAATTTGTTGATCAATTAAAAGAGTTGGTGGGGAGACAAGTTGAAAACATAGAGGCCCAGTGAGAGCTACTCTGTGTTTTGGCAAGGGCAAACACCAATGAGGGTTGCCAGCAGGTATTGAGGGCCCTCCTGCTGGACCCGACCCTCAATCAAATGATTGAGGCCTGCACAAAGCTGGCAACTGAGGAAACATCTTCGCCAGCACCCATGGGAGGAGTGGTGGGGGCTTTGACTTCCAACAGACATTAAAAGTAAGCCCCGCTGCTACAATTACGGGAATTTGGGACACTTTGCTAAGGACTGCCATGAGCCCAAGAGATCTAATCCTGCTTCTAAGTCTGCTATTCCAGACTGTTCCAGCTGCAGATGGCACCACCAGAGTCACCAGGGAAATGGACATTAGAGCGCGGGACGGCCCCGTGCAAAGATAGAAATTCATCAGCTGTTTCTCCCTGCCCTGCTACCCCATCCCTGGACTGTGACTGCACAAAAACATCATGGCAAGGGGAAGCAGGAAGATGCCTCCCTCTGGTGAGTGCTTCTCCAATATACTTTACCACCAAGGCTCAGTGGCAGATTACTGCAAGGATTGATTTACCCTCAGACATTGACTGTGGCCTTTAGGTGATGGGAAACCCTGTGTGAGACCCACCTGAGTTAGTTGTTATCCCGGAGATTAAGGAGGTTCAACCAGACTGAGACATCACCATTCTGGTCTACTGCCAGAACCCTCCATGGTTCCTCTCCAAAGGACAGGTGGTCGCACAGGCGGTTTTAATCCCAAGAGACTATCCCCAGTGCCACAGGACGCCATCCATATGGTGGGCGGAAATATGGAGACAGGACAAACCAACACTGAACTGTAGGCTGTGCAATGGGAGCTCCACAGCCACCCTGACTGGAATGGTCAACACTGTAGCTGACGTCACTGTGGTCTCCAGTGCAGAGTGGCCCAAGGACTGGGGCTTGAAGCTGGTAAACGGGAGGGCCACCAGGATAGGGGGGTCAGCAGCTTCCATGCAGACTGCACACAATATCATCATCGAGGGCCCGGATGGTCACGTCGTGTCCATCCAGCCATTTATCATCAATTCCAGGTTTACACTTTGGGGCAGGAACCTTTTATCCCCATGGGGGACTCAACTTGAGATTCTACCACCATCCCGGGATTTTTACTTGGGGTGACCTGTGGAGTGTACCACCCTGCAGCTCACATGGACGACCAACACTCTGGTGTGGGTGGACCAGTGGCCCCTATCCCGGGAAAAATTGAGCACTCTCGAGTCCCTCGTGGAGGAGCAGCTTTCCAAGGGTCATATTGTGCCATCTAATAGCCCTTGGAACTCCCCTGTCTTTGTGCTAAAAAAAACAGGCAAGGACAGGTGGAGGCTCCTCCACGACCTCAGAAAAATCAACCAGGTCATTGAGGATATGGGTCCCCTGCAACCCGGCCTACCCTCGCCCCCAATGTTGCCCCGTCAATGGAAGCTTGCCGTTATAGACCTGAAGGACTGCTTTTCAACATTCCCCTACACCCACGTGACACCCCCAGGTTTGCTTTTTCTATTCCATCCATCAACCAGCAAGCCCCAATGCACAGGTACCACTGGCTAGTTCTGCCGCAAGGCATGAAGAACTCACGCACCATCTGCCAGTGGTACGTTGCCCGTGTCCTGTCCCCAGTCCAGAAAGCATTCCCAAAATCAATAATCCTCCACTATATGGATGATATCCTGATATGTTCACTGGAGGACCAATTGCTGGATTTGACCTTGAAAAAGACTATCCAAGCCATCAAGAAGGCAGGATTTAAAGTTCACCCTGAGAAGATCCAGCACACCTGCCCATGGACCTACCTGGGACTCCGCATCAGCAAACAAACCATTGTACCCCAGCAGCTGACCATCCGGGACGACCCGAGGACCCTGCAAGTCCTCCATCAACTCTGAGATTCCATCAACTGGGTCCGACCCCTGCTGGGTGTTATGATGGAGGACCTAACTCCCCTGTTTGATCTCCTGAAGGGATGCGAGGACCTGGACTCGCCACGAACCATCACCGTGGAGGCCGGGGACTCCATTGGTAAGGTGCAGCTTGCCCTGTCTTCTCGACAGGCCCACCGGACAGACCTGAGGTTACCTGACAATTTCATTGTCCTGGGTAACTCACCACACTACTATGGACTTATTTTTCAGTGGCACGCAGCGCAGAAAGACCCTCTCTTGATCATAGAGTGGATCTTCCTGTCGCATCATCTGTCCAAGACCATCACTACACCACAGGAATTGATGTCTCACTTAATTATGAGAGCCAGAGCTCACCTCCGTACCCTTGCTGGGTGCGACTTCTCGTGCATTCATTTACCACTGACTATTGATGTCTTGGAGCATTTGCTCCAGACAAACAAGCACCTCCAGTTTGCACTGGACAGCTACCCAGGCCAAATTTCTATCCACAAACTGAAACATAAGTTGTTTAACACAACTTTCAATTTGGCCCCAAAACAACTGCAAAGCAAAATCTCACTCAAGGCTCTAACAGTTTTTTACTGACGGCTCAGGATCATCCCATAAATCAGTGATTATGTGGCAGGATCTTCAGACTCAGATGTGGGAGTCTGATGTCGAGGTGGTGGAAGGATCACCACAAATTGCAGAATTGGCAGCCGTAGTTAGAGCTTTTGAGAGGTTCCAGGAACCCTTCAATTTGGTCACGGATTCGGCCTATGTGGCTGGAGTAACTGCCAGAGTGGACCAAGCTTTGTTGAAGGAGGTTGCAAATCCAAAGCTGTACCAATTGCTCTCGAAACTGGTCTATCTCCTCTCCCACCAAGAGCAACCTTTTCATGTGATGCACGTGCAGTCACACACTGATCTCCCAGGCCCCATTGCTGAAGGGAACAGGAGAGCTGACACTCTGGCAATGCCAGTACTAACACCCAATGTACCCGACACTTTCCAACAGGCAAAATTGAGCCACCAATTTTTCCACCAGAATGCTCCCGCCCTCATCAGGATGTTTGCTTTCCACAGGGATCAAGAGAGGGAGATTGTGGTGACATGTCCAAGCTGCCAGAGCTACCAAGTCCCATCATTAGGCTTAGGGGTAAACCCCCGAGGCCTAAGTAGCTGTGAACTCTGGCAAACCGACATTACTCATGTCCCCCAATTTGGGAAACTGAAGTACGTGCATGTCTCTGTGGACACTTTTTCAGGGGTCATGTTTGCTTCTGCCCATGCATGAGAAAAGGCAAAAGATGTCACCAAACATTTTTTCCTTGCATTTGCCACCCTGGGCCTGCACGCTGAAATCAAGACGGATAATGGTCCTGCCTATGTCTCTAAACAACTGCAAGAGTTTTTTAGTACCTGGGGCATCCAGCACACCACGGGCATTCCCCATTCCCCCACAGGACAGTCCATTGTCGAGAGGGCCCACCAAACCATCAAGAAGGTCCTTGATCAACAACGTGGAGGGACAGATATTAACTCTCCCATTGTGAGACTCTGTAAGGCTCTCTTCACAATAAATTTTTTGACTAATTCTTTCTCAGAGCCAACCCCTCCCATATTCTGGCATTTTACTAATTCGACCCAAGCCTAATTAAAGGAGCAACTACCAGTGTTGATCAAAGACCCTGAGAGCCACCAGATTCAGGGGCCCTTCCAGCTTATTACCTGGGGAGGGGGTATGTGTGTGTTTCTACCCCTACAGGATTGAAGTGGGTGCCAGGCAGAAATGTAAAGCCTTACCTAGGACCATCAGCGGTGACCCCTGAGGAGACCGGAGACAAAATACAAGATACCACACAACCGCAGGATGAGACAAGTGCTGCCTGGAGGAGACGTTGGCGCAAGTAGACAGGCTACAGCAACAACTAACTCGTGCTACCTCCAGACAGCATGGCCCTGTTGCCTTCCCGCATGTGCTTTCCCACCCCATGGTCCCTCACTTACCCTAAGCCCCTCACTTACCTTTTTTTTGAAGAGGGGGGAAAGAGAGGGGAAGGAAGAGTTAAAAGGGGAACCAACAAGTTGTAAGGTTTTTAATGCTTTTGATCCTGATTTATGTTAGCTTTATTTACAACCCCACAGAGGAGCCTGCCCAGAAAACCCCATTCCACCAGGATGGAGATCTACCTCCTGTCATAGGTTAGCAAGCATAGTCCCGGAAGGGATATCCTTGCTAAGGGGTGCTTACAGCTTCCTCTGGGACCTGATAGAACCTATCAGCTGGCCAGTTTGAATATGGACAATTCTTTAAGCCACTTAAAGTTGTGACCGCCTCTGTGATACACACTTAAGAATAGACAAACTCCCCCCCAAGCTCTCTCTCATTTCCGGCTCTGGGCCAGGTGGCTGCAGGCCCTGTGCAGGGGCCAGCAGGCCTGGCCAGGCCTTGCTTGGGCCAGGCTGGGCCGGGCTACAGCCAGCCTGGAGCCATGGGCCTGTTCCAGCCGTGGAACTCCCCCCCACTGCCTTGCCGTGGGCAGCCAGAGAGGCTCAGAACCACCCCCCCCTCCACTGCAGCCAAGATTTCAGCAAAGCGGCACCTCTGTCCGGCAGAGGTCAGGTGACCAACAGCGATAAGCCACACAGCTGCAAGGCCGAGGTGAGATTAACCCTTTTATTGCTGTGAAGAGCTGAAAACCTGAGGGAAGAGAAAGAGGAGATGCTTAAAGCTGAAAGTCTGTTGTGAAGCTATGATATATCAGAGTATCCCGTTGTAATTTCATGAAGATGTGGGGGGTGGAGTGTTCAACTCGTAAGCAATAAGCAGATGCTGACGCAGCTGTAATTTCATGAGAAGTTTGGACAGGGAGAGATGAACTAGATGAACCAGATGAGGACTTTTGCTCCAAACGGGAAAGGAGAAAACCTCAGTTGCTAGAGATGCTCCCAGAGATCGTCTTAAAGATGAAGATGAGGAAGACCCTTTGCTCCCAGGGAAGGAGAAGGGCCTCTGTTCTTGTTTCTGAACTGCTCAACCTTAAAATTATACCCCAAAAAACTTCAAGAGTGGACCCTCGAAAGAAGTTGCGGGAAAAGCTGCAAGTTGGGGGAAGGGACTCACATCACGAGCAGAGAGACTCCTCTTCCTAAATGGACTAACAATATTTGGAAGTGGGTGGCTGTCTCGGTGTGATGCTGTTTTCATAGCACGAGCAAGAAGAGACTTCTCTTTCTAAATGGACTGAACAAGGTTATTATGGAAGTGGTAAACTGACTGAACATCTTAAGGGTTGTCTTTTTACATTGTCAGTGGGAGAAGGGAGGAAGGTGAGGGGAGGAGAAGAGTTCTGAAGGTGGTATAATTTTTTTTTCCCTCTTTTCTTCTTTTAGGTCTGTTAATAAACTTCTTTATATTCTTTCAAGTTGGTGCCTGCTTTGCGTTTCTCCTAATTCTTATCTCACAGTAGATAAACAGTAATGAGTATTTTAGCCCAAGCCACTACACTAAATTGGTGTTTCTGCCCGGTTACAAACCCAACCCGGGACACCTCCACCTCATCATGATCTCCTGCATCATAACACCAGATGTCATCGCATGGATTGTCCCATAGCCGAAGGCCAATGTTTGGATCACGTTGGCCACGGCCATTAACCAAGACCACGTGTGCCTCTCAATGACTGGCATGGAAGACCCATTGTCCACCTGCCTGGTGGGGATCCCCCTCCGGCCCAATGACTACCCCTTTGCCGGTAAGAGGCCCAACCTGGTGGACACCTGGGACCAGTGAACGAAGATACTGCCACATGCACCAGAGGAGCCCCAAGAATTGGCTTTACTGGGGTCCTCCAAAGCCACTTATTGTGTCCAATTTGGATACAAATTAACCAACTCCGAGTGGCTCTAATCAGCACATCACAAAAAAAGTTACACCAAAGATGTCAACCTCACGAAAAGAGAGTATGATGCTGCCTGCTGGTGCAATTACACCAGCCCCACACTGTCGGCATCCACTATTGAACCCAGAGTTCTCCCCCGGAGAGTGTTTCTAATTTGTGGAAACAGGGTTTGGGCTGGAATCCCTTCCCGTCTTCAAGGAGGGCTGTGCACTCTTGGAAAGATTGCCCTGCTAGCACCCAACAAAACCCAAATTATCAATTGGCATAACAGAACTCAATTGGCCCGTGAAAAAAGATCCATTCAACAATTGAATGAAAATTGTAATAGTGAAATTGTCAATTGGTCTCATACAAAGAAGGCCATGGCATCCCTATTCCTTCCATGGGTGGGGGCTGCCAAGGCCATAGGTGATATTGGTCACCTTGAGTGCTGGCTTGGTAAGCAAGCCAATTTAACATCGAGTACGCTCAGCTAGCTCCTCAAAGATGAGGAAACCACCAGGCAGGCCACGCTCCAGAACAGGGCTGCAATTGACTTCCTGTTACTGGCACATGGCCACGGCTGTGAGGAGTTTGAAGGATTCTGTTGTTTCAACCTTTCCTCACATAGCCAGAGCATCCACGCAATGATCCAGAAGATGCAGGACCAGATAAAGGACCTAAAGAAGAATTTAGGTGGATGGTTTGATGGACTCCTGGGGAAGTGGGGACTGTTGAGTTGGGTAGCCTCGATTATTAAGACTATCCTATGGGTTATTTTGATCATTTTTCTGGTTCTATTTCTTTTTAGTTGTCTTAAGAGTTTTTTGTTGAGGGCTGTGGGAAAAGCCTTCTTTTTAAGTAAAGAAGGGGGAGATGTTGCAGTGGTTGAGTCCACCACGGGATTGGCCAAGGAGCCACAGAGCCCCAAAACAGTGGAGGTCTGCTGGTGGGCAGGCTCAGAGGTCTATGACCACCCACTTTTACCCTTTTTAAGTCCATGTTCCAGATAGTTCTCCTTTCCTTGATACCCCACTGGCTCCCGGTTCCATTGTTCCACCCCTCGCCTTCCCCAGTGGTCGCTGTCCTGTCACCCCACGTCGTCTCCAACCCCCGGCCCCCATATGATAGGTTCCCGATATTATGCCCACCCCCGGTGCCAATCTGGATAAAACCTTGCACCCCTCAGTGTTCTGTGTTCTTTGTCCCTGGTTCCCTTTGAGCGGGGACCCCAATAAACCCCTCAGAGCTCCATACAAAGGACCCCTCCTGCCTCTTTGTCGCCGGCAACGCTGCAGGAGCTATCCGACTCTGTGTGTGTGTGAGTGGCTGCGAGTATACACCTACTACGATGTGTCAGAGTGTGTCCAAGTGTGTTTGTGCGGCACCCCAGACACGATCGGGAGGGATGCGACTTTCTTTCCACCCCCACCCCCCACTCGCGCATCGCATCAGAGCCACCTTTTTAGAGCATGCGCATTTCTTGGCTGTGGTTTAGTCAGTTTTTATTATCACCCCCAGAGTGGGCTTTGGTCCATGGTTTCTGCAGACGGTAGTTGCTGACAGTTGGCATGTCAGTTGCAGGCGTCTTCAACACACGGTTGGATGTTATCCAACCAACTAGACAGTTCAATTACCACAAGAATAACTATATTAGCTATTTCACTATTATGTCTAAGTTTTTAGTTAATGACAGAAATAAAGGCATTAGTTATTGTTACAAAACTACATCTTTATAACAAAGCTACTTTAACATTATACATATAGCATCTATTTTAACATTTGTAGAAAGCCAATATTATAATATGTATCAGTCACAAACAACAATAACAGCAACAACACAAAAAAAGAGAAAACCCAATAACAGCCTTTTCCTGCCTGTCAAGCAACTTCCCCTTTGTTGTAGTTACGACCACACCCATCGGGGGTGATATTGGCCAATGTTGAGGCAGAGAGACTGCAGTGACTCCCCCGCGGCTTCAGGGGGGGCACCGATGCAAGCCCTTAGCCTCCCCAGGGGTTAATGGTGGCCCTGGGAAGGAGGGGGTGTTTGGTTTCCCCGTGCCCTCCAGTGTCTGGCGCGGTATCCTGGGGATGATGGCTCCGGTGAGGTTCCAGTCCACCAGCAGCTGGGAAGGTGCTCTCCTCAAAGAGTGAGAGAGGAGGTGGGGGTCTGGTCTTTTTCCCTTGGAAACACCCACGCAGATGGTGGGGGGCCTCTCCCAGCAAGGGCAGGGTGCTGCAGAGAAAGTCCAAGTCCACCGGCAGTTCACTGTAAGCAGCAGCCTCACCAATAGGCAGTCAGGAGAAACTTCACAGGAACCTCCTGGGCAACAGCAGTCCAGCACCAAACACCACAATCATCTCCCCTCCAAGGCGAGCAAAGACTGAACCCACCTCCACCTAAGAAACTGCCATGACCACACTGCTTCCCCCTCCCCCCCAGCCATTCCAATGGTATGCCAAGGCATTGGCTACATCTTTTGTCTCAATCGACGCCCATTTTCCATCTCCATGACAACAGTCACAGAATCACAGAATAAACTAGGCTATAAATGACCTTTGAGATCATCGAGTCCAACCTATGGCCTAACATTGCCTTATCAGCTAAACCATGGCACTGAGTGCCTCATGAAGTCTCTTTTTAAACACCTCCAGGGACGGTGACTCAACCATCTCCCTGGGCAGCCTATTCCAATGCTGAACCATTCTTTCTGTGAGGAATTTTTTCTAATATTTAGCCTAAACTTCCTCTGGAGCCGCTTGAGGCTGTGTTCTCTTGTTGGAATTATAAAAAGGAGAAAGGGCCCGGCAACTCTGGGGGGGGGAGGAATATGCAGTCCAAAACCAATGTGGTTGATAAGAGCAAAACTCCGTTTATTAGCAATCCAAAGGCACTTATATAGTATACCAGCTTGTTAACTCCTAAGTGGCTTAAAGCTTATCAAAGCACATTTCTACTTCTACCTAATTGGACTTACATTGGCAAGCTTTTACTAGTTATGTTATGATTAAAGGAACTCAAAGTTTACCTCCCTTCTCTGGGTCTTATCTGAACAGCTGCAAGTCTTCAAACTTCCTCTTTGTTCCCCAGGCCTTTTCTCACACAAGAATTTTCTCATGGAGAGTTTTTCTCACACAGGCCTTTTGCTTGCAGGGTCTTGCTACAGTTCTTTTATTGATCCCAATAATTCTATTTCCCAACATTCTCTCATCCTGTTGCTGGTTGCCTGGGCGAAGAGACCAACCCCCGCATGGCTGCAACCACCTTTCAGGTAGTTGTAGAGAGTGATAAGGTACCCCCTGAGCCTCCTCTTCTCCAGGCTAAACAACCCCAGCTCCCTCAGCTGCTCTTCATACAGCTTCTGTTCCAGACCCTTCACCAGCCTTGTTGCCCTTCTCTGCATGCTTTCAAGCATCTCAACATCCTTCCTAAATTGAGAGGCTCAGAACTGGACACAGTACTCAAGGTGCAGCCTAACCAGTGCCAAGTACAGGGGAAGAATGACCTCCCTGGTCCTGCTGGCCACACTATTCCTGATACAGGCCAGGATGCCACTGGCTGCCTTGGCCACATGGGCACACTGCTGGCTCATGTTCAATCAGCTGTCGACCAGCACCCTCAGGTCCCTTTCTGCCTGGCTGCTATCCAGCCACTCTGTCCCCAGCCTGTAGCTCTGTAGGGGGTTGTTATGGCCAAAGTGTAGGACCCAGCACTTGGACTTGTTAAATCTCATATTATTAGATTCAGCCCATCTATCCAGCCTGTCAAGGTCCCTCTGCAAAGCTTTCCTACCATCCAACAGATTGACACTCCCTCCCAGCTTGGTGTCATCTGCAAATTTACTGATGGAGGACTCAATCCCCTCATCCAGATCATCAGTAAAGACATTAAACAGGACTGAGCCCAACACAGATCCGTGGGGGACACCACTCGTGACTGGCCACCAACTGGATGTGCTCTGAATTAGTTTGCAAGCAAATCACTGAGAGATTCCAAGTCAGAACTGCAATTTAGTAGTAAAATTAAAATAAAGGCAATAGTACAGAAACACTGACAGTCAGAACACAACCTTACACCCTGTTAGTCAGGGTGGTGGTAGCAGTCCAATTAAATGGTGGCTACAGTCCTTGTTGGAGTGATGGATGTGGTGCTGTCAAAGTGGTGATCCTGTAGAAAGATCTGGTCCTTCTCCAGTGGTAGTTGTTGAGCTCTTGTCCTCTAGGAATCCAGTGGTAGGGCTGTCTGTGGTGTTCCAAATCTCAGATTATATACAGGTCGTAATGCTTGGTTCCTCCCCCTGGGTGGAGCATCTCACAATGGGATGATGTAATTCTATGAGTCATTCAGTGAGACCTTGATGGCCCATTAGCAGAGATAGGTCTCTGGAGGGAGTTACCAGGGGCGAGTCATGGAGGAGATAAGGAACACTGCCCCAATTGTTTTAACAGCTTATGAAGATGGTAATAGAATACATACCTTTGGTTACATCTTACACTGTAACCTAAGACAGGCACCATTCACCACCACTCTCTGGGCCCGGCTGTCCAGCCAGTTCTTGACCCAGTGAAGAGTGAACATGTCCAAGCCATGGGATGCCAGCTTTTCCAGGAGGATGCTGTGTGAGATGGTGTCAAAGGCTTTGCCAAAGTCCAGGTAGACAATGTCCACAACCTTCCCTGTGTCCACCAGGCGGGTCACTCGATCATAAAAGGAGATCAGATTGGTCAGGCAGGACCTGCCCCTCCTAAATCCATGCTGGCTGGGTCTGATCCCTTGGCCATCCTGTAGATGCTATGTGATGGCACTCAAGATGATCTGTTCCATAACCTTGCCAGGCACTGAGGTCAGGCTGACAGGCCTGGAGTGTCCCGGATCCTCCTTCCAGCCCTTCTTGTGGATGGGCATCACATTGGCCAACCTCCAGTCATCTGGGACCTCCCCTGTGAGCCAGGACTGATGGTAAATGATGGATAGCGGCTTTGCAAGCTCATCTGCCATCTCCCTCATCACCCTAGAATGGATCCCCATCTGGTCCCATAGATTTGTGAGCATCTAAGTGGCTCAGCAGGTCTCTAACTGCTTCTTCCTGAATTAGAGGGGGGATATTTTGCTCCCTGACCCCATCCATCAGCTCAGGCCAGTTGCCCTGAGGACTGTTGCTGTTGTACCGGGGACGGCAAGAATAACAACATAAAGTTCAGGTCCAGGAAGAATGGAATTATTTAATAAATTACAAACTTGTTTATATAACTTGGTTCGCTTGAATGGCATAAAGTTATTGGTCCTCTGACCATCCACCTCCCAGGATGATAGGTTAAGACCCTACAACACCCATTTCAAAATATTTTCTCCAGTCAGTATCAACAGACTGTGCATAACAAACAATAGGTGCAAGATAGAGTCTTGGTTTACAAAAATGTCAAACTATTTTCAGCCAGCCTGCATGAGAAAGCAAAACATTCACAGGATGCTGGAAGAAAGCTGGAAAATCTCTCTGCTTCTAGCTTTTCAGCATCTACAGAGGACGACCTGTCTTACTGATGAAAATTGAGGAAAAGAAGGTATTAAGTACCTCTGCCTTTTCCTCATCTTTAGTTATTAAATTCCCTCCCCCATCTAATAATGAATGGAGGTTGTCCTTGCCCTTCCTTTTGCCATTAATGTATTTATAAAAATATTTTTTATTATTCTTCACAGAAGTGGCCAGATTAAGTTCTAATTGGGCCCTTGCCTCCCTAGTTTTTTTCCTACACTACCTAGTCACATCCTTAAACATTTCCTGAGTTACCTGCCCCTCTTTCCAAAGGTGATACATCCTCTTTTTCTCCCTTAGTTCCTTCAGAAGTTCCTTGCACATCCAGGCTGGTCGTCTTCCCCGACAGCTCATCTTTTGGCACATAGGGAGAGCCTGCTCCTGTGCCTTCAAGATTACTTTCTTGAAGTATGTCCATCCTTCCTGGATCCATTTCTTTTTAAAGCCTGTTTCCCAAGGAACTTTCTGAATCAGCTTCTTGAAAAGGCCAAAGCCTGCCCTCCAGAAGCCCAGTGTGGAAGTTTTATTGGTGCCCTTCCTTAGTTGGGGTTCCTCCCCCTTGCTGTGGGGTCTGGGGGGAGAGGACCCTGGAGTAGAGGCACGGCCTATGGGGTTTCCCTATTCCCTGGTCAATCTTGTTCCCCCTTGATTGTTTTGTGTTCCCCTGCACGGGGAGGACCCTGGTTGCCCCATGATTGCTCGGTTCTTTGGCAGTGCCCCAGCCATGTGGCTGGAAAATAAAGATCTCTGAAACACCTACCAAGAATCGGTCCCTATTTCTTTTCTACAGGCCTCGCTGTCTATACATGTTGCAGAAATCCACCTGCAACACTTCTTGTTTCTCCAATTATTGAGAATCCTATTATTTCATGATCACTATCCCAAATGGCCTCCAACCATCACATCTCCTGCCAACCCTTCTCTGTTTGTAAATGGCAGGTCTAGCAGAGACTCACCCCTGGTAGGATCACACACCAAGACAAAAAGCTGTCCTCCATTATTACTGCAGGCCTGGTTCCTACGGTATATCACCATGTCCCGCAGCCATAGGGAGGAGGAGGAGGAGAAGATCCAGCAGGCAGGAATTGTGCAGCAAGATTGATTTATTTAATTATTTTACAAACTCTTTTATAGACTTTTTTCTTCATAGCCTAATTGGACAAAGGACCAGCCACCCCTTGGGGGTGATTGGCTAAAATCCTAAAACATCCATTGTCAAAATATTTTTCTACTATACCATAAACAAGACTTTTCAAGGTTGCAGGTGGCTTGGTTGTTTACATTCCCTGCTACCCCTTCTGTGAGAGAGAAAAGTCTCTCACAGACTTAGAAAATAGCAAGAAAATCCTTGCTAGCAGTATTTTTGTATCTACAATTCCCCCTTTTTGTTTGATAAGATAACAACTCTACTATTAATCCTAAATAGAAATTTACATCAGTTATTAATTCTAAATATGTCCTTAAGGCTTTAACTATCTGACCCCATAACAAGAAATTTAAAGTTCAGTCTCTGCTTGTGGAAGGACCATCTGCCTGATGGTTGACATCCTGGTCATCATCAGAAGAGTCATTATGCTGATGATCTACATTCTGGTCGCCATTTGGATGATTGACGTTCTGGTCATCATTTGGAGGTTGCCTGCTCAGCCTCTGGTGCTGTAGGTCAGGGTGGACGCATTTTGAAGGTAGCCACCTGTCGAGGGTTGGGTTTGTAACCGGGCAGAAACACCAATTTAGTGTAGTGGTTTGGTCTAAAATACTCATTACTGTTTATCTTCTGTGAGATAAGAATTAGGAGAAATGCAAAGCAGGCACCAACTTGAATGAATATAAAGAAGTTTATTAACAGACCTAAAAGAAGAAAAGGAAAAAAATTATACCACCTTTAGAACTCTCTTCCTCCCCCCACCTTCCTCCCTTCTCCCACTGACAATGTAAAGACAACCCTTAAGATGTTCAGTCTGTTTACCACTTCCATAATAACCTTGTTCAGTCCATTTAGAAAGAGAAGTCTCTTTTTGCTCATGCTATGAAAACAGTATCACACCGAGACAGCCAACCACTTCTAAATATTGTTCAGTCCATTTAGGGAGAGGAGTCTCTCTGCTTACGATGTGAGTCCCTTCCCCCGACTTGCAGCTTTTCCCGCAACTGCTTTCGAGGGTCCACTCTTGAAAGTTTTCTGGGGTACAATTTTAAGGTTGAGCTGTTCAGAAACAAAAAAAACAGAGGCCCTTCTCCTTCCCTGGGAGCAAAGGGTCATCTTCATCTTTAAGACTATCTCTGGAAGCATCTCTAGGAATTGAGGTTTTTCTCCTTTCCTCTTTGGAGCAAAAGTCCTCATCTGGTTCATCTGGTTCATCTCTCCCTGTCCAAACTTCTCATGAAATTACAGCTGCGTCAGCATCTGCCTATCTCAGCGCAGGTGCTTCTGCTTACGAGTTGAACACTCCACCCCCCATATCTTCATGAAATTACAACGGGATACTCTGATATATCATAGCTTCACAACAGACTTTCAGCTTTAAGCATCTCCTCTCTCTCTTCCCTCAGGTTTTCAGCTCTTCACAGCAATAAAAGGGTTAATCTCACCTCAGCCTTGCGGCTGGAATGTGGCTTATCGCAGTTGGTCACCTGACCTCTGCTGGACAGAGGTGCCGCTTTGCTGAATCTCGGCCGCAGTGGAGGGGGGGGTTCCGAGCCGCTCCGGCTGCCCACGGCAAGGCAGTGGGGGGGGGTTCCATGGCTGGAACAGGCCCATGGCTCCAGCTGGCCGTGGCCCGGCCCGGCCTGGCCCAAGCAGGGCCTGGCCGGGCCTGCTGGCCCCTGCACGGGGCCTGCAGCCACCTGTCCCAGCGCCGGAAACGAGAGAGCTTGGGGGGGAGTTTGTCTATTCTTAAGTGTGTATCACAGAGGCGGTAACAACTTGAAGTGGCCTAAAGAATTGTCCATATTCAAACTGGCCAGCTGATAGGTTCTATCAGGTCCCAGAGGAAGCTGTAAGCACCCCTTAGCAAGGATATCCCTTCCGGGACTATGCTTGCTAACCTATGACACCACCGTACCCCAGTATCTGTGGAAATGCAAGCATACCCAGGACCCCAAACCATAAGCTCATGAGGGCCTTCCCACTAGTTAGTGAGTAAATTCCACACCCAGACTTTTGCCCGGGGCAGTTGTGTGTCGCCTGCAGACTGCAATGAGAAAAAATGACTCAGAATAACAGGATTATTTGAATTTTGTGGTACTGTACGGTGATTAATTGTATACAAAGATTTTGCTAGTCGGCTTTGTGGGGTTTCTCCATGCATTCCCCTTTTCTGTTTGTCCAAAACACGCTTCAAGGTACCATGAGCGTGTTCGACAATGGCTTGGCCAGTAGGAGAATGTGGGATACCAAAGGTATGGTCTACACCCCATGGGTGTAAAAACTGCCGCGTCTTCTCCAAGGTGTAGGCAGGACCATTATTGGTTTTTACAGAAGCTGGCACGCCCAGGACTGAGAAAGCCAATTTCCAATGGGCAATGACATCACGGCCCTTCTCTCCAGTGTGAGCAGTAGCCCACATAGCCGAGGAGAAAGTGTCAATAGACATGTGCACATATTTTAGCCGACCAAATTCTGGGATATGAGTTACATCCGTTTGCCAAATCTGCAAGGATTTATCCCTCTGGGATTTACCCCCGCTGGCAAAGGCGCAGCGAGTCCGTGACAGTCAGCACAAGCGCTGACAATGTCGCGTGCCTCGGTTGGGCTTAAATGAAACTGCTTCTGCAGGGTATGTGCACTTTGATGGAAGAAACCGTGTGATGCCTTGGCTTGTCCAATTTTGTCAGGCTGAGGCCCTACCCACGCAGGGTTGGCCAGCATGTCAGCCCTGGCATTGCCTTCTCTTAGAAACCCTGGTAAATTGGTGTGGCTTCCTTGATGGGCAACATCAGGTTTTCCCACCAGCATCGCACTGGATCCCTGGGCTAAGGGTCCATATGCATCCAAGGGAACCTTATAAATACCACTAGAGTCTAAGACGACTGCTGCTGCAGTGTGGACGTCAAAACCATCTGATCCCTGGGTGCCGTCTGATCCCTGGGTGCTGTCTCTAGGGTGGCTGGGTAGGCCTGTGCCTGTACCTGTGCCACTCTCTGGGCGAGCGACTGCATCGGAGAGCAATTCCCCCTCCTTGCACCCCGGTGGAAGTTTCCCGACAAAGGCCGACCATCGGCATGAGTCCGGGATCTACAGTAGCCCGTACAATGGCCTGGCCTGCCACACCTCTTGCACTGGGGGATCGGTGTGTTCTCTTTTTGGCTCGGCTTAGGCCGCTTCCGTTTCTTCACCTGTTTTGGTGGCTTTGGTTCACGACCAGAAGATGCATGAACAGGCTGCAGGAACGCAGCCAAAGCAGACCTTTTCTGGTTCCCAGATCCCACCTTAGCACAGGCCTCGACCATGTCTGTTACCTCAGGATCCCCTGGTAAGGCATCTATGATTTTTCTGCACTCCTCGTTTGCGTTATCTCTCACTAACTGCCTTAACAACATCTGTCTTAACCCGTCATCCTCAACCTGCTTCTCGAGAGAAGCAGCGACTTTCTCTACAAAAGAGAGGAATGACTCTGATTTCCCTTGAACTATTTCAGTATATCGCTTTCTGGGCGCAGACAACTCTACGGTTTTTGACAGGGCAGCCATGCCAACCTGTTGAGCTTGCTGCAGGATGCTAGAGGACAAGGTACCCTGTAGACTGGGATCAGAGAAGGGACCAGTCCCCATCAAAGCATCCACTCCGGCTGTCTGTCTAGGATCAGCAGCAGGGGGCTGCAAATTTGCTAATGCAGTCTCGCCGGCCAGCTTTCTCCAGGTTTTCTCAAAAACTGTAAATTGTACAGGTTGAAATAGAATTTGACCTAAGTGTCTGATATCAAATGGAGAAAGCAAATCTGTATTTATCACCCTTATTATCTGCATAACCTCAGCAGAACCTCGTCCATATTGTGCCACCTTGGATTGCAGGTCCTGGGCAACTTTCCAGGCAATTACCTCATGCTTGTCATGCTCCCCTGAATCTGGGAGAGCCTTATACACTGGGAAAGCTTGGATCTCCCCTTTAGGGGAAGCACTACCATCCTGAACTTCTGGCACCGCCTGTGGATGGAGTGTAACAGCTCCCCACTTACCCCCAGAATCCTCAGATCTATATGGCATCCCAAGGATTTCTAATGACCTCCAGTCACCCTCCTCCAATGCTCACATCTTTAGGGACTCCAAGAAGCGATTATAACGAGTCGGACGCACTGTTACTGTGCAGTCCTGAAAGGTCCAGGGGCAAGACCGGCGCAGCCTTTTTCTTCTCCGCGCGGCTACAGCCGCCTGACGACCTGGGGCCAGCACCTCATCTGCCTCACTGCCTGACAAGGAATCATCAGGCAAAGGCAACTTTGGGGTGCTGGGAGTGAACAGAAATTTACGTGGAGGGGCACTTTGGCTAAGTTCGCTAGGGGCAGAACAGACAGCACAGACTACAGCTGGCTGTGCGGCAGTTTTTGCACCAGTTTCTATACGGGAGGCCGTCTTGGCCAGCCCCGACCAAACTGGTACTGGAACCGCTGCCGCCGTCTCTGGGGCTACAGCTGCTCTCGGCGCCGCCACCTCTGGCACAGCAGCTGCCTTCGGCGCGGTCGCCGCTGCCGCTGCTGTTTCGCGCTCCTCAGCCGCGCCCGGCGCTGCCGCCGCTGGCCCATTCTCAGGGGTCGCTCTGGGTGCCCCTGCCGCTGCCTGCTGCTCCGCAGCCGCTGTCTCTGGCCGCGTCTCCGCAGCCGCCGCCGCTGCCGGGTTTTCCCATGGCTGCGCCGCTTCCGGGTTCGCCGCCAGCCGCGCCGTTTCTGGGCTCGGAGCCGGGTCTCCCGCAGATGGCGGGGGGGGCACGGGCGGCGCGGGCGGAGGGGCCGGCGCTGGCGGCGCGGCTGGCGCGGGCTCGGGCATTCGCCGCTCTAGCAGGGTGAGGAGTTCCTCCATCCTTCGGGATAGGTTTGGCAGCTCCATCAGCAAAGGCAAATGCTGCATTAAAAGGTCGATGGCTCGGTTCTGCGACTGCGCAGAACAGTCCAGCGCCAGGGAGGGCAGCGGACCACACCCAGGGAGTCCCGGGGCAGGCACGCCCGGCGCTACGCCAGCTAAGAAGTTAGATCCAGGTCCATACGGAACCGAGCTAGGAGCCTCTCTGGGCGTCCAAGTGGCCAAGCCGCTGATCTGCGGCACTGGATAAGCCGTGGCCACTGCCCAGACGAACGGCAAGGCAGGCTGTGCGCCTTCCTGCTGCCTTGACCCCCCTGCCTCTGCCGGCGCGGGGTTCCTGGAGGCTGTGGAATCCTGCGATTGTGCAGGGTGAGCCGGCGCAGGCTCTGCCTGTGGAGCCGGGGGGGGTTTTTCTGAATCCATTATCATTTTCCCCGGAAACCCAGTCAGCGGGGCCCCCCTCGGACATTCCTCCGTCACTCATCACCGAGATAGGCGATCCAGCCCTGCTATCACAGTCAAGGTCTGTCAGCAGGATAAATAATGAACGCCAGGTTTTGTATAATTCTAACGCTGCTGAGTCCCCAGTCGGGAGCTCCTGTCGGACAGGGCATCCGAGTTCCTGCCATAAGGCAAAGTCCAGGGCACTATCTCTGTCCATGGAAATCCCTTTTAAGGTAGCCCAGTCTAATAATTCCCGAACTGAGTTTTCAGGAATGGAGGTGCGCAATATGATAAACACACCTTTCCAGACCAGCATTGCAGCTTTGGTTTGTGAGCCGCTGTTTGCCATTTCTCAGTTCTGTCGGACCTCCCGGTCCCGAGGGGCAAAGGGGAGCAGCGTACCTCTAGAGGAATTGGGCTTGGCTCGCAGCAACAGGACACGTCAGAGAGTGCAGATCACGTCGGGGTCACCAAATATTACCGCAGGCCTGGTTCCTACAGTATAGCACCGTGTCCTGCAGCCATAGGGAGGAGGAGGAGGAGAAGATCCAGCAGGCAGGAATTGTCCAGCAAGATTGATTCATTTAATTATTTTTCAAAGTCTTTTAGAGACTTTTTTCTTCATAGTCTAATTGGACAAAGGACCAGCCACCCCTTGGGGGTGATTGGCTAAAATCCTAAAACATCCATTGTCAAAATATTTTTCTACTATACCATAAACAAGACTTCTCAAGGTTGCAGGTTGCTTGGTTGTTTACATTCCCTGCCACCTCTTCTGTGAGAGAGAAAAGTCTCTCACAGACTTAGAAGCTAGCAAGAAAATCCTTGCTAGCAGCATTTTTGTATCTACACTTCATCTTACAGCTTTCCCCACAACGGTATTCGAGGGTCCAATCTTGAGCTAATGGGGTTCCATTTTAAGGCTGAGATGTTCAGAAGCAATGGTTCTCTTCACCTATCTCTGGGAGCATCTTCAGCTCCAGGAACAGAGGTCTTCTTCTTCCCTGGGAGCAAGGGTCTTCATCACTTTCATCTCTCTCTGTTCAAGCTTCTCATCAAATCACATCTACTTCAACATTTGTTTATTTCAGCACAGGTATTTTTGCTTGCAATTGCAGTTTGAACACTCCACCCCCCATGCTTTCATGAAATTATAACGGTGTCTTGGAGTGACTTTATGATGTGTATCCCATATCGCTGCCCTATGCCCAGAAATTAACTTTGTGCCTTTCTATGCCTTTAAACTGAGCCTAAGAGGGGGAAGGAAAAACTGAGCAAAACTTTATCAAAGCAGTTTGCAGCTTGTTCAAGGTCACATAGAGATAGCGATTTTTTTTTTTCCAGCTGCGACGGGGGAGCGAGGAAGCACTCGGCTTGCGTTTTTTTTTTCCAGTCAGCTTTTGGCCAGTTTTTCAGCTTCTTTTTCTCCGGAGAGAGACTGAGAGTTGAACTTTTTTCCCTTCCCTGGAATTTTTGATTTTCTCCCTTTTCTGCTGGACTGCTTCAATATCAGAACACGTCAGGAGGACTTTCCACCGGGCACAGAGGGCCTGGCCCTGGGCCAAGCCCCAGCTTGGAGGAGACAAAAGGGAGGACTCTAACACTTTCCCAGGATTTTTCTCCACAGCAAGAGATTTTTATTATTTCGCATTATTTTCCTTTTCCCGTGTGTTTGCTAAATAAATAGTTTTTATCTCCTTCACTTTCCTTCGAGGAAAATTTATTTTTCCCAAACCTGCTGGGGGAGGGGTGGTGACCTGCCTTCTCTCAGAGGATATATTTCTAAATTTGGCCAAACTGGAACAAACAGGTACTCTGATGTAACATAGTCCATCACCATAGCTTCTAGTTTTTAAGTATCTCCTCTTTCTCCTCCCTCAGGGTTTCAGCTCTTCCTTCTTCACTGACTTTGGTGTCTTTATGGTGTTTTCTTCACATGCCCTCACCCTTCCTTTTTTTTTTTTGACTTGGGAGAGGATTGATGTCTGCAGGCTTCATCTGTTCTGGAGGAAACTTACAACACTAAAAGGGTTAATCTCACCCGGGCTCTGCAGCTGGAATTAGCTTATTGTTTTTGGTCACATGATCTTTGCTGGGCAGTGGCCTAAGATGAATTTCAGCCACACTAGGTGAGGGCCAGCCTGGCCGAGCTGCACCGCCGAACCGCCTGCATAAAGCAGGGCCACGGATGGAACAGGGCTGCACGGCTCCAGGATGGCTGTCTCCCGGCCTGCCCGGGCTGCACTGAGGGGGCTGCACTGGGTGTCCAGTGAGCAGAAGCGCCTGAGATCTTAGCCAAGCCATGCCATGGCCCGGCCGGCCCGGGCTGCACTGAGGGGGCTGCACTGGGTGTCCAGCGAGCAGAAGCGCCTGAGATCTTAGCCAAGCCACGCCATGGCCCGGCCGGCCTGGGCCACGCCGAGCAGGGCTAGGCCCGGCCCTGCTGGGCCACGCGGGCCCCCAAGTTACCTGTCCGAAAGCCGGAAGACAAGAGAGCTTTCCCGGGCTTTGTTCGTTCTTAAATGTGGATCAGAGAGGAGTGTCATGCTTCTTAAGTGGCTTAAAAAAGTTGCCAATATTCAAACTAGTCAGTTGATTGGTTCTGTCAGGTCTAGAGGAAGCTGTAAGCACCTCTTTGCAAAAGAATCACTTCCATGGCTGATGGAGCCCTCTTTAACCAAAAACCCAAACTATGCTAAACCATGACATTCTCCTTCGAGCCACGTGTTGGGCACCACAAATTATTTGGGCCGGTTTGGACAAATTTGGAGGAAAATATACTCTGATAGAAGGCAGGTTACAACCATCCCTCCCCCACCAGGTTCGGGAAAAAAGAAATTTTCCTCGGAGGAAAATGAAAGAGATAAAAACTATTTATTTAACAAACACACAGGAAAAAGATAATAATGCTAAATAATAAAACATCTCGCTGTGGAGAAAAAATCTGGGAAAATTTCAGAGTCCTTCTGTAGGTGTGGTCTCTCTCCTCCTCCTCGGAGCTGGGTCAGTGTGGGCCCACCTCCGGGGTGTTGGTGGAAAATTCTCCCGATATTTCCTGACGTTGAAAGAGTCCAGAAGAGAAGAAGGGAAAAACAGAAGCCCCAGGAAAACAAAGTTTAACTCTCTGTCTCCCTCCGGAGAAAAGGAGCCGAAAACTGGCTGAAAAGCAAGAAGGGTGCTTCCTTCGCTCTTGCTGCTGATGCCATGAAGATTTTTGCCTTTTATTTTATACCCCTGTTATACCTTTTTACAACTTCAGTTCCTAGTGGTTTTTGCCTACATTCTTGGACTTGTTTGTTAAGCTAAGAGACTAAATATTTTAGAAGCTTCGTAGCTAGAGATCAGTGTGCCTCAGACCCCAAGGTCCTCTCCAGAACACATTCTGTAAACCAAGATAGAACCATCCAGGGGAAGGTTCCTTGGGGAGGGGGGCTCACTTGAGCCACTCATTGGGGAATCTTTGATAGATATGCTAATTAGTAAAACCTATAATGTTATACCCAATGTTGGGGAACAGAGGGACAGAGATTAGACTCGGCGGGGTGCATCTCGATGCATATGACCTGGACGTGTGCACCTAAGGATCCTTAAAATAAATACCAAGGTAAAATCCCTTTTCCTCTTCTAACTGTGTATGAGTCTTGATTTTAAGACCAGGAAAAGGCATCAGTTGCTGGGGACCACGAAGGGACCCTAAAGACCTTGAAACTCGCAGTCTTGGGTTGGAACACATCTTGCTTTGCCCCTCTTTTTGCCGGCATATTACAGAGGGCCAGAGCAACAATCTAAGACTGTGACCAGGACTTTAGGACCCAGCACGGAAAGGCAGAAGCCCGGAAAGAGGTGGGTGAAAAGGGGATCAGTACTACTGAGACTGTGCTAGCACTAGGGAAGGAGATCTCCGAGGGGGGGTTGGAAAGGTTGGGGGCATAAAAGCCCACAAAAGGGGAAAGCTTAAACTTTTCCCCTGTAAACGGTGGAAAGGAGGGGACGCCCTCAGTGGAGTCCACAGGAGCCCAGAGGCTGCACCCTATGCAGCTGCAGGAGTGGCTCAGAGGTGTGTTGGTTGGTTGGGACGTCCGGAAGTTGTGGGTTCGAAGCCTGTTGAGACCAGATTTTTGCGCGTGCGCATTTACTGCTTGCTAAACTAGTTGCTTTTTAGTGTTTTAAAGTGCTGTTTTGAAGTGTTTGTGTAGTAACCTAGATAAACTGCCTGGGAAATCGTGTGGGAGTGTGTTTGTTTTAGTTCAGTCCAGGTCTCCCCTCTATGTTCCTTAAGTTTGGTGTACCCCAGTTGGTGCCCCCCCCCGTTTTATTTAAATCACCCTATCTGTCATTTTTGTCTCCTCCCAGGACCCTGTCTGTCACTCTGGCACCCCTCCCAGGCTTCTGGAAAGTTCTAGCCAGGGGGCCAGGTGATTGATCCGGGGAAAGGAGTCCCTCCCTTCCCCTGTTACAGTTGGTTCCCTTATGTGTCCCTCGTTCTGTTTGCCACACCCTTCCCTTCCCTGGTTGGTTGTTCTGTACCCCCCCCCCCCCCCCCCAGGTCTCCCCCCCCCCATAAAATCCCCTGCACGAGATCTGCAGGTGGTCAGAGTTGGGCACCCCCTGGTGGTTGAGGTCCCCCCGTTCGGAGGACCAATAAACTTTCTGGATTTAACCCAACTCTGAGCCTGCCCCCTTTCCTCCGCCTTCATCGCTGCGGTCCCTTGGAAGGACCCACGAGCCAGACCTCTGATCCCTCCAATATCAGAGGCTGGCCCCCGCAGCCTGCTGTGTCCCGAGCTGACCGGGCTGAGAGGGAACTGTTCCCAGAGGACACAAAGGCAGCTTGGCGCCCAAGCATGGGGCTCCCCGTTCCATCGGACCCCATGGAAGGGGCGTCCTCGGCAAAGGCAGCTTGGCGCCCGGGCGGGGGGCCCCGCTTCCATCGGACCCCACTGAAGGGACTGATTGCTTCGGCAAGTGCGTCCTCGGGACGTCAAGATACCCCAGTTGCAGCACGCTCCGTTTTAGTGAGCTGCGTTCCTGGGGGTGAGGACGGTAGCTTCGCCGCACCTGCGAAGTCGTTCTCGGTGGAGGAATCGGTCGCCTGGAGCGTGCCTGGACGCCAGTCAGGTAAGTATTTTTCCCCGGGGGGGGAAAAACTTACCTCAAAGCCGGTAAAGGCTTTCGGAGGGACCGGTACAGTCCCCGGCTCTCGAAGAGCCGAACGTAGGCTGCGCAGCCCCGGGACAAGTGCGGTTAGCTTGTCTCCGGTTGGTTTCTGGGAAACCGGCTTTCTAGGCTTGAAGTTTTTAGCTCCAGATGCTGTGCTGTTGGCTATGGGCACTAAACTCTCCACAGCACAGAACGGGGTATTTCTCCAAGTTGCGAGACTCCGTGAGGGTGGGAGAATAAGTTTTTCAAAGGGATGTTTAAAACGGTTTATTCGGTGGCTGTTTCTGCACTTCCCTCAGTGCGCTCAGGATTCGGTTTTGAGCATTTCCTTTTGGAACGCCATGGGAGAAAAACTGGCGCGATCTAATTCTGCCAAAGAGAAAGATTTCTCCTTTCTGTACTTGCAAATTAGATCGGCGTTGAATAAAAAAAGGGAGAGGGAAGGACAAACAACCCCGAATTCCCCAGTTGTTACCCCTAAGCTGTCCCCCAAACCCATGTCCCCTCAAACGGGCATCCTGAAGAGAGCAAACCGCGATGCGCAGGGCTGCTACCGTCTCCCTGGCTCTCCTCGGGATTCCTGGAGTTCCCGCTCGGACAGTCCCAGCCAGACTGCCCGAGGCTTATCCCGTTCCCTGGCTTCCCCGGTTGTTAGATCCCGAGTTCGGTTCGGCTATCCAGAGAGTTTAGAAAATGCCCTCCCTGCCCGAGGAGGACATGATGGCGGGCGCCACGTGGCAGAAACCCCCTCTTGCCTTCCCCCCCGCTCCTCGCCCCGAAATCCCTTTCTCCCAAGTTCCAATCCCTTTCGCCTCGACCCCTCCTACTCCCAAGTTGGGTCCACCCCTCTTGCCCCTCCTGCTTGTCACCAGTGCACGCCCCCAGGCTCCGCCCCCAGAAATCACGGTTCCATGCCTGGCTGCCACCCACTTCCTGCTTCTGGTTCCCACGCCTGTCCTTCCTGGCCGGAAGGGGGAGGGCCTGAGGACCGGAACCCGGAACTGGATCCCATTCCCTCAGCCGCTCCGGTTTTTTATCAGAGGTCCCGGAGAGGAGGAACAACCCATGTCAGCTGGGAACCCCTCTCCCTCCAAACAACATAGGAACTCTGCAAGGCACAGAAGGAGTTTGGGAGAGAAAGCGAATATTTTCGTGGCCTCTTAAAGGCAAGTCTCTCCGGAGCAGTAATGACACCTTTCGATCTGCGTCATCTATTCTCATGCCTGCTTTCCTCAGCAGAGTTTCTGCTCTGGAAGGCAGCGTGGGAAAGGGAGCTCCGCAGACTCCTTCCACCGCTCTTGCAAGGTACTGATACGGCCGTTGATGCCAACAATAAGGCACTTACATTGGACCATCTAAGCGGCGAAGGAGATTGGGCTTTGGCGCCGAAGCAAGCTCAAGGCTTGCCTTTGGAGGTTCTGCAACAGGTCAAGGAAGCGGCCGGTAAGGCATTCCTTGGTCTGAGGCCTGATGTGCCCGTAGAATCCTACTCGCAGGTCCAGCAGCAACCCACTGAGTCATTCCTAAAGTTTGTGGAGAGACTAACCCGAGCTGTAGAGTTGCAGGTCAAGCAGCCGGCGGCCAGGGAAGAGGTCATTGCAGAGATGGCTATGGTGAATGCCAATCCTCAATGCAAGGCAGCCATCCTGAGCCTCCCCCTGGACCCCCCACCAACCATACAGGCTATGTTAGAAGTTTGCGCTGGGAAGGCACCACACCTGCAACCTACCAGCTCAGAGAGACAGCGGCCCAGAGGAATGGCCTCAGTGGGAACAGCAATGCATCGCCCTGCAGCGGACCAGAGGAGGACCACAGGCCCGAACGCCAAACCACCTCCAACTGCAAACGGCCAAAAGCGAGCCCCGCAGGCCAGGAACACCTGCTTCCTATGTGACCGGCCTGGACATTGAACAAGGGACTGCCCGCTCAAGTGGCAGTTCCAGCAATTTAAAAGGAACATGAACCTGGGGGACAGGAGGGCCTTAAGCAACAAAAAAACTGAATGGGGAGTGCGCGCCCGCCCCACGTGAAGACAAAAAAGGGACGGGACGCGAGGGGGAGGGGGAACTCAAAGAGACCAAACTATCGGACATGACTTTAAAACCGGACTTGACTTCCTTTTCTGATGGTTCTTTCAGGTTGCAGCTGTTGACACCGCTCCACCTAAAGACCAAAGAGTGGCATACCACACCGGTAAGCACTGGTGGTGAGCTGTGGGCAGAAGACCAAAGCCCTGACAGGTATGTCATAGTCGGAAGTGTTACCTGCACACCACAAGAGATCGAAGTCGCTCCGGGACTAATGACATCTAGTCCTGAAGGACCCGTTCTCTGGCTGCGCTGTGTCCACCCACCTCTGTTCCTGCCAGGAGGGCAGACAGTCCCCCAGGCTATCCCTGTGGAAAGGCCACCCCCAACGGTGTGTGCCACACATGCTATAGGGACAGAGAAGCCTCGGGTAGGCTGTGAGGTCAACAGAGGGGAGGAAGTCCTGCACCTCAGAGGGCTTCTAGACACAGGGGCAGATGTGACGATCATTCCCACACGGGAATGGCCAGCACATTGGGAATTGCAGAACATGACTGAACACGTGCAAGGTGTTGGGGGCATTCAATTGGCCAAACAATCAAAGAGCATCGTGCAAATCAAGGGACGGAGCGGACAATTGGCAAGCAGACGTCCGTTCGTATTAGACTACAAGGAATCCCTCTTGGGGAGAGACCTCATGCAGCAGTGGGGAGTTACAATTGACCTACCTGACCCCCCGAAAAATTTTTGGGTTGCGGTCACTGAAGAGCGCCCTACTCAAAAACTAAATTGGAAAACTGATCACCCCATTTGGGTAGAACAGTGGTCGCTCTATGGTGAGAAGTTGAAGGCACTCGAGAAGCTCGTGGAGGAGCAACTTGAAAAGGGGAATATCGTGGAATCCAACAGCCCCTGGAATTCCCCTGTCTTTGTTATCAAAAAGCCTAACAAAGACAAATCGCGGCTCCTCCAGGACCTTCGTCAAATTAACAATGTTATCGAAGACATGGGCTCTCTCCAACCAGGGATGCCATCCCCAACGATGCTCCCTCAAAATTGGAATCTGGCAGTAATTGACATCAAAGACTGCTTTTTCCAAATTCCCCTGCACCGTGACGATGCCCTGCGTTTTGCCTCCTTGATTCCTGTTATCAATAGAGAAGCCCCAAGGAAAAGATACCATTGGAAGGTGTTGCCACAGGGTATGAAGAACAGTCCAACCATCTGCCAATGGTATGTCTCTTCCTTGATTGCCCCAGTTCGCGCAGCAGCAAAAGAGGCCATCATCGTCCATTATATGGATGATGTCCTCGTGTGTGCCCCCGACAATGACATGCTTGCCAGTGTGCTCGACCTGACAATCAATGCATTGGTTGCTGCAGGGTTCGAGCTCCAAGAGGGAAAGATTCAACGGATGCCACCTTGGAAGTACCTGGGCCTACAAATTATGAAGCGGACCATTGTGCCGCAAAAATTGGCTATTAATACTAACATCAAGACTCTGGCAGATGTCCACCAGCTGTGTGGGTCTTTAAATTGGGTGAGGCCGTGGCTGGGTCTGTCCAACAAAGACCTAGCCCCCCTTTTTGATTTACTAAAAGGGGGAGAGGAGCTTAGTTCTCCCCGGACACTCACCCCAGAGGCGCAAACAGCTCTGGAGAAGGTGCAACATCTAATGTCCACCAGGCAGGCAAGCAGGTGTAGGCCTGACTTGCCATTCAAGTTCATCATCCTGGGTAATCTGCCACACTTGCACGGGGTTGTCTTCCAATGGGAAGACAAGAAGAAGAAGAGCAAAGAGGACCAGGACCGGAGGGATCCCCTCTTAATCATAGAGTGGGTATTTCTCAGCCATCATCGGTCCAAGAGGATGACACAGCCACAAGAGCTGATGGCTGACCTGATCCGGAAGGCTAGGATCCGGATCAGAGAGTTATCAGGATGTGACTTCGACTGCATCCACGTGCCAATTAGGACAAAAACGGGCCAAATTACTAAGGCGATGTTGGAGAGTCTGCTTCAAGATTGTGAAGCATTGCAGTTTGCTCTGGAGGGCTACACAGGCCAAATTTCTTTGCATAGGCCAGCCCACAAAATATTCAATTCGGAAATTCAATGCGAGTTAAATACAATAAGCGTTCGGAGCAAGGAACCTCTAAAGGCCTTGACAGTTTTTACTGACGCGTCCGGGGTGTCCCATAAGTCCGTGGTGACTGGGAAAAATGCCCAAACTCAGCGGTGGGAGGCTGACATCAAAGAGGTGGAAGGATCGCCTCAGGTTGCTGAGTTGGACGCAGTCGTCAGGGCTTTCGAAAGGTTCCCCGAACCCCTAAATTTGGTAACAGACTCTGCATATGTTGCAGGGGTAGTCTCCAGAGCCGAGCACGCCATTTTGCGTGAAGTCTCCAACATGGCCTTGTATGAGTTGCTCTCAAAGTTAATAAATCTGGTCTCCCACCGAGAGCAACCATTTTACGTGATGCACGTCAGGTCACACACGGACCTGCCCGGGTTCATCGCAGAAGGCAACAGGAGGGCAGATGCCCTTGCTGCGCCAGCTGCGATGGCCCTGACTCCAAACGTGTTTGAGCAGGCCAAAATCACCCATCAGCTGTTCCATTAGAACGCTCCTGCCCTAGTTCGTCAATTTGATCTAAAGCACCACCAGGCCAGGGCGATTGTGGCTGCATGTCCAGAATGCCACCAGCTAGCTCTTCCTGCCATTGGTACTGGCGCAAACCCCCGTGGACTTAACAGCTGCGAAGTGTGGCAGATGGACGTGACACATGTTGCTTCATTCGGCAGAATGAAGTACGTACATGTGTCGGTTGATACCTTCTCGGGAGCAGTTTTTGCCTCTGCCCACACAGGGGAAAAGGCTAGCAATGTCCAAAAGCACTTAGTGCAGGCATTCGCTACCCTGGGCATCCCCAAAGTCATCAAAATGGACAATGGCCCAGCGTATACGTCCAAGGAGTTCAGGAGCTTCCTACAGCAATGGGGAATAGAACACAAGACTGGCATCCCCTATTCCCCGACAGGTCAAGCCATTGGAGAGAGGGCCCACCAAAACATCAAAAGAATGCTCCAGCGCCAGTGCTCCTCCAAAAAGCTAGAGTCACCTGCTGTCAGGCTCTCAAAGGCATTGTTCACCCTAAATTTCCTCAACTGTGCCTTTGAGAGCCTGAACCCACCAATCGTGTGGCACTTTGGGCGGTCTCAGCAGTTGCAAATGAAAGAAAGGCCTCCGGTGTTGGTTAAGGACCCGGAGACTAGGGAGATACAAGGGCCTTATGAACTAGTTACCTGGGGGAAAGGGTACGCATGTGTATCCACCCCCGAGGGCCCTAGGTGGATCCCATCAAAGTGGGTGAAACCGTGTATCTCCCAGACCGTCAGGAAGGGAGATCAAATACCCCCCAAGACTGGGGTAGGTTAGTCGTGTGCCTCTCTGAGCCCCGAGCTCCAAGTTTATCCCAGTTGTTATCCCCAGTTTCAACCTCATTTTTCTAAGTTTTGTTTTAGTTTAGAGACATCGGAGATGGGTCCTGTGCCTTCAATCCAAGCCGTCGCCGAGGTTCTGCTGATCATCATCACCCTGCAGATGCTCCCATGGCTTGTGTCTTCATGGATAGTTCCTCAACCGGCAGCCAATGTATGGTCAGTTCTAGAGCGTACCATGGGTCACGACCACATATGCCTATCCACCGCTGCGGCCCAAAACCCCATGGCTACGTGTCTAGTGGGGATCCCTCTTGAGCAAGAAGAATTTACTTCTCTCCCCAAAAAGCTCGAGCCCATGCAAGGTTCATCAAATACGCGTAAGGCCTCTGTTGCCAAGCCGCCTGTCAACTTGCACCGTCCCCGGGTACCTTACCGGAGACGGCCCCCATTCAGCTGGCACCGTAGGGGAAAGCGTGACATAGACAACCCCCTTGAAAAATGGCTGCCCCAGCTCCCAAGGGCCAGTAGCGAGCCCCAGGAATTAGACCTCCTGGGGTCATACCCAGCTCGCTACTGCGTCCAGTTTCAGTTCGGGCTGTCCCCAGATCTGGAGTCTTTTAAGATCATTGCCCCAAGTCACCGGGAGTACAAAACAGACAAATGGTGCCTGGCCATCAGTAAAGTGACCACTGAAAATCCTCACCGGTCACGCCCGAAAAGGTTACCCCGGGGACTGTTCCTCATTTGCGGAGACAGGGTGTGGGCAGGCATCCCCTCTCGCCTATTAGGAGGCCCATGCACAATAGGCCGTTTGACGCTGCTGACACCCAACCAAACAGTAGTCAGTAATTGGGAGAAGAAAACATACCAAACCTCCGAATTGGCAGTCAAAAAACGTGAATTGGCCGAACTGGACCAGAATTGTGATTCAGAAGTAATCCATTGGTCCAGACCAAAAGGGGTTGCAATCACCGTGCTCTTGCCATGGGTGGCTGCAGCCAAAGCTTTAGGGGAATTAGGCCACTTAGAATGTTGGGTCGCCAAGCAAGCAAACCTTACTTCAAGCGCCCTAAGTGACCTCCTAAAAGACGAGGAACTGACCAGACAAGCCACCCTACAAAATAGGGCGGCCATTGACTTCCTACTCCTCCTCCATGATCACCGGTGTGAGG
This sequence comes from Aphelocoma coerulescens, assembly GCF_041296385.1. NCBI lineage: Eukaryota > Metazoa > Chordata > Aves > Passeriformes > Corvidae > Aphelocoma > Aphelocoma coerulescens. Next base: position 7,905,558 of record NW_027184081.1, read on the forward strand.
AGTTCAAAGGACTATGCTGCCTCAATCTATCATCGAGGGCTGAGAACGTCCACAAGACCATCGATAAGATGCAGGCCATGGTGAAGCAGATTCAAAGAGAAACTGGCGACTGGCTCGGCAACATCTTCAGCAGATGGGGATTATCCAGGTGGACTAGATCCATTCTCCGAACCAGACTGATCTTGTTTTTTATTCTCTTAGTTGTCATAATTATGTTCGGGCTGCTGAAAAGACTGTTAACCAACATGATTATGAGCTCATCCTCCCCTGCAGAAATCAACCAAGCAGAGCTCCCCAAAGACTTTGAACTCGAGCCTATGGCCCAGGAGATGACATGGTTCGGGGACCTGTACCCAGACTCAGAGTACTGTCCCCAACCCGAATTCATGTCATCTTGAAAAAACAAAAAAGGAGGCTTAACTGTGGGAGTGTGTTTGCTTTGGTTCAGTCCAGGTCTCCCCTCTAAGTTCTTTAAGTTTGGTGTACCCCAGTTGGCGCCCCCCCTGTTTTATTAAAATCACCCTATGTGTCAGTTTTGTCTCCTCCCAGGACCCTGTCTGTCACTCTGCCACCCCTCCCAGGCTTCTGGAAAGTTCTAGCCAGGGGGCCAGGTGATTGGTCCGGGGAAAGGAGTCCCTCCCTTCCCCTGTTACAGTTGGTTCCCTTATGTGTCCCTCGTTCTGTTTGCCACACCCTTCCCTTCCCTGGTTGGTTAATCTGTAATCCCCCCCATGCCTCCCCCACCCCATAAAATCCCCTGCACGAGATCTGCAGGTGGTCAGAGTTGGGCACCCCCTGGTGGTTGAGGTCCCCCCGTTCGGAGGACCAATAAACTTTCTGGATTTAACCCAACTCTGAGCCTGCCCCCTTTCCTCTGCCATCTGCCTTCATCGCCGCGGTCCCTTGGAAGGACCCACGAGCCAGACCTCTGTTCACTCCGATAGCAGAGGCTGGCCCCCGCAGCCTGCTGTGTCCTGAGCTGACCGGGCTGAGTGGGAACTGTTCCCAGAGGACACAAAGGCAAAATCGGAATTTCAAGGCCAGATTGCAGGCTGAATTCCGGAGTTAAGAGCTTTCCTCTGGCAGAGTTTTCCTGTCTGTGAGCAAACATGGGGGGTGTGAATGAAAGAATCCCTCCTAACAGCCCATTAGAGCTGATAACAAAACACTGGAAATGGCTGACAGGGCAAAAAACTACTTTGGACACCCGAGAATTGATCAGACTGTCCACACCGGTTTGACCGATTTTAAAATTAAGTCAAGGAAATTGGCCTTGCTATGGGAGTTTGGAAAATAACATCATTAATGACCTGATGGTAGAATTGAGATCATTACGTAGGTTTGATGAACTAAGATATGCAGAACTTTTTACTATGTATTTGAACAGGGAAGAAGCGTATGTGGTAGACAAAAGAAATATGGAAATGGCTTTGAGGAAGAGAAAGGGAAAGAAAAAGCTGCAGCAAGCTGACTCGTATACTAATACGGACAGAGAAATTGATATGACAGATACAGATATGGTAGCATCAGGTTTGCGCACCGGGGGGGGTCTCCCCCCCCGGTTCAACCGCCGAGGCGGCTCACACAGGTGGGGGCGGGGGATGGGGGAGCAGTAGCTCCCCCACTGCCACTGCCGCCGCCGTCGCCACCGCCTCCCCTATCCCCGCCACTATCCGAGGGGGGGCAGGGGAGGGAGCAGGCGGCCGGCTCCAAGCCGGAGGAGCGGAGCGGGCCCCCCCCACCCCCAGACTCGTCAGGGGCAGAGGGCGATCGCAGAGGTAGGAGAGATGCAGAATAGCCACCGCCCCCTGACTTTTCCAGAGGCAGGGAAGGGGTGGATTGGCCGCTGCCCCCTGACCGCCCCAGAGGCAGAGAAGAGGCAGGTATGCCACCCCCCCCTGACTTTTCCAGAGGCAGGGAAGGGGTGGATTGGCCGCCACCCCCTGACCTTTCCAGAGGCAGAGACGGGGAAGGGGGAGGGGAAGGGGCAGGCTGGCCGCCTTTCCCCGAGTACCCTGAACACAGAAGTGAAGGTAGAAATGGACACGGGCAATTGCGGTGGCATTCCCCAATACAGACAACCGCAAGTTTCCGAGCCAGAGACAGGAGGAGCCTCTTGCTCTCCCCACCCTGCGGCACAGGCAGTGTTAAAGCTGAGGGCAGATGGGATGGCCCCGACCCAGGCGGCTCTTACAGAGCTAGGGACGGGAGAACCTGCTTGCAGCCCCTGCCTCCCTACCCCTCCACTGCCGCAAAGAGTGAGACAGTTCCTGATCAACATTTGCCTGGAACAAGTTTTAAAACCAATGAACCAATTTCAATTAAAAGCAAATGGGATGATTTTAATACAGATGGTTCTTACGGGGAGGGTGATCGAAGAAGGGGCAGGGTAGCCCGAGAAGCTATGAGAGCAGTCAGTCCCGTCACTAAACACACAGGGTCCGAAACAGATAAAGGGGGGGAGGAAGAACTTGTATTAGAAGCACCTCTGAGACAGGCTGTGGGAAATGAAGGAGTCATTTAAATAAAGGCACCATTTTCTCTCGGAGAATTACAGCAGTGGAAAAACTCAATTGGGAAGTACAGGGACAACCCAGAGAGAGTAGCTATGCGTGTAGAAATGGCCATAAAATCCCAAAACCCAGATTGGGGTGATCTAAATGTTATGCTAGATGAATTATTGGATAAAACAGAGAGAGAAATGGTCAACAAAGCTGCTATATCTGCTATAGAAACTCAAATTGCAACTGGGAGTCTTCAAGGGTCAGTTAATGATATCTATCCCCTAGCAAACCCTAACTGGGATCCTAATGTCCCAGAACAGATGGAAAAGCTGAAGCAATACCAAAAATGGGTGGTTGTTGGGTTAAAATGTGCCTTTCCTAAAGCAGTGAATTGGGCTAGGTTGTATGAGATCAAACAAAATCCAAATGAGACCCCCACAGAGTTTCTAAATAGGCTTAAAGACGCTGCACAAAATACACTACCTTAGACCCTGACTCACCTGAGCAGCAGATGCTGATGCCATGAAGATTTTTGCCTTTTATTTTATACCCCTGTTATACCTTTTTACAACTTCTGTATTCCTAGTGCTTTTTGCCTACATTCTTGGACTTGTTTGTTAAGCTAAGAGACTAAACATTTTAGAAGCTTCGTAGCTAGAGATCAGTGTGCCTCAGACCCCAAGGTCCTCTCCAGAACACATTCTGTAAACCAAGATAGAACCATCCAGGGGAAGGTTCCTTGGGGAGGGGGGCTCACTTGAGCCTCTCATTAGGGAATCTTTGATAGATATGCTAATTAGTAAAACCTATAATGTTATACCCAATGTTGAGGAACAGAGGGACAGAGATTAGACTCGGCGGGGTGCATCTCGATGCATATGACCTGGACGTGTGCACCTAAGGATCCTTAAAATAAATACCAAGGTAAAATCCCTTTTCCCCTTCTAACTGTGTATGACTCTTGATTTTAAGACCAGGAAAAGGCATCACTGCAGCAGGAGAATGCAGAGGAGTGTGTATCTGTGTCCTTGAACAACTGCTTTGAAAAGTTCGCTTGTTTTTTTTCTCTCCCCCCTCTCAGGCTCAGTTGAAAAGCACAGAAAGGCACAGAATTAATTTCTGGGCATAGAGCAGCAATAGGGGATACACATCATAAAGTCGTCCCAAGACAAGCCCATGACCAACAAATTGGAAGAACATTCCCTGAAGAAACCTAGCCACCAACAGTGGGAGAAAATACTAGGGCTGTAGCCTCAAGGTGAGGAGGGGCTCTTTTAGTTTAAAACCATTACCTCTTGTCCTATTGCTACAAAGAGCATGGTGAGGCACAACTTTCATCTTGTGTAGTTTCTTCACCTGCGAAGCAAGTCAAGGTCGAGATGGTCATTGTGATCCTGGGCAGGTGGCAGATGCTCCCATGTGTGCCTTGCTCCTTACTGGTTATGCGGAAACATCTGTGCTGGCTCAGCTTCAGATCTGCTTGTCCAACAAAATGGTCAGGTCTTTTTTCCTAAAATTAACTCTTCATCCCACCCTGCCTGCAGAATCCCAAAATACTGCTGAAAACATATGTTACTATGGTTGGGGCAAATTTCACAGTGACCAGGACAGTCCAATGAGAAAGGGAAAACTTTGGGAGGGCTTTAGGGAAGGGGTGTTCCAATTGATGGGACAAAATCTAAATAATCAAACCCTCCGAAAAGCTGAAACAGTCTTGATATTGCATCTTCCAGCTTTGAAATGCAACTGGTTGGGAATGGTGAGTGCCAAATTTCGTTGTGTGGATAAGATGCAGCCCTGCCTTGCTCTGCTGGGGTGATGGGGCTGTGCCTCAAGCCTCATCTGGGGACTGATTTAGCTTTAAAACCCAGCAGTTCTGTTTTTTTCAGTGGGTGTGTGTGTCTGTTCCTGCACTGCAATCATCCCTGCCAAAGTTGATGGTGTGTTGCTGTTGGGGTTTTAGGAGCTCTCCTGGGGTTTTTTTTCTGTTAAAGGAATTTTCCCCATAAGTGTTGCTAGGGGGACAAATGGCTGGGTACTTAAGAAAACAAGAGGTGTCTATGGGGTGGGGTGCATCTGGCTACTCTTTTGTTTCACCTGGGTGTGCGGGCAGTCAGTCCGCGGCGCTTGGAGAGGGAGAGAGTCGGCTTTCTTAGGCTGCTTTTCCTTCTGCCAGAGAAAAACTGCCCTGCTGGGAGCCAGGCCGTGGCTGCCCTGCCCCCCACGTTGCTTTGAGCCTTCGCTAAGTTGTAGCCCTGCTCACCTGGCCTGCCCAGACCTCCGGGGGGGTTTCCCCGCTTGGATACATCTCTTCTGCCACCCGGGATTTCTGCTTGTCCCTGCCGTTCCAGCCTGCCGTTCCTGAGGGTCCAGCTGGACACTGGGATTGGCTGCCCAGCGGTTTGTGAAGCCTCTGTTCCATCCCTCCCCGGGATCCCAGACCACCAGTGCGGCTTGCTCACCGAGCTCGCTTCAGAGCGCCCCCTGCAGCCACGGGGAAACCATCTCACCTGCCCTGCTTCCTGGGAGCCGCCAGGGCCCCTGCCGGCTGTGACCGGAACTGCACCCAAGGGGAAAGGGCCTGACAGCCGAGAAGGCTGGGACTGGGTTTGTGATTGTTTGCTGTTACTGCCATAGTTATTGTTGTTTGTTTGGCTTCTTATACACATATAGATATATAATAGCAAAGAACTGTTATTCCTATTTCCCACATCTTTGCCTAAAAGCCCCTTGATTTCAGAATTATAATAATGTGGAGGGAAGGGGGGTCGTATCTGTCATTCCAAGGGAGGCTCCGGCCTTCCTTAGCAGACACCTGTCTTTCAAACCGAAACAGATGCTCATGATGTGCTGCATTGGGAAAGAACAGGACATTCAGATTTGCTTATGCTCTTGGGTCTCAGCACAAGATGATAAATTTCCTTAAATAAAGAGGTTTGCATTCTCTTTTGCATCCTGCTGCAGCTCCTGTTCACCCAGGGGCCAAAGTCTGGAGATGCCCAAAGCTGCCCTTGCATTGCCCTGAATGCCCCTGCTTGCCTGTCACTCCCTCCCACAGTCCATTCTGCCTGCAGCTGTGTTCCAGATTCGCCAAATTTAGAAATATATCCTCTGAGAGAAGGCACAACCAGCCCTCCCCCACCAGGTTCAGGAAAAAATAAATTTTCCTAGAAGGAAAGTGAAGGGGATAAAACTATTTATTTAACAAACACACGGGAAAGGGAAATAATGCTAAATTATAAAATCTTCCGCTGTGGAGGAAAAACCTGGGAAAGTGTTAGAGTCCTCCCTTTGGTCTCCTTGGAGCTGGGGCTTGGCCCAGGGCCAGGCCCTCTGTGCCCGGTGGAAAGTCTTCCCGATGTGCTCTGATGTTAAAGCAATCAAGCAGTCCAGTAGAAAAGGGAGAAAATCTGAAATTCCAGGGAAGGAAAAATTCAACTCTCAGTCTCTCTACGGAGAGCAATGCAGCTCAACCACTCCCCAAAAAAAAAAAACTATCCTCGGAGCAGCAAGCCGGGTGCTTCCTCCCTCCCCTGCCGCAGCTGGGAATCAAATTGCTATCTATGTGTGACCTTGAACAAGCTGCAAACTGCTTTAAAAAAGTTTTGCTCAGTTTTTCCTTCCCCCTCTCAGGCTCCGTTTAGAGGCATAGAAAGACACAGAAATTAATTTCTGGGCATAGGCAGCAATATGGGATACACACCATATGGTCACCCCAAGACATTCCACCCCTTATCCCATATTGTTGGCTCAATGCCCAAACTGAGATATTCTAATTCTACACACACATTAATACATATATATATATATATATATATATACACAGCTATATGCGAACAGTGACAGTGACAATCAGCAAGCAGGGGTATACAAGCATTTCACACTACAGGTGGTTTTCATACAACAATCAGATCTCCCTGTGGTACACAACGTGTTGTTCCATCTTTCTGCATTTCCCACCATGCGCAACCAGGTCCCTGAGAAAAGACAACCCCATGGATGGGTTTGTGTGTACTCAAGGCAGAATTAATCCACACAGTCTTTCCTAACAGACCGCTGACATGGACTACTGGGACTTTATCTCCATCTGTTGTATGCAGGGATTCAGATTGGGCTGGACCAGCTCTATTGGTGGAACCTCGGGTGTTAACTAACCAGGTGGCCTTTGCTAGATGCTGTTCCAAATTTTTGAAAGTTCCCCCACCCAGTGCCTTCAAAGTGGTTTTCAACAATCCATTGCACAGTTCCACTGTGTCTGCAGCTGGTGCATGGTAAGGGATATGGTCCACCCACTCAATGCCATGTTCTCTAGCCCAGGTGTTAATAAGGCTATTCTTAAAATGAGTCCCATTGTCAGATTCAATTCTCTCAGGGGTGCCATGCCTCCAAAGGACTTGCTTTTCACGGCCCAGAATGGTATTATGAGCAGTAGTGTGATGCACAGGGTAGGTCTCCAGCCATCCTGTGGTGGCTTCTACCATTGTGAGCACATAGCGCTTGCCTTGGCGGGTTTGAGGCAGTGTGATGTAATCAATCTGCCAGGCCTCCCCATACTTGTATTTGGACCATTGCCCACCATACCACAGGGGCTTCACCTGCTTGGCCTGCCATGCCTCACAATCATGGATGACCTGGGAGATACTGTCCATGGTTAGATCCACCCCTCGATCTCGTGCCTACCTATAGGTGGCATCTCTGCCTTGATGACCTGAGGCATCATGGGCCCATCGAGATAGAAACAACTGTCCCTTGTGTTTCCAGTCCAAGTCTACCTGTGACACTTCTATCTTTGCAGCCTGATCTACCTGCTTGTTGTTTTGGTGTTCCTCATTAGCCTTACTCTTGGGGACATGGGCATCTACACGGCAGACTTTCACAACCAGCTTTCTTACTCGGGCAGCGATGCCTTTCCACTCTTCAGCAGCTCAGATTAATTTTCCCCTACGCTGCCAATTAGCTTTTTCCCAATTTTCTAGCCATCCCCACAGAGATTGGCTACCATCCATGAATCAGTGTAGAGGTAGAGCTTTGGCCACTTCTCTCTTTCAGCAATGTCCAGGGCTAGTTGAACAGCTTTGAGTTCAGCGAGTTGGCTTGATCCACCTTCTCCCTCAGTAGCTTCTGCAACCCCTCATGCGGGACTCCATACGGCTGCTTTCCACTTTCGTTTCATCCTTATGATGCGACAAGAACCGTCTGTGAAAAGAGCGTAGCTTGTCTTCTGATGGCAGTTGGTTGTACAGAGGAGCTTCTTCTGAAAGCGTCACTTGTTCTTGTTCCTCTTCATCAGTGAGACCAAAGTTTTCACCTTCAGGCCAGTTTGTGATTATTTCCAAAATCCCAGGGCGATTCAGTTTTCTGATAAGGGCGCACTGTGTGATGAGAGCAATCCATTTGCTCCATGTGGCATTGGTGGCGTGGTTGGTACAGGGAACCTCTGCTTTGAACATCCATCCCAGCACCAGTAGTCGGGGTGCCAGGAGGAGTTGTGCCGCAGTGCCGATTACCTCTGAGGCGGCTTGGATTCCTTCATAGGCTGCTAAAATTTCCTTCTCTGTTGCGGTGTAGTTGGCTTCAGACCCTCTGTAGTTTTGGCTCCAAAATCCCACTGGTCGACCTCAAGTCTCACCAGACACCTTCTGCCAAAGGCTCCAGGACAGGCCATGGCTCCCGGCTGCAGAGTAGAGTACGTTCTTCATTCAGGACCTGTCCTAACTGGGCCACTGGCTACCGCATGAGCGATTTCCTGCTTGATTTGGGCAAAAGCTTGTTGCTGTTCAGGCCCCCAATGGAAATCGTTCTTCTAGCTGGTAACCAGGTAGGGAGGACTCACAATCTGGCTGTACTCAGGAATATGCATCCTCCAAAAGCCTATGGCACCTAGGAAGGCTTGTATTTCCTTCTTGTTGGTTGGTGGAGACATTGCAGTGATCTTATTGATGACCTCAGTGGGAATCTGACGCTGTCCATCGTGCCATTTCACTTCCAGGAACTGGATCTCTTGATCAAGTCCCTTGACTTTGCTCTTCTTGATGGCGAATCCCGCTTCCAGGAGAATTTGGATGATTCTCTCTCCTTTCTCAAACACTTCCAACGCCGTGTTCCCCCACACAATGATGTCATCAATGTACTGCAAATGTTCTGGAGCCTCACCCTTTTCTAGTGCAGTCTGGATCAGTCCATGGCAGATGGTGGGACTGTGCTTCCACCCCTGGGGCAGTCGGTTCCAGGTGTACTGCACACCCCTCCAGGTGAAGGCAAACTGAGGCCTGCACTCTGCTGCCAGAGGAATGGAGAAAAATGCATTAGCAATGTCAATAATGGCATACCACTTCGCTGCTTTGGACTCCAGCTCCTACTGGAGCTCCAACATGTCCGGCACAGCAGTGCTCAATGGTGGAGTCATTTCATTCAAGGCACGATAGTCCACAGTCAATCTCCATTCTCCTTCAGATTTGCGCACAGGCCAAATGGGACTATTGAAGGCTGAGTGGGTCTTGCTGACCACCCCTTGGCTCTCTAGCTCACAGATCATCTTGTGGATGGGAATCACAGCATTTCGAGTTGTCCGGTACTGTCAGCGATGCACTGTCGAGGTAGCAATTGGTACTCTTTGTTCTTCCACCTTCAGAAGGCCGACTGCAGACGGGTTCTCTGATAGCCCAGGCAAAGTGTTCAATTGCTTAATGCCCTCTGTCTCCACAGCAGCTATTCCCAAAGCCCACTTGAGTCCCATTGGGTCTCTAAAATACCCGTTCCGGAGGAAGTCTATGCCCAAAATGCCAGGGGCCTCTGGGCCAGTCACAATGAGATGTTTCTTCCACTCAGTTCTAGTCAGGCTCACCTCAGCTTCCACCAAGGTCAAATTTCGTGATCCACCTGTTACACCAGAAATAGAAACAGATTCTACCTCCACATTTTGCGATGGGATTATTGTGCACTGCACACCAGTGTCAACCAAGGCATCATATCTTTGTGGTTCTGATGTACCAGGCCGACAAATCCACACAGTCCAAAAAACACGGTTTTCCCTGACCTCTACCTGGCTAGAGGCAGGGCCCCTCTATGCCTGGTTATCCTTCTTTCCCTGGGCCTGTATCTTAGAGGTTCCTTCATGAGAATTGGACATGCCATCGTCTTTTCCATCGTTTCTGGCAGTTTGGCTACAGGCAACTGGAGCTACTTCCTTTTTGGTAGAACTTCCTTTCTGAGACTTGCGGTCCTTCAATTCACGCACTCGTGCTGCCAGAGCAGACGTGGGTTGTCCACCCCACCTCCTCACGTTTTCCCCGCTGTCACACAGGAAATTCCACAGCTCACTTCGTGGGATGTACCTTCTCTCTGGGGAATGTCCGCGGTAAAGGCACTCTTTAATCTCCTGATGATTCTTCTTTATTTCATCTTGCATTTTCTGCACACGTATTTCCACAGCGGCTATTCTGGCATGTGTTGGGCCATGCACAGACTCTGCATATGCTCGGAGCTTCACTGCCAATATCCCACACGGTCTCATTCGCACTGTAGTCAGTTTTCATTATTGTTAAAGCAGAAGCGTATTCTGGTGGCCCAAGCTGTATGAGTTTTCTCCACATGTATGGAATAACTCTGGCCCGGTCTGGACTCCTCAATCCTGGGTCATCTGTGAAGACAACCTCTACCACCCCTAGTTCTCTCAGGCGTTGGATCCCTTGTTCTATGGTCTTCCACGGGGTTTGCTGCATGTAGAGATCATCTCTGCACATATATCTTTCAACCACGCCTGTCAAAACTCATCTCCAGACAGTGGTAGAGTCAGCCTCCCTTATCATCGCTTGGTCGATCACTGGATCACGTGACAGGGATTCCAAATGCCTCGCTTCAGCACTGTCCAGCATCACATCATCACCTGCCGCATCCCAAATACGGACCATCCAACTTATTATGGATTCATCAGATCGTCGGCTGTAATCCTTTCTTAGGCTGTGAAGGTCCTTTATGGACATGGACTCAGTAATGGTTTCTGTGCCTGAGTCCGTTGGTGATTTTGAGGTTCCTTCCCCTGCATTATCCTCATCTTTCACTGGACGATCAGTTTTGGTTGTGTGCTTTTCTCTCGTGACAGGAGCCACTGTCAGTGGCTTAGACTGTCCGTCTGGTTTGGGCTTGCTGTCTGGTTTATCTGCAGCCTGAGTGACTGGGGTGTCTGCAGGCTTTGCTGATTGATCTTCCTGCCTCTCTACCCTTACCGGCTGCAGTGTGCAATGGGCATATGCCAAAGCCCAACATATTGCAAGGAGCTTGTTCGCATTAGAATTGTCATTGTATTTCTCTTTCAGATATTTTGCCACCTCAGCTGGTTTCTGACCTTGTTCAGGGGGGAAATTGCAAACCTTTGGGTCAGAGAATTTCTTTAGGGTTTGGCCGATGTCCTCCCATTCCCCACACCACTCAGTATGTTCCACCACTGAGTCAGGTGTCTCATCAGTCACCCTGGAAATCTGAGCTCTTATTCTAGAGAAGCTGCGAATCATATAGAGGAAGAGTACCAGATTAAATACCAGGAGGGTGGTCTCTGTAACATCCAGGGGAAACTGAACATTCTCAAAAGATGACCTATCAAATTTAAAGGGAAGGGAAACCCCATCTCCTCCTCTTCTAACAATCTAGGTTCTGTTACTAATAAATTCCCAAAACAGGCTACTGGAGCTAGGACTGCGGTTAGGACAGAGAAACCACATATCATACACACTTCGAACAGCTGCCTGTGCCTCTATCAGCTTCTTATAAATCATTATCACCGAGCACAGCAAGATAGAAACCCTGATTTGTTGCTGCCTGTTCTGAGCTTCCCCTCCCCCTCCCAAAGACGCTCCTGCCGATGTGCTCCGAGCTCCTTTGTTCCAAGCGCGGGCAAAACCAAATGTAACTCAAACTCTTTAGCAGTGTCTGATTGGCCGGTCACCCCGGGTCTGCCCCCAGTCCTCCCCTTTTCCATTCTCCTAATAAAAGAGATCGTCGCGGGAGGCCCCGCCCTCTCTTGGCTCAGCTATCTTCCTGTGAACACCTCTTGTTGTCTATCTCATTTGAAAGCTTCTAACTGCAGGAAATTGAGTGAGCAGGGCGCTGTATTTCTCCTTCTTTGCTTCTGCTGATGGTATTTGCTTTGCAGCTGATACAGGTACTGATTTTAGAGCGACTAAAGTGCTAGATCGCCCGTGCTACCTCTCTAGGCTGCTCAAGGCTTTCTAAGGCATTAAAGTACTAGCCTAGCCAGTATAAAGCTGAAAAGATACCTTCCACACTGATTCATCTCCCTTCTCTGCAAAATTTACATATCAGGGATAAGATTGAAGCAAGTTGTGGATAGGCAAACAACCCTAGGGACCAAAAAAACACCAGTACCTCAATGAAGCCTAAGGACCAGAAAGACATGAGTACATCAATCCAGAGATACATTATGAATTCAACCAGCATGGTGACTACTTTACCCCAACACAGAATAAGTAAATTCAAACCAAAATGTAATTAGCACAGGTTTTTCACTTTCCTTCAAGCCACGCAGTTGGGCGCCACTAAATTTGTTCTGGTTTGGCCAAATTTAGAAATATATCCTCTGAGAGCAGGCACAACCAGCCCTCCCCCACCAGGTTCGGGAGAAATAAATTTTCCTTGAAGGAAAGTGAAGGAGATAAAACTATTTTTTAACAAACACACGGGAAAGGGAAATAATGCTAAATAATAAAATCTTCCGCTGTGGAGGAAAAACCTGGGAAAGCGTTAGAGTCCTCCCTTTGGTCTCCTTGGAGCTGGGGCTTGGCCCAGGGCCAGGCCCTCTGTGCCCAATGGAAAGTCCTCCTGATGTGCTCTGATGTTACAGCAATCAAGCAGTCCAGTAGAAAAGGGAGAAAATCTGAAATTCCAGGGAAGGAAAAATTCAACTCTCAGTCTCTCTATGGAGAGCAATGCAGCTGAACCACTACCCAAAAAAAAAAAAATCTGTCCTCGGAGCAGCAAGCCGGGTGCTTCCTCCCACCCCTGCGGCAGCTGGGAATCAAATTGCTATCTGTGTGTGACCTTGAACAAGCTGCAAAGTGCTTTGAAAAAGTTTTGCTCAGTTTTTTCCTTCCTCCTCTCAGGCTCCGTTTAAAGGCATAGAATGGCACAGGAATTAATTTCTGGGCATAGGCAGCAATATGGGATACACATCATAAGGTCACCCCAAGACAAGCTGCCTGGTAAAGAGCTGTGCAAAATCAAAAATGTGCCAAAGATAGTGTTTGCTTCCCCTTGCCTTGCCTATAGTTATTGTCATGAGTTGATCAAGTGTGGTGTTTTGTTTTCATTTGCTTTTGCAGCCTGCTGTTCTTCTTCCACTGTATGTAGTCTCTTCTTTCACTTTATTAATTTTTCTTGGTATGTGCCTGATTCTCCCCAAGCTTGTTCTTACGGAGTTTTTAGGGTAACCCAACAGGAAAGCTTTGGGTCTCATCAGAGCACTTTGGTCCTGTAAAACTACATGAGAAAAATTATGATAATGCTAAAAACAAACTTTAAGTCTGATCTATGGGCTAACAGCTTGAAACTTGGAGAGTGGATTTTTGGTTGTTTTGCTTTTAATGAGGCAAAAACATGTTCTGCTCTCTGCAGTGCATTTAGTGATGCTGCTAAAACAATCCATGGCTCAGGCATTGCAGGGACAGTGGGAGCTTCAGGCAGTTTACTAAAGAAGCCCTCTCTTTGAGTCTGAGGTACAGAAAGGACTCCCCTGTGTATTTAAACTCCTTCACAGGAGTTTAAATGAAGGTAAATCCTTCCTTAGTCTCAGATTTTGGGAACAGTTTAAATTTAAGGAATCACTTTGTCCCATAAGTTCTAATGATGAAAAATCATATATATTTATATAAAAATGAATTATTTATTAAGACAAATGAACAGACAAGATATAACAGATGAAATATCTTAATCAGAATTACTTACTACACAGTTTAAAATTAAAAGAACTACTAGTAAATTATAGCATAACATTAAACAGTGCACTATATCAAGGTACCTATATTAAAGCTAGCAAAAGAAATAGTACTGATTAGGAGTCGAATGTAACTTACCACCAAAATAATGATAATGTACACAGATTCCTTCACTTAATCCCTTGGGAAGTAACCACAAAGCATGTGTCCCCACTCACAGGAGAAACTCCACATATTTTCAGAAAAATGTATACAAGATTTCTGCTTTGTGAAAGTTTGGTGTAGCTTTTATGGTTCTAAAATGAATGGCTGTCAGTCAGAAATCCAGCTTATCTTGTCAGATCTCACTTCAGCAGTAAGATGTTTGGCAGTTGGGAGATGCCAGACTAGTGTTAACCCCCTGGTGCCAAAATAACTGACTACAAGACTGCATGTCCTGTTTGAGTTATCTGACTGGTTAATAAGCAACAGATAAGCTTTTGTGGGTGGTAAGATGCCCTGCTACAACAAGTCATCTGCAGTAAAAAATACCTTGGCATATTTAATTTTCTAACAAAGCATGTAGCAAAGAATATGAAAACACTTATTTGCCCCTCAGTGCATAGGAAAGAGATGTTGCATCTCTTTTTGCAATTGCACAGATGGAGCATGAGGGAAAATAAATGCTTTGCCCCTCACTGCCGAGCAAGGGAATGATGGTATATGCAAAGGAACTGTCAATTCCTCCCTGCTGTCCCTTCTACCACTGGGTTACTGGTGGTATTTTGTTAGTGCTGCAACTGGCTGTATTTCTTCATTGCCATGATGGTTTTTTTAGGGATAAACTTTTTGTTCTGCATTCTTCCTGTTGGGGGACAGAGGGGGCTGCCAGCCCTGGGCTTCTGGGTTAATTTTCTGGCTGCTGACTCATAATGTGATGTTGGCTGAGCAGTTTCACTTTCCCTTACCCCTGATTGTCCTCTAAATGAGGATTTGTCGCTGTTTTACTGAGAACCGGTGAGAAATGACACAATCCAAATCCAAGGAGAAAAGGGAATTATTTTATTATTTACATGCTAGGTTATATATCCTTTTACGTGAGAGAGCATGATATGATTGGTTGCTTGACCAGCCACCCCCTAGAGGGATTGGCTGAGGTTCTCTAACACTCATTCAAAATATTTTTTCCAGAGTACCAAAACAAGGCTGGAAAACAAACCCAGGTGAAAGATATAGAATTAGTTTACAAAACCGTCTTTCACTGTTTCTCAGCTAAAGCATGAGAAAGAAAAACTTCACAAAGTGCTTCAGCAGCTTTTTTTCTCAGCTTTTTTTCTCAGCTAGCTGTATGAGAAAGAAACTTCATAAAATGCAAAGGCAGCTGGAAAATTCCTCTGCTCCTGCTTTTTAGCATCCACAAGGACTGTCTTGGCAGAGTTTATTGGCAGCACTATGAAATCCTCAGGTTGTATTTTGAAAGGAATAAGGTGGGGTTTGTGGGAAGAGGTAATTGCATTGAGGCGGGATGGTCCATTGCTTTTGGTGTCTCTAGGATGAGCAGGGTATCTGTGTTGGCATAGACGAAGGAAACTTCAAATGGAAAATTATTGATCAAAAAGCTGCTTTTTACAGGAGGCCAGTTTCAGGTGGGTGAATTTGTAGTGTGTTCTTTTCGTCCCTGCAATGAGTATTGTCTGTCCTGTTGTACTCACCTGGTTATGGGATGGGGAGGAACTGCAGCCTCTTGCAGCATCTCCTACTCTCCTCACCCTGCACAAGCATTTTTCATCTCAGCAACCTCTCCAGAACCCTGAGTGATTTTGAAGTTGTAGTGACTGTGTGCAAGGATAGCACAGCCATTTATAGTAGCACAGTGTTTTCAATTACTAAAATAGTCATCCAGCTTCACTGTGTTTCTCCAAGAAGATAAGGCTGAGGAGAGATACTAAGAGGTCTGAATAAATAAAGGACTTTGAAGCGGTGGCCTATGAGCAGTACAAGTGCCCTAAACCTTTCATTTTTGGGAAGGTTGAGACAAACTGCTGGAGGGTAGAAAGGCTCTGTAGGGGAATCTGGACAGGCTGGATTGATGGGCCAAGGCCAATTGTGAGGTTCAATAAGGTGAAGTGTCAGGTCCTGCACTTGGGTCACAACAGCCCAGCTACAGGTTAGGGGTGCAGAGTGGCTGGAAAGTGGCCTAGCAGAAAAGGGCCTGGGGGTGCTGGTCAACAGCTGGCTGAACATGAGCCAGCATTGTGCCCAGGTGGCCAAGCAGGCTAATGTTTTTCTGGCCTGTATCAGGAATAGTGTGGCCAGCAGGACCAGGGAAGTGGTTGTCCTGCTGTACTTGGCACTGGTGAGGCCACACCTCAAGTACTGTGTCCAATTCTTGATTATGGACAGTAAAACAGAACATTTTACTCTTATCAAGGACAGTAGAACAGAACACAGCCTTGAAGAAATAGATAAAGGATGTAACTTAGGCAAACAGAAGTCATACAGGATGCAAACAGGATGCCAGCTCAGCTCTGTAAGACTGATAAAACAGGTTATGCAAAACAACAATATTGGGTTTACTCAAAAGCTACCTAAAAAGGACACCGGACATTGAAGACAGACCCCAAAGAACCATGTAAGGACTTCCAATAAGGGGTGTGACTATGTAAAATAAAGTCAAGGAAGTGGGGATAGGTAATAAATGAATGTGTAATCAGTGTGTATGATAAAAACTCTGTTGACCCAACAGTCATTGCTCTCAATTGGAGGAAGGACCCCCAAGTAACCAGTGCACTGCAATAAAGAATGCCTGCTTTCTAATACTCAAAACTGTGTTAGAAAGTTTCTATCTGGCTGATTTTGGTATCATTCTGGGCCCCTAACTCCAAGAAAGACATTGAGGTGCCGGAGTGTGTCCAGAGAAGGGCTACAGAGCTGGTAAAGGATCTGAAGCACAAGTCTGATGAGGACAGGCTGAGGGAGCTGGGGGTGTTTAGCCTGGTGTCTTAGGTTACAATGTAAGATGTAAGCAAAAGTATGTATTCTATCACCATCTGTTGAAACCAGGTGGGGCAATGTTCTTTGTCTCGTCCATGACATTCCTGATAACTCTCTCCAGAGGGATATCTTCTGTTAATGGGCCATCTAACCTCACTGCATGACTCATAAAATTGCATCATCCCATTGTGAGATGCTCTGCCCAGGGGGAGGAATCAAGCATTCTTACCTGGATATAATCTGAGGTTTGGAACACCACAAGCAGCCCTTACCTACTGGGTTCCCAGAGGACAAGAGCTACATAACCACCCCTGGACCTTCAGAGGAAGACCAGACCCTTCTACAGGATCACCACTTCAATAGAACCATATCTATTCGCTTCAAAGAGGACTGCAGACACCATTTAATCTGACTGCTACCGCCACCCTGCCCGACAGTGTCAGGTTGTATTCTGACTCTGTCAGTGTTTCTGTACTACTGCATTTATTTTTAATTTTCCTATTAAATTGTAGTTCTGATTTCGAGTCTTTCACTGGTTTGCTTTCAAACTAGTACACCTGGAGAAAAGGAGGCTCAGGGGAGATGTTATTGCTCTCTGCAACTACCTTAAAGGAGACTGTAGCAAGGTGGGGGTCAGCCTCTTCTCCCAAGTAACAGGACAAGAGGAAATAGCACCAAGGGGGTTTAAACTGCATATTAGGAAAAATTTCTTTACAGAGAGGACGGTCAAGTATTGGAACAGGTTGCCCAGGACAGTGGTGGAGTCACCATGTCGCCGAAATGGCAGGTAAAACAAAGACACTACAGCAACATTGTCCTGGTTTATAAGAGGTGTCTGCCAAGAAAGGCGGGAACCTCCCTGGAATGGAAAAAATCTGATCCCCCCCCTCCCTCCAAATTATTATAACCTTGAAATTACGGGGCTTTCAGTCAAAGATATGGGAAAAGGAATAACAGTTCTTTACTAGGATATATATATATAGAGGGGTGTGTGTATATATATAAAGAAGACAGACAAACAATAATCACAGCAACAACAAAAGAAACAGAAAACCCAATAACAGCCTTTTCCTGCCTGTCAAGCAATTTTCCCCTTTGGTGCAGTTACAACCACAACCGGCAGGAGGTGCTGTTCGCTTGTGTTTAGGCAGAGAGGCTGTAGTGACTCCCCTGCAACTTCAAGGGGCACTATTAGCTCCTGGTGAGGTGATGGCTGCAGTGACTCTCTTACAACTGGCAGGGGGCGATGTTGGCTCCTGTTGAGGCAGAGGGGGATGTAGTGACTCCCCCGCAGCTGCAGATGGCGCTTTTGGCTCAGGTGCCTTCAGAGGGTGACCTAAACTCTGAGCCTCCCCAGGGTAACGGCGGCCTTGGGGAGAGAGAGAAAGTGGGGGGGGGGGGGGGGGGGGGGGGGGGTGTTTCAGTTTTCCCCTGGCTCTCACATGTCCCGTGTGATGTCCTGGCGACAGCAGCAGCAGCCAGGGCTCCCGTAAGCAGCCAGGAGGTGCTTCCTCCAGAGAGAAGGAAGAGGTGAGGGTCCCAGGTTTCCCCTGAGGCCCTCAGGCAGATGGTAAGGGTCCATCCCAGCAAGGTCGGGTGTTAAAAAGTCCCAGTACAACAGCCACTCTTGTGAGCAGTGGCTCACCCACGGTAAGGAGAAGTGAAGGAAAGCTCAGCAGTTGCAGCAAGTCCTCTGGGCAGCAGGAGTCCAGCACCAAACACCTCAACTGTCTGCCCTCTGAGCTGGGCAAAGCCTCCCCTATACCCAGCTAAGAAATTTCTGAACCCATACTGCTTCCCCCCTCCCTCCCAGAACAATTCCAATGGAAATGCCAAGATGCTGTTCCAGTTTGGCCAAATTTAGAAATATATCCTCTGAGAGAAGGCACAACCACCCCTTCCCCCCCCCAGGTTCGGGAAAAAATAAATTTTCCTAGAAGGAAAGTGGAGGAGATAAAACTATTTATTTACCAAACACACCGGAAAAGGAAAATAAGGCTAAATAATAAAATGTTTCACTGTTGTGAGGAATGAGACAACTCTTTGTAGAAATTAAAACAATTTATTAAAACAGAAAAATTGAAAAATTGCAAAAACTAACAAAATATAAAAATTTGGGATCCTAGTGGCTCAAGAGGTATGCCCCAGGAGCGCAGGGATTCAGGAACTTTAGGCTTAAGGCAGCTCTGAACCTCAGGTAGAGGAAAGAAAAAAAAAACCAAACTTGCAGTTTAGGCT
Source organism: Aphelocoma coerulescens (assembly GCF_041296385.1). Taxonomy (NCBI): domain Eukaryota; kingdom Metazoa; phylum Chordata; class Aves; order Passeriformes; family Corvidae; genus Aphelocoma; species Aphelocoma coerulescens. The sequence goes on from NW_027184081.1 coordinate 7,924,219, forward strand.
GGTCAAAAAGAAATCTATTTCTAAAAGCCCCTAGAAAGGGGTAGGTTTCTCCAGCACTGCCTCAGCAAGCTGGAGAGGAAGGGAGACTGACTGAGGCGTGTCTCCTTTTCTCCCTTTTATAGCTTTTGCTCCGCCCACAGTCCGCCCACAGCCCACCCCCCTGGTTCAAGGCGATTGGTGTTTTCCCCTTGACAGACCATCTCTGTCCACCAATGGCTCTTCCTGGTCAGAGGGGTGATATTAGTTGAGATAAGGGTCATGGAGCTTACGGGGGTATGGTTATGGGGGCTGGGCTGTTTGTTGCAACTGGGGTTTTTTTAAAATCTGCCTTGAAACCAAGATACAAGTAAAACATAAAAAAAATACATCCAACACATCTTAAAACACTTGTAAAGGTATTCAGTAAACACAGGAAGACCATAAAAACTTGATTAGTGTACCTGGGCTGATGGGTTAATTTAACATTCAATTTAAAAATGTTAAGCTCAGAATTAATTAAAGCACTTAATATGCAAAGACCAAGCACAAATAGGGATTTCATGTATGACAACTGTGGAGGGAAAACCTGGGAAAGTGTTAAGAGTCCTCCCTTTGGTCTCCTCGGCGCTGGGGCTTGGGCCAGGGCCAGGCCCTCTGTGCCCGGTGGAAAGTCCTCCCGATGTGCTCTGAGGTTGAAAAGCAGTCCAGTAGAAAAGGGAGAAAATCCGGAATTCCAGAGAAGGAAAAACAAAGTCCAACTCTCAGTCTCTCTCTCCGGAGAACAAGAAACTGAAACAACTGGCCAAAAGCTGACTGGAAAGCAGCAAGCCGGGTGCTTCCTCCCTCCCCTGCCGCAGCTGGGAAAAAAAAAACCCTGCTATCTCTGTGTGACCTTGAACAAGCTGCAAACTGCCCTGAAAAAGTTTTGCTCAGTTTTTTCCTTCCCCCTCTCAGGCTCAGTTTAGAGGCATAGAAAGACACAGAAATTAATTTCTGGGCATAGGCAGCTATATGGGATACACATCATAAGGTCACCCCAAGACAATGCCCAACCACGTCTTTTGTCTCTTAAATAGCCTCCATTCATTATCTCCTGGGCAACAAACGGGAAGAAAATTCCCTGAGAGAAAGAAAAAAAAAAAAAGTAAAACCTAGTCCCCAACAAACAAACATCTTTTCAGTGTTAGAGAATCAAGGCATTACTTTATTCTGGCCAGGATGTTATTCTGTCCAGCATGTGCAATAGAAATTATTTCATCCACGCATTGCCCGGGTTGTGCAGTGAAAATCATTCCATCACACATGGTTCTTTACAAGATTTTTCACATACTTATACATAGAATAGCAAATCTAATTCATTGGTCTTAAATTACACAATTCTTAGTATTTGATCTCCAATCAGTTATTGATCCCTTCATCTTCAATGCTAATTTGGTCCTCATTCTTTGGTTCTCTTATCGATCTTTTCCCAGACCAGGTGTCTCAAACACACCGGGGGAGGGGGGACAGGAGTGGGGGGGGGCGTTTTGTTCAAGTGCAGTGTTCCTTAATGGTCGCTTATCTCTTGTGTATCTTCTGTGCTAGTCCCAGTCTGTAGATGTTAAGCTCATCAGGTCACAGGTCTGCCCAGGGAACAGTCTTTTGAAAAGAAACTTCAATTCCCTTCCCCCTGGGCAAAGATGAACAAACCCCTGACTTAATTTAGTTAAAAAAAATTTAGAAGTTGTATCATTTCCAACAACCATCCCTGCAAGTGTTTAAAAATGTGTTGATATGGCACTTGAGGACATGGTTTAATGGGGAACATGGTGGTGGTGCTTGGTTGGTGGTTGGCCTTGATGATCTTAATGGTCTTTTCCAACTTCAATGATTCTATGATTCTATGATCATGTGACCTTGAGCTTACTCATGACTAGTTTTGTGGCCAGAGGGGAAGTACAGATACTTGCTTGACTCAAACCATGCAAATCTTCAAAGATCAGTGTGTTACCACCCCTCAGGGGTGCTGTGGCCACTGTGGTTGGTTCCATGAGCTTGTCTGTATTTCCCAAGGACCCATGGCACCTTCTGTTTCCTGCTTTGTTCTATACCATTCTGTGGATGCTAAAAAGATAGGAGCAGAGGAATTTTCCAGCTGCTGCTCAATTCTGTGAAGTTTTTCCTTTCTCATAAAGCTAGCTGAGAAACAGTGAAGACGGTTTCGTAAACTAATTCTCTTATCTCTGCACCTGGGGTTTGTTTTCCAGTCTTGTTTTGGTATATTGGAAAAAATATTTTGAATGGGTGTTAGAGAACCTCAGCCAATTCTTCTAAGGGGTGGTTGGTCAAAGGACCAATGACCTCCTACCACTCTTGCAGACCATGTTATATAAACCGGTTTATAATTAATTAAATAGAGTTATTCTCCTGGACTTGAATCTTGTAGTTCTTCTCGCCATTCTCAGTACAACAGTGACACCGTTCTCCCCAGCTGTGGTGTAGAGCACGTTCTTCATATCCTGTCCTGTCCTGACTGGCCCAAGGGCTACTGTGTGGAGGTACATCCTCCAGAAACCCACGGCACCTAGGAAAGCCTGTGTTTCTTTCTTGCTGGTGAAACCTAAGTGGTATGTAACAAAAGTTTAACCACAAGTACTATTGTAACAAGATGTGCAGGTAAAGCAAGCAAGATAGCAGAGCAAGTGAGGTAACATGCACAAGGAAAAACAACATAGCAAGTTGTAACAGAACTTGCAAACTGCAAAATTAGCTAAAAATAAGTTAGACTGAAAAACAAGATGCACAGGGCATGCGTTGAAGACAGAGGTAAAAAGTTCAAACATGAGGAAGACTACAGAAGTCTTCATCAAAAGACCACCAGAAGACTGACGACCACCACAGAAGGAACTGACTCATGCGCGGAAGCAACAAACTGTTATAAAACCATGACACAGCTTTATGCAAATATGCTAATGATATGTCATAATTGTGATGTTGTGTGGAAGGACTTTTAAAATGTAACTGAAGGCTAAAGAAGATTGAGTGAGTTTTGTGGTGGAGAGGTCCCCCTCACTCCCAGCATTGAATAAACAAATACTTGCTCTGTAGCCATCTGACTATAGAGTTTTATTTTCTTGCTTAGTTTTTGGCATCACTGGTTGGTGGGGACAAAGCAGATCTGTTCAAATCTGTTGCCATTTGTCTTGCCACTTCACACCTGGTGTCCTGATTTGAAAGACAGGTGTCTGCCAAGGAAGGTGGGAACCTTCCTTGGAATGGAAAATATGACCTCCTTCCCTCTGAATTATTATAGCTTTGAAACTAAGGGGCTTTCAGACAAAGATATGGGAAAAGGAATAACAGTTCTTTACTAGTATGTATAACAAAGCAAACAAGCAGCAACAATGGCAGCAACAACAAACAAAACTAGAAACCCAGTAACAGTGTTCTCTTGGCTGTCAGGCACTTTTCCCTTTGGTGTAGTTATGGTCACAGCCAGCAGGGGCACTGTTTTCTCCCTTCTGGGCAGGACAGATGTGATTATTCCCCCATGGCTGCAGGGGGTGCTGTGGCGCAAGATCAGCTGTCGCTGTTGAGGTGGGTCACGACACATATTAACACTGACAACTCCAGGCAGTGGCAAAAAGCATCTTTAATTCTACAAAGCCTCTTTTATACAGTGTCTTGGCACTCGTGCTGTGTCCCCATTGGCTTCTAAGTTAACACCCCACAAAACTACTGGTTACTTGCAATTAACACCCATCTAAAACAAATCTAAAATGAATAACAGCCTCCTCAGTGCAGCTGTGCATTCTTTATCTGTTGTTTTGGGTTCTTGCTTCTGTTGATGTTAAAACTTCTCATGGGTACAAACCGAATTCTCAAGGGTACAAAGTGATTGCGTCCAAGTCGAGCTCTGTGAAACTTTCAGAGCAGCTTGTCAGTTTCCACAGTTCCCCCTTTTTGTTTTCAACTGGAAATGCAGCATTTGCAGTCTTCTGCAGGGCCCTTTGCAGAAAGCAGAACAAATGTGGCACAAGGAGTAAAATAAGAAGGGTAACAATTACAATTAAATATCCTGTTTTTATGAGGTCTTTGACCCATCTAGTAATTTGCCAATTACCAAACAAAGCATTGAACCAACCAGACTCATTTTCTTCTCTTAATTTTGAAATACCTATTTGTAATTCTTTGATACTAGCAAACACTGATTTAGAGTGATCAGAAAGATTCATGCAGCACATCCCACCAAATTCTTCACAACCGTGTCCTTGTGCCAACAGCAAGAAGTCAATGGCTGCTTGATATTGCAGGGTGGTGTGTCCAATAGAATCAACATCAGTTAACAATCCTGATAAAGCAAGCAAAGTGGCATTAGTCTGTTTAGCAAGCCAACAACCTTTGTTTATCAATCCTAATGCTTTAGCAGTCACTAAGCTAAAACACATTTTTCTAGTCTCCAAAAATCTAAGGTGTCATCTCAGTTTCTTGCAAAGGAATGCAAGGACCGTTTGTCACGGGTTGCATGTGTGTGATTTGGAAGCATAGTTAAACCTGGAGCAAGCATAGTAAGGCAGACAATAGTACATGGACCACCAATAGCACGTGAGGGTAATGCAGGCCATGGGTGATTTCAACAAATTAAAATATTCCTCGAGGTAATTTGCATGGAAATTTGTCAGAAGGGGCTTGACAATATATAACATTCTCATGAATTAATACTGTCCAATTGCATCATGCTGAGACATTCTGAAATACAGGATTTTCAGGTCACGCATTTTGAGTAGCATTAGAAAATGAATCACCCTTTGTCTTGGGGTGACTTTATGATGTGTATCCCATATCGCTGCCCTATGCCCAGAAATTAATTTTTATGCCTTTTTATGCCTTTAAACTGAGCCTGAGAGGGGGAAGGAAAAACTGAGCAAAACTTTTTCAAAGCAGTTTGCAGCTTGTTCAAGGTCACACAGAGATAGGGACTTTTTTCCAGCTGCGGCAGGGGAGCGAGGAGGCACCTTGCTTGCGGTTGCCCGGTCAGCTTTTGGCCAGTAGTTCAGTTTCTTTTTCTCCGGAAAGAGACTGAGTTGAATATTTCCTTCCCTGGAATTTCGGCTTTTCTCCCTTTTCTACTGGACTGCTTCAATATCAGAGCACATCGGGAGGACTTTCCACCGGGCATAAAGGGCCTGGCCCTGGGCCAAGCCCCAGCTCCGAGGAGACCAAAGGGAGGACTCTAACACTTTCCCAGGTTTTTTCTCCACAGCGAGAGATTTTAGTATTTAGCATTATATTCCATTTTCTGCGTGTTTGTTAAATAAATAGTTTTTATCTCTTTCACTTTCCTTTGAGGAAAACTTATTTTTTCCCAAACCTGGTAGGGGAGGGGTGGTGACCTGCCTCCTCTCAAAGGATATATTTCTAAATTTGGCCAAACTGGCACAAATTTAGGTGTGGAGAATGTCATGGGTTAGCAAAGCATAGTCACGGAAGTGATGTTCTTGCAAAGGGGTACTTACAGCTTCCTGTGTGACCTGACAGAACCTATCAGCTGGCCAGTTTTGAATATGGACAATTTTTTAAGCCACCTAAAATTGTGACCGCCTCTGTGGTTGCAGTGGTTTGGTCCAAGATACTCATTACTGTTTACCTTGTGTGAGATAAGAATTAGGAGAAATGCAGAGCAGGCACCAAACTTGAAAGAATATAAAGAAGTTTATTAACAGACCTAAAAGGAGAAAAAAAAATTATACCACACCTTCAGAACTCTTCCCCTCGCCCCACCTTCCTCCCTTCTCCCACTGACAATGGAAAAAGACAAGCCTTCAGATGTTTAGTCTGCTTACCACTTCCATAATAACCTTGTTAAGTCCATTTAGGAAGAGGAGTCTCTCTTAACCATGCTATGAACACATTATCACAATGAGAGAGCGGCCCACTTCCAAATAACTCTGTTCAGTCCATTTAGGAAGAGGTCTCTCTGCTCGCATGCAAGTCCCTTCCCCCAACTTGCAGCTTTTCCCACAACTGCTTTCGAGGGTCCACTCTTGAAGGTTTCTGGGGTACAATTTTAAGGTTGAGCTGTTCAGAAAAAAAAGTTCTTTTCACCAATCTCTGGGAGCATTTCATCTCTAAGAACAGAGGCCCTTCTCCTTCCCTGGGAGCAAAGGGTCTTCATCTTCATCGTTAGGACTATCTCTGGGAGCATCTCTAGGAACTGAGGTTTTCTCCTTTCCCATTTGGAGCAAAAGTCCTCATTGCTTCCATCTCTCCCTGTCCAAACTTCTCATGAAATTACAGCTGCGTCAGCATCTGCCTATCTCAGAGCAGGTGCCTTTGCTTACAAGTTCAACTGAGCACTCCACCCCCCATATCTTCATGAGATTACAACAGGTACTGAGATATATCATATCTTCACAACAGAATTTCAGCTTTAAGTATCTCCTCTTTCTCTTCCCTCAGGTTTTCAGCTCTTCACAGCACTAAAAGGGTTAATCTCACCTAGGCCTTGCAGCTGGAATGTGGCTTATCGCAGTGGAGAGGAGGGGGAGCCGAGCCTCTCCGGCTGCCTACAGCAAGACTGTGGGCGGAACACGGCCCATCGGCCCCAGGTTAGCCGTGGCCCGGCCCGGCCTGGCCCGCACAGGGCCTGGGCCAGGCCCACTGGGCCCCACATGGGGCCAGCAGCCACCTGTCCCAGCACCAGAAATGAGAGAGAGCTGTGGGGGGGGGTTTGTCTATTCTTAAGTGTGTATCACAGAGGCGGTCACAATTTTAAGTGGCTTAAAGAACTGTCCATATTCAAACTGGCCATCTGATAGGTTCTATCAGGTCATAGAGGAAGCTGTAAGAAGAACATCACTTCCGAGACTTAGCTTGCTAACCTATGACAGTGGTCCACACTTAAGAATAGACAAACCCTGGGCAGAGCTCTCTCTCATTTCCGGCGCTGGGACGGGTGGCTGAGGGCCCCACGCGGGGGCTGGTGGGCCCGGCTCAGGCCCTGCTCGGGCCAGTCCAGGCCAGGCCACAGCCATCCTGGAGCCGTGGGCCCTGTTCCACCCATGGCCCCCCCACAGCTCTGCTATGTGCAGACAGAGCGGCCCAGCTCCCCCTCTCCAGTGAGGCCAAGATTCAGCCGAAAGCTGCCCACCGCTGCCCAGCAAAGATCATGTGACCAACAGCGATAAGTGACATTCCAGCTGCAAGTCCTGGGTGAGATTAACCCTTTTAGTGCTGTGAAGAGCTGAAAACCTGAGGGAAGAGAAAGAGGAAATGCTTAAAGCTGAAATTCTGTTGTAAAGCTATGATGTATCAGAGTATCCATTGTAATTTCATGAAGGCATGGGGGGTGGAGCGTTCAACTTGTACTCGTGTGTTACAGTGGGGATTACTGTAACACGCCTATATCAAACCAGGAGTCCCGTGGAAAAGAAAGAAATATAGACGGATTCTTGATAGATGTTTCAGAGATGTTTATTTCTCCAGCCGCATGGCCGGGGCTCTGCCGAGGAACTACTATAGTCAGGACCTGAGCTCCTTTGCCCGCGCAGGAATCACAAACCAACCAATGGGGAACGAGGCTGACCAGGGGCAGGGAAACCCCGTGTGTCTGTGCCCTCAGGGCTACATGGCGGGGGAAGGAGACTCCGATATTTCACCTGTTTTATTTTAATAAAAGGACAATGAAGACAACTGGATAAACATAACAAGAACACTTTCAAAACAAAACAAGCCACCCTCCTGAGTCTTTAAATGTCCAAACAGATTCTCTGGAACATCTTAGGGCTGACAGAAGGGAGACAGAACTCTCTGAGCATGCTTTGTGGGGAAACTGAGGCAGGAGAGAGTTCAATCTCCTCCCTCCCCCTTTCCATCCCCCCATCAGCATCGGAAAGGGATTTTTGGGGAAACAATTGGCAAAGGTATGGTTTTGTGAGGGAAACCATGGATGGAAAAACGGATTGGGAATACACTGGGGGTAATAGGACATAGGGTAAAAGGGAAAGGTGGGATTAGGAAAGGGAGACTGTAGGGGGGGTTTACAATGGAGATATTGTCTAACATGACTACGATTTCTTGCATATATACTGCCCTCTCGTTTGGGAGTTCACGGGGCTCCCTCCACCAAGCGCTGCGTGGGGCCGGGCGGGCATCGCCCTTGTCGCGCCTCACTCCGCCACCGACACTGCGGCTCGCGTGGCTCTGCCTGCGCTGGGGAATCGCTTTGCTGCTGCTCGCAGAGCGCTCAGTGCACGTGGCCGAGGCCGCACGGTCCCTGAGGCAGGCTTCCCTTCACCAGGACACAGCTGACATTGCTCAACAGTCTCGGTAATTAAATAATATTCACGAAAATATTCTTCCATATATTTTGACTCAAATATTAACTGGGTCCAAACGGCCTTCCAAAAGCCCTTGGTAAGAATTAGATCCCAAGAAACATAGAAAAAGTTCTTAAACAACCATGCCAGGAAGTGTTTCAGTTCTTTCTGAGCTTGAATCAAGCTAAAATTTACAAATCGTTGTTCAAGAATCATTTTAAGTTTAAGACAAATGTCCATATGCGGCTCTGAAAGCCAAGAGTCTTCCAACGGTTCCTCCATAGTTTAGATATGGAATAGCAAAACAAAACCAAGAAGAGGCATCCAAAGTTTCCAGGGTTTACTCACACAAATCAGTCGCTTAGGGATCGGGGATTGTTCTGCTCACAATTCCCCACCATTATGTTACAGAAGGGATGCTGTAACACGCCTATATCAAACCAGGAGTCCCGTGGAAAAGAAAGAAATATAGACGGATTCTTGCTAGATGTTTCAGAGATGTTTATTTCTCCAGCCGCATGGCCGGGCTCTGCCGAGGAACTGCTATAGTCAGGACCCAAGCTCCTTTGCCCGCGCAGGGAAACACAAACCAACCAATGGGGAAAGAGGCTGACCAGGGGCAGGGAAACCCCGTGTGTCTGTGCCCTCAGGGCTACATGGCGGGGGGAGGAGACCCTGACACTTGTGATCAAAAGCACCTGCGCTGAGATAAGCAGATGCTGAAGCAGCTGTAATTTCATGAGAAGTTTGAACAGTGAGAGATGGAAGCGATGAGGACTTACTCCACATGGAAATGGGAAGACCTCTGTTCCTAGAGATGCTCCCAGAGATAGTCTTAGAGATGAAGATGAGGAGGACCCTTTGCTCCCAGGGAAGGACGAGGGCCTCTGTTCTTAGAGATGAAATGCTCCCAGAGATGGGTAAAGGTAACTTTTGTTTCTGAATGGCTCAACCTTAAAATTGTACCTTAGTAATTCAAGAGTGGACCCTTGAAAGCAGTTGTGGGAAAAGCTGCAAGTTGGGGGAAGGGGCTCGCATGCGAGCAGAGGACCAACCCGGGCAGCTGTCTCGTTGTGATAATGTTTTCATAGCATGGTCAAGAGAGACTCCTCTTCCTAAATGGACTTAACAAGGTTATTATGGAAGTCGCAAACAGGCTGAACATCTGAAGGTTTGTCTTTTTACATTGTCAGTGGGAGAAGGGAGAAAGCGGGGGAGGAGGAGAAGAGTTCTGAAGGTGTGGTATGATTTTATTTTTTTCTTTTTCCCTCTTTTAGGTCTGTTAATTAACTTCTTTATATTCTTTCAAGTTTGGTGCCTGTTTATCTTTTCTCCTACTTCTTTTCTCACAGAAGGTAAACAGTAATGAGTATTTTGGACCAAACCACTACACTAAATTGGTGTTTCCTCCCGGTTACAAACCGAACCCGCTACACCCTTGCACCTGTAAAGCCATTATCGTATTAAGACTATTACTGGTTATCAACTGGTCACAGGATAAGATACATGGGATACAGATCACAATCAACAATACCCATCAAGAACAATCATGCCGCTGACAAAGAGATCCACAGCACAGGAGAACAAAAAGATAGTGTCCAATGTTCCCAGAGAGAGAGCTGCTTCTTCTACTGCACTTGTCTGTAAATGGCTACTGTTCCATAGCTCATAAGGCTGGAGCTAAGGGGCTGTGCTGTTTAGACAGGAGGGAGTCCATTAGTGGGAAGTGCTGACTTTAACATTACCTGTTGTGGTGACCCAGCCCACTGCTGGGCTGGGGCAGGTGAATGTCAATCAATTCAGGGACCTCCCTTGGGTGGATTTCCCCACCCAGGACAGTGACTATGAAGGTGGGTCAATGGGCAGCACAGAGACCTAAGCCGCATCCCCCTAGGTGGCGCCCGGGTCCAAACCACCTCCTCCTATTCGGGAAAATTCTCTGTTACTCGGTTGTTCATGGGCTCCTTGTTGTAACTCCCGCCTCCCAGTTTCCCCCATTGGTTCTTGTTGAATTGTATCCTCCCTCTGGCTTGTATCTCATTGGTTGCCTTCCCTTTCCCTGTGGTTTTCAAACCCCCTATAAAACTGAGGGCGAAAGCCACTCGGCACCATTATGATTATTACTCTGGTCACTGAACTTCTGACAATAAACCTGTTGGAAGCCAGACCAGAAGCCCCTCTCTTTTCTTTTGCCTCCAGATTAACACAAGCCCAGACCATCGGGCCCCTGAAGTGCCTCCTCTGCGGAGGAACCAGCACGGGTGCCCAGCCAGCGCTTTTCTGCTGACGAAGCCAGTCCTGTAGGACGTCACTGAAGTAACACTGCATTTTCTTATGACCGAGGACACTTCAGAGCTTGTGAAAACGAGCCAGGGACAGCATTAAGTTGGCACCCAAACAAGGGGCTCACGCGCATGGGCTCCCATGACGTCCTTGCTATTAGTGGACAGCAAGAGTAAATGGCTTTGGAGCTGCCAACGCCTCTCGCTGGTGCACACTGTTTTAAGAGGCTTGTGCAGAGAGAAGGCTGCCAACTCCTGAACTCGGAAAACAGCCTGTCCCAGAGGACCCCACCTGTAACTGTGAATTTTTACCTGTACTGAACTGAAATTTGTGTGAGTATCCCTGGTCCCTGATAATTTTTGTTTCTTTTTTCCTTTTGCAGCTGGTGGGTGGAAAAAGTGTTGAGAGAGCCATGGGTTCAAAACTTTCGCAGCACCAAAGAGAGGAATTTGTCTAAGTTGCAAAATCCCTTGAAGTTAGTGGGTTTAAATTTTCAAAAGCGTTATTAAAACAGTTAGCTCACTGGCTTTTCTTTTATTTTCCTCAGACGTCTCCCGCAAATTTAAAATCACCAACTTTCTGGCAGGCTGTAGGAGATAATATCGCTGATTTAAAGTGGAGAGGGGATTCCTCTGGAGGAAAATTCTTCCCCCTAGCTTTAGTCCTTCAGGACTTGCACAAAATGAACAAGAAAGTAAAAGAAAAGCCCAAAGTTCTCCCCAGTTCTCCCCGTATTCCTCATTCCTCTCCTCATGTCCCTCTTCCCACTTCTCCTTCATTGGAAAAACCAAGAGGTGTAACATGCCCAGAGGCACAGGGTTGCTACCTTCTCCCTGACCCCTCTCGGTCTTCTCAGCTACCCCGTTGAGATAGCCCTGGCCAGGCTGCCTTGACCTCTACCCAAAACCAGTATCCTTTGCCCTCTTCCCAGGTTGTAAGTCCAGAAAATTGTTTTAAGTGCCATCCGCCATTATGCCCCCCCACTCCACGTGTCTACAAAATGGCAGAGACTGCATGGCACAGTCCGCCCTTCCCCCTTCTCCTTTCCACAATCCCTTTCTCCCTCCTCTTCCCAACTCTTACCTGTTTCCACCCCCAGACATGATGTCTTCGGGCTCCTCCCACACGTCAGGTACTCCCCATTGTGTCGGAAATCCCCGCCCATCCTGTGACCACTCCTCCTTGTCCTCGGTTCCCGCCCACTGTGAGGGACTTCCTAGTTCCCACGCCTCCTCTTCCGGTTCCCACGGGGTAGAAACTGGAACCAATGCCATCTTGAAATCGGGTCCAGGAGCCCCTCCCATCCCTTCACCGCTCCAGTTACCTATGACCGAACTGGCAATAACCCCACATGGAAACCCTTTGACTCCTCTGGGCTCAAAGAGCTTTGCAAAGCCCAGAAGGAATTCCAGAGGGAGAGTCAGTATTTTAAGAACCTCCTGCAGATAACCCTCACCACTACAGTGATGGTACTGCACGACCTCAAAAGCATTTTTTCCTGCTTGCTTTCCCCATCCGAATTCCAAATGTGGGAAGAAGGTTGGAGAAAGCAACTAAGAGAGGTCCTTCCAATTCTACTGCAGGATCCAAACAACGCAGGGGTTTCCATGGATCACCTTACCGGTGAGGGTTTATTGGCCAAGCCACAGAACCAGGCTCAAAACACACCAGAGCCCGTCCTGAATGCTGTAAAGCAAGCGGCAGAGCAAGTGTTTTTAATGATGCCCCCTAAATTGGCACCTCAATTGAATTATACAGAGATTAGGTAATTACAAAATGACCCATTTATTGAATTTTTAGATAAACTGAGGCTTGTGGTGGAGAGACAAGTGGAATACCCAAAAACAAAGGAACATATTATAACGCAAATTGCAAAAGCTAATGCAAATGAAGCTTGTAAAAGAGTGATTTTGAATCTTCAATTTGATCCTCCACGGACCCTAAACCAGATGATTCGTGCTTGCACGACATTAGTTCCAATTAACCAGCCAAATTTAAAAACAAGGGGGAATTTAGTGGGAACTACAAGTGCTGCTGATGCAACAGCATCTCAGGACAAAAGAAATGCTAATTGGGTCTGTCACAGGTGTGGCAAACCAGGGCACTTAACCCAGAATTGTAGAGCCCTGGCTCCAATTATTCAGAATTTCCAAACTGTCTCCCCAGGGCAAACGACATCACCTGCCTGCTTTGGGATGCAGCCAAAAACCTGAAGAAACAGATCGGATTTGCCGCCCCGCGTGTAGAAATAAATGAGAAAGTTGCAACCAGAAGAACTGTTACCACGACCACTGCAACTCAAATGGACTCAGTAGCACCCCAAAGAGTCATTGTGAGTTGCGAGAACTTAAAAGACTGCATATTACTTTTATTGGGAGATGCTGTACACACGCCATTTGACATCTGTGTAACACCTGAAATTGTACAACTGGAGTCACAAGGGCTTTTCATGATTAACATCCAGTGTATTAACCCACCCTTTTTTCTTGCTGCTAACCAGGTTGTGGCCCAAGCCATCCTCATTCCTAGCAGTCCTCTACAGAACTGTAACCCCTCTGTCTTCTGGGCTGAGGTGGTTGGGCAAGACAAACCTATGCTTGGTTGCAACTGTCTTGCCAAGGCTCAGACATCAGCTTGGCAGGAATGATGGACACAGGAGCAGATGTGAAAGTCATTTCCTCCAATGATTGGCTGTCACACTGGGAGTTGCAGCTGGCAGAAGGTATCGTGACTGATGTGGGGGGGTCGATATCTGCCCAGAGAAGCAGGGATATTGTCCACATCGAGGGTCCAGAGGGACAGATAGCATCGGTCCGCCCGTTTGTTATTAACTCTGGCTTTACATTGTGAGGCAGAGATCTCATGTCCCAATGGGGGGCCTGGGTCGAAATTCCATCTCGACCCTGGGATTTTTAATATGGGCCACTGTGCAGCCCCCCCCACCCAGAAATTAAATTGGAAAACTGATAAATTTATCTGGGAGGATCAGTGGCCTCTGAAGAAACACAAATTAAAGGCGCTCACCGCACTCGTGGAGGAGCAATTGAAAAAGGGAAACATTGAACCATCTAATAGCCCTTGGAACTCCCCGATATTTGTAATCAAAAAGCCAGGGAAAGACAAGTGGCACCTCCTCCACGACCTGTGGAAAATAAATGCAGTCATTGAGGACATGGGACCCCTGCAGCCTGGAATGCCTTCACCCTCCATGCTCCCTAGGCAGTGGAAGTTAGCAGTCATTGATATCAAGGACTGCTTCTTCCAGATCCCACTACACCCAGAAGATGCACCTTGGTTTGCCTTCTCGGTACCTTCCATCAACCAAGAGGCCCCCATGCAGCGCTACCAGTGGCGAGTTCTGCCGCAAGGCATGAAGAACTCACCCACCATCTGCCAGTGGTATGTGGCTTGCATTCTGTCCCCCATCCAAAAGTTGGCAGCAAAGGCTATAGTGCTCCACTACATGGATGATGTTTTGGTGTGTGCTCCCAACCAATCCTATATAGACTGGACAATCGAAGCCTTAGAGGAAAATGGATTTGAGATCCAGGCTGAAAAGGTCCAGAAAACCTCTCCATTTAAATACCTTGGACTGAAAATCCATTAACAGAATGTGGTTCCCCAACAAATGAAAATTAATGATGACCCCAAGACCTTGCAGGAACTCCATCAGCTATGTGGGTCCATAAATTGGGTGAGGACGCTCCTAGGGCTGACGACAGATCTCGCTCCTCTGTTCAACCTTCTGCAAGGGAAAGATAACCTCACATCACCTAGGCATCTAACAGAGGAGGCAAGACAAGCCATCTGTAAGGTGCAGGAAGCGCTGTCGTCCCAGCAGGCACACCACTGCACCCCAGGTCTGTCTTTTCAATTTATTGTATTAGGGGAAATGCCATACCTCCATGAGCTGATATTTCAACGGGACGAGGTGCAGAGTGATCCCCTGTTGATCACTGAGTGGGTTTTCCTCTCGCACCAACCGTCCAAAAGAATCACAAGGCCACAGGAGCTCATGGCTCAGTTGGCGATGAAAGCTAGATCCTGTCTCCGCACCCTTGCAGGGTGTGATTTCACATGCATCTATCTACCACTGACAACCAAGTCGCTTGACCACCTTATACAAAACAATGAGCACCTCTAATACGCCCTAGACAGCTACCCAGGCCAAATTTCTATACACAACCCAAAACACAAACTGTTTAATTCAGTCTTCAAACTCATTCCAAAAGAAATTCAAAGCAGAAAACCCTTAGGTGCCCTGACAATCTTTTCAGATGGCTCTAGAGCTTCTGGCAAGTCTGTCATCACTCGGAGGGATCCTTGCACTCAGAAGTGGGAGTCTGATGTGCAGGTGGTCGAAGGATCACCACAAGTTGCAGAACTTGCAGCCGTAGTCAGAGCATTTGAGCGGTTCAATGAACCATTTAATGTTGGGGTCCCTCCCCCGCGCCATGTAGCCCTGAGGGAAGCACGGGGTTTCCCTGCCCCTGGTCAGCCTCGTTCCCCATTGGTTGGTTTGTGTTCCCCTGCGCGGGCAAAGCAGCTCGGGCCCCGACTGTAAGAGTCCCTCAGCAGAGCCCGGCCATGCGGCTGGAGAAATAAACATCTCTGAAACATCTAGCAAGAATCCGTCCGTATATATTTCTTTTCCACGGGACTCCTGGTTTGATATAGGCGTGTTGCAGTATCCCCACTGTAACATATGGTGGAAGATTGTGAGCAGAACGATCCCCGTGACTGATTCGTGTGAGTAAACCCTGGAAACTTTGGATTCCTCTTCTTGGTTTTGTTTTGCTATTGCATATCTGGACTATGGAAGAATCGTGGGAAATGGGGCTCTCTGAGCCACAGAAAAAAATGTATCTAGAAGTAAAAGGGATCCTTGAACAACAAAACAAAAAAGTATTGGAACCGGGAGATCTTGAACACTTTTTTATCTGGCTTTTCAAAGAGTTCCCCTATATTTCTCGAGACTTACTTTTTGATATCAAACCTCCTGGATATTCTCAGGAGTGTTTCTGGAACGAGATCTGTGATAAGCTAAGGGATGGACTAGCGATAGAAGCTCTCCGTGGATCCTTTATAATCAGTGACGCTCTTCAGGAGCATCTGTATGATCCCATTACCCCTAAAGCAGAAGATCATACTTCTCCCGTGGCCGAGACCGCGTGGCGGCCACCCCAGGAGTGTATGACTGCAGCTGTGCCAGCGGAGGTGCCTGCGCTGGATGTGCCCGGCCCCCTCGGGAGCGCGTGCCTTACTGCGGACCCCATCCCTGTCTCGGAGTCCCCGGCCACCCGGCCGCGAGTGAGGGAGCGACGCCGCAGGCGCCATGGGTGCCGTGGGCCACGAGCAGCCAGGAACCGGAGGTCAGCGTGGAAGCCCGCTCTGTGCATACGGCTCGGAGAGCCCTATGCAGGGAGAAGCGGCGGTTTCCACAGCGACACGAGAAGCCACGCAGTGCAGCGCCGAGCCGGAACGGGGCCGCTCTCGAAGCAGCGTGGAGTTTGCGGAGCGGAGCCGTGCAGAGCCCAGACAGGCGCTGGAGCGGGGCCGTGCAGAGAGCGCAGAGCGGCTGCGGCGCGGGGGCCTGACCGAGACGTCGGAGTCGGCGAGGCGGCGGCCACGCGGGACCAGCAGCCACGACAGACACGCAAGCACGTGATAGGAGACGTTCTAGCAACGAAAATCACAGGAACTGTGAAATGGTACAATGTGAAAAACAACTATGGATTTATAACACGAGATGATACAGGGGAAGATTTATTCATCCATAGAACTGCCATTAAAAGGAATAACCCTAAAAATTACCTGCAAAGTGTAGGAGATGGGGAAGTTGTTCAATTTGATATAGTGCAAGGAAAGAAGGGTTTACAAGCAGCGAATGTTACTGGGCCTGGAGGTATTCCCGTCAAAGGCAGCCGTTATGCAGAAAATTATAAACAATATCCATTCCAGCAATTTCCCTACCCACAGCCTAATTTCCCCTTTTACCCTATACCCAATATGAACCCTTTCCTAAGTTTACCCTATCCCCAGTTTATTCCCAATCCGTTTTTTCATCCATGGTTTCCCTCACAAACCCCTGCCTTTGCCAATTGTTTCCCCTACAATTCCTCTCCGATGCCGATGGGGGGATGAAAAGGGGGAGGAAAGAAATTAAACCCTCTCCTGCCTCAGTTTCCCCACAGGCATGTCCAGAGAGTTCTGTCTCCCTTCTGTCAGCCCTGAGATGTTCCACAGAATTTGTTTGGACATTTAAAGACTCAGGAGGGTGGCTTGTTTTGTTTTGAAACTGTTCTTGTTATGTTTATCCAATTGTCTTCATTCTCCTTTTATTAAAATAAAACGGGTGAGATGTTGGGGTCCCTCCCCCGCGCCATGTAGCCCTGAGGGAAGCACGGGGTTTCCCTGCCCCTGGTCAGCCTCGTTCCCCATTGGTTGGTTTGTGTTCCCCTGCGCAGGCAAAGCAGCTCGGGCCCCGACTGTAAGAGTCCCTCAGCAGAGCCCGGCCATGCGGCTGGGGAAATAAACATCTCTGAAACATCTAGCAAGAATCCGTCCGTATATATTTCTTTTCCACGGGACTCCTGGTTTGATATAGGCGTGTTGCAGTATCCCCACTGTAACAATTTAATCTGATAACCGACTCAGCCTAGGTTGCAGGCATAGTTTCCATGGCAGAGAGAGCCTTCCTAAAGGAGGTTGCAAACCCAAAAATTCACAATATTATTTTGAAATTGATTCAACTGATCTCCCACTGAAAGCAACCATTCTATGTCATGCATGTGAGATCACACACTGACCTGCCAGGATTTATTGCCAAAGGGAACAGGAGAGCAGATGCCCTAGCTATGCCCATCGAGTTAGCAAATCTGCCTAACAGATTCCAGCAAGCCCAGTTGAGCCATGCAATGTTCCATCAAAATGCTCCAGCTCTCATCCGAATGTTCCACCTCACTAGAGACCAGGAGAAAGCCATTGTGGCGACATGCCCCAGCTGCCAAAAACATCAGCTTCCATCACTGGGTTAAGGGGTTAACCTCCGAGGCCTAGGCATTTGTGAGGTATGGCAAACAGATGTCACCCACTTCCCCCAATCTGGTCGCCAAAAATATATTCCTGTTTCTGCAGATACCTTTTCCGGCGTGACCTTCGCCTCAGCCCACCATGGAGAGAAGGCCAAAGATGTTGTCAATCACTTAGTCCAGGCCTTTGCTGTGTTGGGAACACCAAAGAAAATTAAAACTGACAATGGCCCAGCGTGCATTAATTTAAAAGATTATGAGCGAGTGGGGTGTGGAACACATTACTGGTATCCCTCACTCGCCCACAGACCAATCCATTGTAGAAAGGAAACATCAGACATTAAAAAAACTGTTGGAACAACAAAGAGGCGGCAATGAAATCGCTGCCCCCATCCTAAGACTTTCTAAAGCATTGTTCACTTTAAACTTTTTAAACTGTTCCTATGAAGAACCTAACCCTCCTATCATGAGACACTTTACAAACTCTGTTAAACATAAACTACCTGAGAGACCCGAGGTCCTAATTAAGGGTCCTGACACATTACAAATACGTGGTCCATACCCCTTGGTCACCTGGGGTAGAGATTATGGGTGTGTTTCCACCCCAGAGGGTCCAAAATGGATCCCTGGGAAGTGGATCAAGCCTTTTTTGAAACCACCAACACATGCCAAACAGAATAAAGAAGCTGCCACAGCCTGGAAGAGGAGAAAAACCAAACCACCTAGAAAAAAGACTCCTCTTTCAGGCCCAAAAGACAAACCCTCCCCTTTCCCAGTCCCCCTAATTGTGTTTCCCTTCCCAAGAATAATCCCTCATTTTTTTTTTTTGAAAGAGGGGGAGCCCACTGGAGCTATCATTATTTAAGTTAATTGTATTTATGTTATACTTTTCCTAAAGCTACCACCCTTGACCGTGTGATGACCTCCTACCTGCTACTGTCCCACCTGCTGCTGCAGCTCCTCCTGTGCCACCAACGAGGCGAGGCATGGATCATACAGCAGCCACAAAACAACGTGTGGGTAACGCTGGCCCAAGCCCTCAACCAAACGGGGATATGCTTGGGCATGGGTGGGGTGAAGGTCCCAATGTCGACCTGTCTTATTGGCATCCCCTTGCACGCTCCAAGAGATTTTTTGCCTACACCCATGACACCCACATCCTCCAGCCACACCACTGGGACGGGTAGATGTGGAAACTTCCAACAGCCATACAGGAGCCCCAAGAACTACATCTTCAGGGGTCCACTGAGGCAGCCTATTGTTTTAACTCGCGCTACAGTAAGCCGAGACACCAATTCCCAGTCAGCCCTTTCAATAAAATCTATAGAACCCAGGGCTGGTGTCACAATATGGCCTTGTCAGATTCCAACTTCGTCAGTCACAAGGAGTTGCCATGTTGGGGTGGCTCAGCCTGCTCTCGGGCTGAAATCATCAAATGTCAGTCAAAACAGGGCCACCCACTGGGTGGATTTCCCCACCCAGGACAGTGGATCTAAAGGCGGACCAGAAGAGATCTAGGTTACCTCCCCCTGGGTGGCTCCCAATCCTAAATTACCTCCCCCTGTTCCAGAAAGTTCTCCCTTTTTTAGTTATTAATTGGTTCCCTGTTATGACTCCTGCCTCCCTGTTTTCCCCATTTGTTCTAAAAAATTGCATCCTCCCCTCTGCTTGTACCCCATTGGTTGTTTTCTCTTTCCCTGCCTTGCTCCACCCCCCCATAAAGGGGCGAGCCCGCTTCTCCTCGAGGCTTTACTGGTTCCTGGACCCTCCTGCAAATAAACCTGTTGGAACTGACACCAGAAGCCCCTCCCGCCTTCTTTGCCTCCGGGCTAACACGAGCCTAATCCATCGGCCGCCCGATGTGCTTCCTCTGAGGAGGAGCCAGTGCACGCACCCATCCCACGCCGATTCCACTGAGCAGTCCAGCGAGGACGTTGTGGAGGCTAACGCTGAGTCCCCTCTGCCCGAGGGCACGCCAAGGCTTGTGGTTACAAGCCCCAGGTTGCGTTAGGTTGGCGCCCCAAACAGGGGCGACACACACGTGCATTCCTGCATCGTCCTCTCTGCCAGGGGGCTGCGAGTGTGAGCGATTCAGAGCCGCCGACACCTCTCGCTGTTTTAAAAGCCACGCTCCGAGAGGAGGTTGCCAACTCCTGCCAGGAGAGCAGCCTGACCCGGAGGACCCCACCGGGCCTTTTTGTTTCCAGGACCGGATGCCTGTGTCTTCTTCTCGTGTGTGTAAGTATTCTTGTGATTCCCGGCTGTTGCTGCCTGTTCTGAGCTTCCCCTCCCCCTCCCAAAGACACTTGTCCCTGCCATGTGCTCCGAGCTCCTTTGTTCTAAGCGCGGGCAAAACCAAATGTAACTCAAACTCTTTAGCAGTGTCTGATTGTCCGGTCACCCCGGGTCCGCCCCCAGTCCTCTCCTTTCCCCTTCTCCTAATAAAAGAGATCGTCGAGGGAGGCCCCGCCCTCTCTTGGCTCAGCTATCTTCCTGTCAACATCTCTGGTTGTCTGTCTCATTTGAAAGCTTCTAACTGCTGGAAATTGAGCGAGCAGGGAGCTATATTTCTCCCTCTTTGCTTCTGCTGATGGTATTTGCTTTGCAGCTGATACAGGTACTGATTTTAGAGCTACTAAAGTGCTAGATCGCCTGTGCTGCCTCTCTAGGCTGCTCGAGGTTTGCTAAGGCATTAAAATTCTAGCCTAGCCGGTATAAAGCTGAAAAGATACCTTCCACATTTGGCGCCTTACGTGCTATCTCTGATCTCCGATTCTGAGAGACTTTCAGGGTGTCCCGGCAGCTGTGTGTCTGCTGGAGTTAGCTCTGCACGTCCTGCTGTGCCAGCTCTGTGTAGCGAGCTGTTACTTTTTGTGTAACATCGAGCCCAGAGCCTCAGCCTGTACCCTCCCCCACACCACGTGGCGAGGGAACGGCTGGTAAGCAGAAGACCCTTCTTGCATGTTTTTTTTCTCCGGACCTGCTTTCCTGTGATAAATCCAGAATTCTGGTGAGTATTTCCCTGCTGGTTTAGGGGCTCCTGTCTTAAGCTGGTGCCAGTACAATCTTTCTCTTTTTTTCCTCCTTTTTGGCGGGTTGGGGCTGAGGTTTGTGGTGCTACATTCATAATGGGATCTGAAGTTTCTGCACGCCATAGAGAAATATACCACCAAGCTCAAAGCTACCTTTCTTGTACTGGGCATAAATACCCTAATAATCTTGTTCAATCTTTTGTACAATGGCTCTTTCAGTACTTTCCTAATCTGACCTCTGAGGACATAAGATCTGCTGAATTTTGGGATAAGGTGGGGAGAAAACTCTCCTCTCTTAGGCGTGCAGGAGATGAAACAGTTTCAAAATTCTTTCCTCTCCTGTTACTAAGTTATACTTTGCCCGAGAAAAAGGCAGTACATGAAAAGCCTCTGCAAAAACCCCCTGTTAATTCCCTTACACCCTCTTCCAACCCCTGTGTCCCTGACCCCTCTTCCCTTACGCTGGAAAACACAGATAGAGCAGACTGCATTTTAGCACAGGAGAGCTATCATCCTCCTGGCTCCCCCCGTGTTTCCTCAGCACCCTGCGTTGGACGGGAATCCGGAGCCCGTCCCAGGACCTTCCCAACCCCTCCTCTCCACTCCCTTGTCCCCAGTTTCTAGCCCTCATGTTTCAAGCGCTCGTAAAAACCCGTTCTCCCCTGATCTCTTTGTTCCCAGGGACAGCCATTGCCATGTGCTCGCAGCCCGGGAAAAACCCCCTCCCCCCAACCCCTTTTCTCCGAGTTTGTTTGTCTCCAATAATGGCGGATGCAATGTACCTTCATCTCCAAACTACACCTTCCACAATCCCTTTCTTGCCCATCCCACAAATCCCTTCTTGTCTCCAGCCCCTCCCACTCCCCTGTCAGAACCCCCAACCCCGCCCCCACAGCGTTGTGTTTCACCCCTCCCTCTGTGCCCGCCCATGGCTCAAGTACTGCCCCTGCCTGCCACAACCCCGCCCCAACCCCTCCCCTCCTCTCACTGTGTCCCCGCCTCCATTCCCCGCCCCTGCCCCTCCACTCCCTGCCCCTGCTTCCCATTGTCCTGCCCCAGGTTCCCACAGTCCTGTGACTACCTCTCTAAATCCGGGAACCCATGGCTACCAGGAAGTAACTCCAACTGCTTCTACTACACTCTCTCGTACTAGCAATGGAGCAAACCCTGACTGGACACCCCTTCCTTATTCTAATATGAAGGATTTGTGTAAGGCAATTAAGGAGTTTGGGATGCATAGTAATTATTTTAAGAGCCTTTTAAGTGCTACTTTTGCAACTCACTTACTTGTACCTCATGATTTAGTTACATTGATGCAAACTCTTCTCACACCTGGTGATTTTATGATGTGGAAAAAGCAATAGAAAAAAATTTTATCTGATTTATTAAAAATTTTGTGGCAAACTCCAGATAATTACCTGGACTTTGAGAATAATTATATCACATTAGACCTTTTATCTGGTGACAATAATATGGCAATTCCTCAAAAACAAGCAATGCTTATCCCTTGTCCAGTTCTTACTGAAATCACACGTGCTGCTGAAAAGGCCTTGACATTACTACCATCTCAAACTCCTAACTCTCATTATACCACCATCAAGCAATTGCCAAATGAAAATATTATTCACTTTTATAACCGTTTGTGCGAAGCTGTCTCTTCCCAGGTCCCTAATCCTGACCTGCAACAAGCACTCCTACTCGAACTTCTCCAAGTTAATACGAATGATGCTTGCAAACAAGTCATCCTCACTCTCCCACTTCACCCTCCTCCTACTACTGTCGAATCCATCCTTGAAGTCTGCACAAAGAAGGTGCAGCTGAACACAGCTGCTCCCTTTTTGAAAAAAGTGGGGATGGTTGGGGAAGTTGTAGAGAATGCTACAGGTATAGGGGAAACTCAATCGTGTGGTAACCTTATATGCTATCGTCAGAAAAAGGGACGTAGCTTGCAATTGCAGAGCGATTATAACTGCTGATAAAAACTCTCCAAAGACTGTTTCCCCAGGTCAACAGCAGGGAAACTAGCGACTCAACGCGTCCTAACAGCTCCGCGTTCAGACAAAAATAGGGCTGCAGACAAAGCAACTTGGACTTCTGGACTCAGGTTTAAGGTAACCTGTGATGAAACACACCATTTCAACACCAACAAACAGACTGTAATACCCATCTCATTCCAGAATGTGGACCACACGCAAGACTTTACATACCTTTTTGTTATTGGGGACACTCGGGTAACACCTGCTGGGATAGAGGTTACACCCACACTCATGAAACTGGATCAGAACGGGTGTTCTAACCTAATTGTACAATGTATATATCCGCCGTACTTTATGCCAAAGGGTCAAGTCATTGCACAGGCCATTCCACTGCCCAAATACCTGCCCACAGATGGTCATATCCCAGCCATCTGTTGGACTGAGGTTTGGGGAAACAACAAACCTGTAATAGAATATAAGCTCCGTCACAATTCACATAAAGTCAGTATAATGGGAATGATAGACACAGGTGCTTATGTGTCTGTCATTCCATTTGATTAGTGGCCTGCGCAATGTGAATTGTAGTCTCAGGGCATCTGTAGTGGTTTGGGCTAAAAAACTCATTACTGTTTATCTTCTGTGAGATAAGAATTAGGAGAAATGCAAAGCAGGCACCAAACTTGAAAGAATATAAAGAAGTTTATTAACAGACCTAAAAGAAGAAAAGAAAAAAAAAAAATTATACCACCTTCAGAACTCTCCTCCTCCCCCCACCTTCCTCCCTTCTCCCACTGACAATGTAAAAAGACAACCCTTCAGATGTTCAGTCTGTTTATCACTTCCATAATAACCTTGTTCAGTCCATTTAGAAAGAGAAGTCTCTTCTTGCTCATGCTATGAAAACAGTATCACAACAAGACAGCCACCCACTTCCAAATATTGTTCAGTCCATTTAGGAAGAGGAGTCTCTCTGCTTGCGATGTGAGTCCCTTCCCCCGACTTGCAGCTTTTCCCTCAACTGCTTTCAGGGGTCCACTCTTGAAGATTTTTGGGGTACAATTTTAAGGTTGAGCCGTTCAGAAACAAAAAAAAACAGAGGCCCTTCTCCTTCCCTGGGAGCAAAGGGTCTTCCTCATCTTCATCGTTAGGACTATCTCTGGGAGTATCTCTAGGAATTGAGGTTTTTCTCCTTTCCCATTTGGAGCAACAGTCCTCATTTGGTCCATCTCTCCCTGTCCAAGCTTCTCATGAAATTACAGCTGCGTCAGCATCTGCCTCTCTCAGCGCAGGTGCTTTTGCTCACGAGTTGAACACTCCACCCCCCAGATCTTCATGAAATTACAACGGGATACTCTGATAAATCATAGCTTCACAACAGAATTTCAGCTTTAAGCATCTCCTCTCTCTCTTCCCTCAAGTTTTCAGCTCTTCACAGCAATAAAAGGGTTAATCTCACCTTGGCCTTGCAGCTGGAATGTGGCTTATCGCTGTTGGTCACCTGACCTCTGCCGGACAGAGGTGCCGCTTTGCTGAAATCTTGGCTGCAGTGGAGAGGGGGGAGAGCCAAGCTGCTTCGGCTGCCCATGGCAAGGCAGTGGGGGGGGAGTTCCATGGCTGGAACAGGCCCATGGCTCCAGGCTGGCCGTGGCCCGGCCCGGCCTGGCCCAAGCAGGGCCTGGCCGGGCCTGCTGGCTCCTGCACAGGGCCTGCAGCCACCTGGCCCAGCGCCGGAAACGAGAGAGAGCTTGGGGGGGAGTTTGTCTATTCTTAAGTGTGTATCACAGAGGCGGTCACAACTTTAAGTGGCTTAAAGAATTGTCCATATTCAAACTGGCCAGCTGATAGGTTCTATCAGGTCCCAGAGGAAGCTGTAAGCACCCCTTGGCAAGGATATCCCTTCCGGGACTATCCTTGCTAACCTATGACAGCATCATACATGGGATTGGAGGTACCCAAATTGCGAAGCAATCCAAACACACCATCCAAATGTAAGGTCCTGAAGGACAAATAGCGACACTTCGTCCATATGTCCTAGACACCAAATTCACCCTGTGGGGAAGGGATGCCATGTCTCAGTGGGGAACAAAAATTGATATCACCCCTAGACATCAAAATTTTCCCTTGCAGGCCACTGGAGCAGAGTGCCATCCACAAAAATTAACTTCGAAAACAGATGAACCAGTGTGGGTTAACCAGTGGTCACTACAAAAAGAAAACATAGAGGCACTCAAAACATTAGTAGCTGAACAATTGGCTAAAGGAAATATAGTTCCAACTAACAGCCCATGGAACACACCCATGTTTGTAATACAAAAACCTGGAAAGAATATAGGCTCCTCCAAGATCTTAGAGAAGTTAATAAGGTTATTGAAGACATGAGACCTCTTCAACCAGGTATGCCATCACCTTCAATGCTCCCACAACATTGGCATTTAGCTGTTCTTGACATTAAAGATTGCTTCTTTCATATTCCACTCCATCCTGCAGATGCCCCTCGATTTGCATTTTCTGTACCCTCTCTTAATCATGAAACTCCCATGGAACGTTACCATTGGCTTGTGCTTCCCCAAGGTATGAAAAATTCCCCAACTCTCTGCCAAGAGTATATTGCTAAAATTCTATCTCCCATCCTTGCCAAAGCAGAGAAAGCCATCATCCTACATTACATGGATGATGTGCTAGTATGTGGTCCCAATAATCAGTATCTTGAGCAGACACTTAACATGGTGATTGAGGCCCTAGAGGCCAAGGGCTTTGAATTACAACCTGAAAAAATGCAGAGAACAAGCCCTTGGAAATACCTCGGACTCAAAATCACAGAAACTTCTATCACCCCAACACCTGTCACGATTAATAATAACCCGAAAACATTAGAGGAAGTACAACAGATCTGTGGGACACTGAAGTATTTAAGGTCCTGGTTAGGACTCACCACAGAGGATGTAGCTCCTATTGCAAACCTGGTAAAAGGAGAAGGCAGTCCAGCATCCCCTAGATCCCTGACAGAAAAGGCAAGGCAGTCTCTCAAAAAGATACAAGAGCTCATATCCACCAGACAAGCACACAGATATCAGCCCTCCCTACCCTTTAAGCTTGTCATTCTAGGAAAGGTACCACGCTTTCACGGCCTCATTTTTCAGTGGGACAAAGAGCAGAAGGACCACCTCATCATAATTGAATGGGTATTCCTTCCACTCCAACCTCCTAAAACCAT
This sequence comes from Aphelocoma coerulescens, assembly GCF_041296385.1. Classification (NCBI taxonomy): domain Eukaryota; kingdom Metazoa; phylum Chordata; class Aves; order Passeriformes; family Corvidae; genus Aphelocoma; species Aphelocoma coerulescens. The sequence goes on from NW_027184081.1 coordinate 7,950,031, forward strand.
CACACAGCCACAAGAACTAATGGCAAAAATTATCATGCAGGGTAGAGCAAGGCTCCGCACCCTGGCAGGATGTGACTTTGCATGCATCTACTTACCTGTAACAACAGACGCATTAGATCACCTACTCCAAAATAATATAAATTTACAATTTGCACTGGATAGCTACTCAGGCCAAATCTCCAATCATTACCCAAAACATAACATGTTTAATCTGGCATTCTCTTTCATCCCTCGAGAGATTCAAAGCAGAAAACCCCTCGATGCGATTACCATTTTTACTGATGCCTCAGGAAAAAGTAAAAGGTCCGTGGTCACATGGAAAAATCCAAAGATGCAAAAGTGGGAATCTGACATCAAGGTGATCCAAGGATCACCACAAGTAGCTGAACTAGCAGCTGTCGTTAGAGCATTTGAGAGGTTCAAAGAACCCTTTAATTTGGTCACTGACTCAGCATATGTATCTGGAGTAACTGCTACGGCTGAGCATGCTCTCCTAAAAGAAATCTCAAACAAAAAAATTTATGATTTGCTCTCAAAATTAATTAATTTATCTGGTTTCCCACAGAGAGCATCCCTATTTTGTCATGCATGTGAGGTCACATACAAACCTGCCAGGATTTATTGCGGAAGGCAATCGTAGAGCTGATGCTCTGGCTATGCCAGCAGACATAGTTCTATCAGCTGACTTACCAAAGCTCCCCCAAGTTTTTGAACAAGCAAAATTGAGCCATGCCATGTACCATCAAAATATTCCTGCTCTTATCCGCATGTTTCATCTGTCACGGACACAGGCAAAAGCAATAGTGGTGACATGTCCCAATTGCCAGAAGCTACAGCTTCCATCACAGGGCATGGGGGTCAATCCCAGAGGCATTAATAGTGGTGAAGTGTGGCAGATGGATGTCACACACTTCCCTGAATTTGGGAGATTAAAATACGTTCATGTTTCTATTGATACCTTCTCTGGTGCTATGTATGCCTCTGCACATGCAGGTGAAAAAGGTAAGGACGTTGAAAAACTTCTTGTCCAAGCTTTTGCTGTGCTCGGTATACCTGAGGAGATAAAAACTGACAATGGACCTACCTACACCTCTCAGGAGTTTAAAAACTTCCGTTAGCAGTGGGGATTTCGACATGTTACAGGTATCCCTCACTCCACAACTGAACAAGGCATTGTTGAATGTGCCCATCAAACCCTCAAGCGAATGCTGCTACAACAATCAGGGACCACCAAACTCAACTCACCTGTCCTCAGACTCAGCAAAGCACTGTTTACCATAAACTTCCTGAATGGCACCTTTGAGGATCCAAACCCTCCCATCTATCGTCATTTCCAAAACACCGGGAGACAGAAACTGAAGGAGAATCCAGAAGTCCTGCTCCGGGACCCAGAGACTCAAAAAATCCAAGGACCATACGAACTTGTAACTTGGGGACGTGGGTATGCCAGTGTATTTACCCCTCAAGGACTGAGATGGGTAAAACCTTATGTCACTTCCTCAAAAATTAAGGAGGTTAAAACTGCCTCCTAGAAGAGATGCCGTAAAAAGGATCCTGATTTTTCACCTTCATGTAAACCCCCTACTGCAGATTTTGATGTTAATCCCTTAAGTTAACTGTTTTGCACTCAGGTTTTGCACTGTATTTTGTAAATCTTCGTCCTGATACTCCATACCATAGATGTCCTGACTAAACCTTTGAGTTTTGACTGGGGAACTAGTTTAAAGGCATCCAAGGTACTGTTGAGTTGTAGGGAAGATAGATTCCAATTATGTTTTGCACTGTTGTTTTGTTACTGTTCTATGCACTTTAAGTTACTAAGAGTTACAACCCAGCTTCAAAGAAAAAAAAATAGGGAATTGTTGCTGCCTGTTCTGAGCTTCCCCTCCCCCTCCCAAAGACACTTGTCCCTGCCATGTGCTCCGAGCTCCTTTGTTCTAAGCGCGGGCAAAACCAAATGTAACTCAAACTCTTTAGCAGTGTCTGATTGGCCGGTCACCCCGGGTCTGCCCCCAGTCCTCCCCTTTCCCATTCTCCTAATAAAAGAGATCGTCGAGGGAGGCCCCGCCCTCTCTTGGCTCAGCTATCTTCCTGTGAACACCTCTTGTTGTCTATCTCATTTGAAAGCTTCTAACTGCAGGAAATTGAGTGAGCAGGGCGCTGTATTTCTCCTTCTTTGCTTCTGCTGATGGTATTTGCTTTGCAGCTGATACAGGTACTGATTTTAGAGCGACTAAAGTGCTAGATCGCCCGTGCTACCTCTCTAGGCTGCTCAAGGCTTTCTAAGGCATTAAAGTACTAGCCTAGCCGGTAAAAAGCTGAAAAGATACCTTCCACACCAGGCCCCTGGGAAATTACTTTTAGTTTCTCCTTTTTGCCGTTGGTGGGTGAAGTTGAGGCTGTGTTTTAAGATGGGAACTAAGCTTTCCCAGCCTCAGTGGGAGGTTTATCTCCAACTTGGGGAGTCCATGAAGAATTGTGGGTTAAAGTTATCAAAGGGGTTTCTGAAAAGGTTTGTTAAGTGGCTCTTCTTTTATTTTCCCCAGATGTCCCTGATGCCATGAAGATTTTTGCCTTTTCTTTCATACCCCTGTTATACCTTTTTACAACTTCTGTTCCTAGTGGTTTTTGCCTACATTCTTGGACTTGTTTGTTAAGCTAAGAGACTAAACATTTTAGAAGCTTCGTAGCTAGGGATCAGTGTGCCCCAGACCCCAAGGTCCTCTCCAGAACACATTCTGTAAACCAAGATAGAACCATCCAGGGGAAGGTTCCTTGGGGAGGGGGGGCTCACTTGAGTCTCTCACTGGGGAATCTTTGATAGATATGCTAACTAGTAAAACCTATAATGTTATACCCAATGTTGGGGAGGGGTCACAGAGAAAAAGAGAGACAGATAGACTCGGCGGGGTGCATCTCGATGCATATGACCTGGACGTGTGCACCTAAGGATCCTTAAAATAAATACCAAGGTAAAATCCCTTTTCCCCTTCTAACTGTGTATGACTCTTGATTTTAAGACTAGGAAAAGGCATGAGTTGCTGGGGACCACGAAGGGACACTAAAGACCTTGAAACTCGCAGTCTTGGGTTGGAACACATCTTGCTTTGCCCCTTTCTTTGCCGGCAAATTACAGAGGGGCCAGAGCAACAATCTAAGACTGTGACCAGGACTTTAGGACCCAGCACGGAAAGGCAGAAGCCCGGAAAGAGGTGGGTGAAAAGGGGATCAGTACTACTGAGACTGTGCTAGCACTAGGGAAGGAGATCTCCGAGGGGGGGTTGGAAAGGTTGGGGGCATAAAAGCCCACAAAAGGGGAAAGCTTAAACTTTTCCCCTGTGAACTGTGGAAAGGAGAGGACGCCCTCCATGGAATCCATAGGAGCCCAGAGGCTGTGCCCTACGCAGCCGCAGGAGTGGCTCAGGGGTTGTTTGGTTGGTTAAAATGTCGGGAAGTTGTGGGTTCGAATCCTGTTGAGACCAGATTTTCGTGTGCGCACATTTACTGCTTACTAAAATTAGTTGCTTTTTAGTGTTTTAAAGTGCTGTTTTGAAATGTTTGTGTAGTAACCTAGATAAACTGCCTGGGAAATCGGAATTCCAAGGCCAGACTGCAGGCTGAATTCCGGAGTTAAGAGCTTTCCTCTGGCAGAGTTTTCCTGTCTGTGAGCAAACATGGGGGGTGTGAATGAAAAAATCCCTCCTAACAGCCCATTAGAGCTGATAACAAAACACTGGAAATGGCTGACAGGGCAAAAAACTACTTTGGACACCCGAGAATTGATCAGACTGTCCACACCGGTTTGGCTGACTTTAAAATTAAGTCAAGGAAATTGGCCTCGCTATGGGAGTTTGGAAAATAACATCATTAATGACCTGATGGTAGAATTGAGATCATTACGTAGGTTTGATGAACTAAGATATGCAGAACTTTTTACTATGTATTTGAACAGGGAAGAAGCGTATGTGGTAGACAAAAGAAATATGGAAATGGCTTTGAGGAAGAGAAAGGGAAAGAAAAAGCTGCAGCAAGCTGACTCGTATACTAATACGGACAGAGAAATTGATATGACAGATACAGATATGGTAGCACCAGCTCTGCGCACCGGGGGCGGGTCTCCCCCCCTGTTCAACCGCACAAGGGGGGGGCGGGGTAGCCGTGGCTGCGCCGCCGCCGCCTCCGCCAACGGGGCAGGCAGCACAAGTAGGGGCGGGGGATGGGGGAGCAGTGGCTCCCCCACTGCTGCCGCCGCCGCCGCCGCCGCTGTCCCCGCCGCTGTCCGAGCGGGGGCAGGGGAGGGGGCAGGCGGCCGGCTCCAAGCCGGAGGAGCGGCGCGGGGTCCCCCCACCCCCAGACTAGTCAGGGGCAGAGGGAGAGTGCAGAGGTAGGAGAGATGCAGATTGGCCACTGCCCCCTGACCGCCCCAGAGGCAGAGAAGAGGCAGGTATGCCACCACCCCCTGACTTTTCCAGAGGCAGGGAAGGGGTGGATTGGCCGCCACCCCCTGACCGCCCCAGAGGCAGAGACGGGGAAGGGGGAGGGGAAGGGGCAGGCTGGCCGCCTTTCCCCGAGTACCCTGAACACAGAAGTGAAGGTAGAAATGGACACGGGCAATTGCGGTGACATTCCCCAATACAGACAACCGCAAGTTTCCGAGCCAGAGACAGGAGGACCCGCTCGCTCTCCCCATCCTGGGGCACAGGCAGTGTTAAAGCTGAGGGCAGATGGGATGGCCCTGACCCAGGCGGCTCTTACAGAGCTAGGGACGGGAGAACCTGCTTGCAGCCCCTGCCTCCCTACCCCTCCACTGCCGCAAAGAGTGAGACAGTTCCTGATCAACAGTTGCCTGGAACAAGTTTTAAAACCAATGAACCAATTTCAATTAAAAGCAAATGGGATGATTTTGATACAGATGGTTCTTACGGGGAGGGTGATAGAAGGAGGGGCAGGATAGCCCGAGAAGCTATGAGAGCAGTCAGTCCCGTCGCTAAATACACAGGGTCCAAAACAGATAAAGGGAGGGGAGAAGAACTTGTATTAGAAGCACCTCTGAGACAGGCTGTGGGAAATGAAGGAGTCATTTAAATAAAGGCACCATTTTCTCTCGTAGAGTTCCAGCAGTGGAAAAACTCAATTGGGAAGTACAGGGACAACCCAGAGAGAGTAGCTATGCGTGTAGAAATGGCCATAAAAACCCAAAACCCAGATTGGGGTGATCTAAATGTTATGATAGATGAATTATTGGATAAAACAGAGAGAGAAATGGTCAACAAAGCTGCTATATCTGCTATAGAAACTCAAATTGCAACTGGGAGTCTTCAAGGGTCAGTTAATGATATCTATCCCCTAGCAAACCCTAACTGGGATCCCAATGTCCCAGAACAGATGGAAAAGCTAAAGCGCTACCAAAAATGGGAGGTTGTTGCATTAAAATGTGCCGTTCCTAAAGCAGTGAATTGGGCTAGGTTGTATGAGATCAAACAAAATCCAAATGAGACCCCCACAGAGTTTCTAAATAGGCTTAAAGAGGCTGCACAAAAATACACTGCCTTAGACCCTGACTCACCTGAGCAGCAGATCCACCTGGCCTACCTGTTTATAGGCCAATCTGCTAATGACATAAAGAGAAAGCTGCAAAAGATAGATGGGACACCGGACATAAGTAAATTGTTGACTGTAGCCTGGAAGGTATACCAGAACAGGGACTTAGCAGACAAAGATAAACATCATAGACCCCACTACAAGAAGAAGTATGATAAGGAAAAGTCATCTGACACATCAAAAAGGGGTCCCCCTTTTCCCCTATCTGAGGACCAATGCGCGATTAGCAAAAAACGGGGGCACTGGAAAAATGAGTGTCCATCACGAGCAGAGAAGAAACTCCCAGTTTCAGAACCAACTGTAAATATGGACTGACGGGGACCGAAGGTAACTACCCCAGCAGAGCCTTAGGTTGTAGCTAAGCTGGGGAATGATGATGTTGAATTTCTGGTTGATACAGGGGCAATGTATTCTGTGTTAAATACTTTAAAAGGTAAACTGAGTCAAGACACTGTGGATGTGATTGGAGCTACAGGGGTAAGTGAAACAAGGCCTTTTTTCCAACCTTTAAAATCTAAATTGGGAAAACACTGGGTCACTCACCAGTTCCTGTATATGCCAAATTCCCCAATGCCATTGTTAGGCAGAGATTTATTGGAAAAATTGGAAGCAGAAATTAAGTTTTCAAAGGAAGGGGGAGTGAAAGTTATAATCCCAGAATCTAAAATTCTCGAAGCAGCTGCTATACTTGTACAGGAATGCCATGGAAAAATTCCCAAAGAAGTTGAAGAGGCTGTCATTCAAATAGTGTGGGCCAATGATTCTCCTGGGAGATCCAAAAAAGCTGAACCTGTGAGTATCACACACAAAGCAGGGGCTACACCAGTAAGGCAGAGACAATATCCTCTGAAATTAGAAGCTCGCAAGGGATTAGTACCTGTGATTGAAAAGTTTCTCAAATTTGGGTTGTTAGTGGAGTGTGAATCCAGGTACAACACACCAATCCTGCCAGTAAAGAAAGCTGATGGTAAAAGCTACAGGTTGGTACAGGATTTGAGAGAAATCAACAAGATAACAGAGGACATACACCCAGTGGTAGCGAATCCTTACACACTTTTGACAACACTAACCATTGAATTAGGGTGGTTCATTGTTTTAGATCTCAAGGATGCCTTTTTCTGCATTCCTGTGCATTAGAATAGCCAAGAACTTTTTGCTTTTGAGTGGGAGAATCCAGAAACAGGGAGGAAGACCCAGCTCACCTGGACAGTTTTACCACAAGGATTCAAAAACAGCCCGACCATATTCGGAAACCAGCTGGCAAAGGAGCTTGAGGACTGGAGGAAACAAGAACCAGGAGGAGCAATTCTCCAGTATGTTGATGACATCTTGATAGCGGCCAAGACACGGGATGACTGCATAGAGCTCACTGTAAGTTTGTTGAACTTTTTAGGCCAAAGTGTGTATCGGGTCTCAAAAGAGAAGGCACAGGTTGCCAGGGAAACAGTAGTATACCTGGGCCTGGAAATTTTCCATGGACATCGACAACTCAGCAAAGAGCGGAAGGAAGCCATCTGTCGACTTCCAGAGCCCCATACCGTAAGGGAGATGCAGGCCTTCCTGGGAATGGTAGGTTGGTGTCGCCTGTGGATATCAAACTACGGTATACTGGTGAGACCTTTATATGAGGTCCTTAAAGTAGCTGAAAAGGGGGCAATCATGTGGACAGAGAATGCCAGGGCTGCATTTAAACAGCTGAAACATTCCTTCATGTCAGCCCTAGCTCTGGGGCTGCAGGACTTGACTAAACCTTTTGAACTCTTTACACATGAGAGACTGAATGTCGCTCTGGGGGTACTGGCACAGCACCTTGGAGACCAGCTAAGAGCTGTGGCCTATTTCTCAAAACAACTAGACAGTGTAGCCCAGGGTTGGCCAGGATGCTTGAAAGCTGTGGCAGCAACAGTCCTTCTGATACAGGAGGCCCGTAAATTCACCCTTGGGCAGCACATTGTCATGTATGTACCCCATGCAGTGATAAATGTGCTGGAGCAAAAGGGGGGACACTGGCTCTCCCCTAGCAGAATGCTCAAATACCAATCTGTGTTATTAGAACAGGATGATGTTACTCTAAATACAACTTCTGTGGTAAACCCTGCGATGTTTTTATCATCCACGTTACTTAACAGTGTGCCTGAGCATGATTGTTTGCAGACAATAGAGGAAACTTATTCCAGCAGACCAGACCTGAAAGTTGTTCCTTTGAAGGATCCAGACTGGGAATTGTACACGGATGGGAGCAGCTTCATGAGAAACGGTAGGAGGATGACCGGTTATGCCATAACGACCTCAGATAAAATCATTGAGGCAAAAGCCTTGCCTCCAGATGCATCATCACAGAAAGCTGAACTCAGTGCACTAACGAGAGCTCTAGAACTGAGCGAGGGGAAAAAAGTGAACATATGGACTGATTCCAAATATGCCTTCAGTGTTGTGCATGCCCACAGAGCTATTTGGAAGGAACGTGGCCTGCTGACTGCTCAAGGTAATGAGGTTAAGCATGCTAAACAGATTCTTGCACTTTTACAGAGCATTTGGAAGCCTACGGAAGTGGCTATCATGCATTGCAAGGGTCATCAAAAATGGGAAAACAGCCCCTGAACTGGGAAATAGTTTTGCTGACGAAACAGCCAGGGGGATTGCAGAAAAAGGCATTTTTTGCAGTGGTACCACAGAAAGAGATAGATTTGTCATCATTTACCCCAAAATACAAGCAGAGGGATCACAACTTAATTAAGTTCCTTAAGGCTGAAATCAAAGAAGGTGGGTGGGCTGTTATCCCGGTAGGACAAGTCGTAGTTCCACCCCTGATCCTTTGGGAAATAGCCCAACAAGACCATGAAAGTACCCACTGGGGAACAGAAAATCTTTTAAAACATTTAAGGAAAGTAGTGATAGGGAGAGGAATGACTGATATTGTACAATCCATAACAAGCAAGTGTGAAACCTGCTGTATAAACACCCCTGACACAAGCAAGAGAGTTGTGTTAGGAGTGACAAAGACAGGAGATCTCCCGGGAGATTATGGGCAAATAGATTTTGCTAAGATGCCACGCAAAGAGGGATGCAGGTATATACTGGTACTGGTTGACACCTTCAGTGGATGGCCTGAGGCTTTCCCCTGTCGCACCAACACAGCAAAAGAAGTAGTGAAAGCTTTGCTCAATCATATAATACCAAGATTTGGGGTTCCTTTGGGAATGTCATCAGATAGGGGACCACATTTTGTAGCAACAGTGGTTGGAGAAGTTAGCAGGATTCTGGGACTTGCCTGGGACCTGCACACACCATACAGGCCCCAGGCAAGTGCCAAAGTTGAACGCATGAACAGGACCCTCAAAACCCAGATTTGAAAGATTTGTCAAGAGACATCCATGACGTGGGTTCAAGCCCTGCCTATAGCCTTGCTGAGAGTCCGCATACAGCCAAGGCAAAGGGACAACATCAGTCCCTATGAAATATTATATGGCAGGCCATACCAGGTTCCACACATGCCAGGGGAAATTCATATGAGAAAACAAAATGATTTGCAGAAATATTTAATGGCTCTGAGTTCCACTTTGCAGAAGCTCCAGAGATTCGTCGTGTTATCCAAACCAATAGGATTGGACACACCTGCTCATCCATTCCAGCCTGGAGACTGGGTCTACATCAAGTGGTGGGACAGCTACCCCTTGCAAGCCAAGTGGAAAGGACCATTCCAAGTTTTGCTGACCACTTTTACTGCGGTCAAGGTTGCTGGCAAGGGACCGTGGATTCATTACTCCAGGGTGAAGAAAGCTTCTGCTCCCGAAATCACCAAGAAGACAGAGACTGATACAAATCAGAAAGATGCAGTCTAAACTGTTTTTTACATGTTTGCTGTTTGCCCAACTGGTAACCATGGTTCAGGGTTCACCCCATGATTTGCATAAGACTATGGTCCAAAATGTGTCCAAAATTCTTAATAAGAGCGATTGCTGGATCTGTACTCAGTTACCACCCCTAGATGGGAAGGGTCACTGGCCATTGATTGGCATTTTAATGGAAGAAAACCGCACTAAAACATGGGAAACAATTAATAGCACCCTTCTGCCTCCCATTTCCCTGAGTGGTCTGGTAGAGCGTGCAAACTATAAGGTTCCTTGTGCAATCGTAAACGCCACAGGAAAAGCTGTTCTTCCTTCATATTGTCATCAGACCCATTTCAGGGAAATAATAAACCCAAGAAGTGCAGCAAAGATGAAATTGACAGGGTGGAGACTGGCTCAGCCATTTGGGACGGGGTTGTATTGGATATGTGGTAATAAGGCCTGGAAAGTTATGCCTGTGAACAAAGACCAGGCTTGTGCTATTGGGGCTGTGGTCCCAAATATAACAATATTTGACCATCTTGAAAAACCACATGAGAGGAGAAAAAGATCTCTTAATCCCCTCATTGAACGTCCCACACTTTTCCATAGCAGAATCAGAGCCCTTATACCCGCTTATGGAGTAGTTGAACTGGAGAGAGCAATTGTAAACATCTCGGCTGTCATTGAATGTATTGAGCAGCATACTGCAGATGCAATTTCAGCCTTACAGGAGGAAGTTGACAGTCTGTCCCGTGCAGTTATGCAAAACAGGATAGCTCTCAATTTCATACTTGCTGCACAAGGAGGTGTATGTGCTATTGTCAATACCTCTTGTTGTTCTTATGTGGACCAAAGTGGAAGAATCAAGAAAGATTTGGATGAAATTTGGAAGAGAACTCAAATTCTACATGAAGTGGCTTCTAAAAATAACACTTTAAAATTTGATCACATTTTTGATACCCTCACCTCATGGTTACCAAACTGGGCCTGGGTAAAAGAAATATTCATAATAGCTGTAATTGTAGTTATTATCTATGTAATTTCCTGTGGAGCAGCCGGTTGTGTAAACCGGTTCTGCGGGTAAAAATAGAGTAAAGTAGAGTAGAGTAGAGTAGAGTAGAGTAGAGTAGAGTAGAGACTAGACAAGATAGAGTTTTGTTAGTCTCTAAAAGGGGGGAAATGATGCCATGAAGATTTTTTGCCTTTTCTTTCATACCCCTGTTATACCTTTTTACAACTTGTGTATTCCTAGTGCTTTTTGCCTACATTCTTGGACTTGTTTGTTAAGCTAAGAGACTAAACATTTTAGAAGCTTCGTAGCTAGGGATCAGTGTGCCCCAGACCCCAAGGTCCTCTCCAGAACACATTCTGTAAACCAAGATAGAACCATCCAGGGGAAGGTTCCTTGGGGAGGGGGGGGCTCACTTGAGCCTCTCACTGGGGAATCTTTGATAGATATGCTAATTAGTAAAACCTATAATGTTATACCCAATGTTGGGGAGGGGTCACAGAGAAAAAGAGAGACAGATAGACTCGGCAGGGTGCATCTCGATGCATATGACCTGGACGTGTGCACCTAAGGATCCTTAAAAAAAATACCAAGGTAAAATCCCTTTTCCCCTTCTAACCGTGTATGACTCTTGATTTTAAGACAGGAAAAGTCATCATCCCCTGCTAATTTGAAATCGGCCACATTTTGGCAATTTGTTGGGGACAAAATATTGGAATTAAACCAAAGGGGAGATCCCTCCGGAGAGAGGTTTCTCTACATGGTCTGGGCTTTGCGAGATATACACAAAGCTAATCGGAAAATAAAAGCAAAGCCCCGAATTCTCCCCACTTCTTCCCAAGTCCCTCCTCCCCCCCCCCTCGCATTCCTCATCCCACTACCCCTTCGCTGAGAAAACCGGGAGGTGTACAATGCCCAGAGGCACAGGGGCGCCACCATCTCCCTGACTCTCCTCTATCCTCTCAGCCACCCCACCGAAGTAGCCCTGGCCAGGCTGTTTTGGCTTCTACCCAAACCCGCTCTCCTATGCCCTCTTCCCCCGTTGTTCGCCCTAAAAGCGGTTCCCAGTTTTATTGCCCTGAAAATGACGGCGAAGGCTTTGCTTCGTCCACCGTTTTGTCCCCTTTCCCTGCTCTTCCTGCACTCCCCCAAAATGGAGGATACCGCATGGCACAGCCCACCTTTTTTCCTTCTTCTTCCCAAAATCCTCTTCTCCCCCCTCCTCCCTGCCCTTTTCTGGCCCCACCCCCTCCTAACATGACGTCTGTGAGCTCCTCCTTCCCGTGGGGTCCTGCCCCCTGAGTCGGGAGTCCCCGCCCTTCCCGTGGCCACTCCTCTTTGTCCTCAGCCCCTGCTTACCGGGAGGAGCCTTCTGGTTCCCACGCCTCATCTTCCGGTTCCCACGCTGTGGAAACCGGAACCGACGCCATCTTGAACCTGGAACCGGGAGCCTCCTCCGGTCCCTTCGCCGCTCCGGTTACTTATAACCGAGCTGGTGGCAACCCCACCTGGAAACCCTTTGACCCTGCTGGGCTCAAAGAACTTTGTAAAGCCCAGAAGGAGTTTAGGAGGGAGAGTCCGTATTTCCGGAATCTCCTGCGGGCCACCCTCACTAATACAGTGCTGGTCCCAGCAGACCTCCAAAGCATTTTATCTTGCTTGCTTTCTGCAGCCGAATTCGAGTTGTGGGATGATGGGTGGAGAAAGCAACTAAGAGAAGTCCTCCCAATCCTGTTGCAAGACCCTAATGATGCAGGGGTTTCCATGGACCACCTTACCGGTGAGGGGTTGCTTGCCAAGCCACAAGACCAGGCCTGAAACACCCAAGAGCCGGTCTTAAATGCAGTTAAACTTGCGGCGGAGCATTTTTAATGATGCCCCCTAAATCGGTGCCTCTACTAAATTTTACTGAAATTCGGCAACTCCCAAATGAGCCATTTATTGACTTTATTGACAAAATAAAATTAGTGGTAGAGAAGCAAGTGGAAGATACAAGAATTAGAGAAAGCATAATCACTCAAATAGCAAAAGCAAATAAACCTTGTAAGAGAGTGATTATGACCCTTCCACTTGATCCTCCACCAATGTTAAAGCAGATGATTCGACACTGCACAACCTTAGTCCCAATTGGCCAACCAAATTTAAAAATTAGGAGGAATGTGGTAGGAGCTGCGGGTGCCGCTGAGGCAACAGCACCTCTGGATAAGAGGATGACAAACAGAACCTGGACTTGTCACAGATGTGGCAAGCCAGGACATGTGGCCTGGAACTGCAGAGCTCCAGCCCCGATTAATCAAAGTTCCCGAGCTGTTTCCCCAGGGCAAGTAGCATCGCCCACTCCCGTGGAGGTACAGCCGGGAAACTGAGGACCCAGCGCGGATCTGCGGCCCCGCGTGACGACATAAATAAAGAAGCCGCAACCAGAAAGACTGTGACTAATGCTACTGCAACCACAATGGACTCCATCACACCTCGACGGGTCCTCGTGAGCTGCGAAGGACTGAAAGACTGCTGCTTGTTTGTTATAGGAGACACCACGCGTACACCACCAGAGATCTCAATAACACCAGAGATCGTCCAAGTAGGGTCACAAGGACTCTTTACAATTAACATCCAATGAATGCATCCACCTTTCTTTCTTGCAGCTGGCCAGGTTCTCACCCAGGCCATCCTCATGCCTAGAAGCTCACCAGAAAACTACAACCCATCTGTTTTCTGGGCTGAGGTGGCAGGGGAGGACAAGCCGATGCTAAGCTGCAAGATTTCATGCCAGGGCTCGGACATCAGCCTAGCAGGGATGATGGACACAGGGGCAGACATGATGGTCATCACCTCCAACAGCTGGCTGTCATATTGGGGGTATTTTTACGGGTGTGGGAGGATCCGTTGCTGCCCAGAGAAGCAGGACTCTTGTCCAGGTTGAGGGTCCAGAGGGGCGGATTGCAACAGTCCGTCCATTTGTTATTGACTCTGGGTTTACATTGTGGAGCAGGGATCTCATGTCCCAGTGGGGAGCCTGGGTTGAGATCCCATCTCAACCCCGGGATTTTTAGTAGGGGCCACTGCGGAGCACCCCACCCAGAAATTGAATTGGCTCACCGATAAAAGGGTCTGGGTGGATCAGTGGCCTTTAAAAGGACACCAATTGAGAGCGCTCACTGCCCTCGTGGAGGAGCAGCTGGGGAAGGGGAACATCGAGCCTTCCAACAGCGCTTGGAACTCCCCGGTCTTTGTGATCCGGAAGACGGGGACAGACAAGTGGAGACTCCTTCATGACCTGCGGAAAATTAACAAGGTCATTGAGGACATGGGACCCCTGCATCCTGGAATGCCATCACCTTCTATGCTCCCTAGGCAGTGGAAGCTAGCAGTCATAGACATCAAGGACTGCTTCTTCCATATCCCCCTGCATCCGGACGACACGCCCCGGTTTGCCTTCTCGGTGCCTTCCCTCAACCGAGAGGCTCCCATGCAGCGCTACCACTGGCGAGTTCTGCCGCAAGGCATGAAAAACTCGCCTACCATCTGCCAGTTGTATGTCGCTCGCATTCTGTTCCCGTCCGGAAAAAGGCAGTTAGAGCTGTGATCCTACACTACATGGACGATGTTTTGGTGTGTGCGCCCACGCAGCAGTACCTGGACTGGACTCTGGGGGAGGTAATCCGGGCTTTAGAGGCTGATGGATTTGAAATCCATCCCGAGAAGGTCCAGAAGACCTCACCTTTTAAATATCTAGGACTAAAAATAGAGGAGCAGACGGTGGTGTCCCAACCGTTAAAAATCAAGGATAACCCCAAGACTCTGCAGGAACTCCACCAACTCTGCGGGTCCATCGACTGGGTGAGGCAGCTCCTGGGACTGACGATTGAGGACCTTGCCCCTCTGTTTAACCTGCTTTGTGGGAATGAGGATCTCAAATCCCCGAGGCAGTTGACAGAAGAGGCAAGAAACTCCCTCATCAAGGTCCAAGAGGCGCTGTCATCTCGCCAAGCCCATCGTTATGCCCCAGGTCTGCCCTTTCAGTTTATAGTGTTGGGGAAAATGCCATACCTCCATGGGCTGGTTAACCAGTGGGACAAGGTGCAGAGGGATCCCCTTCTGATTATTGAGTGGGTTTTCCTCTTGCACCAGCCGTCCAAAAGTATTACCACGCCACAGGAGCTCATGGCTCGTTTGGTGATAAAGGCTAGGTTTCGCCTCTGTACCCTTGCAGGGTGTGATTTCACATGCGTTTACCTGCCACTAACAACCAATGCACTGGACCATCTCCTTCAAAACAACAATCATCTCCAGTTTGCCTTTGATAGTTATTTGGGACAAATATCGGCTCACAACCCGAAACACAAATTGTTCAATTCGGCCTTTAAATTAATTCCAAAAGAAATTCAGAGTCGTGAACCCTTCAATGCCCTGACGATCTTTATGGATGGTTCTGGGGCATCTCACAAGTCTGTCATCGCTTGGAGGAATCCTTGCACTCAGAAGTGGGAGTCTGATGTGCAGGTGGTCAAAGGATCACCGCAGGTTGCAGAGCTTGCCGCAGTGGTCAGAGCATTTGAGCCGTTCAACGAACCTTTTAATTTGGTAACAGATTCCACATATGTAGCAGGAGTGGTGTCCAGAGCAGAAAGAGCATCGCTCAGAGAGGTGGCAAATCCAAAAATCTATAAATTGCCTTCGAAGCTAATCCAAATTGTCTCCCACCAAAAGCAACCCTTTTACGTAATGCGTGTGAGGTCACACACTGACCTGCCAGGATTTATTGCCAAAGGGAACAGGAGAGCAGATGCCCTAGCTATGCCCATCGAGTTAGCGAATTTGCCTAACAGATTCCAGCAAGCCCAGTTGAGCCATGCAATGTTCCATCAAAATGCTCCAGCTCTCGTCCGAATGTTCCACCTCACTAGAGATCAGGCGAAAGCCATTGTGGCGACATGCCCCAACTGCCAAAAACCTCAGCTTCCATCATTAGGTCAGGGGGTTAACCCCCGAGGCCTAGGCATTTGTGAGGTATGGCAAACAGATGTCACCCACTTCCCCCAATTTGGCCTCCAAAAATCTATTCACATTTCAGTGGATACCTTTTCTGGTGCAACCTTTGCCTCAGCCCACCGCGGGGAGAGGGCCAAAGATATCATCAACCACCTGGTACAGGCCTTCGCTGTGTTGGGGACACCAAATAAATTAAAATCTGACAATGGCCCTGCCTATACCTCTGCAGAGTTAAACAGATTCATGAGTGAGTGGGGTGTGGATCACATCACTGGCATCCCTCACTCGCCCACAGGCCAAGCCATCGTGGAGAGGAAACATCAGACACTAAAAAGACTGCTAGAACAACAAAAGGGTGGCAATGAGATTGCTGCCCCTATCATAAGACTGTCCAAAGCATTGTTCACTTTGAACTTTTTAAACTGTTCCTATGAGGAACCTGATCCTCCCATCCTGAGACACTTCACAAACTCTGCTAAACATAAACTACCTGAGATACCTGAGGTCCTAATAAAAGACCCTGACACTTTACAGATACGTGGCACATACCCCCTAGTCACCCAGGGTAGAGGCTATGGGTGTGTTTCCACCCCAGAGGGTCCAAGATGGATCCTTGGGAAGTGGATCAAACCCTTTTTGAAACCACCTGCAGCTGCCAAGCAAAGGAAAGAAGCTGCCACAGCCTAGAAAAGGAGGAGAAACAAGACCTCCTGAAGAAACAAGAAATTCTCCTCCCAGGCTGCAAAGACAAACATTCCCTTTCCCACCTTCTCTGTGTTTCATTCCCCTAAGCGGCCCTTTGTTTTGAAAGAGGGGAAGTCCAAGGGAGCCATTGTTATTGAAGTTAATTTTATTTGTATTAATTTTATTTATGTTACGCTGTCCCTAAATGTATCTCCCATGACTGCGTGATGACATCCTACATGCTGCTGTCCCACCTGCTGCTGCAGCTCCTCCTGTACACTGGGAGCTCCAGTAGCCGGATTCCTTCAATTATCAAGGACATTGTATGGGGTTTCTTTATGGAGTTGTTAATTTTATTAGCCCTTCCCATTTTTAAGTGTTTGGTTTTGAAATCCCTTAAGCCTTTCCCCTCATTTCAATGTAATAAAGAAGGGGGAGATGTTGGGGTGGATCAGCCTGCTCTCGGGCTGAAACCATCAAATGTCAGTCACCAGAAGAGATCACTGAGGTCTAGGTTACCTCCCCCTGGGTGGCTCCCAATCCTAAATTACCTCCCCCTGTTCCAGAAAATTCTCCCTTTTTTAGTTATTAATTGGTTCCCTGTTATGACTCCTGCCTCCCTGTTTTCCCCATTTGTTCTGAAAAATTGTATCCTCCCCTCTGCTTGTACCCCATTGGTTGTTTTCTCTTTCCCTGCCTTACTCCACCCCCCCATAAAGGCTTTTGCTGGTCCCTGATCCCTCCTGCAAATAAACCTGTTGGAACTCACACCAGAAGCCCCTCCCACCTTCTTTGCCTCCGGGCAAACGCCAGCCTGATCATTGGCCGCTCGACGTGCTTCCTCTGAGGAGGAGCCAGTGCACGCACCCATCTCACGCTGATTCCACTGAGCCGTCCAGCGAGGACGCTGTGGAGGCTAACGCTGCGTCCCCTCTGCCCGAGGGCACGCCGGGGCTTGTGGTTACAAGCCCCCGGTTGCATTACCATGGCCTTGTGCTAGGAATAAGAAGTCAATGGCTGTGCGATCTTGCAGCAGTGCATAGCGCAGGCTATCTACATCTGTAGCGAGTTCGCTCAACACGTCTGAGGTGATATTTGCTTGCTTGCCTGCCCAGCATGCGAGCTTCTTTAGCTGGGTTAGGGCGTGTGCTGACGCAACTCCTGGGGCTAGGAGAGAGGCGAAAAAGACAGTGGGAGGGTCCCACAATTCCACGTTATCTTTGCATTCAGGGCCTATCTGGCGGATGCTACGGCGTGGTCGTTTGTGCGTAATGTTTAGGATTTGCTGGAGGCTAGGGGCAAACATTGTTAGCTTCCCAAAATAACATGGTTCCCCTAATGGATTAGAAGGTACTCCAGGCCATGCTCTATCTCTGCAAATAAGGAAGGTCCCTGGCGGGAGCGCTCTGGGTTTTGGGAGGCTTGGGGCAGGCCATACCGATTCATTACAGTAAGCGGTTCTGTTAGAGTACCACAACGTGGTTGGGCTCAGCCACGTATTATCGTTGAGCGGTCGCGGGCCCTTCAGTGGGCCTGTTTGGACACTGTCAAAGCCAGAATATCCAAACATGAGGCAATATGGCCCATGTTGTGAACCCAAGAGATCTAGCTCTTGTGGTTCAATCATGGATGTATTGAGGCCTTGGGCAATTACCTGCGCTTGGGCGGCTAGAGGGTTTTGCTTAATTTGAAGGGTCTCGCAGATGTCGAGCGTTATGCTACCGCTCGTCACAACACAAAAGGCTGAGAGCGCAGCTTCTGGCTCCTGATATTTAGAGGTGTAGCTTTTGAGGCTACTGGCCTTTGTTAATGGGACCCTGATAGGGCAGGTATGGAAGGGATTAGAGGGCGTGGCTAGTGATAAGCAGAAGGACTCTTGGCCTGTCCGGTTAGCCCAGGTGACCCACATGTTCTTTCAGTGGTCTATGAGGTGCACAGCTGTTTTGGTGGTCCACCAGAGAGACCATAGCAAAGCGACAGCAAATGTGGTCCCAATCTCCATCTTCGACCTCCCACAACTGAGGGATTTTAAGCCCTACTTTGCAGGTGGCCAAGTATCTGAGTGGCCTCGTGGGCTGTCAGCCGTGCTACAGCCCGCCAAAGGTTCCAAGCTAGGACCCAATTGGTTCTTTGACTTATGTCTTCTATAAGGCTGAACGCTATGTCAGGAGGGTACCCAGTCCAGCTAGCCAAGCCTTGTGCCCAGGATCTTTGGACCCAATTTCTATAGCAATTGTGACACCATCGAGATTGCAAGCGCTCCTGGAATACCCACACTTTTCGTTTGCAGCCCCCACAGCTGATTTTGACCCAGGCACGGCACCTAGCTTGGCCGCAATGGAGACAGGTCTGGGTTTGTATTCCTTGCCACCCCTGCCTATTCACCCAGCTTATCAAAGTCCGCAGCTCTCGTTCGCTGGTCCAGGGGAGAGGTTGCCTTAGCAGCTTTTCGATGAGTCGTAAAGGGTCGTCAACTGCTAAATGAAGGCAAAGCAGGTGTCTGTCTCTGGTTTCGTGGACACTCTCGGTCATCTGATAGAGCGGGTTTGGTCCAACGGCTCGGTACCCATAACGGACCTGTGGGAGTAAGCACACACGTGACCTCTCCCTATATATTGTACTTCTGCGGTCCCTTCCCAATGTCCGGTTCGGGGGTTCCGATACAAGACTTTCATGGATGGGGTCCTTGGTTCAGCTTCTGATTTCTTAAAGTGTGTCATGGCGGCCGGAACATCTCTGTCTCCTGTAATACAAAGGTAGTTCAGCACAAAGAGCATTTTCGCTAGTCGTTCTTGGGGGTCCTTGACTTCACACTGCTTTTCTAGGTATTGCTTTAGTGTCTGGTGCACTCGCTCGAGGATAGCCTGTCCTGTTGGGGAGTGCGGAATTCCCAGAACATGCTGTACACCCCACTTCTGGTGTAGGCGGGGCAGTTGTCTGTTTTCACTTGCTTTGGCACTCCCATGACGGCAAAGCAAACTGTGAGATGTCTAGCTACGTGTAGCGCCTTCTCACCTGATTGTGCTGTAGCCCAGACAAAATGGCTAAAGGTGTCTATGGGGACATGCACATATTGTAATTTACCAAAAGCAGGGACATGGGTCACATCCATCTGCCAGAGGCTATTGGGACCTGTCCCGCGGGGGTTGACACCAATTCCTAGGCCTAATCCGTGATGACCGCATGTGGGGCAGGCTGGTACAATACCCCTCGAGTCTTCCATTGTAATGCGGAACTGCAGATGCAAACCCTTGGCATTTTGGTGGAATGTCTCATGAGCTTGTCGTGCGAGCTGAAATTGATCGAGGGGCATGGCGATGGCGGTCACTAGTTGATCTGCGAGGGCATTGCCTTCTCCTAGGCCTTCGTTCCACTTGTGACTGTGGATGTGGAGTACTGCGTAGGCTTCTTCTCGCTGCTGTACTGCTTGTCTTAGCTGGCACAGTAGGGTAAACAACCTTTTATTGGACACTTTAATGCTAGCGGTTTCGATTCGCTGTGCCACGCCCACAATGTACAGGGAGTCTGTAATGATGTTGACGCGGTCTTTCAGCCAGTTGCTGAGTGCCCAAACGACAGCGGCCAGTTCCAGTGTCTGCAAGGAATCATCTGGGTCTGCTGGCAGGACATGTTGGCACCACTGTTTGCCGTCATGCCATACGGTGGCGGCTCTCATTGATCTTCCTGCGTCGGTAAACACTGTCATGGCGTCTCGCAAGGGTTGTAGCAAGAGCTTTGGCTTAGGCATCCAAGTGTGTAACTGCATCCACTGTAGCATAGGCACTTTAACTGGCCGGGTATCAACTGGAGTCCCTTCTGTGAGCAGGCTGGAGCGGAGGGCATTGGAATGCTGTAGATACCAATCTAGTACGTCTTTCTTTATGGGGACATAAATGGTGTTGGGTTCTCGGCCCATTACTCGAAGTGCTCGGTCTTGCCCTTTTCGGATTAGCTTGGCCAGATTTTCAATTTGCTCTTGTAGTGTTGTCTTTGGCTGCAAGGTTGAAAAGAGCCATTCTAGGACTCATGGCTCCCCCGTTTTCTTTTCCTGTGTGAGAGCAGCGGCGAGCTGCTCGGGACCAGTAAGGATTGTAAGGTCTATAGGTGCTGTGAGGTCCCGGCGCGCCACTGCGCGCTGTGTGACTAGGTCACTTATTTGTTGAATTTGTGCTTCTTGTTGAGGCGTCAGGTACACTGGAGCTGCTGGGTCAACACCTTTGAGTAGGGGGCGCAGGCAGTTAAGGTCGTCGTTGGACAGGCCAACGACTGGTCACAGCCACTGCAGATCTCCGAGCAGGCGTTGCGCATTGTGGAGTGTGCGCACTTTTGTCTGCAGCGCAAGTTTTTGAGGTCTAATGTGCGATTCTGTGATTTCCCAGACAAGGTATTTCCAAGCAGGAGTGCGTTGAATTTTCTCTGGCGTGACTACTAGGCTGTGCTGCTTCAGTTGCTTGATCAGTTTTTGCTCTTGCACTGGGGTGAAGGGCTCTGGCTGAGCTAGCAGAATATCATCCATGTAATGATAAATGATTGTTTGTGTCCACTTTTGCCGAAGGGGTTGCAAGGCAGCGTCTACAAAGAGCTGGCACAGGGTGGGAGAGTTACGCATGCCTTGCGGCAGCACAACCCATTCAAAGCGTTGTGCGGGGCTTTGTTTATTAATTGATGGTAAGGTAAAGGCAAATCTCGGTGTGTCTGTAGGGTGCAGGCAGATGGTGAAAAAGAAGTCCTTTAGGTCTACGATCAGCAGGGGCCAACCCTCGGGTAGCATTGCTGGGTTGGGCAGCCCTGGCTGTAGTGCTCCCATTGCTTGCATCTGGGCGTTCACCGCCCTCAGGTCATGTAGTAGTCGGTACTTGCCAGATTTCTTCTTGATTACGAATATGGGCGTATTCCAGGGACTGGTAGACGGCCGGACATGACCTTGGTTTAGCTGCTTTTGCACCAGGGAGTGTGCTTGGACAAGACTTTCTTCTTTTAGTGGCCACTGCTCAATCCATATGGGATCGTCACTGAGCCACGTGAGTGGAATGGGGAAAGTCCATGCAATGGCCGCTATTGAAAAGCCTTTTCTGTAGTGAGTACTGCTCCGATTTGGCTGAGTACATCACGTCCGATCAAGGCGGACACGCCCTTTGGCAATGGCATAACGGTGACTGCAAGGGTTAGCTGGCGGCCATCAAGCGCTACTTGGACAGGGGCACTCCGTTGCACTGCTGATGCTCCCCCTACCCCTTCTACTGCTCCGGCTGCGTTTTGAAGGGGCCAATGTGGCGGCCATTCTTGGTGGGAGATGATGGTGATGTCGGCTCCAGAGTCTAGGAGGGCTTGCAGGTGAATTCTTTCTGTGCCATGGCTGAGCGTAATGCGGACTACTGGTTGAGAGTTCATAGGTACTGTCAAGAGCGCCAGGCCTCCTGTTGATCCGAACCCTTGGTTGCCTCTGGGCTCTAGGGCGCGGCTATTCGCATCTTGGATGAGGTGCAGCAGGGGAACTAGTTGAGCTATTTTGCTGCCGGCAGGTATACTCAATGGGGGGAATTGCGCTTGAACCATGATTTTAATTTCCCCTGTGTAATTGGCGTCAATGAGTCCGGGAATAACGAGGAGGCCCTTCAGGGCTGCTGAGGAGCGGCCTATTAGTAGTGCTCCATAGGTTTGTCCATTTTGGTTTTAGAGGGCCACACACCCCCGTGGGTGCCCATATGACTTCTTTGTTTGCAAGGACAACGTCTACTGTGGTTGCCAAGTCCAAGCCGAGGCTTCCTGAGGTGCTGGGACGGAGGCGACCGGCTGGCTGGAGTGGTTGGGGTGGGGTGCTGATGCTATTGCGGGGGCCGCTGTTGGTGTCATCGCGCCGCGGCTCTGAGCGCTTGGCCTCCCGTTTCCCTGTCTGCATCGGCATGCTGAGGTGCTGTGGTTGTCCATCTGGCATCTCTGACACCAAACTTCCGAGGCGGTGCACTCTCGGGGAAAGTGTCCTTGCTGTCCGCAGCAGAAGCATCGAGGACGTGTGGGGCCCCTCGGTGCTGCCGCTGACTTGGCCTGCAGGGGGGCTAGGGTGGCCAGTACTTGTCCCTGGTTTTCTTTGATACTGCGCCCTACCTCTCTTACTGCCTCTACGAGCATGGCATGCTCTCCTACAGGGACCCTGCTCATTCTTTCTAGCATTTCTTCTACTGTGGCGTCCCCTGGCAGAGTTACTAAAATCACTCGGGTGCTGGAGTTTGCGTTTTCCATGGTGCATTGCCTTAACAAGGCGCCTTTCATCCATTCATGCATATCAGATCTGTTAATGGCATCTGTAACTCGATCAATGAATGATGCAAAGGTCTCATCTCTACCTTGCTTTATTCCCATGTACGAGGGGGTTGGCGGGGCAGTCCTGACCCGACTTAGGGCAGCCCTAGCTAGTCGCATAGCTTCTCTCAGTAATTCTGGTCCTAGCCAAGCTTGTTCCTCTATGGAGGCATACATCCCTATTCCTGTGTACTGGTCTGCTGTGAATCCGGCTAGAGGATCGCCGGCAGGTCTGGGCAGATGGGCCGCAGTGTTGCATAGATCATTCCAATGAGACTGCCATAGCATTAATTGGGATTGGGTTAGAATCATTTTCATAATGGTCTTAATGTCTTCTTGCAGTAAAATGCCAGTTCCCCAAATATAATTTAACATCTGTTTTGCTGGCTCTCCGTGGATGCCAGACTCAGCGACAGTGCTGCGGAGCTGGGATAGTAATTTCCAATCCAGAGGGCTGTATGTGGCGTTGACATTTCCCTGATTATCTTGGCCATATACCACAGGGAATGCCCAGTCATCCTCAAGCTCCTTTAAAATGGTGCTGTCGCCGGCTTGTAATGCTTCCCTCTTTATATGGTCCCAGTCTACCCCCTTTACTGCATGTTTGTGAGGCTCATTGGGGTGTGGTTGTCTCAGGGGATCTGTTTTTGAATGTGCTTCTTCTGCCAGCGGGGCAGAGGGCTCTGCTGTTTGGGTTGATGATGTGCTCTCTGCCGCTGCATTGCTAGCTCGAGCAGCAACTAAGATTGTTCGAGTGGCTGGGGGTATGGGGACATTATCACTCCCTAGGACTAACTGCCCTGGTTTTATTTCTGGCTCGCCTGTGCTTGAACGTGGGGCTGTCCCCCCGTTGTTCAAGTAGGAATTGGCTACCGCAGCTAGGTTTTGCTCAATATGATGCTGCTTTAGACCATTAATGACCGCTCGCCACGGTTTTATAACCCTTTTTGCGGCCTTGTTGTTGTCTATCACCTGCTCCCACAGCTGGTCTCCATACCGCCTCCACTCTGCCACATCAAACACAGTATTAGGGTCCTTGAAAAACCTCTGCGCGTTTCCGTACGCGAGTAACTCTGGCAGGTCCTTTTTTAAATCGAGGTCCTGAACTCTAAACTTTTCTAAAAAGCAAGTGAGTAAATCAAGAGCTGCCTGTCTTTCCATCTTTCAGCCTGTTAGTACAGGCACCCATTGCAGCCTTTCCCCTGCAGGCAACTCACCGAGCGGTGGGCACTCTGTTATCGGGTCGGTCCAGGCACGGGAACAGGAAGCGCCAGCGCTGCAGCTCCTTTTGCCCTCCGGTTGCTGTTTACCGGAGCTTTCTCGCTCGTCCTCTTGTCATGCCGTGCTTGTATCACCATTTGAGGAGGACGAGAGAAGATGCGGACAATCAATATGATTGGTAGGCAAGCTTCGTTTATTAGTGATTCTGCGGTTACATTTATAGCCAGCTTTATTAGCTAATCATAGTTGTCTTTAGTTGATTGGGTAATTCTTAAAGGTTACATTTTCTTAGCTCTGCCCAGCTGTGGTTAGGGCTGTAATTCACATCTGTGTTTCGCTAACCGCAGGATCCTATCATTGTCTAGCAGACAGGCTCACGGTCCTGCTGACCTCTCTCATTCTTGTGGTTACCTGCTGAGCTTGCAGCAGCTCTCGGCAGCTCTTAGGTTTCATGTCCTCTTTCTTGCAGCCATCCTTCTACACCTTTGGGTCTCTAAAATACCCGTTCCGGAGGAAGTCTATGCCCAAAATGCACGAGGCCTCTGGACCAGTCACAATGAGATATTTCTTCCACTCATTTCCAGTCAGGCTCACCTCAGCTTCCACCAAGGTCAAATCTTGTGATCCACCTGTTACACCTGAAATAGAAACAGATTCTATCCCCACATGCTGCGATGGAATTATTGTACACTGCGCACCAGTGTCAACAAAGGCATCATATTTTTGTGGTTCTGATGTACCAGGCCAACGAATCCACACAGTCCAAAAAACACGGTTTTCCCTAACCTCTACCTGGCTAGAGGCAGGGCCCCTCTATGCCTGGTTATCCTTCTTTCCCTGGGCCTGTATCTTAGAGGTTCCTTCATGGGAATTGGACATGCCATCGTCTTTTCCATCATTTCCAGCAGTTTGGCTACAGGCAACTGGAGCTACTTCCTTTTTGGTAGAACTTCCTTTCTGAGACTTGCGCTCCTTCAATTCACGCACTCGTGCTGCCAGAGCAGACGTGGGTTGTCCACCTCACCTCTTCACGTCTTCCCCACTGTCACCCAGGAATTTCCACAGCTCACTTTGTGGGATGTTCCTTCTCTCTTGGGATCGTCTGCAGAGAAGGCACTCTTTAATCCCCTGGAAATTCTTTTTAAATTCATCTTCCATTTTCTGCACACGTGTTTCCACAGCTGCCATTTTTGCATGTGTTGGGCCATGCACAGAATCTGCATATGCTCAGCGCTTCACTGCCATATCCTGCACAGTCTCCTTTGCACTGTAGCCTGGTTTCATTATTGCTAAAGCAGAAGCGTATTCTTGTGGCCCAAGCTGTATGAGTTTTCGCCACATATATGGAATAACTCTGGCCCGGTCTGGACTCCTCAATCCTGGGTCATCTGTGAAGACAACCTCTACCACCCCTAGCTCTCTCAGGCGTTGGATCCCTTGTTTTATGGTCTTCCACGGGGTTTGCTGCATGTAGAGATCATCTCCACACATATATCTTTCAATCACATATGTCAAGACCCTTCTCCAGACAGTGGTAGAGTCAGCCTCCCTTATCATCGCTTGGTCGATCACTGGATCACGTGACAGGGATCCCAAATGCCTCGCTTCAGCACCGTCCAGCATCACATCATCACCTGCCGCATCCCAAATACGGACTATCCAACTTATTATGGATTCATCAGATCGTCGGCTGTAATCCTTTCTTAGGCTGTGAAGGTCCTTTATGGACATGGACTCAGAAATGGTTTCTGTGCCTGAGTCCGTTGGTGGTTTTGAGGTTCCTTCCCCTGCATCTTTTGAGGTTCCTTCCCCTCCATTATCCTCATCTTTCACTGGGAGATCAGTTTTGGTGGTGTGCTTTTTCCTCGTGACAGGAGCCACGGTCAGTGGCTTAGACTCTCCATCTGGTTTGGGCTTGCTATCTGGTGTGGCTGCAGTCTGAGTGACTGGGATGTCTGCAGGCTTTGCTGATTTATCTTCGTGCCCTTCTACCTTTACCTGCTGCAGTGTGCGATAGGCATATGCCAAAGCCCAACATATTGCAAAGATCTTTTTCTCAGAATTGTCATTGTATTTCTCATTCGGATATTTCCTCACCTCAGCTGGTTTCTGAATTTGTTCAGATGGGAAATCCCAAACCATTGGGTCAGAGAATTTCTTTTGAGTTTGGCTGATGTCCTCCCATTCTCCACACCACTCAGGATTTTCCACCTCTGGGTCAGGTGTCTCATCAGTCACACTGGAAATCTGAGCACTCATTAAGGACAAGCTGTGAATTACATGGAGGAAGATTACCAGATTAAATACCAGGAGGGTGGTCTCTTTAACATCCAGGGGAAACTGTACATTCTCAAAAGATAACCTATCAAATTTAAAGGGAAGGGAAACCCCGTCTCCTCCTCTTCTAACAATCTGGGTGCAATTACTAATAAATTCCAAAAAACAGGCTACTGAAGCTAGGACTGCGGTTAGGACGGAGAAAGCACATATCATACACACTTCGAAAAGCTGCCTGTACCTCTGTTAACTTCTTATAAATCATTATCACTGAGCACAGCAAGATAGAAATCCTGATTTGTCTCCCTGCTCTGTAAAATTTACATATCAGGGACAAGATTGGAGCAAATTGTGGATATTCAAACAACCCTAGGGACCAAAAAAACCCAGTACCTCAATGAAGCCTAAGGACCAGAAAGACATGAGTACATCAAGTCAGAGAGACATTATGAACTGAACCAGCATGGTGACTACTTTACCCCAACACAGAATAAGTAAATTCAAACCAAAATGTAATTAGCACAGGTTTTATTCACTTTCCTTCGAGCCACGCAGTTGGGCGCCACTAAATTTGTTCTGGATTGGCCAAATTTAGAAATATATTCTCTGAGAGAAGGCAGGTCACCACCCCTCCCCTACCAGGTTTGGGAAAAAATAAATTTTCCTCAAAGGAAAGTGAAAGAGATAAATGCTATTTATTTAACAAACACACAGGAAAAGGATAATAATGCTAAATAATAAAACCTCTTGCTGTGGAGGAAAAACCTGGGAAAGTGTTAGAGTCCTCCCTTTGGTCTCCTCGGAGCTGGGGCTTGGCCCAGGGCCAGGCCCTTTATGCCCAGTGGAAAGTCCTCCTGATGTGCTCTGATGTTAAAGCAATCAAGCAGTCCAGTAGAAAAGGGAGAAAAATCCGAAATTCCAGGGAAGGAAAAATTCAAATCTCAGTCTCTCTCTGGAGAAAAAGCAGCTGAACCACTGCCCAAAAAAACCTGTCCTGGGGAAACAGCAAGCTGGGTGCTTCCTCCCTCCCCTGCCACAGCTGGGAAACAAATTGCTATCTGTGTGTGACCTTGAACAAGCTGCAAACTGCTTTGAAAAAGTTTTGCTCAGTTTTTCCTTCCCCCTCTCAGGCTCCGTTTAGAGGCATAGAAAGGCACAAAAATTAATTTCTGGGCATTGGCAGCTATATGGGATACACATCATAAGGTCACCCCAAGACACCGAGGAATCTGTGACCGGTCCGGAGAGATGGTCTCAAGAGATCGTCTTCCCAAAGCTCGGTGTCTTCCCTCAGCTGCTAGCTAGGAGGCCCATGCAGAAGCTGTCAGCTCTTTAGTGATTTTCAGCTCCTGATTTCAGCTTAGCTCTGCAGGGCAGCCTCCAGGCCAGACCAGGGAGAGAGACGAGAGGCCGGTATAGCTGTTCCGCATGAGGTAGCTTTATTAGTCCGGCGAAGGGGAGCCAGGGACGAGCATCTCTCTGCCCTCACAGGGGCAGGGGGCTAGCTTTATAGGGATACAGGGGGTGGGTATCAGAAGGTAAGGGCCAATGGTTTGCAAAGGATCTGCATAGGGTCTCCCAGAGGATTCTGGGTTTGTCTTCTTCTCGCCATAACTGAAAGGTGGCTGCCTTTCCAGGGGAGTTCTTCTGGGTTGTTTAGGCACTTTCCTTATCTCAGCAGACATCCCTCCAGGGCAGGGGCTGGGCATACCCTATAGTGAGGAACATGGGCAGGAATGATATGCGGAAAGGACTACACTACTGGAATAAGTAGTAAAGTAGGTATGCTTATTCCAGCCCTGGGATGCATGGGGGATAATTCCTCCAAAGTCATGCGTGCCGACAGCTGCAATCAGCTTGGTATATATCGGGTTACAAGCTCCATATTCATTAAGTTTCTCAATACGCCTATACATATTCATTGCCTAGGCCAGCCTAGCCTTTCCTTGTATTATAATGAGCCCAAAAGTCATTTACATCTGCGTTTCACTTGCGCAGTGTCGCCTGGTGGTCGTGGGCAGGGGTCTCCGGGATGAAGTAAGAGTCCTCCTCAGATGAAGTAAAGAGTCTTCCTCATTCTGAACTTTTCACCTTGCTTCCCTGCACATGCTCATTATGTCCCTGGCCCAAGTCCAAACTTCAAGGCTGGTTTAAGTTAGTTTTAGGTTCAAAACCAGGATCTTGGTCAAGATTCCTTCCCTTTATCAATAGTCTTCCGTATTCTCATCCTGCTTTGGTAGGCACAATAAGTGTTGAGCAAGCTGTATGCATTGCTTTTAACAAACAACTTCTTAGCAAATCATTTAACCTCTGCTTCCCCATCCCCCCCTCATTCAGTCCCCCCTTTTCTAGAGAGTTAGTAAACTCTTTTACTAAAACATAAATTCTTTTTCTAATAATCTTTTACGATAAGCATCCCTTAATGCTTTTCCATGTGCATTTGACATAGTTAAAACTGATAACTTCTTTAGCACTCTATAGTTCCAAACAGGCAACATAATAGACAACACAAGGCAGGCACTCACCAAAATTAATAAGACAATTATGGCGTGACATAACATATTTAGAATGCCAGTTGTGGTAGGTGACCATCTGAAAAGTGCATTCCACCAGTTATGACTTGCATCTTGTTTTACTCTTCGCAAGATTCTGCTTATTTCTTGTGTGTCATGATGGATGGTGACTAAGGTCTTTTCCCCGTTCTTTCAGATTTCTTCTAAAATCTCAATTAGGTCCTGATGTTTCGCCAATTCCTTTACTAATGTGAGGTCCATCCCAATAGGTGTGGGTAGCAATTTATGGTATATGGTGTAGTTAGACCTTATTAATTGATGAGACACAACTGGTGCTAAATACAAAAAGTCACCCCCAACAATCTAGGTAAAATTACAAATACAAAAATTAGAGGGATTCTTGGCAGCTACAATTATATTACTGTCATCTATTATTACTGCTGGCCTCGTTCCTACGGTATAGCACCGTGTCCCGCAGCCATAGGGAGGAGGAGGAGGAGAAGATCCAGCAGGCAGGAATTGTCCAGCAAGATTGATTTATTTAATTATTTTACAAACTCTTTTATAGACTTTTTTCTTCATAGTCTAATTGGACAAAGGACCAGCCACCCCTTGGGGGTGATTGGCTAAAATCCTAAAACATCCATTGTCAAAATATTTTTCTACTATACCATAAACAAGACTTTTCAAGGTTGCAGGTGGCTTGGTTGTTTACATTCCCTGCCACCTCTTCTGTGAGAAAGAAAAGTCTCTCACGGACTTAGAAAATAGCAAGAAAATCCTCGCTAGCAGCATTTTTTGTACCTACAATTCCCCCTTTTTGTTTGATAAGATAACAACTCTACTATTAATCCAAAATAGAAATCTACATCAGTTATTAATTCTAAATATGTGCTTAAGGCTTTAACTATCTGACTCCATAACAAGAAATTTAAAGTTCAGTCTCTGCTTGTAGAAGGACCATCCCAGTCTCTGCTTGTAGAAGGACCATCTGCCTGATGGTTGACATCCTGGTCATCATCAGAAGAGTCATTAGGCTGATGCTCTACATTCTGGTTGCCATTTGGATGATTGGCGTTCTGGTCATCATTCAGAGGTTGCCTGTTCTGCCTCTGGCGCCTAGGTCAGGGCGGATGCATTTTGAAGGTAGCCACCGTACCCCAGTATCTGTGGAAACGCAAGCATACCCACGACCCCAAACGATAAGCTCATGAGGGCCTTCCCACTGGTTAGTGAGTAAATTCCATACCCAGACTTTTGCCTGGGGCAGTTGTGTGTCGCCTGCAGACTGCAATGAGAGAAAATGACTCAGAATAACAGGATTATTTGAATTTTGTGGTACTGTAAGGTGATTAATTGTATACAAAGCTTTTGCTAGTCGGCTCTGTGGGGTTTCTCCATGCATTCCCCTGTTCTGCTTGCCCAAAACACGCTTCAAGGTACCATGAGCGCGTTTCACAATGGCTTGGCCAGTAGGAGAATGTGGGATACCAAAGGTATGGTCTACACCCCATAGGTGTAAAAACTGCCGCGTCTTCTCCGAGGCGTAGGCAGGACCATTATCGGTTTTCACAGAAGCTGACACGCCCAGGACTGAGAAAGCCAATTTCCAATGGGCAATGACATCACGGCCCTTCTCTCCAGTGTGAGCAGTAGCCCACATAGCTGAGGAGAATGTGTCAATAGACACGTGCACATATTTCAGCCGACCAAATTCTGGGACGTGAGTTACATCCGTTTGCCAAATCTGCAAGGCTTTTAGCCCTCTGGGGTTTACCCCCGCTGGCAAAGGCGCAGCGAGTCCATGACAGTCAGCACAAGCGCTGACAATGTCACGCGCCTCGGTTGGCGTTAAATGGAACTGCTTCTGCAGGGTATGTGCACTTTGATGGAAGAAACCGTGCGATGCCTTGGCTTGTGCAATTTTGTCCGGCTGAGGCCCTACCCATGCAGGGTTGGCCAGCATGTCAGCCCTGGCATTGCCTTCTGTTAGAAACCCTGGTAGACTGGTGTGGCTTCGAATGTGCAGAATGTAATACGGATGCACTCAAACCTGAATTGCCGACCACAAGGTTTGCAACAGCGAAAAAAGAGCCGCATTGTTCACCTCCTTCAGAAGGGAACAATCTAAGCGTTGGGTGATATCTGCTACATAAGCGGAGTCAGTAACCAAATTCAAAGGTTCCTGTGAGAATTGCTGAAAAGCCATGGTAACAGCCCTTAGTTCAACTAACTGAGCACAGTCTGACTCGGATGGGTGTGTTAATCAACCACCTCAAAGGCAGTGTAGGATACTGTGCGCTCTTACACACAGTGACCCCTGCTAAAATTTGTCCCAATCCGCATGCCCCAAGCTGCCAACACATCCCGTCTCCAAAGGTTACAGGAAGTGGTAGCAACATAAGGCCTAATCATAGCTGGGTGCCCCTCTGAGTCCTTCACCACCACAGGCCGTTCGCTTAAATAGCTCTGTGTGGTTCCTCCTACACCTGCGATGGCCGATCCCACTGGGGTTAAAGGCCATGAGGGAGGCCATTCAGAGAAGGAGATAATAGTTACATCAGCACCCGTATCAATCAAACCTCGAAGCTGAATCAGGGTGGACGGGTGTTCGGCAGGACCAGGGTACATGTCATCTGTCGCCTTTGGTCAGAGATGTCTGCAGTCCAGAAGGCCTGCGGAAGTCCCGTAGATCCACTGCCGTTATCTTCCTGAGTTTGTTCTACCCTAGGGACACAAGACTTAAAAGGCACTAATTTAGCAAGGCAGGTCTTTTCAGGAATAGTTACAGGAGGTTTTTGCGTGGAGACCATAGCGCAAATCTGACCTTTAAAGTCAGCATCAATAACTCCTGAGTGCACTAAGATTCCTTGATGGGCAACATCAGGTTTTCCCACCAGCATCGCACTGGATCCCTGGGCTAAGGGTCCATATGCATCCAAGGGAACCTTATAAATACCACTAGAGTCTAAGACGACTGCGGCTGTGGTGTGGACGTCAAACCCGTCTGATCCCTGGGTGCGGTCTGATCCCTGGGTGCTGTCTCTAGGGTGGCTGGGTAGGCCTGTGCCTGTACCTGTGCCACTCTCTGGGGGAGCGACTGCATCGGAGAGCAATTCCTCCTCCTTGCACCCCGGCGGAAGTTTCCCGGCAACGGCCGACCATCGGCATGAGTCTGGGATCTACAATAGTACGAGCAATGGCCTGGCCTGCCACACCTCTTGCACTGCGGGATCGGTGTGTTTTCTTTTTGGCTCGGCTTAGGCCGCTTCCGTTTCTTCACCTGTTTTGGTGGCTTTGGTTCACGACCAGAAGATGCGTGAACAGGCTGCAGGAACGCAGCCAAAGCAGACCTTTTCTGGTTCCCAGATCCCACCTTAGCACAGGCTTCGACCATGTCTGTTACCTCAGGATCCCCAGGTAAGGCATCTATGATTTTTCTTCACTCCTCTTACTAACTGCCTTAACAACAACTGTCTTAACCCGTCATCCTCAACCTGCTTCTCAAGAGAAGCAGCGACTTTCTCTACAAAAGAGAGGAATGACTCTGATTTGCCTTGAACTATTTCAGTATATCTCTTTCTGGCCGCTGACAACTATGGTTTTTGACAGGGCAGTCATGCCCACCTGTAGAGCTTGCTGCAGGATGCTAGAGGACCGGTTACCCTGTAGACTGGGATCAGAGAAGGGACCAGTCCCCATCAAAGCATCCACTCCTGCTGTGTGTCTAGGATCAGCAGCAGGGAGCTGCAAATTTGCTAATGCAGTCTTGCCGGCCAGCTTTCTCCAGGTTTTCTCAAAAACTGTAAATTGTACAGGTTGAAATAGAATTTGACCTAAGTGTCTGATATCAAATGGAGAAAGCAAATCTGTATTTATCACCCTTATTATCTGCATAACCTCAGCAGAACCTAGCCCATATTGTGCCACCTTGGATTGCAGGTCCTGGGCAACTTTCCAAGCAATTACCTCATGTTTGTCACGCTCGCCTGAATCTGGGAGAGCCTTATACACCGGGAAAGCTTGGATCTCCCCTTTAGGGGAAGCACTACCATCCTGAACTTCTGGCACCGCCTGTGGATGGAGTGTAACAGCTCCCCGGTTACCCCCAGAATCCTCAGATCTATTTGGCATTCCAAGGATTTCTAATGACCTCCAGTCACCCTCCTCCAATGCTCGCATCTTAATAGACTCTAAGAAGCAATTATAATGGTGTTGCTGTGCAGTCCTGAAAGGTCCAGGGGCGAGACGGGCGCAGCCTTTTTCTTTGCCACGCGGCTACAGCAGCCTGACGCCCTGGGGCCAGAACCTCATCTGCCTCACTTCCTGACAAGGAATCATCAGGCAAAGGTAACTTTGGGGTGCTGGGAGAGAACAGAAATGTACGTGGAGGGGCACTTTGGCTAAGTTCGCCAGAGGCAGAACAGACAGGACAGACTACAGCTACTCTCGGCGCTGCCGCCTCTAGCACAGCAGCTGCGTTCGGCGCCGTCACTGCTTCCGCTGCTGTTTTGTGCTCCCCAGCCGCGCTCAGTGCTGCCGTCGCTGGCCCGTTCTCGGGGGTAGTGCAGGGCGCTGCCCCCCCCGCCTGCTGCTCTGCAGCCACCATCTCTGGCCATGTCTCCACAGACGCCGCCACTTCTGGGTTTTCCCGCGGCGGCGCCGCTTGTGGGTTTGCCGCCGGCCCCGCCGTTTCTTGGCTCAGAGCCGCGTCTCCCGCAGATGGCGGGGGGGCGCCGGCGATGCTGGCAGCGCCGGTGGCGCTGCCTGCACAGTTGGCGTGGGCTCGGGCATCCCCTGCTCTAGCAGGCTGAGCAGGTCCTCCATCTTTCGGGAGAGGTTCAGTAGCTCTGTCAGCAAAGGCAGATGCTGCATTAAAAGGTCAATGGCTCATTTCTGCGACTGTGCAGAACAGTCCAGTGCCAGGGAGGGCAGCGGACCACACCCAGGGAGTCCCGGGGCAGGCACGCCCGGCGCTACGCTGGCTAAGAAGTTAGATCCAGGTCCATATGGAACCAAGCTAGGGGCCTCTCTGGGCATCCAGGTGGCTAAGCCGCTGATCTGCGGCCCTGGATAAGCCGTGGCCGCCGCCCAGCCGAATGGCAAGGCAGGCTGGGCACCCTGCCGCTGCCCTGACCCCCCCGCCTCTGGGGGCGCACGGTGTCTGGGGGCTGTTGAGTCCTGCGATTGTGCAGGGTGAGCCGGCGCCGGCTCTGCCTGTGGAGCCGGGGGGGTTTCTCCGAATCCACCATCATTTGCCCCGGAAACCCAGTCAACGGGGCCCCCCTCGGACATTCCTCCGTCCCTCATCACCGAAATAGGCGATCCAGCCCTGCTATCACAGTCAAGGTCTGTCAGCAGGAAAAATAACGAACGCCAGGTTTTGTATAATTCCAACGCTGTTGGGTTCCCAGTAGGGAGCTCGTGTCGGACAGCGCATCCGAGTTCCTGCCATAAGGCAAAGTCCAGGGCACTATCTCTGTCCATGGAATTCCCTTTTAAAGCAGCCCAGTCTAATAATTCCCAAACTGAGTTTTCAGGAATGGAGGTGTGCATTATACTAAACACACCTTTCCAGACCTGCACCGCAGCTTCGGTTTGTGACCCGCTGTTTGCCATTTCTCAGTTCTGTCAGACCTCCCGGTCCCCGGGGGGGAAAGGGGAACAGCATACCTCTAGAGGAATTCGGCTTGGCTCGCAGCAGCAGGACACATCAGAGAGTGCAGATCACGTCGGGCAGCACTAAATATTACCGCAGGCCTGGTTCCTACTGTATATCACTGTATCCCGCAGCCATAGGGAGGAAGAGGAGGAGAAGATCCAGCAGGCAGGAGTTGTGCAGCAAGATTGATTGATTTAATTATTTTACAAACTCTTTTATAGACTTTTTTCTTCATAGTCTAACTGGACAAAGGATCAGCCACCCCTTGGGGGTGATTGGCTAAAATCCTAAAACATCCATTGTCAAAATATTTTTCTACTATACCATAAACAAGACATTTCAAGGTTGCAGGTGGCTTGGTTGTTTACATTCCCTGCCACCTCTTCTGTGAGAGAGAAAAGTTTCTCACGGACTTAGAAAATAGCAAGAAAATCCTTGCTAGCAGCATTTTGTATGTACAATCTATCATCATGAAAGTGCAGATAATTCTTAAGCACACACAGCCTTGACCAATATATACAACTACAGCTTTTGGTGTAGTGTCTGGGTGGACCTTGAAGTGACAAATGCCTTGTTCTACGTCAAGACATATGTCTTTGGCATCAAGTGTATTACTTTCACAGATAAATCCTTGTTGTTCCCGTGTGATGCAAGAATCTAAATTTACCATTTTCCATTTTTCTTCTACCATCCGAGCCCATACGCTGTGTTCAGAGGGGTAAAAAACTGTTCTTTAAAAGTTTAGTCCCAATGCAACAATAGGATGAATCACTGTCCTGGGTTGCAGTGTATTCTATTACCATCCTGTCATAGGTTAGCAAGCATAGTCCCGGAAGGGGTATCCTTGCTAAGGGGTGCTTACAGCTTCCTCTGGGACCTGATAGAACCTATCAGCTGGCCAGTTTGAATATGGACAATTCTTTAAGCCACTTAAAGTTGTGACCGCCCCTGTGATCCACACTTAAGAATAGACAACCTCCCCCCCAAGCTCTCTCTCTTGTTTCTGACGCTGGGACAGGTAGCTGCGGGGCCCGAGCAAGGCCCAGTGGGCCCGGCCCCTGCTTGGGCCAGGCTGGGCTGGGCCACGGCTCCAGGATGCCCCCCCCCCCCCCCCCCCCCCCCCCAGCAGGGCTGTGGGCAGCCAGAGTGGCTCAGAATCACTCCCCTCTCCACTGCGGCCAAGAGTTCAGCAAACGCGGAACCTCTGTCTGGCAGAGGTCAGGTGATCAACAGCGATAAGCCACACAGCTGCAAGGCCGAGGTGAGATTAACCCTTTTATTGCTGTGAAGAGTTGAAAACCTGAGGGAAGAGAGAGAGGAGATGCTTAAAGCTGAAATTCTGTTGTAAAGCTATGATACATCAGAATACCTGTTGTAATTTTATGAAGGCATGGGAAGTGGAGCGTTCAACTAGTGAGCAAAAGCACCTGCGTTGAGATAGGCAGATGCTGACGCAGCTGTAATTTCATGAGAAGTTTGGGCAGGGAGAGAT
Source organism: Aphelocoma coerulescens (assembly GCF_041296385.1). Lineage (NCBI taxonomy): Eukaryota > Metazoa > Chordata > Aves > Passeriformes > Corvidae > Aphelocoma > Aphelocoma coerulescens. The sequence goes on from NW_027184081.1 coordinate 7,985,615, forward strand.
GGACCAGATGAGGACTTTTGCTCCAAATGGGAATGGAGAAAACCCCAGTTCCTAGAGATGCTCCCAGAGATAGTCCTAAAGATGAAGATGAGGAAGACCCTTTGCTCCCAGGGAAGAAGGGCCTCTGTTTTTGTTTCTGAACGGCTCAACCTTAAAATTGTACCCCAAAAAAACTTCAGGAGTGGACTCTCGAAAGCAGTTGCGGGAAAAGCTGCAAGTCGGGGGAAGGGACTCACATTGCGAGCAGAGAGATCTCTTCCTAAATGGACTGAACAATATTTGGAAGTGAGTGGCTGTCTCGTTGTGATAATGTTTTCATAGCACGAGCAAAAAGAGACTTCTCCTTCTAAATGGACTGAACAAGGTTATTATGGAAGTGGTAAACAGACTGAACATCTTAAGGGTTGTCTTTTTACATTGTCAGTGGGAGAAGGGAGGAAGGTGGGGGGAGGAGGAGAGTTCCGAAGGTGTGCTATAATTTTTTTTTCCCCTCTTTTAGGTCTGTAAATAAACTTCTTTATATTCTTTTAAGTTTGGTGCCTGCTTTGCATTTCTCCTAATTCTTATCTCACAGAAGATAAGCAGTAATGAGTATTTTGGATCAAACCATTACACATCCTCATGAGCTGTTGAAACCAGGAGGGGCACTGTTTCCTTGCCTCCTTCCCCCAGATGTTGGGGTTTTAGGAGCTCTCCTGGTTCTTTTTTCTGTTAAAGGAATTTTCCCCATACATGTTGCTAGGGGGACAAATGGCTGGGTACTTAAAAAAACAAAGAGCTAGCCATTGGGCGTGGGGTGCATCTGGCTACTCTTTTGTTTCACCTGCGTGTGCAGTCAGTCGGTTGGTCAGCGTTTGGACAGAGAGAGAGGCTGCTTTCTTGGGCTGCCTTTCGCTTCTGCCAGAGAAAGCCCAGCATCCCCAGCCTGCCACCCTGCCCCCACCGTTGCTTCGAGCCTTCGCTGCGTTGTAGCCCTGCTCGCCCTGCCTGCCCAGACATCCAGGAGGTTCCCCGTTTGGATACATCGCAGCTGCCACCCGGGATTTGTGCTCGTCACTGCCGTCCCAGCCTGCCGTTCCAGCCTGAGGGTCCGGCTGGACACCGGGATCGGCTGCCCAGGGGTTTGTGAAGCCTCTGTTCCATCCCTCCCTGGGATCCCAGACCACCAGTGCCGCTTGCCCCCTGAGCTTGCTTCAGAGGCCCCCCTGCAGCTGCGGGGGAACCATCGCACCTGCCCTGCTCACGGGGAGCTGCCAGCGCCCCTGCCGGCTGCGACCGGAACTGCACCCAAGGGGAAAGGGCCTAACAGGCGAGAAGGCTGGCACTGTGTTTGTGATTGTTTGCTGTTACTGCCATAGTTATTGTTGTTTGTTTGGCTTGTTATACACATATAGATATATAATAGCAAAGAACTGTTATTCCTATTTCCCACATCTTTGCCTAAAAGCCCCCTTGATTTCAAAATTACAACAACTTGAAGGGAAGGGGGTTGCATCTGCCATTCCAAGGGAGGCTCCTACCTTCCTTAGCAGACACCCGTCTTTCATACCAAGACAGATCTTGGTGCCCAATGTGGGGCCTGAGGGCATTAAGAGAGAGAGGTGAAAAAGGAATAACAGGTCCTCGGTAACTTAATTTTTTTGTGCTCAATATAGGAACCTTGTTAGGCAGCACTATGTGGTCTACTTTACCCTAGTTCAGGTGGCAGGTGGTTGTGGCTATATCCTTCCCCTTTGCAGCTCCTTACCTAAATATGGGTCCTCTGACTTAGGCTACCATTGCTGTTATCCAGTTTGCACTATGGGTCGACAAGGTGAGGAATTCATGAGCTTTTAACTTCCTCCGGAATGTGGGCATGTTGCTAAAGGGCTATCACACACTAAGGGAATGTTTTTGGGGTTATGTTAAAAATGGTACCTTCTGTGAGGAAATGACACCAGGGGAAGATTTCTCCCAACCCCCCAACCAGTTCTTTGGGCCCACCCCACCAATTTTCGAAGGGTTTAGATTCCCTCTGAGTGCTAACCAACTGGTGCTGATAGGCCTGCTCTATTTAGCACTCAGGGATAAGTTGAGATTGGCTTGGATAACTACCCAGACACCAGCCCCAGAGACTAGAGATCCTACCCCAGAGCCTGATGCTGCCCCAGAACCTGACACAGCCCCAGACACTAGAGATCCTGCCCCACAGCCTGACTCTGCCCCACAGCCTGATACTACCCAAGACCCCACCTCAGAAATGGACTACCCGAATTGGGTGGGGGTACTGGTGAAGGGGATGCAGGAGATGTGCCAGGAGATGGGCCAGGTGCGCCAGGAGATATGTCAAGTGCTAAGGGAAGACACCCTCTCAGCTAGCGAAAAACCCTCTCCCTGCCCCAAAGAGGGTGAGTCCAATGGTGCAGCAGTGGAACCCACGGATGTTACAACCATCCAGGTTTCAGCTGAACCACAAGGACAACCACAGCCAGCAGCAGTCGCCCCTGTGCAAAGGAGGAAGTATAAGACTAAATCAGTACAGCCATTTAATGATGATGAGGAGCCGGGGCCCTCACAACCAGCTGGAGAGCCAGAGCCAGAAATCATCACTGAGTCCCTGTCATACGACAGTCTCCGTAATATGTGAAAAGACATTGTGCGAAGGGGGCGTGAGCCTTATACAACCTGGCTGCTTCGGGTTTGGGACCTTATGGGCACAGGTGTGCAACTGGATAGTGGTGAGGCAAGGTATCTGAGATCGTTGACCCTGGACCCAGGTGTGGACCAGATATTTGTGAGGGAGTGTTCCGGTTTGGCCAAATTTAGAAATATATCCTCTGAGAGAAGGCACAGCCACCCCTCCCCCACCAGGTTCAGGAAAAAATAAATTTTCCTTGAAGGAAAGTGATAGAGATAAAAGCTATTCATTTAACAAACACACGGGAAAAGGATAATAATACTAAATGGCAAAATCTTTCGCTGTGGAGAAAAAACCTGGGAAAGTGTCAGAGTCCTCCATTTGGTCTCCTCGGAGCTGGTGCTTGGCCCAGGGCCAGGCCCTTTATGCCCAGTGGAAAGTCCTCCCGATGTGCTCTGATGTTAAAGCAATCAAGCAGTCCAGTAGAAAAGGGAGAAAATCCGAAATTCCAGGGAAGGAAAAATTCAACTCTCAGTCTCTCTCCGGAGAAAAAGCAGCTGAACCACTGGCCAAAAAACCTGTCCTTGGGAAAACAGCAAGCTGGGTGCTTCCTCCCTTCCATGCCACAGCTGGGAAACCAATTGGTATCTGTGTGTGACATTGAATAAGCTGCAAACTGCTTTGAAAAAGTTTTGCTCAGTTTTTCCTTCCTCCTCTCAGGCTCAGTTTAGAGGCATAGAAAGGCACAGAAATCAATTTCTGGGCATAGGCAGCAATATGGGATACACATCATAACATCACACCAAGACAGGGGGCCAGGGCCCCTTTCTCTCTGGGAGCGGCTTTTGACGAATGTGAGAGAAAGGTTCATTCATACAGAAAGAATGCAGGAGTACCATCATAGAATGCAGTGGATGACACTCGAGGAAGGGATCCAACAGCTAAGAGAGAAGGCAGTATTAGAGGTACTCTTTGGGAGGGATGGACAGCATGATAATGATCCCGATAAAGTCAGGTGCACAGGACAGATGATGTGGAACCTGGCAAAGCTAGGGCCACCGCAATACACCACCTTCATTGCAACGATTGATACTGACAATAACAGAGAAACAGTGGGCTCTGTTGCCAACAGGCTCAGGAATTATGACTGTATGGTCAACTGTCCGCTGAAAGCTCATGTCTTTGCTGTGGTCCAGGACCTCAAAGAGGAGATGAAGGAGAGGAGGAAGGAAATGAGGGAGGAGATGAGGAAGATCAGTGTGGCACCAGCGCGAGTCACAGGCCCCTGAGTCAGACCCCGTCATCCCCCAGCTAGAGAGAGGGTACACCCCACAAGCTGAGCTGTGTTTTTTTCTGTGTGAGCATGGGGAACACATGAGAAGGTGGGATGGGAAACCCAGTTCTGTCCTGGCAGCGTGGGTGCATGAACTCAAGGAAGGAGGCACTAACCGAGGGGATTCTGCTAAGGTGAAAGTAGCCTCAGCCTCCTGTGACCAAGCTTCCAGGTATTACAGAAGGGAAGATGATATGTCAGATCCCCTTGAAGGGACCTCTAGCATGGATGCCCAGGGAAAGAATGATAACCAGGGCTAGAGGGGCCCTGCCTCTAGCCAGGAAGAGGCACGGGAGAACCGGGTTTTCTGGACGGTGTGGATGTGATTGCCTGGCACATCAGAGCCACAAAAATATGATGCATTGATTGATACTGGGGCACAGTGTACTTGTGAGAAATGACACAACTCTTAGTTGAAAATTAAGATAATTTATTAAAAATGGAAAATTTGAAAAATTGCAAAAATTAGCAAAATATAAAAATTTGGGATCCTATGGCTGGGTAGATGGTATGCCCCAGGAGTGCAGGGATTTTAGATCTTCTGGCTGAAACAGCACTAGACCTCAGGTAGAGAAAAAGGGCTTGCAGTGCTAGACTGGCTTTTGGCTGGTCCAAAAGCCAAAAAAAAATTACTAAAAGTTCCTTGATAGGAGTATGCCTTCCCAGCACTGAACTCCACCTCAAGGCTGGAGAGAAGGGGGCGTGCCTTTCTCGGACCCTTGTTTTATAGTGTCTTTGCTCCGCCCACAGCCCGCCCCTTCAGTTTAAGGTGATTGGTGTTTTCCCTTTGACAGATTGTCTCTGTCCACCAATGGCTCATCCTTGTCAGAGGGGTGGTATTAGCTGAGATAAGGGTCATTAAAATTCAGGTTGCCATGGAGCTTACTTACAGGGTAATGGCTATGGGGGCTGGGCTGTTTGTTGGAACTGGGGTTTTGAAATCTGCCTTGGAACCAAAGTACAAGTAAAAACACCTAAAAAAGTACTAAAATACATCCAACATCGTAAACACTTGTAAAAGTATACAGTAAACACAGGAAAGATAGCTCTTATGGTGTACAAGTGATTAATGGAACTTAATTTTTGGTACCTGGGCCAATGGGTTAATTTTAACATTCAATTTAAAAATATTTAACTCAAAATTAATTAATTAAAGCACTTAATATGCAAAGACCAAGCACAAATAGGGATTTCATGTATGACAGTACTTTAATGCCATCGGGACATGTGGGGGCAGAACCTGTCTCCATCGCTGCGGTGACCGGGGGATCACAGCAGTTGACCCTTTTGGAAGCTGAGGTGAGCCTGACTGGGAAGGAGTGGCAAAAGCTTCCCATTGTGACTGGCCCAGAGGCCCCGTGTACTCTGGGCATAGACTTCCTCCGGAACGGCTATTACAAAGACCCGAAAGGACTCAGGTGGGAATTTGGGATTGCTGCTGTGGAGGCAGATGGCATTAGGCAACTGAGCACCCTGCCTGGACTATCAGAAAGTCCTTCTGCATTTGGGCTCCTGAAGGTGGAAGAGCAATGAGTGCCAATTGGCACCTCGACAGTGCACCGCCAGCAGTATCGGACAAAATGAGATGCTGTGATCCCCATCCACAAGATGATCTGCGAGCTGGAGAGCCAAGGGGTGGTCAGCAAGACCCACTCACCCTTCAGTAGTCCCATCTGGCCTGTGCGCAAGTCTGACGGGGAATGGAGATTGACTGTGGACTATCGTGAATTGAATGAAGTGACTCCACCATTGAGCGCTGCTGTGCCAGACATGTTGGAGCTCCAGTACGAGCTGGAGTCCAAAGCAGCAAAGTGGTACGTCACTATTGACATGGCTAATGCATTTTTCTCCATTCCTCTGGCAGCAGAGTGCAGGCCTCAGTTTGCCTTCACCTGGAGGGGCGTGCAGTATACCTGGAACCGACTGCCCCAGGGGTGGAAGCACAGTCCCACCATCTGCCATGGACTGATCCAGGCTGCACTGGAAAAGGGTGAGGCCCCAGAACACCTGCAGTACATTGATGACATCATTGTGTGGGGGAACACCGCAACAGAAGTGTTTGAGAAAGGAGAGAAAATCATACAAATTCTCCTGGAAGCTGGCTTTGCCATCAAAAGGAGCAAAGTCAAGGGACCTGTCCGAGAGATCCAGTTCCTGGGAGTGAAATGGCAAGATGGACCATGTCAGATTCTCACCGAGGTTGTCAATAAGATCACATCAATGTCTCCACCGACCAACAAGAAGGAAACACAAGCTTTCCAAGGTGCCATAGGTTTCTGGAGAATGCATATTCCCGAGAACAGCCAGATCGTGAGCCCTCACTACCTGGTTACCCGAAAGAAGAACGATTTCCACTGGGGCCCAGAACAACAACAAGCCTTCACCCAGATCAAGCAGGAAATCACTTACGCAGTAGCCCTGGGCCCAGTCAGGACAGGACCAGAGGTGAAGAACGTGCTCTACTCTGCAGCTGGGAACAATGGTCTGTCCTGGTAGCCTTTGGCAGAAGATGTCTGGTGAGACTCGGGGCTGACCACTGGGATTTTGGAGCCGAAGCTACAGAGGATCTGAAGCCGACTGCCCTCCCACTGAGAAGGAAATCTTGGCAGCTTATAGAAGAGTCCAAGCCGCCTCAGAAGTAATCGGCACAGAGGCACAACTCGTCCTGGCACCCCGACTACCGGTGCTGGGGTGGATGTTCAAAGGAAAGGTTCCTTCCACGCATCATGCCACCGACGCTACTTGGAGAAAATGGATCGTGCTAATCATGCAGTGCGCCCAAATTGGAAACCCAAGTCGCCCTGGGATCTTGGAAATTATGCCGAACTGGCCTGAAGGTGAAAACTTTTGTGTTATCTTCTGAAGAAGAAGAAGAGCAGGTGACACGAGCCTAAGAAACCCCACCATATAACGAGCTACCAGAGAGTGAAAGACAATACACCCTCTTCACTGATGGTTCCTGCTGAATTGTAGGCTCTAGCCGGAAATGGAAAGCCCCTGTATGGAGCCCCACACGACAAGTTGCACAGGCTACCGAAAGAGAAGGTGGATCAAGCCAATTTGCTGAACGCAAAGCCGTCCAATTAGCTCTGGACATAGGTGAAAGAGAGACGTGGCCAAAGCTCTACCTCTACACTGATTCATGGATGGTAGCCAATGCTCTGTGGGGTTGGCTGGAAAGGTGGAAGAAGGCAAACTAGCAGCGCAGAGGAAAACCAGTCTGGGCTGCTGAGGAGTAGAAAGGCATTGCCACTCAGGTAGAGAAGCTATCCGTGAAGGTCCATCATGTAGATGCTCACGTCCCCAAGACCCAGGCTAACGAAGAACATTGTAACAACAAACAGGTAGATCAGGCTGCGAAAATAGAGGTGTCCCAGATAGACTTGGATTGGCAACATAAAGGAGAGCTGTTCCTAGCTCGATGGGCCCATGATGCCTCAGGCCATCAGGGCAGAGATGCCACCTATAGGTAGGCATGAGATTGAGGGGTGGATCTAACTATGGACAGTATCTCCCAGGTTATCCATGACTGTAAGACATGCGCTGCCATCAAGCAGGGATCAAGCGGGTGAAGCCTCTGTGGTATAATGGGCAGTGGTCCAAATACAAGTATGGGGAGGCCTGGCAGATTGATTACATCACACTGCTTCAAACCCGCCAAGACAAGCGCTATGTGCTCATGATGGTAGAAACCACCACAGGATGGCTGGAGACCTACCCTGTGCCTCACGCTACAGCCCGTAATACCATCCTGGGCCTCGAAAAGCAAGTTCTTTGGAGGCATGGTACCCCTTAGGGAATCAAGTCTGATAATGGGACTCATATCAAGAACAGCCTTATAAACACCTGGGCTAGAGAACATGGCATTGAGTGGGTGGACCACATGCCTTACCATGCACCAGCAGCTGGGAAGGTTGAGCGGTGTAATGGATTGCTTAAAACCACCTTGAAGGCACTGGGTGGAGGGGCTTTCAAAAACTGGGAGGCGCATTTAGCAAGAGCCACCTGGTTAGTTAACACCCGAGGCTCCACCAGACGAGCAGGCCCTGCCCAATCCAAACCCCTACAAACAACAGACCGGGATAAGGTTCCAGTGGTGCACATGAGAGGTATGCTTGGAAAAACTGTGTTAATTCTGCCTCAAGCAAAGACAAACCCATCCGTGGGGTTGTCTTCACTCAGGGACCAGGTTGCACCTGGTGGGTGATGCAAAAGGATGGAGAGACCCGATGCATACCTCAAGGGGACCTTGTTTTAGGGTGAACTACCCATGGCACTGTACTTGTATCAGTATCAGCATGTATATATGTATATAATTCGGGTGATGCATGTTTTTATATGGTTAAAAGGGTAAAGTTTCATGTAACATGTTGGTATGGGAAAAACTCAGGGTGGATAATGTTGGGGTTTTAGGAGCTCTCCTGGGTTTTTTTTTTTTTTTCTGTTAAGGGAATTTTCCCGATATGTGTTGCTAAGGGGACAAATTGCTGGGTACTTAAGAAAAACAAAGAGCTAGCCATTGGGGGTGGTGTGCATATGGCTGCTCTTTTGTTTCACCTGCGTGTGCAGTCAGTAGGTCGGTCGGCGTTTGGACAGAGAGAGAGGCTGCTTTCTTGGGCTGCCTTTTCCTTCTGCCTGAGAAAACCCAGGATCCCCAGCCCGCCTTTCCCTGCCCTGCTGGGAGCTGAGCTGTGGCCGCTCTGCCCCTGCCGTTGCTTTGAGCCTTCTCTGCGTTGTAGCCCTGCTCGCCCTGCCTGCCCAGACATCCAGGAGGCTCCCCCTTTGGATACATCGCGGCTGCCACCCGGGATTTGTGCTCGTCACTGCCGTCCCAGCCTGCCGTTCCAGCCTGCCATTCCTGAGGGTCCGGCTGGACACCGGGATCAGCTGCCCAGGGGTTTGTGAAGCCTCTGTTCCATCCCTCCCTGGGATCCCAGGCCACCAGTGCCGCTTGCCCCCTGAGCTTGCTTCAGAGGCCCCCTTGCAGCTGCGGGGGAACCATCGCACCTGCCCTGCTCACGGGGAGCTGCCAGCGCCCCTGCTGGCTGCGACCAGAACTGCACCCAAGGGGAAAGGGCCTAACAGGCGAGAATGCTGGGACTGGGTTTGTGATTGTTTGCTGTTACTGCCATAGTTATTGTTGTTTGTTTGGCTTGTTATACACATATAGATATATAATAGTAAAGAACTGTTATTTCTATTTCCCACATCTTTGCCTAAAAGCCCCTTGATTTCAAAATTATAATAACTTGGAGGGAAGGGGGGTTGCATCTGCCATTCCAAGGGAGGCTCCTGCCTTCCTTAGTGGACACCTGCCTTTCAAACCAAGACACCGGACTATCTTTCTGTTAATGGCCCATCAATGCCATGCTGCATGACTCAGAGATAACTCCCTCTGGACTATCTTCTGTTAATGAACCCATCAATGCCTGGCCTCATGACTCATCATCCCATTGTGAGATGCTCCACCCAGAGGGAGGAACCAAGCAACCCATCGTGGATATAATCTGAGATTCTGAATACCAGAGACAATCTTTCCACTGGATTCCCAGAGGACAGGAGCTACATAGCCACTGCTGGACCTTCTGAGGAAGAGCAGGCCCTTTCTACAGGATCACTGCTTTGATAGAACCCCATCCATCACTTCAGGAGGACTGCCGCCACCATTTTATTGGATTGCTACCACCACCTTAACAGGGTGTCAGGTTGTATCCTGACTCTGTCAGTTTAACCCAGTGTTTTCTGCCTTTTTTTCTTTTTTCCTTTATTTCTCTATTAAATTGTTATTCTGACTTGGTGCCTCCCACTATATTGTTTTCAAACTAGTACAATTACATAAACTGTGGCATTAGTATAGTAAGCACAAAGGCAGTAGCTATGTTAGTCATTGGGTCATAAGTGAAATTTACCAAGGTCCACCAGGATTGGAGCTTTCTTTCTAACTTAGTAGCATTATTCCAAACAGCTTCTAGGATTTCAATTGGGAAAACACCTTCATTTCTGTTGGGGTTTTTGGGAGTTCTCCTTCTGTTTTTTTCCCCATATATGTTGCTGGGGCAACAAATTGCTGGGTACTTGGGGAGAACAAAGGACTTAGCCATTGAGGGTGTGGTCCAACATGCTACTCTCTTTCACCTTGGTGTGTGGGTGGTTTGTGCTCGGCGTTCAGAGGAAGAGAGAGTCTGCTGCCATCTTGTCAGCACTGCAGGCTTTCTGCTTTCGGCTGCCTTCTTTCTACTGGAGAAACCCTGGGATTCCAAAACCCGTCTTTCCCTGCCCCCGCCGCTGCGTTTGAGCCTTCACTACTCTGTAGCCCCCGCACGTCCTGCCTGCCCAGACCTCCCAGGGTTTCCCACCGCAGCTCCGCAGTTTGATCCATCTCGTCTGCCATCTGGGATTTGTGCTCGTCCCTGCTGTTCCAGCCTGCTGTTCCCGAGGGTCCAGCCGGACACCAGGATCGGCTGCCCGGGGGTTTGTGAAGCCTTTGTTCCATCCCTTCCCGGGATCCCAAGCCGCCATTACCGCATGCTCCCCGAGCTCGCTCCGGAGTGCCCCCTGCAGCCGTGGGGGAACCATTGCACCTGCCCTGCGCACTGGGAGCTGCCAGCGCCCTGTCCGGCTGCAACAGTAACTGCACCAGAGGGGAAAGGGCCTGACAGCCGAGAAGGTGCACTGGGTTTGTGGTTCTGTTTGCTGTTACTGCCATAGTTATTGTTGCTTGTTTGGCTTGTTATACATATATATAAATATATAATAGTAAAGAACTGTTATTCCTATTCCTCATACCTTTGCCTGAAAGCCCCTTAATTTCGAAATTATAATTCAAAGGGAAGGGAGTTGGATTTTCTTTTTCATTTCAAGGGAGACTCCTGCCTTCTTTGGCAGACACCTGTCTTTCAAACCAAGACAATTTCTTTCTCTTATAATTAAGGAAGCTGTTGACTGCATCCATAATTGGGCTTGTATGCAGCTAAGGGCTAATGATACATTGTCTTGAGCTACACGAAGTGTGTTTAATATCAGTCTGTGGTCCAGGTCACTGGTCTTTGCAAAGTCTGGCAGTATTTTTGAGACTTGCCTGTTGGGGAGGATGAAAGTTTGGTAAGAAAGTTTCACAGGTATGTAGGCTTGGCAGAAAGATCTCTGAATGTAGAAACTGAGGATGAGGTAGAAATGGAGGCAAGTTTTGATATAAAGAAAAAGATGTTTTGCTGAAATGCTGATCGCTGAGAAACTGAGAAGGCAAAGGTTGGAGATGAGTTGGAAGGAGATTTTTAGGAATAGGACAAAGGTATGTGACTACAAACAAAGACATGTTTTTCACCAAGTAAATAAGTCTCAAGAAGAGCATAAGTAAATTGAAAACATGTCTTTACCAAAAAGAGATATATGGCAGGCAAACAAGAAACGTCGATGTAGGAAGAAAAAGAGAGGTCTGAGAATTTTCCATTGTAACCTTAAATTGTAACTTACTTACTCTTGTGATTGGATAATAATGACTATAATATGGCAATGGTAGTAGTTATAATAGGCTATAGGCAAATGTAAAGGTATTGTGTATGGTGCTTATTGGTTGTTATGTGTTAAGCTACTCAGCAAAGTAACTAATGCTTTGTAACTTGAACAGAAAGCGGCTTCAGGTATGCCTACAGCTGGAGCTGGCAGCTGTAGGGCTGGCTCTGGATACCCACTCCTTGAAATACTGTAACTTCGCCTATGCAATAAACAGCTTTCAAGAGAGTCTCCTGAAGTCCAGACATCCTTCGTGAAACTTTCTCCTATACTTGCCACTGACTGTTTCCTAATGCTAATAGGGAGGATTTGTAGGGGCTGTTTAATTTGGTCAGGTCACTGGTTGCTGTGGCCAATTTGTTCATCAGTATCTCTGAATCAACTCCATTTATAACTCCCAGTCCTGTTCCCAGCATGCCAGTCAGATCTCTCCTCATTCTGCCTTTGAGGGATGTTTTCTTTTGCAGCCAGGCTGTCCACCCTTCAAAGGATGTTTGTATTAAAGGGAAGCAGGCTGGTTGGATCTCAGAAATATTAATTTGCATTAGTAGCTCTACACACTTAAGAGACCACTCTGGATTAAACAGCAATAATTGCTGGCCTGTTTTCCTCACTACATAAGGACCAATCTCATAAATCTTTGGTTCAGGCTTAAGTGGTGTGACCTGGGTTTGGATTCGATTGCCCGCATAGGTTATAGTAGGCCTAGCCATGGTATTTATCTGGAATTTGAATGAGAGCCCATTAGTGTCCTGGGCCCAAAGACAAACTACTTCAACAGTCTGTACTAATGTAACATTATACCAACAATCTAATTCACTTGAATGACTACAGATTTCATGATGTTTGTCTGTAGGAGTAGTTGAAACACTAATTTGGGTTGCTTTTTTATGCATAGTTCCGTTAATCATTCGGCATCCTATTTTGATTTCTTCTCCTACAGCTCCCTGAAGTTGCCAAGCTTTTTGTTTTTCCCATTCCTGCTTTGTGTACACTTGGTTTCCGTGCATGACCACAGTCAGTAGGTTTAAATCCTTTAAATCAGAATATTTCCCCATGAGTCCAGTGAACCGCATAAAGGCTTGGGACCATATGTCTTCTCTCCTATGAATAACTTCCCAACTCAAGGCTACAATTATAACTGTGAAAAAAAAAAAAAAAAAAAAGAATTTTCTGGGTTATACTTGCGTGCCACCATAACATTTTCATTTTGTTCGGGTAAACTTCAATTTCAGTTCATCATCACCAGGGGTCACTTTCCAAGGGGCCTCTGGAGCCTTCTTTACCCAAGTATGGTGAATCCAGGCACTCTGTTCTCTGATCTTAATCGCGGTGTAAGTGGTGAGAAGCACCTGGAATGGTCCTTCCCACTGTGGTTCCAGAGTTTTTTCTGTAAGAGACTTAACATATACATAATGTCCAGGCTGAATGTCATGTACAGGACCATCCAAGCCTCGACTTCGGGTTCCAGACACATGTTTTTCAATTTCTCTAAGCTGTTTGTCTAAAGCAATCATATAGGTAGTTAACGTCTCCTCCCCAATTTGGGTAGATATTCATTTCTGTACCCCATATGGTCTCCCATAAAGTATTTTGAAGGGACTTAGCTTTTCTTCAATTCTGGGCTTAGTCCAAATTCGCAACAATGCAAGTGGAAGAGATTGGGGCCAGGGTAGGTTAGCTTCTTACCTTAATCTCACAATTTTCTTTTTAATCAAATGATTGATTTTCTTGACCACTTGGCTGGGGGTGGTATGGAGTGTGGAGTTCCCAATCTATGCCTAAATGATGGCTAGTTTGTTGTACCACCCTTGAAATAAAATGTGGTCCTCTGTCTGAAGATATTGTGGCTGGAACTCCGAAGTGCGGTATTATTTCTTGTAGTAATGCTTTGGTTACATCTCGAGCCTTAGCGGTTCTAGTAGGAAAAGCTTCCGGCCATCCTGAAAAAGTATCTGTCAACACTAGCAAATATCGATACCCCCCTTTTCTCAGAAGTTCTGTAAAATCAATTTGCCACTGCTGTCGAGGCCCATGGCCCCTTCCAATTTGACCCAATTTTGATTTGGGGGTATTCTTGGCATTAGTCTGGAGGCAAAGGTTACACTGTCGGGTTACCTGCACAACAGTTTTGTATAAATTTCTAGCTATAATTTTCCCAAATAAATAGTTATATAAGGCATTTTTTCCCCCAATGCGTTTTCTGGTGCTCCTCTCTTACTAGTGACCATAGCAAACGGGAGGGAATAACCAATTTTCCTTCTGCGGTGATAGCCCATCCCTCTTAGTTAAATGTTCCCCCTTCATCTTTAATCAATTTCTTGTCCTTTTTGTTATATGTTGGCTTACCCTCTAGGGAAAGTTGTCCATCTGGGATCAAGGCTCCAGCCATTGTTACCTCACCTTTTGCTGCTTCTTTTGCCTCTCGGTCTGCCACTTCATTTCCTTCTTCCACTTCTGAGCTTACCTTTTGATGTGCCCTTATGTGCATGATTGCTACCTTCTCAGGTAGCTGGACTGCTTCCAACAGTTGCATTATTTCTTCTGCATGCTTGATGTTTTTTCCTTGCGAATTTAACAGTCCTCTTTCTTTCCAAATGGCCCTGTATGTGTGTGTACAACCCCAAATGCATGCCTTGAGTCTGTATAAATGTTTATTTTCTTTCCCTTTGCTATCTCTAAGGCACGGGTTAGGGCGAATATTTCAACCTTTTGTGCAGAGGTGTTTGTTGGCAGGGGTCCAGATTCTATCACCTCCTGGCAGGTGGTAACTGCATACCCAGCATGTTGTTTTCCACTGATGACATAACTGCTCCCATCGGTAAACCAGGTCTCTGCGTCATCTAAAGGGGTATCCTTCAGGTCCGAGAGGGTGGAGTAGGTGACTTCGATAGTCTCCAGGCAATCGTGGCGTACCGGTTCCCCTTGATTTCCACTGAGAAAGGAAGCTGGGTTAACAATGTTAGTTACCACTATTTCTACATCATTTTGTTCCACCATGATGGCTTGATATTTCAGGAACCTTTGTGGGGAGAGCCAGTGCCCGCCTTGCACTTCCAGTACCGCAGACACCGTGTGGCACGCCAGCACAGTCATTTTCTGACCCAAGGTGAATTTGCGCGCATTACCGCAGGCCTGGGCCCTAGGGTATATCACCGTGTCCTGCAGCCATAGGGAGGAGGAGGAGAGAAGATCAAGCAGGCAGGAATTATGCAGCAAGATTGATTTATTTAATTATTTTACAAACTCTTTATAGACTTTTTTCTTCATAGTCTAATTGGACAAAGGATCAGCCACCCCTTGGGGTGATTGGCTAAAATCCTAAAACATCCATTGTCAAAATATTTTTCTACTATACCATAAACAAGACTTTTCAAGGTTGCAGGTGGCTTGGTTGTCTACATACTCTGCTACCGCTTCTGTGAGAGAGAAAAGTCTCTCACGGACTTAGAAACTAGCAAGAAAATCCTTGCTAGCAGCATTTTTGTATCGACAATCCCTCCTTTTTGTTTTATAAGATAACAACTCTACTATCAATCCTAAATAGAAATTTACATCAGTTATTAATTCTAAATATGACCTTAAGGCTTTAACTATCTGACTCCATAACAAGAAATTTAAAGTTCAGTCTCTGCTTGTGGAAGGACCATCCCAGTCTCTGCGTGTAGAAGGATCATCTGCCTGATGGTCGACATCTTGGTCATGTCCTGGGTTGAGGTGTATTCTATTACCATCCTCATGAGCCGTTGAAATCAGGTGGGGCAGTGTTTTCCTTGCCTCCTCCCCCCAGACTATCTTGCTGTTAATGGCCCATCATTGTCCTGCCCCATGACTCAGAGATAACTCCCTCTGGACTATCTTCTGTTAATGAGCCTAATCAACACTTGGCCTCATGACTCATTACCCTATTGTGAGATGCTCCACCCAGAGGGAGGAACCAAGCATCCCATCATGGATATAATCTGGGACTCTGAACACCAGAGACACTCTTTCCACTGGATTTCCAGAGGACAGGAGCTACACAGCCACCACTGGACTTTCTGAGGAAGAGCAGACCCCTTCTACTACAGGATCACCACTTCAGAGGATTGCAGCCACCATTCCACCAGACTGCTACCAGTACCCTGCCTAATAGGGACTCGGGTTGTATCTTGACTCTGTCAGTGTTTTCTTTTACTTTCTTTTCCTTTTCTTTAATTTCCATTAAATTGTTATTCTGACTTGGTGCCTCTCACTGGTTTGTTTTCAAACTAGTACATAATTTGGCGCCCAACGTAGGGCCTGCTCTGAGAGAAAGTCAGAATTACAATTTTGTATTCACCATGGTGCTCAGCTTGTCTGCATGGGTACTGTATCTTGCTCTCTATATCTTTCCTCACATGGGGAACTACCTGCCTGTAGTATTACTCCTGTTAAAACCAGGGAATGGTATGAGAATTGCTTTAATGGTTTATTATGTCTATAGCATAATAACCTGCGAGGCGATGAATGCCATTTGGAATATATACTCAGTTTTGTTTGGCTGTCCTAGTCTGGGCTCCTATTTCTGGGATCTCCTCAACAATCACACCCAGCCCCTGGTGGGAGGAGTAGAGAGTGGTTTCTTCCAGCCTTTCAGGCCAGGCACAGCAGTTTTTGAAAATATTGAACTCCCTCTGGATGTCAAAGATAGCATAAACTTGCTGTCAGTTCTGCTTTGTCTTCTCTGTACAGCCTGCACCATGTACACCATGCTCAGAATCAGCGCTATGGCACAGCATCCTCAGGATAAGGAAGGGAAGAAGAGCAGAGCAACAAACACCATGTCTGCACAGACTGTCGCAGAGAAAAAAGAAACCAAATGCAAAACAACAGCGTCCATGTCTACGCAGACTGACACAGAGGAGAAAGAAACCAAATGCAGAACAACAGCATCCATGTCTACGCAGACTGACACAGAGGAGAAAGAAGCCAGACACAAGACAACAGCGCCCATGTCTACGCAGACTGACACAGAGGAGAAAGGAACCAAAAGCACTGTCAGCATCCCCACGCAAACCATCACTGAACCAGAACAGCCTAAACCGATTGCAGTTGCCCCCGATCAGAAGAAGAAATCTAAAAGCAAGTCAGTCCGCATAGTGACTGACGAGAATGCAGCAGGACCTTCACACCCAGCAGAAGAGGCAGAGCCAGAGATCATCACTCGGTCGCTATCCCTGGGTGAGCTGCGTGACCTGCGAAGGGAATTCACCCGCCAGACGAATGAGTCCATCCTGACCTGGCTGCTCCGCTTCTGGGACGCTGCAGCCAATGACACTATTCTGGACGGAAGTGAGGCCAGGCAACTGGGATCTCTGTCCCGGGATGTGGTCATTGACCAGGGGATCGGGAGAACCCAAGAAACTCTCAGCCTCTGGCGGCGACTGCTTACAAGTGTAAGGGACAGGTACCTTTGTAAAGAAGACCTCCAGGTGCACCAAGGGAAATGGAGCACAATGGAACAAGGTATCCGGTGCCTGAGGGAATTGGCTGTGCTGGAGATCATTTTCTCAGAAGACGAGAGATTTCCTAAGAGCCCAGATGGTGTCCAGTGCACATCACAGATGTGGTTGAGGTTCGCACGCCTTGGACCAGAGATATACTCCTGTTACCTGGCAACGCTGCAATGGAGGGAAGGCGAGGACAGGGTGGGAGTCTTGGTGAACAAGCTGAGGATTTACGAGGACACCGTCACAGCCCCGTTTCGCACTCATGTCTCATCCGTGGAAACAAGTCTTTTGGCTGAGCAAGTCCGGAGCTTGGTTGAAGAAGGCCATCAGAAATTGAAAAAGGAGCTTAAGGAAGAGATTTATCACATATCGCCAGAACCAACAAGAGTCTCTGCCATTAGGAGCCGGTGCCCCCCAACCAGGGAGAGAGGATACACCCCACGAAATAATCTCTGGTTTTTCCTTCAGGAACATGGAGAAGACATGAGTAAGTGGCATGGAAAACCCACCTCCTCCGTAGCAGCCAGGGTACGGGAACTAAAAAGAGGGACAACTACCACAAGAAGCGCATCTAGAGTCAACATTGCTCCGGTCTCTCGCACACAGAACTCCAGACGGTATAGGAATAATAACATGACCGATCCTCTTGAAGGGACCTCAGGAACATATTCACCGGAAGGGAGCAACATGACCAGGAATAGAGGGGCCCTGCCTCTAGCCAGGTAGAGGAAAGGGATAATCGGGTCTTTTGGACTGTGTGGGTCCGATGGCCTGGCACATCTGACCCACAAAAATACACGGCTTTGGTTGACACAGGCGCTCAATGTACTCTGATGCCATCAAGGTATGTGGGAGCAGAACCCATTTCTATTTCTGGGGTGACAGGAGGATCCCAGCAGCTGACTGTACTGGAAGCTGAAGTGAGTTTAACTGGGAACGAGTGGCAGAAACACCCCATCGTGACTGGCCCGGAGGCCCCGTGCATTCTCGGCATAGACTAACTCAGAAATGGATATTTCAAGGACCCAAAAGGACATCGTTGGGCTTTTGGGATAGCTGCTGTAGAGACAGAAGATATCAGACAACTGAGTACATTGCCTGGCCTCTCAGATGACCCCTCTGCCGTGGGACTGCTAAGAGTTGAAGAACAACAGGTACCAATCGCCACAGCAACAGTGCACTGTCGGCAATACCGCACCAACAGAGACTCTGTGGTTCCCGTCCATGAGATGATTCGTAAACTGGAGAGCCAAGGGGTGGTCAGCAAGGCCCATTCACCTTTCAACAGCCCTATATGGCCAGTGCGTAAGTCCAACGGAGAATGGAGACTGACGGTGGATTACCATGGCCTGAATGAAGTCACACCACCATTGAGTGCTGCTGTGCCGGACATGTTGGAACTTCAGTACGAGCTGGAGTCCAAAGCAGCGAAGTGGTACTCCACTATTGACATTGCCAACGCCTTCTTCTCCATTCCTCTGGCAGCAGAATGCAGGCCCCAGTTTGCTTTCACCTGGAGGGGTGTGCAATACACCTGGAACCGACTGCCCCAGGGGTGCAAGCACAGTCCCACCATCTGCCATGGACTGATCCAGACTGCACTGGAAAAGGGTGAGGCCCCAGAACATCTGCAATACATCGACGACATCATCGTGTGGGGAAACACAGCAAAGGAAATATTTGAGAAAGGAGAGAAAAATCATCCAGATTCTCCTGGAAGCTGGCTTTGCCATCAAAAGGAGCAAAGTCAAGGGACCTGTCCGAGAGATCCAGTTCCTGGGAGTGAAATGGCAAGCTGGACGACGTCAGATTCCCACCAAGGTCATCAACAAGATCACTGCGATGTCTCCACCGACCAGCAAGAAGGAAACACAAGCTTTCCTAGGCGCCATAGGTTTTTGGAGAATGCACATTCCTGAGTACAGCCAGATTGTGAGTCCTCTCTACCTGGTTACCCGAAAGAAGAACGATTTCCACTGGGGCCCAGAACAACAACAAGCCTTCGCCCAGATCAAACAGGAAATCGCTCATGCAGTAGCCCTTGGCCCAGTCAGGACAGGACCAGAGGTGAAGAACGTGCTCTACTCTGCAGCCGGGAGCCATGGTCTGTCCTGGAGCCTCTGGCAGAAGGTGCCCGGTGAGACTCGTGGCCGACCACTGGGATTCTGGAGCCGAAGCTACAGAGGATCTGAAGCCAACTACACTCCCACAGAGAAGGAAATCTTGGCCACCTATGAAGGAGTCCAAGCTGCCTCAGAGGTAATTGGCACAGAGGCACAACTCCTCCTGGCACCCCGACTACCAGTGCTAGGGTGGATGTTCAAGGGAAAGGTTCCTTCCACGCATCACGCCACCGACACCACATGGAGCAAATGGATTGCTCTCATCACACAGCGTGCCCGTATTGGAAACCCGAATCGCCCTGGGATTCTAGAAATTATAACAAACTGGCCTGAAGGTGAGACTTTTGGATTATCTTCTGAAGAAGAGGAAGAGCAAGTGACTCGTGCTGAGGAAGTCCTACCATATAATGAGCTACCGGAGACTGAAAGATGTTCTTCCCTGTTCACTGATGGTTCCTGCCGAATTGTAGGTGCTAACCGGAAGTGGAAAGCTGCAGTATGGAGCCCCACACGACAAGTTGCACAAGCTACCGAGGGACAAGGTGGATCAAGTCAGGTTGCAGAGCTTAAAGCCGTCCAGCTGGCTTTGGATATTGCTGAACGAGAGAAGTGGCCGAGGCTCTATCTCTACACTGACTCGTGGATGGTAGCTAATGCTCTGTGGGGATGGCTGGTTCGCTGGAGAAAAGCCAACTGGCAGCGCAGAGGGAAACCCATCTGGGCCGCTGAGATTTGGCAGGACATCGCCGCCCGAGTAGAGAAGCTGACCATGAAGGTTCGACACGTGGATGCGCACGTACCCAAGAGTCGGGCTAATGAAGAACATCGCAACAACGAGCAGGTGGACCGAGCTGCCAAGGTGAAAGTATCACAGGTGGATCTGGACTGGCAGCACAAGGGAGAACTATTCCTAGCTCGTTGGGCCCATGATGCCTCTGGTCATCAGGGGAGAGATGCAACATACCAATGGGCCCTTGACCGAGGGGTGGACCTTACCATGGACAGCATTTCACAGGTCATCCACAGCTGTGAGACCTGTGCTGCAATCAAACAGGCCAAGCGGGTGAAGCCTCTGTGGTACGGTGGATGATGGTCAAAGTACAGGTATGGGGAAGCCTGGCAAGTTGATTACATCACCCTTCCCCAAACCCGCCAAGGCAATGCTACGTGTTGACCATGGTTGAAGCAACCACTGGATGGCTGGAGACCTACCCTGTGCCTCATGCTACAGCCCGGAATACCATCTTGGGCCTGGAAAAGCAAGTCCTGTGGAGACATGGCACCCCCGACAGGATCGAGTCAGACAACGGGACTCATTTTAAGAACAGCCTCATCAACACCTGGGCCAGAGAACACGGTATTGAATGGATATATCACATTCCTTATCATGCACCAGCTGCTGGAAAAGTTGAACGCTGCAATGGACTACTTAAAACCACCCTAAAGGCACTTGGTGGGGGGACCTTCAAAAATTGGGAAGTGAACTTAGCGAAGGCCACCTGGATGGTCAATACCCGAGGGTCCATCAATCGAGCTGGTCCTGCCGAGTCTGAACCCTTGCACACAGTGGATGGAGATAGAGTCCCTGTGGTACACCTGAGAGGTATTTTAGGAAAGACTGTTTGGATTAATCCCACCTCAGGCAAAGGCAAACCCATCCGTGGGATTGTCTTTGCTCAAGGACCTGGTTGCACTTGGTGGGTAATGCAAAAAGATGGGGAAACTCGTTGTGTACCACAGGGAGACCTAATCTTAGGTGAGAACGGTGTGTAGGGTTTCATTGTATATATATATATATATATATATATATATATATATATATGTATGTGTGTTGAGAGTTTAAGAAGGTATTGATTTGAGATGATGTAGATGGTAATAGAATAAGGGGTGGATAATGTCCTGGGTTGAGGTGTATTCTATTACCATCCTCATGAGCTGTTGAAATCAGGTGGGGCAGTGTTTTCCTTGCCTCCTCCCCCCAGACTGTCTTTCTGTTAATGGCCCATCATTGTCCTGCCGCATGACTCAGAGATAACTCCCTCTGGACTATCTTCTGTTAACGAGCCTAATCGACACTTGGCCTCATGACTCATTACCCCATTGTGAGATGCTCCACCCAGAGGGAGGAACCAAGCATCCCATCCTGGTTATAATCTGGGACTCTGAGCACCAAAGATACTGGCTCCACTGGATTTCCAGAGGACAGGAGCTACACAGCCACCGCTGGACTTTCTGAGGAAGAGCAGACCCCTTCTACTACAGGATCACCACTTCAGAGGATTGCAGCCACCATTCCACCAGACTGCTACCAGTACCCTGCCTAATAGGGACTCAGGTTGTATCTTGACTCTGTCAGTGTTTTCTTTTACTTTCTTTTCCTTTTCTTTAATTTCCATTAAATTGTTATTCTGACTTGGTGCCTCTCACTGGTTTGTTTTCAAACTAGTACAGGTCATCACCAAAAGAGTCATAAGGCTGATGATCTACATTGTGGTCGCCATTTGGATGGTTGGCCTTCTGGCCATCATTTTGAGGTTGCCTGTTCTGCCTCTGGTGCTGTAGGTCAGGGCGAACACATTTTGAAGGTAGACACCGTACCCCAGTATCTGTGGAAACGCAAGCATACCCACGACCCCAAATGATAAGCTCATGAGGGCCTTCCCACTGGTTAGTGAGTAAATTCCGTACCCAGACCTTTGCCCGGGGCAGTTGTCTGTCACCTGCAGACTGCAATGAGAGAAAATGACTCAGAATAACAGGATTATTTGAATTTGGTGGTACTGTAAGATGATTAATTGTATACAAAGCTTTTTCTAATCGGCCTCAGCAACCAAATTCAAAGTTTCTTGTGAGAATCATTGAAAAGCCATGATAACAGCTCTTAATTCAACTAACTGAGCAGAGTCTGACTCGGATTGGTGTGTTAATGAACCACCGCAAAGGCAGTGTGGGATACTGTGCGCCCTTATGCACAGTGACACCTGCTAAAAATTTGTCCCAATCCATACCCCCCAAGCTGCCAACACATCCCCTCCCCAAAGTTAAGGGAAGTGGTAGTAACATAAGGCCTAATTGTAGCTGTGTGCTGTTGGGGAAGATGAAACAGGAAAGCCTTATAATAATAATTGCCTGACAAAAGATTTTGGGAATATGAAAACTGTGAGCGACATCGAAATGAAGGCCATCTTTGAGATATAAAGTCTTAGTTACTGAACAACTAGAAAACAATGGTATAGCCGGCTGAAGGTAATCCCCTCTTGATTGAACAATACCCTCTGCTTGCAGACAGGTCCAAGGGTCAGAGCAGACCCTACTAGCTCAGCAGAAGGGGTCCAAGGAGTAGTTTTTAGAAGTTAAAATGTAACTCTATGGTAATGTAATAACTCTTATAGGCTGTATGTAAATGCTATAGGATTTGTACCTTGTATTAGATTGGCTAGTGAGAATTAGAATATTCACTACAGAAGATGATTTATTGTATTGTAACAAGGACCTCGCTCTCTTAATTCGTCTCTCTTACGCTCCTAACTCTCTTAACTCTCTTAGCCTCTTGCTCTTGATTCATCTCTCTCTCTCCTACACCTTGGGCCTGCTTGGAGCTGCAGCTGGCAGCTCTAAGCAGTGCCCCTGTACCCACGCCCTTTGCAATAAACTGCATGCTCCAAAGATCTGCTTATAGAGATCTCTCGTCTCCGTTCGTCCGTCTCTGGCCGGGCCCGACCGAACCCTCATCACGATCAGTTTCTACATGTGCCCCTCTGAGTCCTTCACCACCACAGGCCGTTCACTTAAATAGCTCTGTGTGGTTCCTCCTAATCCTGCGATGGCCGATCCCACCGGGGCTAAAGGCCATGAGGGAGGCCATGCAGAGAAGGAGATGGTAGTTTTATCAGCACATATATCAATCAAACCTCGAAGCTGAATCAGGGTGGACGGGTGTTCGGCAGGACCAGGGTACATGTCATCTGTGGCCTTTGGTCAGAGATGTCTGCAGTCCAGAAGGCCTGCGGAAGTCCCATAGATCCACTGCCGTTATCTTCCTGAGTTTGTTCTACCCTAGGGACACAAGACTTAAAAGGCACTAATTTAGCAAGGCAGGTCTTTTCAGGAATAGTTACAGGAGGTTTTTGCGTGGAGACCATAGCGCAAATCTGACCTTTAAAGTCAGCATCAATAACTCCTGAGTGCACTAAGATTCCTTGATGGGCAACGTCAGGTTTTCCCACCAGCATCGCACTGGATCCCTGGGCTATGGGTCCATATGCATCCAAGGGAACCTTATAAATACCACTAGAGTCTAAGACGACTGCGGCTGTGGTGTGGACGTCAAACCCGTCTGATCCCTGGGTGCCATCTCTAGGGTGGCTGAGTAGGCCTGTGCCTGCACCTGTGCCACTCTCTGGGGGAGTGACTGCATCGGAGAGCAATTCCCCCTCCTTGCACCCCGGCGGAAGTTTCCCGAAAAAGGCCGACCATTGTCATGAGTCAGGGATCTACAATAGCCCGAGTGTCCTGGGTTGAGGTGTATTCTATTACCATCCTCATGAGCTGTGGAAATCAGGTGGGGCAGTGTTTCCTTGCCTCCTCCCCCCAGACTATCTTGCTGTAAATGGCCCATCATTGTCCTGCCGCATGACTCAGAGATAACTCCCTCTGGACTATCTTCTGTTAATGAGCCTAATCAACACTTGGCCTCATGACTCATTACCTTATTGTGAGATGCTCCACCCAGAGGGAGGAACCAAGCATCCCATCGTGGATATAATCTGGGACTCTGAAGACCAGAGACACTCTTTCCACTGGATTTCCAGAGGACAGGAGCTACACAGCCACCACTGGACCTTCTGAGGAAAAGCAGACCCCTTCTACCACAGGATCACCACTTCAGAGGACTGCAGCCACCATTCTACCAGACTGCTACCACCACCCTGCCTAACAGGGACTCAGGTTGTATCTTGACTCTGACAGTGTTTTCTTTTACTTTCTTTTCCTTTCCTTTAATTTCCATTAAATTGTTATTCTGACTTGGTGCCTCTCACTGGTTTGTTTTCAAACTAGCACACTGAGCAATGCCCTGGCCTGCCACACCCCTTGCACTGGGGGATCGGTGTGTTCTCTTTTTGGTTTGGCTTAGGCCGCTTCCGTTTTTTCGCCTGTTTTGGTGGCTTTGGTTCACGCCCAGAAGATGTGTGAACAGGCTGCAGGAACGGAGCCAAAGCAGACCTTTTCTGGTTCCCAGATCCCACCTTAGCGCAGGCATTAACCATGTCTGTTACCTCAGGGCCCCCTGGTAACGTATCTATGATTTTTCTGCACTCCTCATTTGCATTATCTCTCACTGCCTTAACAACATCTGCCTTAACCTGTCATCCTCAACCTGCTTCTCGAGAGAAGCAGCGACTTTCTCTACAAAAGAGAGGAATGACTCTGATTTGCCTTGAACTATTTCAGTATATCGCTTTCTAGGCAGAGACAACTCTATGGTTTTCAACAGGGCAGCCATGCCGACCTGTTGAGCTTGCTGCAGGACGCTAGAGGACAAAGTACCCTGTAGACTGGGATCAGAGAAGGGACCAGTCCACATCAAAGCATCCACTCCTGCTGTCTGTCTAGGATCAGCAGCAGGGAGCTGCAAATTCCCTAATGCAGCCTTGTCGGCCAGCTTTCTCCAGGTTTTCTCAAAAACTGTAAATTGTACAGGTTGAAATAGAATTTGACCTAAGTGTCTGATCTCAAATGGAGAAAGCAAATCTGTATTTATCACCCTTATTATCTGCATAACCTCAGCAGAACCTAGCCCATATTGTGCCACCTTGGATTGCAGGTCCTGGGCAACTTTCCAAGCAATTACCTCATGCTTGTCATGCTCCCCTGAATCTGGGAGAGCCTTATACACTGGGAAAGCTTGGATCTCCCCTTTAGGGGAAGCACTACCATCCTGAACTTCTGGCACCGCCTGTGGATGAAGTGTAACCGTTCCCCGGTGTGCCCCAGAATCCTCAAATCTGTTTGGCATTCCAAGTGTTTCCAATAACCTCCAGTCACCCTCCTCCAATGCTCGCATCTTAATTGACTCTAAGAAGCGTCTGTAGCGGGTCGGACGCACTGTTACCATGCAGTCCTGAAAGGTCCAGGGGCGAGACCGGTGCAACCTTTCTCTTCCCTGCGCGACTACAGCCGCTTTATGACCTGGGGCCAGAACCTCATCTGCCTTGCTGCCTGACGATGAATCATCAGGCAAAGGCAATTCTGAGACGCTGGGAGCGAACAGAGATGGACGGAGAGGGACACTTTGGCTAAGTTTGCTAGAGCCAGAACAGGCAGCACAGACTGCAGTTGGCTGCGCTGCAGTTTGAACAGCAGCTTCTTTACGGGATGCCGTCTCGGCCAGTCCCTACCGATCCGGTACTGGAGCTGCTGCCGCCGTCTCTGGGGCAACAGCCGCGCCCGGCGCCACGCTTGTCTCTTGCTCTGTGGCATCATTCGGCGCCGTCTCTGGCCCTTGTGCTGCAGCAGCACCCAGTGCCGCCCTCGTCACTTGCTCCGCGCCAGCGCTCGGAGCCGCTGCCAAAACCGCTGCTGTTTCTCGCTCCCTGGCTGTGTTCGTCGCC
Source organism: Aphelocoma coerulescens (assembly GCF_041296385.1). Classification (NCBI taxonomy): domain Eukaryota; kingdom Metazoa; phylum Chordata; class Aves; order Passeriformes; family Corvidae; genus Aphelocoma; species Aphelocoma coerulescens. Next base: position 8,011,282 of record NW_027184081.1, read on the forward strand.
GCCGCCGCTTCCGGGTTTTCCTGCCGCAGCGCTACGTCCAGGTTCGCCGCTGTCCGCGGTGCTTCCTGGTTTGGAGCTGCGGCTCCCGCGGGCGGCGCGGGTGGTCCTGGCGGCGCGGGCCGGGCGCACCCTGCGCGGCAGGGTGCCTCTGGCATCCGCAGCAGCTGCTGTAGCAAGCTGAACAGGTCCTCCAGCTTTCGGGATATGTTCGGTAACTCTGTCAGCAAAGGCAGATGCTGTATTAAAAGGTCGGTGGCTCAGTTCTGCAGCGGTGCAGAATACTCCAGCACCAAGGAGGGCAGCGGACTATACCCAGGCAGTCTCGGCGCACTCACGCCCGGCCCTACGCCGGCTAAGAAGTTGGATCCAAGCGATTTTGGCTCTGTTGGTGCATACGCAACCGGGCTAGGAGCCTCTCTGGGCGTCCAGTTTGTTAAGCCGCTAATTTGCGGCCCTGGATAAGCCGTGGCCGCCGCCGAGCTGAGCGGCAAGACATACTCCGTGCCCTCCTGCTGCCCCAACACCCCCGCCTCTGCTGGTGCGGGGTCCCTGGGGGCCGCAGAGTCCTGCGATTGTGCAGGGGGAGGCAGCGCAGGCTCTGCCTGTGGAGCCGGGGGGGTTTCTCCGAATCCACCATCATTTGCCCCAGAAGCCCAGTCAGCGGGGTCCTCCTCGGATATTCCTCCGTCACTCATCACCAAAATAGGCGAGCCAGCTCTGCTGCTACAGTCAAGGTCTGTCAGTAGAATAAATAATGAACACCAGGTTTTGTATAATTCTAACACTGCTGGGTCCCCAGACGGGAGTTCATGCCGGACAGCACAGCCAAGTTCCTGCCATAAGGCAAAGTCCAGGGCACTATCTCTGTCCATGGAAATCCCTTTTAAGGTAGCCCAATCTAATAATTCCCAAACTGAGTTTTCAGGAATGGAGATGTGCATTATACTAAACACACCTTTCCAGACCTGTACCACAGCGTCGGTTTGTGAGCCGCTGTTCGCCATTTCTCAGTCCTGTTGAACCTGCCGGTCCTGGGGGGGAAGGGGAACAGCGTACCTCTAGAGGAATTCGGCTTGGCTTGCAGCAGCAGGACACGTCAGAGAGTGCAGATCACGTCGGGCAGCACCAAATATTACCGTGGGCCTGGGCCCTAGGGTATATCACCGTGTCCCACAGCCATAGGGAGGAGGAGGAGAGAAGATCCAGCAGGCAGGAATTGTGCAGCAAGATTGATTTATTTAATTATTTTAAAACTCTTTTATAGACTTTTTTCTTCCTAGTCTAATTGGACAAAGGATCAGCCACCCCTTGGGGGTGATTGGCTAAAATCCTAAAACATCCATTGTCAAAATATTTTTCTACTATACCATAAACAAGACATTTCAAGGTTGCAGGTGGCTTGGTTGTTTACATACTCTGCTACCTCTTCTGTGAGAGAGAGAAGTCTCTCACAGACTTAGAAAATAACAAGAAAATCCTTGCTAGCAGCATTTTTGTATCTACATGCGTGCTTCTTGGATGTTTAGCACAACTGCTGCAACGGCTCTGAGGCACCCACGCCATCCTTTGGGTGCTGCATCTAGCTGCTTAGAGAAATAAGCAACTGCCTGGCGGTATGGGCCGAGGTCCTGTGCTAGTATTCCCAAGGCAATCCCTTGTTTTTCATGGGAAAATAGAAAGAATGGCTTACTCACATCTGGAAGTCCTAGAGCTGGAGGTGACATGAGGGCATTCTTTATCTGATTGAAGGCCCACGTGGCCTCCTTTGTAACTCTTTCACTGTCTGGGGTTTCGGGGTTTGGCATATCGCTTCTTTGCGATCTTGCCCCAAAGTTCGTTGCCCGGCACTAACTTCATAGCCCAGGTAGATCACTTTCTGTTTCACCACCTGAGCCTTTTTCTTAGATACCCTGTACCCTTGGAGTCCCAGAAAATTTGAGGCTTACCGTCCAAGCTACGCAAGCTTCCTCCGTTCGGATAGCTATTAAAAAGTCATCCACGTACTGCAATAGCTTCCCTTCTCCTGGTGGGGCTTCCCAGGACTCTAGGTCTTTTGCAAGTCATTCTCTGTCTTGGGGTGACTTTATGATGTGTATCCCATGTTGCTGCCCTATGCCCAGAAATTACCTTTGTGCCTTTCTATGCCTCTAAACTGAGCCTGAGAGGGGTAAGGAAAAAACTAAGCAAAACTTTTTCAAAGCAGTTTTCAGCTTGTTCAAGGTCACACAGAGATAGCAGGGGTTTTTTTCCCCAGCTGCGGCAGGGGAGGGAGGAAGCCCCTGGCTTGCGGCTTTCCAGTCAGCTTTTGGCCAGTGGTTCAGTTTCTTTTTCTCTAGAGAGAGACTGAGAGTTGAATTTTTTTTCCTTCCCAGGAATTTCAGATTTTCTCCCTTTTCTACTGGACTGTTTCAATATTAGAACACATCGGGAGGACTTTCCACCGAGCGCAGAGAGCCTGGCCCTGGGCCAAGTCCCAGCTCCGAGGAGACCAAAGGGAGGACTCTAACACTTTCCCAGGTTTTTTCTCCACAGTGAAAGATTTTATTATTTAGCATTATTTTCCTTTCCCTGTGTGTTTGGTAAATAAATAGTTTTATCTCCTTCACTTTCCTTTGAGGAAAATTTATTTTTCCCGAACCTGGTGGAGGAGGGTTGGTTGTGCCTTCCCTCAGAGGATATATTTCTAAATTTGGCCAAACTGGAACATTCTCCAAACAGGGTGGGACTGTTCTTAAATCCTTGAGGCAACACCATCTGTGTGAGCTGAATTTTACACTCACTCTTAGGGCTTTACCATTCAAATGCAAAAATTTTCTGGCTGACTTCATGGAAAGGGAGGCAAAAGAAGGCATCCTTTAAATCTAAAATGGTAAACCAAGTTGCCTCTGGTGTTAAGCATGTTAACAGAGGGTAAGGATTCTCTACCACAGGATAGAGATCTTCAGTCATCTTGTTAACAGCTCGTAAATCCTGTACCACGCGGTAAGACCCAACGGGTTTACAGACAGGCAAGATAGGAGTGTTAAAATCAGACTGGCATTCTTTTAACAGTCCTAACTGTAAGAATTCTGCAATTACTGGGATAATTCCTTCTCTGGCTTCCTTTTTGAGGGGGTATTGTTTAATTCTAACTGGTTGTTTTCCCTCTTTGAGTTTGATCTTTATTGGGGTTGCATTTTTGGCTCTCCCAGGTACATCTGTGGCCCAGACTCCTGGGAACACTTAACTCGTGATCTCTTCTCTAATTTCCTCTGCAGAGCCTTTAGTTGTTAATATTAGGCTCAGTATTTCCACGTACTTTTAGTCATTTACCTCCAGAATAATTTCTTCATTCCTAAATGTAATGGTTTGGCTTGGGGTGACTTTATGATGTGTATACCATATCGCTGCCCAGTGCCCAGAAATTAATTCTTGTGCCTTTCTATGCCTTTAAACGGAGCCTGAGAGGGGGAAGGAAAAACTGAGCAAAACTTTTTCAAAGCAGTTTACAGCTTGTTCAAGGCTACACAGAGATAGCGACTTTTTTTCCAGCTGTGGCAGAGGAGCGAGGAAGCACATGGCTTGCAGGTTTTTTTCCCAGTCAGCTTTTGGCCAGTTGTTCAGCTTTTTTATTCTCCGAAGAGAGACTGAGAGTTGAACTTTTTCCTTCCCTGGAATTTCCGGATTTTCTCCCTTTTCTGCTGGACCGCTTCAATATCAGAGCACATCGGGAGGACTTTCCACTGAGCACAGAGGGCCTGGCCCTGGGCCAAGTCCCAGCTCCGAGGAGACCAAAGGGAGGACTCTAAGAGTTTCCCAGGTTTTTTCTCCATAGTGAAATTTTATTATTTAGCATTATTTTCCTTTCCCTGTGTGTTTGTTAAATAAATAGTTTTTATCTCTTTCACTTTCCTTTGAGGAAAATTTATTTTTCCCGAACCTGGGGGGAGGGGTAGTTGTGTCTTCTCTCAGAGGATATGTTTCTAAATTTGACCAAACCGGAACATGGTTGCTTGTAATTGTTCCAATAGATCTCTTCCTAAAAGTGCTTTTGGAGGATTGGGTAAATATAAAAACCTATGAATACCCAATTGTCCCTGTTATCCCTCAGAGAACAGCGAAAATCACGACATAAGTCCAGGTCAGATGATATGGCCGAAGCAGAGCTAAGCCATTTAATGAATAGCTCATCTTTTATGGTGTGGTTCACAAGAAAGAAATTACATGATTGGCCTATTCACCCACCACCTCTCAAGGTGATAGGTTGAGCAGTAAGACACCCATTTCCAAATATTATTCTCACATGACTAAAAACAATTCCACTGTTCCCACAACAACTTGCAGGTGCAGAAATGATTTACATTCTCTCAAACTGTTGTCTATCCAGTTCGCATGAGAACGAAAGCTTTCACGGAGAAGCTGTGAGAAACTGGATTTCTCTAACTGCTTTCTTATGAGAAAGAAAAGTTTCACAGGAAAATTCCTCTGCTTCTGCCTTTTAGCATCCACAGTTTCCCCTTTTTGTCTGAGACCAAAAAGGTCACGTTTGTAATCCTCTGCAGGATCCCTTGCAAAGGAGAACAAACACAGCATAAGGGGTCTGTTTGGTAGTGGCCAGTTACCAAACAGAATCTGAATCAGATACTGATTTAAGGCAGGCAGAGAGATTCTCCAGTAGTGCCATGAGAAATACATCTAGCGAACCCAGCTATACGTTCAGTCATTAATTTCAAACAGCCTTAAGGGCTCTACATCAATTACTGCTTCTGGATAGCCTTAAGGGCTCTAATATTCTACATAACATTCTGACTCCATAACATAAAACTCAGTCTCTGAAATTCAGTCTCTGCTTGTAGAAGGTCCAGGCTGATGGTCGACATCTTGGTCATCATAAGAGGGATCATTCGATGGATGATCTGCATTCTGGTCAAACTTGAAGCTGCCTTGGAGGTTGCCTGTTCTGCTTCTGGTGCTACAGGCCAGAGCGAATGCATCTCATAGGTAGCCATCGTAGCCCGGTATCTGTGGGAATACAAGCATACCCACGCCCCCAAGCAATAGCTCATACAGGCCTTCCCACTTCTCAGAGAGTAGGTCCTGTACCCAGACCTTCACTCGAGGCAAGTGCATCTCGCCTGCAGACTGCAATGAGAGAAAATAATTCAGAATAACAGAATTATTTGAATTTGGTAGCACTGTAAAATGATTATCCACTCGATAAACCTGTCGAGCAAAAACAGCCTATTGAACCTCCTGCAGCACTCATCATGCTTCAGGAGTCAATTTCCGAGGTGAATTCAACTCGGGGTCCCCCTTTTAAAATATCAAAAAGCGAGGATGGCTGTGCTGTGGTTAGCCTTGAATAAGGACATAACCCATTATTGATACCCAACAATTTCTGAGCATCATTTAAAGTCTCAATAGAATCTGAGAATTGTTCCTCCTTATGTTGCATTCTAATCCAGAATTTTGACTCTTAAGTATTTCCAAGGAGATGTATCTGCATCTTTCCTTGGAACTCTGGAAGCACTGAAAAACCACGAAGCTGCAATGGATAAAGCCATAGCAAACATGGTGATACAGGAGGAGGGACTAAAGACTGAAGAGAGCCTGCAGAGGGGATGGCTGGAGAGCCTGTCCAAGGAGATGTATCCACAGCTGAAGAAGAAAAAATTGAGAGAGGTCACGAGTGTCCTGAATGTGGGAAAATATCAGACCAGCTCCACTCTCCTCATACACCAGCAGAGTCACACAGAAGAAAGATCCTAAAAGATCTCAGTGACTATGAAGAAACAACTTTCTCAGATTCAGATAGAGATGAATACTCACAAGAAGAACTCTTATAGCATGACTGGAGTCGAGGATGCTGTAGTGGTTTGGTCTAAAATACTCATTACTGTTTATCTTCTGTGAGATAAGAATTAGGAGAAGTGCAAAGCAGGCACCAACTTGGATGAATATAAAGAAGTTTATTAACAGACCTAAAAGAAGAAAAGAAAAAAAAAAATCATACCACCTTCAGAACTCTCCTCCTCCCCCCACCTTCCTCCCTTCTCCCACTGACAATGTAAAGACAACCCTTAAGATGTTCAGTCTGTTTACCACTTCCATAATAACCTTGTTCAGTCCATTTAGAAAGAGAAGTCTCTTTTTGCTCGTGCTATGAAAACAGTAGCACATGGAGACAGCCACCCACTTCCAAATATTGTTCAGTCCATTTAGGAAGAGGAGTCTCCCTGCTCGCGATGTGAGTCCCTTCCCCCGACTTGCAGCTTTTCCCGCAACTGCTTTCGAGGGTCCACTCTTGAAAGTTTTCTGGGGTACAATTTTAAGGTTGAGCTGTTCAGAAACAAAGAAAGAGAGGCCCTTCTCCTTCCCTGGGAGCAAAGAGTCTTCCTCATCTTCATCATTAGAACTATCTCTGGGAGCATCTCTAGGAATTGAGGTTTTTCTCCTTTCCTCTTTGGAGCAAAAGTCCTCATCTGGTTCATCTGGTTCATCTCTCTCTCTGTCCAAACTTCTCATGAAATTACAGCTGCGGCAGCATCTGCCTATTGCTTACGAGTTGAACACTCCATCCCCCATATCTTCATGAAATTACAACGGGATACTCTGATATATCATAGCTTCACAACAGACTTTCAGCTTTAAGCATCTCCTCTCTCTTCCCTCAGGTTTTCAGCTCTTCACAGCAATAAAAGGGTTAATCTCACCTCAGCCTTGCAGCTGGAATGTGGCTAATCGCTGTTGGTCACCTGACCTCTGCCGGACAGAGGTGCCGCTTTGCTGAAATCTTGGCCGCAGTGGGGGGGGGGGTTCCGTGCCTCTCTGGCCGCCCATGGCAAGGCAGTGGGGGGGGGTTCCACGGCTGGAACAGTCCCATGGCTCCAGGTTGGCCGTGGCCCGGCCCGGCCTGGCCCAAGCAGGGCCTGGCCGGGCCTGCTGGCCCCTGCACGGGGCCTGCAGCCACCTGTCCCAGCGCCGGAAACGAGAGAGAGCTTGGGGGGGGAGTTTGTCTATTCTTAAGTGTGTATCACAGAGGCGGTCGCAACTTTAAGTGGCTTAAAGAATTGTCCATATTCAAACTGGCCAGCTGATAGGTTCTATCAGGTCCCAGAGGAAGCTGTAAGCACCCCTTAGCAAGGATATCCCTTCCGGGACTATGCTTGCTAACCTATGACAGATGCCTATTGCAGCTGTGTACAATCCACCCTGGCTGATTCCTGGGTGCTAGCTGCAAGCTGGCTGAGCAGGCCTGTGTCAGGGGAGCTATGCCCTGGGAAAACATTTGACTTCCCTTGCATTCCTGGTCAAATTCCCTAAATGTATTAAAGGTTGACCATTAGCATGAAATATAGACTGGCAATATTCTGCAACATGACCTATCCTGCTGCATCTTCTGCAGACAATAACCCTGTTCTCTTTGTTTCTCCACTTGTTTCTAATTTGGTTCGGAGTGCTCTTAACTCTAGGCCTCTTTCGTCCTAAATATTTCCAAACAAAACATTTAGGTTTATCCATCTGACCTGAATCGGAAAAAACCTGTTGCCCAGGAAAAACCTGGACCATCCCATCTGTGTTATTATCACTACTTTGTTTCATTGTTGCATCGCATTTGCGGGCTTGCTTTTTGCGCCTAAGCTCCGTTACGCAATCCTGCCGTGAAGCAAGCATTGGCATGGCAACGCTGCTCACCCCCTTCCGGCCAGCAGAGTGCCCGACGATCCCCTGGGGGATTGGCATGTCGGCCCTGGGCCAGAAGGCGTGGCCATGCCCCGCCGTACGGCCGGGGCGGCCACTGCCGCTGTCGGCCTTTCCAGGGCTGGACTGGCAGGAGGGGCCGCGCCGGAGCTCGGAGCCTCGGTGGGCGGGGCGGCAGGGGGTGAAACCTCGGGGGCTGGAATCCGGGCGGCGGGCGCCGCCCGGAACCCTGCAGCCTGAGTTCGCCGCCGCTTTCGTGGAGGAGTGTGTGTTACGGCAGCCGGCACCGCAAACACGATCAGCTCCGCCCCCGCCTCTCGCGGCGCGGGCTCCAGGGGCGCATGCGCTGATCCCCCGGCCGTCTCCACGGCCGAGGCCGGCAGCGCCACTTCCGCCCGCGCCGGCTCCGGGGCCGGGGGCGAGGCAACGCCGAAGCCCGGCATCGGGACTAGCTGCACCGGTGCCTGCGCCAGCCTGGCAATAACTGCCGCTACCATTTTCTCTGGCAGTGCCGCGAGTTCTGCTTTTATGTCATGCAAAACTGCTAAAATCCGTTCCCCCACAGACAGAATTCGGGAAACGGCTCATGCGCCTGCGCCGGGGAGTCCCCGATCATCTGCGCATGCTCATAATAGCCCAACACTACGGAATCTTATGCGGGACCGAAAGTTACGGGATATGGGACCGTGGGGGACCGGGGCAGCATGGCCGCGCCCAGAACCGACCCAGGCAGTCCCTGTAACAGCGGCACAGGCAGCTGTAGCGCAGCGAGCAGCGATGCTGCGCCCGCTGGAGCCCTGCCCGGGGCTGCGGTGGGTGCTGGACCCACCTGGCAAGCGGGCGGCGGCGGATCGGCCCGCAGAGCGGCGAATTCTGCCGAAACGGCCACCGCCGCGACTACCCCAGCCCCCCCCGCCCCCCGCAGGACGGCGATGGTGGAGCTGAGGGCTGCGCCGATCCGAAGGGGGTGGGATCTCCCGGAACGAAGGACGAAAGACGGTTCGTTCCGTCCGTGGTCGCAGAACATCCTGAGGACACAGAATTAAGCAGTCCTTTCCCTTTTCCTCCGTCTGCGATAAAATCATCAGCTCCCACGAGCGTTATTGCATATTTTAAGACAGAGAGTACCATATTCGCGTCTTTATGTCCCATCTTTGCAGTCCACGGTTCCGTCTCACGGCTTCGGTGAGGCAGCCGCTGCGCACGCCCGATGTGTCCAAGAGTCCGATATGCGATCGGAAGGCACCAGACCTCCTAAAGTCCGAGCGGCTGTATACGTGTCGGACGAGCACCAGATGCTTTTTGTACCCGTCATTTGGGACACCAGACATCCTAAGTCCGGGACGCGGTTGCAGTACACGCGGCTGTTACCAGATCTTCTAAGTTTGCGGTTCCGGTACTCGCTCCGTGGCTCAGTCTGTGTTCCGCGCGGCCCCAGAGGAAGGCCAGCTTCAGCTCGGGAGAAACTCCCGTCCCGCGGGCCAGGGGAAGGTTCTGTCCCGCGGCCGCCGAAGTGTGTGGGGGGGCATGCATCTTCCTAAAGTCCGGTTTGCAGTACACGTCGGTTGGTCACCAGACGTGCCTTCTGAGAGGCTGCGGTTGCAGTACACGTTGTGGGTCACCAGATGTCGCTGTTATCCCCCAGAGAACGGCGAAAATCACGACATAAGTCCAGGTCGGATGATATGGCCGAAGCAGAGCTAAGCCATTTAATGAATAGCTCATCTTTTATAGTGTGGTTCGCAATAGAGAAATTACATGATTGGCCTATTCACCCACCACCTCTCAAGGTGATAGGTTGAGCAGTAAGACACCCATTTCCAAATATTATTCTCACATGACTAAAAACAATTCCACTGTTCCCACAACAACTTGCAGGTGCAGAAATGGTTTACATTCTCTCAAACTGTTGTCTATCCAGTTCGCATGAGAACGAAAGCTTTCACAGAGAAGCTGTGAGAAGCTGGATTTCTCTAACTGCTTTCTTATGAGAAAGAAAAGTTTCACAGGAAAATTCCTCTGCTTCTGCCTTTTAGCATCCACACCCCATTGTTTCCCAAATTTATATTTCAGTGGCTTGCAAAAATATGCTTTTTCAGATTGACCAGTTGCTCCTTGTACCACAATGTAGTCATCCCCCACAAGCATTAAAACTTTATTTAAAACCGAATATGCTGCCCCTGTATCAACCAAAAAGTCTATTTCTTTTTTCTTTTCCCCTAGCTTCATTATAACCAGTGGATCTGCTAGGGTAGAATCCCCTGATCCTCTTTAATCTTCTTTCACATGTGCAACCACCCTCCCTCTTTCTCGGTCTCCTCTGTTCTGGAAGCCTTCTTGTCTTCTTTCTGGGCACTGTTTCTTCCAATGACCGAATCTCCTGCAAATCGCGCATTGGTCTTTACCTAGACGGGGTGGGCCCTGTCTGGGAGGTCCTTGTCTGGGGGGTCCCTGTCTAGGCTTTTCCCTATTTCCTTCCCTTACTACTGCTACCAATTTCTTCATCCCTCGCTTGTAACTTTCTTCTCGATTACTGAATACCCTCCAAGCTGCATCTAATAGAGTTTCCAGGTTTCTCCCCTCTGGTCCCTGAAGTTTTTGCAATTTACATCTGATATCTCCTGTGGATTGTCGTAGAAACAATGATACTAGCTGTTGTACCCCTACCTCAGTCTCAGGATCCAGTGAGATATTGTGGCGCATTGCGTCCCTCAGACGATCCAGGAATTTGGATGGTGACTTGGTGTCCTGGGGGGACTTTATGATGTGTATCCCATGTCGCTACCCTATGCCCAGAAATTAACTTTGTGCCTTTCTATGCCTCTAAACTGAGCCTGAGGGGGGGATGGAAAAACTGAGCAAAACTTTTTCAGGGCAGTTTGCAGCTTGTTCAAGGTCACACAGAGACAGCAGTTTTTCCCAGCTGTGGCAGGGGAGCGAGGAGGCACCCAGCTTGCTGCTTTCCAGTCAGCTTTTGGCCAGTTGTTTCAGTTTCATGTTCTCTGGAGAGAGACTGAGAGTTGAACTTTGCTTTTCCTTCCCTGAAATTTCGGATTTTCTCCCTTTTCTACTAGACGGCTTTCAACCTAAGAGCACATCAGGAGGACTTTCCATCGGGCACAGAGGGCCTGGCCCTGGGCCAAGCCCCAGCTCCAAGGAGACCAAAGGGAGGACTCTTAACACTTTCCCAGGTTTTTTCTCCACAGTGAAAGATTTTATTATTTAGCATTATTTTCCTTTTCCGGTGTGTTTGGTAAATAAATAGTTTTATCTCCTTCACTTTCCTTTGAGGAAAATTTATTTTTTCCTGAACCTGGTGGGGGAGGGGTGGTTGTGCCTTCTCTCAGGGGATATATTTCTAAATTTGCCCAAACCGGAACACTTGGAAGGACCCTGTTTCACTGCATACAAAGCTGACCAATTAAGGGTTTTGGGAATGGCCCTTTCCACCCCTTTTGCTATCCATTCTTGACAACTTTTTAATTCCTCTAATTCGGCTGTTCTATTTGGACTCCAGTGTGGTTCCTGGAGTGGGAAGGAATCTTTTACATCTAATTGTTTTAATAATCCTCTGCCAAATCTTTTGCTGTTTTCAAAACTAACTGTTTCTCCGCGTCTGTTAGTCCACCCAATAGTAATTGTATATCATCCCAATCTGGATTATGCTGTTTTATTATGAGTCGCAAGCGTTCAGTCATACCTGCTGGATCACTTCGGTAATTTTTGGCAACTTTATACCATGCATCCAGGTCAGCAGTAGAGAAAGGTACTCTAACCAACATTGTATTCCCATCAGGTGCCACTGCCTCTCGCAGGGGCGCCATCAATACCTGCTTCCTGATTTGGGACGAAACAGGACTGCCCGGGGGAGAGGGGGTTGGCGTTGGTGTTCCTTCCAAGTCCACATTCTCTTCCTGTCTCCCAAGGGGAGGCTTAAGCAAATCGGTTAGTTCATCATCGTCTTGTCCCTGAGCTGCTGCCTGATACTTTTTCTGACCTTGTACATCTCTGACCTATACTGCACTATGAACAACACTGCTTAAGTCTTCCTCGGCTTTTTTTATTTTCTTTTTCAAGAGCTAACACCATAGGAGCACTGGGAGGTTTAATTCCACAATCTCTTTGCCATTCAGGGTGATTTTGGAGAGAGAAAAATGCGTCAGTGTAGGAAACTTATTCCCACTTGCCTTCCCGTCTCAAAAAAAGCATAAACTGTAGCAAGGTATTATAATCTAAAGTTCTATTAGGTGGCCACTTTGTTCCATCTTCTAACTTATACAGTGGCCACCACTGGGTGCAATATTTTACAACAGTTCTTTTATTTTCTGTGCCTCCAGTTCCTACTATCTCCTTTCAATGTGCCAAAACACAGACAAGAGGGCTCGCTCTAGAGATTTCCTTACTCTGTCCAGTTCCCATCCTGTTCAGAGTTTGAGTTCACTCAAATACTGTGCCACCCACTCCGGGTCACCCGTATAGAGTATAAGCCACCCTTTATAAATTCTCTTATGCTTTCTGCCAGGCCTGCTTCACTGCCAATTGAAATCTTCTTCAAAGGTCTTTGCTACCTCCTCCCAATCCTTTTCTAGCACACTATTTTAGCAATGTGATGCTCTTTGCCACAGAAAAGTTTTAAAACAAAATGGTCCTTGCTTTCCCAGCACTCCGGGCATGGATCTCTGTCTGCTAAATAAATAGAATTGTAAAATCTCCGACTTCCACAAAATCCGCACTGAGCTAAAACCCACAGCCGGTGTGGGGCTGGAATCTTCTTATGCCCAAACACAAAGCAAGGAATCCCTTCTATCACTTGTGCAGGCAGGACAAAAGAACGGAAAGAGTCGGGGGCTATACTCCTACTATATAACTGTTGAGGGATAGAGAGGGGCAACAACCTTCCTCCCTGCTTAGCTGTGGGAGTGTGTTTGCTTTGGTTCTGTCCGGGTCTCCCCTCTAAGTTCTTTAAGTTTGGTGTACCCCAGTTGGCGCCCCCCCTGTTTTATTAAAATCACCCTATGTGTCAGTTTTGTCTCCTCCCAGGACCCTGTCTGTCACTCTGGCACCCCTCCCAGGCTTCTGGAAAGTTCTAGCCAGGGGGCCAGGTGATTGGTCCGGGGAAAGGAGTCCCTCCCTTCCCCTGTTACAGTTGGTTCCCTTACGTGTCCCTCGTTCTGTTTGCCACACCCTTCCCTTCCCTGGTTGGTTGATCTGTACTCCCCCCCCTTGTCTCCCCCCCCCCCCATAAAATCCCTTGCACGAGATCTGCAGGTGTGCAGAATTGGGCACCCCCTGGTGGTTGAGGTCTCCCCGTTCGGAGGGCCAGTAAACTTTCTGGATTTAACCCAACTCTGAGCCTGCCCCCTTTCCTCCGCCGTCTGCCTTCATCGCCGCGGTCCCTTGCAAGGACCCACGAACTAGAGCTTTGATCACTCCGATATCAGAGGCTGGCCCCCGCAGCCTGCTGTGTCCCGAGCTGACCGGGCTGAGTGGGAACTGTTCATAGAGGACACAAAGGCAGCTTGGCGCCCAAGTGCGGGGCTCCCCGTTCCATCGGACCCCATGGAAGGGGCGTCCTCGGGAAAGGCAGCTTGGCACCCGAGCGTGGGGCCCCCCGTTCCATCGGACCCCACGGAAGGGACATCAAGCTACCCCAGTTGCAGCACACTCTGTTTTAGTGAGCTGTGCTCCTGGGGGTGAGGACGGTAGCTTCGCCACACCGGAGGAACCGGTCGCCTGGAGCGTGCCTGGACGCCAGTCAGGTAAGTATTTTTCCCCGGGGGGGGGGGGAAACTTACCTCAAAGCCGGTAAAGGCTTTCGAAGGGACCGGTACTGTCCCCGGCTCTCGAAGAGCCGAACGTAGGCTGCGCAGCCCTGGGACAAGTGCGGTTAGCTTGACTCCGGTTGGTTTCTGGGAAACTGGCGTTCTAGGCTTGAAGTTTTTAACTCCAGACGCTGTGCTGTCGGCTATGGGTGCTAAACTCTCCACAGCACAGAACGGGGTATTTCTCCAAGTTGCGGGACTCCTTGAGGGTGGGAGAATAAGTTTTTCAAAGGGATGTTTAAAACGGTTTATTCGGTGGCTGTTTCTGCACTTCCCTCAGTGCTCTCAGGATTCGGTTTTGAGCGTTTCCTTTTGGAACGCCACGGGAGAAAAATTGGCGCGATCGAATTCTGCCAAAGAGAAAGATTTCTCCTTTCTGTACTTGCAAATTAGATCGGCGTTGAATAAGAAAAGTGAGAGGGAAGGACAAACGACCCCGAATTCCCCAGTTGTTACTCCCAAACCCGTGTCCCCCAAACCGTGTCCCCTAAAACAGGCATCCTGAAGAGAGCAAACCGCGATGCGCAGGGCTGCTACCGTCTCCCTGGCTCTCCTCGGGATTCTCGAAGCCCCCGCTCGGACAGTCACGGCCAGACTGCCCGAGGCTTATCCCGTTCCCCGGCTTCCCCAGTTGTTAGACCCCGAGTTCGGTTTGGCTATCCAGAGAGTTTAGAAAATGCCCTCCCTGCCCAAGGAGGACAAGATGGCGGGCGCCACGTGGCAGAGACCCCCTCTTGCCCTCCCCCCCGCTCTTCACCCCGAAATCCCTTTCTCCCAAGTTCCAACCCCTTTTGCCTTGACCCCTCCTACTCCCAAGTTGGGTCCACCCCCTTGCCCTCCCACGTGTCACCAGTGCGCGCCCCTGTGCCCCGCCCCCAGAAATCGCGGTTCCATGCCTGGCTGCCACCCACTTCCTGCTTCCGGTTCCCACGCCTGCCCTTCCGGTTCCCACGCCTGCCCTTCCGGTTCCCACGGTGTCTGGCCGGAAGGGGGGGGGGGGCCCGAGGACCGGAACCCGGAACTGGATCCCATTCCCTCCGCCTCTCCAATTTATTATCAGAGGTCCCAGAGAGGAGGAACAACCCATGTCAGCTGGGAACCCCTCTCCCACCAAACAATAAAGGAACTCTGCAAGGCACAGAAGGAGTTTGGGAGAGAAAGCGAATATTTTCGTGGCCTCTTAAAGGCAAGTCTCTCCGGAGCAGTAATGACACCTTTCGATCTGCGTCAGCTATTCTCATGCCTGCTTTCCTCAGCAGAGTTTCTGCTCTGGAAGGCAGCGTGGGAAAGGGAGCTCCGCAGACTCCTTCCAGCGCTCTTGCAAGGTTCTGATACGGCCGTTAATGCCGACAATCAGGAACTCACATTGGACCATCTAAGCGGCGAAGGAGATTGGGCTTTGGCGCCGAAGCAGGCTCAAGGCTTGCCTTTGGAGGTTCTGCAACAGGTCAAGGAAGCGGCCGGTAAGGCATTCCTTGGTCTGAGGCCTGATGTGCCCGTAGAATCCTACTCGCAGGTCCAGCAGCAACCCACTGAGTCATTCCTAAAGTTTGTGGAGAGACTAACCCGAGCTGTAGAGTTGCAGGTCAAGCAGCCGGCGGCCAGGGAAGAGGTCATCACAGAGATGGCTATGGTGAATGCCAACCCTCAATGCAAGGCAGCCATCCTGAGCCTCCCCTTGGACCCCCCGCCGACCATACAGACTATGTTAGAAGTTTGCGCTGCGAAGGCACCACACCTGCAACCTACCAGCTCAGAGAGACAGCAGCCCAGAGGAACGGCCTCAGTGGGAACAGCAATGCATCTCCCTGCAGCGGACCAGAGGACGAACACGGGCCCAAACACCAAACCACCTACAACTGCGAATGGCCAAAAGCGAGACCTGCAGGCCAGGAACACCTGCTTCCTATGTGACCAGCCTGGACATTGAACAAGGGACTGCCCGCTCAAGCGGCAGTTCCAGCAATTTAAAAAGGAACATGAACCTGGGGGACAGGAGGGCCAACTGCAACAAAAAAAATGAATGGGGAGAGCGCGCCCGCCCCGCGTGAAGACAAAAAAGGGACGGGACGTGAGGGGGAGGGGGAACTCAAAGAGGCAAAGCTACCGGACACGACTTTACAACCGGACTTGACTTCCTTTTCTGATGGTTCTTTCAGGTTGCAGCTGTTGACACCGCTCCACCTAAAGACCAAAGAGTGGCATACCGCACCGGTAAGCGCTGGTGGTGAGCTGTGAGCAAAAGACCAAGGCCCTGACAGGTATGTCATAGTCGGAAATGTTACCTGCACACCACAAGAGATCGAAGTCGCTCCGGGACTAATGACATCTAGTCCCGAAGGACCCGTTCTCTGGCTGCGCTGTGTCCACCCACCTCTGTTCCTGCCCAGAGGGCAGACAGTCGCCCAGGCTATCCCTGTGGAAAGGCCACCCCCAACGGTGTGTGCCACACATGTTATAGGGACAGAGAAGCCTCGGGTAGGCTGCAAGGTCAACAGAGGGGAGGAAGTCCTGCACCTCAGAGGGCTTCTGGACACAGGGGCAGATGTGACGATCATTCCCACACGGGAATGGCCGGCACATTGGGAATTGCAAAATGTGGCTGGACGCATGCAAGGTGTTGGGGGCATTCAATTGGCCAAACAATCAAAGAGCATCGTGCAAATTAAGGGACGGAGCGGACAATTGGCAAACATACGTCCGTGCGTATTAGACTACAAGGAACCCCTCTTGGGGAGAGACCTCATGCAGCAGTGGGGAGTCACAATTGACCTACCTGACCCCCCGAAAAATTTTTGGGTTGCGGTCACTGAAGAGCGCCCTACTCAAAAACTAAATTGGAAAACTGATCACCCCATTTGGGTAGAACAGTGGTCGCTCTATGGTGAGAAGTTGAAGACGCTCGAGAAGCTCGTGGAGGAGCAACTTAAAAAGGGGAATATCGTGGAATCCAACAGCCCCTGGAATTCCCCTGTCTTTGTTATCAAAAAGCCTAACAAAGACAAATGGCGGCTCCTCCAGGACCTTCGTCAAATTAACAATGTTATCGAAGACATGGGCTCTCTCCAACCAGGGATGCCATCCCCAACGATGCTCCCTCAAAATTGGAATCTGGCAGTAATTGACATCAAAGACTGCTTTTTCCAAATTCCCCTGCACCGTGACGATGCCCTGCGTTTTGCCTCCTTGATTCCTGTTATCAATAGAGAAGCCCCAAGGAAAAGATACCATTGGAAGGTGTTGCCACAGGGTATGAAGAACAGTCCAACCATCTGCCAATGGTATGTCTCTTCCTTGATTGCCCCAGTTCGCGCAGCAGCAAAAGAGGCCATCATCGTCCATTATATGGATGATGTCCTCGTGTGTGCCCCCGACAATGACATGCTTGCCAGTGTGCTCGACCTGACAATCAATGCATTGGTTGCTGCAGGGTTCGAGCTCCAAGAGGGAAAGATTCAACGGATGCCACCTTGGAAGTACCTGGGCCTACAAATTATGAAGCGGACCATTGTGCCGCAAAAATTGGCTATTAATACTAACATCAAGACTCTGGCAGATGTCCACCAGCTGTGTGGGTCTTTAAATTGGGTGAGGCCGTGGCTGGGTCTGTCCAACAAAGACCTAGCCCCCCTTTTTGATTTACTAAAAGGGGGAGAGGAGCTTAGTTCTCCCCGGACACTCACCCCAGAGGCGCAAACAGCTCTGGAGAAGGTGCAACATCTAATGTCCACCAGGCAGGCAAGCAGGTGTAGGCCTGACTTGCCATTCAAGTTCATCATCCTGGGTAATCTGCCACACTTGCACGGGGTTGTCTTCCAATGGGAAGACAAGAAGAAGAAGAGCAAAGAGGACCAGGACCGGAGGGATCCCCTCTTAATCATAGAGTGGGTATTTCTCAGCCATCATCGGTCCAAGAGGATGACACAGCCACAAGAGCTGATGGCTGACCTGATCCGGAAGGCTAGGATCCGGATCAGAGAGTTATCAGGATGTGACTTCGACTGCATCCACGTGCCAATTAGGACAAAAACGGGCCAAATTACTAAGGCGATGTTGGAGAGTCTGCTTCAAGATTGTGAAGCATTGCAGTTTGCTCTGGAGGGCTACACAGGCCAAATTTCTTTGCATAGGCCAGCCCACAAAATATTCAATTCGGAAATTCAATGCGAGTTAAATACAATAAGCGTTCGGAGCAAGGAACCTCTAAAGGCCTTGACAGTTTTTACTGACGCGTCCGGGGTGTCCCATAAGTCCGTGGTGACTGGGAAAAACGCCCAAACTCAGCGGTGGGAGGCTGACATCAAAGAGGTGGAAGGATCGCCTCAGGTTGCTGAGTTGGACGCAGTCGTCAGGGCTTTCGAAAGGTTCCCCGAACCCCTAAATTTGGTAACAGACTCTGCATATGTTGCAGGGGTAGTCTCCAGAGCCGAGCACGCCATTTTGCGTGAAGTCTCCAACATGGCCTTGTATGAGTTGCTCTCAAAGTTAATAAATCTGGTCTCCCACCGAGAGCAACCATTTTACGTGATGCACGTCAGGTCACACATGGACCTGCCCGGGTTCATCGCAGAAGGCAACAGGAGGGCAGATGCCCTCGCTGCGCCAGCTGCGATGGCCCCGACTCCAAACGTGTTTCAGCAGGCCAAAATCAGCCATCAGCTGTTCCATCAGAACGCTCCTGACCTGGTTCGTCAATTCCATCTAAAGCACGACCAGGCCAGGGCGATAATGGCTGCATGTCCAGAATGCCACCAGCTAGCTCTTCCTGCCATTGGTACTGGCGCCAACCCCCGTGGACTTAACAGCTGCGAAGTGTGGCAGATGGACGTGACACATGTTGCTTCATTCGGCAGAATGAAGTACGTACATGTGTCAGTTGATACCTTCTCGGGAGCAGTTTTTGCCTCTGCCCACACAGGGGAAAAGGCTAGCAATGTCCAAAAGCACTTAGTGCAGGCATTCGCTACCCTGGGCATCCCCAAAGTCATCAAAACGGACAATGGCCCAGCGTATACGTCCAAGGAGTTCAGGAGCTTCCTGCAGCAATGGGGAATAGAACACAAGACTGGCATCCCCTATTCCCCAACAGGTCAAGCCATTGTAGAGAGGGCCCACCAAAACATCAAAAGAATGCTCCAGTGCCAGTGCTCCTCCAAAAAGCTAGAGTCACCTGCTGTCAGGCTCTCAAAGGCATTGTTCACCCTAAATTTCCTCAACTGTGCCTTTGAGAACCTGAACCCACCAATCGTGCGGCACTTTGGGCGGTCTCAGCAGTTGCAAATGAAAGAAAGGCCTCCGGTGTTGGTTAAGGACCCGGAGACTAGGGAGATACAAGGGCCTTATGGGCTAGTTACCTGGGGGAAAGGGTAAGCATGTGTATCCACCCCCGAGGGCCCTAGGTGGATCCCATCAAAGTGGGTGAAACCGTGTATCTCCCAGACCGTCAGGAAGGGAGATCAAATACCCCCCAAGACCGGGGCAGGTTAGTCGTGTGCCTCTCTGAGCCCTGAGCCCCGAGCCCCAAGTTTATCCCAGTTGTTATCCCCAGTTTCAACCTCATTTTTCTAAGTTTGGTTTTAGTTTGGAGACATCGGAGATGGGTCCTGTGCCGTCGATCCGAGCCGTCGCCGAGGTTCTGCAGATCGTCATCACCCTGCAGATGCTCCCATGGCTTGTGTCTTCGTGGATAGTTCCTCAACCGGCAGCCAACGTATGGTCAGTTCTAGCGCGTACCATGGGTCAGGACCACATATGCCTATCCACCGCTGCGGCCCAAAACCCCATGGCTACGTGTCTAGTGGGGATCCCTCTCGAGCAAGAAGAATTTACTTCTGTTCCCGAAAAGCTCGAGCCCATGCAAGCTTCGATGATGCCTTCCCAGACCACCAAATCATCAAATACGGGTAGGGCCTCTGTTTCCAAGCCGCCTATCAACTTGCACTGTCCCCGGGTACCTTATCGGAGACGGCCCCCATTCAGCTGGCATTGCAGGGGGAAGCGTGACACCGACAACCCCCTTGAAAAATGGCTGCCCCGGCTCCCAAGGGCCAGTAGCGAGCCCCAGGAATTAGACCTCCTGGGGTCATACCCGGCTCGCTACTGCGTCCAGTTTCAGTTCGGGCTGTCCCCAGATCTGGA
This sequence comes from Aphelocoma coerulescens, assembly GCF_041296385.1. Lineage (NCBI taxonomy): Eukaryota > Metazoa > Chordata > Aves > Passeriformes > Corvidae > Aphelocoma > Aphelocoma coerulescens. The sequence continues at coordinate 8,030,922 of NW_027184081.1, forward strand.
GGCTTCTAAGATCATTGCCCCAAATCACCGGGAGTACAAAGCAGACAAATGGTGCCTGGCCGTCAGTAAAGTGACCACTGAAAATCCTCACCGGTCACGCCCGAAAAGGTTACCCCGGGGACTGTTCCTCATTTGCGGCGACAGGGCGTGGGCAGGCATCCCCTCTCGCCTATTAGGAGGCCCATGCACAATAGGCCGTTTGACGCTGCTGACACCCAACCAAACAGTAGTCAGTAATTGGGAGAAGAAAACATACCAAACCTCCGAATTGGCAGTCAAAAAACGTGAATTGGCCGAACTGGACCAGAATTGTGATTCAGAAGTAATCCATTGGTCCAGACCAAAAGGGGTTGCAATCACCGTGCTCTTGCCATGGGTGGCTGCAGCCAAAGCTTTAGGGGAATTAGGCCACTTAGAATGTTGGGTCGCCAAGCAAGCAAACCTTACTTCAAGGGCCCTAACTGACCTCCTAAAAGACGAGGAACTGACCAGACAAGCCACCCTACAAAATAGGGCGGCCATTGACTTCCTACTCCTCCTCCATGATCACCGGTGTGAGGAGTTCGAAGGACTATGCTGCCTCAATCTATCATCGAGGGCTGAGAACGTCCACAAGACCATCGATAAGATGCAGGCCATGGTGAAGCAGATTCAAAGAGAAACTGGCGACTGGCTCGGCAACATCTTCAGCAGATGGGGATTATCCAGGTGGACTAAATCCATTCTCCGAACCAGACTGATCTTGTTTTTTATTCTCTTAGTTGTCATAATTATGTTCGGGCTGCTGAAAAGACTGTTAACCAACATGATTATGAGCTCATCCTCCCCTGCAGAAATCAACCAAGCAGAGCTCCCCAAAGACTTTGAACTCGAGCCTATGGCCCAGGAGATGACATGGTTCGGGGACCTGTACCCAGACTCAGAGTACTGTCCCCAACCCGAATTCATGTCATCTTGAAAAAACAAAAAAGGAGGCTTAACTGTGGGAGTGTGTTTGCTTTGGTTCAGTCCAGGTCTCCCCTCTAAGTTCTTTAAGTTTGGTGTACCCCAGTTGGCGCCCCCCCTGTTTTATTAAAATCACCCTATGTGTCAGTTTTGTCTCCTCCCAGGACCCTGTCTGTCACTCTGGCACCCCTCCCAGGCTTCTGGAAAGTTCTAGCCAGGGGGCCAGGTGATTGGTCCGGGGAAAGGAGTCCCTCCCTTCCCCTGTTACAGTTGGTTCCCTTACGTGTCCCTCGTTCTGTTTGCCACACCCTTCCCTTCCCTGGTTGGTTGATCTGTACTCCCCCCCCTTGTCTCCCCCCCCCCCCCATAAAATCCCTTGCACGAGATCTGCAGGTGCGCAGAATTGGGCACCCCCTGGTGGTTGAGGTCCCCCCGTTCGGAGGACCAATAAACTTTCTGGATTTAACCCAACTCTGAGCCTGCCCCCTTTCCTCCGCCGTCTGCCTTCATCGCCGCGGTCCCTTGCAAGGACCCACGAGCCAGACCTTTGATCACTCCGATATCAGAGGCTGGCCCCCGCAGCCTGCTGTGTCCCGAGCTGACTGGGCTGAGTGGGAACTGTTCATAGAGGACACAAAGGCACTTAGCCACTGTTGTTTCTATCTCCTTCTCCTAGTGATGCCTTTTCCTGGTCTTAAAATCAAGAGTCAAACACGGTTCGAAGGGGAAAAGGGATTTTACCTTGGTATTTATTTTAAAGATCTTTAGGTGCACACGTCCAGGTCAAATGCACCGAAATGCACCCTGCAATATGCACACCCCAAAAGATCTGGTATAACATGATAGGTTTTACTAATTAGCATATCTATTAAAGATTCTCCAATGAGAGACTCGAGTGAGCCCCTCTCTCCAAGGAACCTTCTCCTGGATGGTTCTATCTTAGTTTACAGAATATGTTCTGGAGAGGACCTTGGGGTCTGGGGCACATTGATCCCTAGCTACGAAGCTTCTAAAATGTTTAGTCTCAGCTTGACAACCAAGTCCAAGAATGTAGGCAAAAAGCACTAAGAATACAGAAGGTGTAAAAAAGGTATAACAGGGGTATAAAAAAAAAGGCAAAAAATCTTCATGGCATCATTTCCCCCCTTTTAGAGACTAACAAAACTCTACCTTGTCTAGTCTCTTCCTGTCATGGGTTAGCAAGCATAGTCCCGAAAGTGATGTTCTTGCAAAGGGGTGCTTACAGCTTCCTCTGTGACCTAACAAAACCTATCAGATGGCTAGTTTGAATATGGACAATTCCTTGAGCCACTTAAAGTTGTGACCGCCTCTGTGATGCACACTTAAGAATAGGAAACTCCGAGGCATAGCCTTTCTCTCTCGTTTCTGGCGCTGGGACAGGTGGCTGCGGGCGCTGTGCAGGGGCCGGCGGGCCTGGCCCAGGCCCTGCTCGGGCAAGGCCGGGCTGGGCCACGGCCATCCTGGAGCCAATGGGCCCTATTCCACCCGCAGAACTCCCCCCTCCTCCACAGCCTTGCTGTGGGCAGCCAGAGAGGCTCAGGTCCCCCTCCTCTCCACTGCGGCCAAGATTCAGCAAAAGCTGCCCACTGCTGTCCGGCAGAGGTCATGTGACCAACAGCGATAAGCCACATTCCAGCTGCAAGGCCTAGGTGAGATTAACCCTTTTAGTGCTGTGAAGAGCTGAAAACCTGAGGGAAGAGAAAGAGAAGATGCTTAAAGCGGAAAGTCTGTTGGGAAGCTATGATATATCAGAGTACCCGTTGTAATTTCATGAAGGCATGGGGGGTGGAGTGTTCCATTCAACTTGTGAGCAAAAGCATCTGCGCAGAGATAGGCAGATGCTGACGCAGCTGTAATTTCATAAGAAGTTTGGACAGGGAGAGATGGACCAGATGAGGGCTTTTGCTCCAAATGGGAAAGGAGAAAACCTCAGTTCCTAGACGCTCCCAGAGATAGTCCTAAAGATGAAGATGAGGAAGACCCTTTGCTGCCAAGGAAGGAGAAGGGCCTCTGTTCTTAGAGATGAAATGCTCCCAGAGATGGGTGAAGAGAACTTTTGTTTCTGAATGGCTCAACCTTAAAATTGCACCCCAGCAGCTCAAGATTGGACCCTCGAAAACAGTTGTGGGAAAAGCTGCAAGTCATGGGAAGGGACTCTTACATGATGCAAGCAGAGAACCAACCTGGGGGGCTGGCTCATTGTGATAGTTTCTCCATAGCATGAGCAAGAGGGACTCTTCTTCCTAAATTAACTGAACAAGGTTATTACGGAAGTGGTAAACAGACTGAACATCTCAAGGGTTGTCTTTTTACATTGTCAGTGGGAGAAGGGAGTGTCATACATGAAATCCCTATTTGTGCTTCGTCTTTGCATATTAAGTGCTTTAATTAATTAATTTTGAGTTAAATATTTTTAAATTGAATGTTAAAATTAACCCATCAGCCCAGGTACCAAAAATCAAGTTCCATTAATCACTTGTACACCATAAGAGCTATCTTTCCTGTGTTTACTGTATACTTTTACAAGTGTTTACGATGTTGGATGTATTTTAGTACTTTTTTAGGTGTTTTTACTTGTACTTTGGTTCCAAGGCAGATTTCAAAACCCCAGTTCCAACAAACAGCCCAGCCCCCATAGCCATTACCCTGTAAGTAAGCTCCATGGCAACCTGAATTTTAATGACCCTTATCTCAACTAATAACACCCCTCTGACAAGGATGAGCCATTGGTGGACAGAGATGGTCTGTCAAAGGGAAAACACCAATCACCTTAAACCGAAGGGGTGGGCTGTGGGCGGACTGGGGCGGAGCAAAGGCACTATAAAACAAGGGGCCAGAGAGAGACACGCCCCCTTCTCTCCAGCCTTGCTGAGGTGGAGTTCAGTGCTGGGAAGGCCTACTCCTATTAAGGAGCCTTTAGTAATTTTTTTTGGCTTTTGGACCAGCCAAAAGCCAGTCTAGCACTGCAAGCCCTTTTTCTCTACCTGAGGTCTAGTGCTGTTTCAGCCAGAAGATCTAAAATCCCTGTGCTCCTGGGGCATACCATCTATTGAGCCATAAGATCCCAAATTTTTAATTTTTTCTTTTTTCACTTTTCTGTTTTTAATAAACTGTTTTAATTTTTAACTAAGAGTTGTGTCTTTTCTCACAGGAGGGAGGTGGGGGGAGGAGAAGAGTTCTGAAGGGCTGTTAATAAATTTCTTTATATTCTTTCAAGTTTGGTGCCTGCTTTGCGTTTCTCCTAATTCTTATCTCACAGAAGGTAAATAGTAATGAGTATTTTGGGCCAAACCACTACACAAAGGAGATAGATTGTCAGGAAATCTTTGCCTGCCATTGTTAGTAACCTTGTTCTAGCTCTGATTATAATTTGGGCTGCCATTTCCAACGTTGTGAATATTGTTTTAGGGGATCTATAGGGCAGAAAAATCCACTCTAATATTAATAAAGGATCTCGCTGTGCTGAGTCCTATTGAAATATGAGACCATACAGTTGCATATTTTCTGCTAACACTGCAAGGAAAAACTGTTGGCTCGGTATAAAGCGATGGGCTTGTCTCGGTTGAAGATCTTCAGCAATTTTTTCAAGAGCCTCTTGAGCTTCAGATGAGAGAGTTCTGGGTGAATTGGTATTACAGTCTCCCCTCAAAAGGTTGAAAAGTGGTGCAAGTTCATCATTCGTGATTCCCAAAACTGGCCTGATCCAGTTGATCTCTCCCAAAAGCTGCTGTAGATCTGGTAGACTTTTAACTTGATTTCGGACTTGTATCTTCTGTGGTCTTATTGTTTGCTCTGTGAGTCTCCATCCCAAATATCTCTATTACCGCAGGCCTGGTTCCTACGGTATAGCACCGTGTCCCGCAGCCATAGGGAGGAGGAGGAGGAGAAGATCCAGCAGGCAGGAGTTGTGCAGCAAGATTGATTTATTTAATTATTTTACAAACTCTTTTATAGACTTTTTTCTTCATAGCCTAATTGGACAAAGGGCCAGCCACCCCTTGGGGGTGATTGGCTAAAATCCTAAAACATCCATTGTCAAAATATTTTTCTACTATACCATAAACAAGACTTTTCAAGGTTGCAGGTGTCTGGGTTGTTTACATTCCCTGCTACCTTTTCTGTGAGAGAGAAAAGTCTCTCACGGACTTAGAAAATAACAAGAAAATCCTCGCTAGCAGCATTTTTGTATCTACAATTTCCCCTTTTTGTTTTATAAGATAACAACTCTACTATTAATGCCAAAAAGAAATCTACATCAGTTATTAATTCTAAATATGCGCTTAAGGCTTTAACTATCTGGCTCCATAACAAGAATTTTAAAGTTCAGGCTCTGCTTGTGGAAGGACCATCCCAGTCTCTGCTTGTAGAAGGACCATCTGCCTGATGGTTGACATCCTGGTCATCAGAAGAGTCATTAGGCTGGTGCTCTACATTCTGGTCACCATTTGGATGATTGGCGTTCTGGTCATCATTCAGAGGTTGCCTGTTCTGCCTCTGGTGCCGTAGGTCAGGGCGAACGCATTTTGAAGGTAGCCACCGTATCCCAGTATCTGTGGAAACGCAAGCATACCCACGACCCCAAACAGTAAACTCATGTGGGCCTTCCCACTGGTTAGTGAGTAAATTCTGCACCCAGACTTTTGCCCGGGGCAGTTGTCTGTCGCCTGCAGACTGCAACGAGGAAAAATGATTCAGAATAACAGGATTATTTGAATTTGTGGTACTGTAAGGTGATTAATTGTATACAAAGCTTTTGCTAGTCGGCTCTGTGGGGTTTCTCCATGCATTCCCCTTTTCTGTTTGTCCAAAACATGCTTCAAGGTACCATGAGCACGTTCAACAATGGCTTGGCCAGTAGGAGAATGTGGGATACCAAAGGTATGGTCTACACCCCATAGGTGTAAAAACTGCCGCGTCTTCTCCGAGGCGTAGGCAGGACCATTATCGGTTTTCACAGAAGCTGGCACGCCCAGGACTGAGAAAGCCAATTTCCAATGGGCAATGACATCACGGCCCTTCTCTCCAGTGTGAGCAGTAGCCCACATAGCCGAGGAGAAAGTGTCAATAGACACGTGCACATATTTCAGCTGACCAAATTCTGGGATGTGAGTTACATCCGTTTGCCAAATCTGCAAGGCTTTTAGCCCTCTGGGGTTTACCCCCTCTGGCAAAGGCGCAGCGAGTCCATGACAGTCAGCACAAGCGCTGACAATGTCGCGCGCCTCGGTTGGCGTTAAATGAAACTGCTTCTGCAGGGTATGTGCACTTTGATGGAAGAAACCGTGCGATGCCTTGGCTTGTGCAATTTTGTCAGGCTGAGGCCCTGCCCATGCAGGGTTGGCCAGCATGTCAGCCCTGGCATTGCCTTCTGTTAGAAACCCTGGTAAATTGGTGTGGCTTCGAATGTGCAGAATGTAATACGGATGCACTCGAGCCTGAATTGCAGACCACAAGGTTTGCAACAGCGAAAACAGAGCCGCATTATTCACCTCCTTCAGAAGGGAACAATCTAAGCGTTGGGTGATATCTGCTACATAAGCAGAGTCAGTAACCAAATTCAAAGGTTCCTGTGAGAATCGCTGAAAAGTCATGGTAACAGCCCTTAGTTCAACTCACTGAGAAGAGTCTGACTCGGATTGGTGTGTTAATGAACCACCTCAAAGGCAGTGTAGGATACTGTGCGCTCTTACACACAGTGACCCCTGCTAAAATTTGTCCCAATCTGTATGCCCCAAGCTGCCAACACGTCCCGTCCCCACAGATTATGGGAAGTGGTAGCAACATAAGGCCTAATTGTAGCTGTGTGTCCCTCTGAGTCCTTCACCACCACAGGCCGTTCGCTTAAATAGCTCTGTGTGGTTCCTCCTAATCCTGCAATGGCCGATCCCACCGGGGCTAAAGGCCATGAGGGAGGCCACACAGAGAAGGAGATGATAGTTACATCAGCAGCCGTATCAATTAAACCTCGAAGCTGAATCCGGGGTGGTTGGGCGCTTGGCAGGACCAGGGTACATGTCATCTGTGGCCTTTGGTCTGCAGTCCAGAAGGCCTGCGGAAGTCCCGTAGATCCACTGCCGTTATCTTCCTGAATTTGTTCTACCCTGGGGACACAAGACTTAAAAGGCACTAATTTAGCAAGGCAGGTCTTTTCAGGAATAGTTACATGGGGTTTTTGCGTGGAGACCATAGGGCAAATCTGACCTTTAAAGTCAGAATCAATAACTCCTGAGTGCACTAAGATTCCTTGATGAGCAACATCAGGTTTTCCCACCAGCATCGCACTGGATCCCTGGGCTAAGGGTCCATATGCATCCAAGGGAACCTTATAAATACCGCTAGAGTCTAAGACGACTGCGGCTGCGGTGTGGACGTCAAACCCGTCTGATCCCTGGGTGCCGTCTGATCCCTGGGTGCCGTCTCTAGGGTGGCTGGGTAGGCCTGTGCCTGTACCTGTGCCACTCTCTGGGGGAGCGACTGCATCGGAGAGCAATTCCCCCTCCTTGCACCCCGGCGGAAGTTTCCCGACAAAGGCCGACCATTGGCATGAGTCAGGGATCTACAGTAGCCCATGCAATGCCCTGGCCTGCCACACCTCTTGCACTGGGGGATCTGTGTGTTCTCTTTTTGGCTCGGCTTAGGCCGCTTCCATTTCTTCACCTGTTTTGGTGGCTTTGGTTCACGACCAGAAGATGCGTGAACAGGCTGCAGGAACGCAGCCAAGGCAGACCTTTTCTGGTTCCCAGATCCCACCTTAGCACAGGCCTCGACCATGTCTGTTACCTCAGGGTCCCCAGGTAAGGCATCTATGATTTTTCTGCACTCCTCATTTGCGTTAGCTCTTACTAACTGCCTTAACAACATCTGTCTTAACCCGTCATCCTCAACCTGCTTCTCAAGAGAAGCAGCGACTTTCTCTACAAAAGAGAGGAATGACTCTGATTTGCCTTGAACTATTTCAGTATATCGCTTTCTAGGCGCGGACAACTCTATGGTTTTCAACAGGGCAGCCATGCCGACCTGTTGAGCTTGCTGCAGTATGCTAGAGGGCAAGGTACCCTGTAGACTGGGATCAGAGAAGGGACCAGTCCCCATCAAAGCATCCACTCCTGCTGTCTGTCTAGGATCAGCAGCAGGGAGCTGCAAATTTGCTAATGCAGTCTTGCCGGCCAGCTTTCTCCAGGTTTTCTCAAAAACTGTAAATTGTACAGGTTGAAATAGAATTTGACCTAAGTGTCTGATCTCAAATGGAGAAAGCAAATCCGTATTTATCACCCTTATTATCTGCATAACCTCAGCAGAACCTAGTCCATATTGTGCCACCTTGGATTGGAGGTCCTGGGCAACTTTCCAGGCAATTACCTCATGCTTGTCATGCTCCCCTGAATCTGGGAGAGCCTTATACACTGGGAAAGCTTGGATCTCCCCTTTAGGGGAAGCACTACCATCCTGAACTTCTGGCACCGCCTGTGGATGGAGTGTAACAGCTCCCCGGTTACCCCCAGAATCCTCAGATCTATATGGCATTCCAAGGATTTCTAATGACCTCTAGTCACCCTCCTCCAATGCTCGCATCTTAACTGACTCTAAGAAGCGATTATAATGCGTCGGACGCACTGTTACTGTGAAGTCCTGAAAGGTCCAGGGTTAGGGTTAGGGTTAGGCCTTTTTCTTCGCCGCGCGGCTACAGCCACCTGACGACCTGGGGCCAGCACCTCATCTGCCTCACTGCCTGACGAGGAATCATCAGGCAAAGGCAACTTTGGGGTGCTGGGAGTGAACAGAAATTTACGTGGAGGGGCACTTTGGCTAAGTTTGCTAGAGGCAGAACAGACAGGACAGACTGCAGCTGGCCGCGCGGCAGTTTTTGCACCAGTTTCTATACGGGAGGCCGTCTCGGCCAGCCCCGACCGAACTGGTACTGGAACCGCTGCCGCCGTCCCTGGGGCTACAGCTGCTCTCGGCGCCGCCGCCTCTGGCACAGCAGCTGCGTTCGGCGCGGTCGCCGCTGCCGCTGCTGTTTCGCGCTCCCCAGCCGCGCCCGGCGCTGCGGCCGCCGGCCCGTTCTCGGGGGTCGCTCTGGGTGCCGCTGCCCCTGCCCGCTGCTCCGCAGCCGCCGTCTCTGGCTGCATCTCCGCAGCCGCTGCTGGGTTTTCCCGCGGCTGCGCCGCTTCTGGGTTCGCCGCCGGCCGCGCCGTTTCTCGGCTCGGAGCCGCGTCTCCTGCAGATGGTGGGGGGGGGCGCGGGCGGCGCGGGCGGCACTGGCTCGGGCATTCGCCTCTCTAACAGGGTGAGGAGTTCCTCCATCCTTCGGGATAAGTTTGGCAGCTCCATCAGCAAAGGCAAATGCTGCATTAAAGGTCGATGGCTCAGTTCTGCGACTGCGCAGAACAGTCCAGCGCCAGGGAGGGCAGCGGACCACACCCAGGGAGTCCCGGGGCAGGCACGCCCGGCGCTACGCCAGCTAAGAAGTTAGATCCAGGTCCGTACGGAACCGAACTAGGAGCCTCTCTGGGCGTCCAAGTGGCCAAACTGCTGATTTGCGGCACTGGATAAGCCGTGGCCGCTGCCCAGCCGAACGGCAAGGCAGGCTGTGCGCATTCCTGCTGCCTTGACCCCCCTGCCTCTGGCGGCGCGGGGCTCCTGGAGGCTGTGGAATCCTGCGATTGTGCAGGGTGAACCGCCCCAGGCTCTGCCTGTGGAGCCGGGGGGGTTTTTCTGAATCCATTATCATTTTCCCCGGAAACCCAGTCAACGGGGCCCCCCTCGGACATTCCTCCGTCACTCATCACCGAGATAGGCGAGCCAGCCCTGCTATCACAGTCAAGGTCTGTCAGCAGGATAAATAATGAACGCCAGGTTTTGTATAATTCTAACGCTGCTGAGTCCCCAGTCGGGAGCTCCTGTCGGACAGCGCATCCAAGTTCCTGCCATAAGGCAAAGTCCAGGGCAGTATCTCTGTCCATGGAAATCCCTTTTAAAGTAGCCCAGTCTAATAATTCCCGAACTGAGTTTTCAGGAATGGAGGTGTGCAATATGCTAAACACACCTTTCCAGACCTGCACCGCAGCTTCGGTTTGTGAGCCGCTGTTTGCCATTTCTCAGTTCTGTCGGACCTCCCGGTCCCGGGGGGCAAAGGGGAACAGCGTACCTCTAGAGGAATTCGGCTTGGCTCGCAGCAGCAGGACACGTCAGAGAGTGCAGATCACGTCGGGCAGCACCAAATATTACCGCAGGCCTGGTTCCTACGGTATAGCACCGTGTCCCGCAGCCATAGGGAGGAGGAGGAGGAGAAGATCCAGCAGGCAGGAGTTGTGCAGCAAGATTGATTGATTTAATTATTTTACAAACTCTTTTATAGACTTTTTTCTTCATAGCCTAATTGGACAAAGGGCCAGCCCCCCCTTGGGGGTGATTGGCTAAAATCCTAAAACATCCATTGTCAAAATATTTTTCTACTATACCATAAACAAGACTTTTCAAGGTTGCAGGTGTCTGTGTTGTTTACATTCCCTGCTACCTCTTCTGTGAGAGAGAAAAGTCTCTCACGGACTTAGAAAATAACAAGAAAATCCTCGCTAGCAGCATTTTTGTATCTACATATCTCCACAGTGAAGTTTCTTGAACTTTTGAGGGGGACATTTCTAATCTGGCTTTTTGGACTTCCATAATCACACTGTCAGGAGTTTCTTGTAGTTCTTGATGTGTGGATGCTTCAATGAGTAGATCATCCATATAATGAATGATCATCGTGTGTGGATGCTTCTTTCATGCTGGAGATAAGGCTCGTGCCACAAACCATTGACAAATGGTTGGAGAATTTTTAAGACCTTGTGGAAGAATAACCCAGTGATATCTTTGCAGAGGTTCTTGTCTGTTGATACTTGGTATGGAAAATGCAAATCAAGGAGCATCCTCTGGATGAAGTGGGATGTTGAAGAAACAATCTTTGAGATCAATGATCACAACTGGCCAATCTCTCCAAATCATCGAGAGAGATGGAAGTCCAAGTTGAAGTGGTCCCATTTCTTCAATGACCTCATTAATTTTCTTGAGGTCATGGAGCAATCTCCATGAACCGGAGGTTTTCTTGCGAATCACAAATACTGGAGAATTCCAGGGACTATTGGTTGGTTTTATGTGGCCTTTCTGCAAGTCCTCTTTAACCAGACTCTTGAGGGCACTCAGTTTCTTTTCTTCCAGGGGCCACTGGTCCACCCAGACAGGATTGTCTGTCTTCCCGGTTAAGTTCAAGGTGGTGAGTGCTGCAGTGACCCCTATTAAATATCCACTTCTATCTTTGTTCCCCATTGTGATAAGATGTCTCTTCCCCATACTGTGATGGGCTTCTGCACAATGAAAGGACGAATGATTGCTGTCTTTCCTCCTGGTCTTGAAACAACGACTGCATGCTCACTCTGCAGGCATAGGGTATTTCCTCCAATACCTGAAAGAGAACTCAGAGGTGCCCTCAAGCTCCATTCTTTGGGCCAAAAGAGATAAGAGATGACTGTAACATCTGCACTGGTGTCCAACATGCCCTTGATTGAGATTGTCTTGTCTCCACATGTTAAACTGCAAATGATCACAGGTCAATCACGGCCTATCTGCTTTATCAAACTGGCATGAATGCCCACATCTTCAATGCCAAATGAAGCCTGTTGATCGGTCACTGGCACGATCTGTTCTGTTGCATGAGATGGTAAGGCAATAGCTTTGGCTATTGGAGTACTTTCTGGAATAACCAGTGGAGGACGTAAAGGTTGAGCCAAAACTGTTAGCTCTTCATTTTGATCTGCTGAAACAATTGATGGAAAAACAATGAGCCCTATGACACTACATCTTTCCTTGCCTACAATTAAAAAGTCTTATCTCTTCCAAAATGTTCCAGTGACCCCTGTGGGTATCACTGCATGATTTTCATTCATAAAACATACTAATTTGGAGGTTGCCAATTCGCATTGTCCCCCTGGTGGTAGTAACTCTGGGTCGCTGGGGAATCTACAGATGGTCTGGCTGATGGAGTTTGATTGACTTTCTCCGATGACTGTGTTCCCTGTGGGATTACGGATTGAGCCGTCACCACCACTTGTGTCGTAGTGCGTTGGTGTCCCACCCTCCTTTTCCTTTTCAAGTTTCCCGGAAGAGGTAAAAGATTCCCATCCACATCTGTTCTGGGGCGACATTGATTGGCTTAATGCTTTCCTCTTCTACATCTTGGACAGAGGCCTGAGGCTTTCACATTTTTTTCAGGTCCTGGACAATGTTTTTTCCTGTGTCCATATTTTCCACATTTAAAGCATGGTCCCCCAGTGAATTCTGTAGCCATCACTTCTGTGGAGTTACTTCGTTGTAGATCTGAACAAAGGGCTGCTACTTTCTCTTTAAGAATTTTCCAAGTTCTTGTCCAAAAATCTTTGCTTGGATTGTTGCAACATGCTGAGGTGTGCCCACCTTACTGCATGCTTCTATCATTTCAGCTATGGTCGGTTGACCAGCTATAGCACTGATTATACATTTGCACTCTGGATTAGCGTTTGCAAAAAACAAGACCTCATAGCAGATGTGGTTTTTCCACTTCATCACTGACTTGTCTGTCCAAAGCTTGTGTAAGACGATCAATGAATGAGGTAAAAGATTCAGGAGGATCTTGCTTTATTTCTGTGTAAACGCCTTCTGGGGTTCCAGTTGGTGGAATTTGTAAGATCGCCTTTTGCGCTGCTTCTTTAATATCTATAAGCACATTTTGAGGCCAAAGGGCTGACTGATCTTCTGGTCTATCGTGAGGTTCATCACCAGCTAATTGCTCTAATGTGACAGCTGCATGTGGTCCTCCTGCATATCTTTCTCTCATCTCATGAAGTGCTCCTCTCCATCTTGCATCCCATAGCAGGAGCTGTGCATCTGTAAAAATTGTTGAGGCAATACTTCTACAGTCAAAAGGTACCATATCATAGTTGTTGAATGTGCCTCTCAAAAGCTGCTTGAAGTATGGACTTCCCAATCCATGGCTTTCCACTGCGTCCATTAAATCTTTGATGACTTGATGATCCATAGGTTGCCATGCAGGAGGGTTTTGATTTTGTCTGGAATATGTAACTGGCATTACAATACTATCTGTTTCGGCCATGTTAAAGTCCCTCTCTTTGAGTCCTTTCTTCCTAATACTTGACCAGTCTGTTGTAACAGACATATCTTTTGAAACATATTTTTCAGGTGAAACCAAGTCCATATCAGCATTCTGTGGACTTGCAGCTTGCCAGGAAGCAGGTCCTTCTTCACCGAAGAATCCCTGCATTCCATCTTCTCCTCCCCCTCCTGGCTGAGGAATAGGGAAGGGTATCCGTGGTTGTGCACTGTGAGGTAATAAAGGAGGAATGGCTGAACCTGCCATTGCAGGTGGCAACGATGTAGACACGGGAGGAGTATGTACAATGGATCTGGGTGGGGTCCTGCCACCATGCGGGATGGGTAAGGGCTGGGGACCCAGTGCTCCAACCTGTTGAGGTAGATAGTCCCTTGCACATTCTCTGAGTTGGAAATAAAGATGACAAACACAGTCATCCGAAGCTGAAAGCGACGGTGGAACGATGAGGGATCAGATGCCTGCTTTTGTGGAACTCGAAGCCTTGAAAGAGGCATGCAAAGAACTGGAGTTGTACTGCTCGTTGTAAAAAAAAAAAAGATGAAGCTTGAGAAGATATAGGAATGCCTTCTGAAGCTGTGATGGTCACCATATCCTCACCACAGAGGTCCTGAACAGGCACTTGAGGTTGAAAAAGTCCCGTAAGATCAGCTAAATGTCCCTGAGAAGTTTGAGGAGAATGTGCTTGAAGTGATATGTCTCTCTCTGAGACTTCCCTTTTAATAGGGATAATACATGTTTCATCTTGCTGAACCGGAAGAGGAGTTAAGATATATTTGAAAAAGTCCTCTTTTTCTTGTGGAGATAGAATAGATCTTGTCTCGCTGAAGCTGTGTGGGAGATATGGTTTAACATCGTGCGATTGTTGTGATAATTCTCTGAGTGGCATTGTCAGAGGGATGGTGGAGGCTGGACGTGAGGCAGATAGAGTGGATGCTGAAATGCCGTGGCCGTACGCCGTTGTTTGTGGCTGCGATGTAGACATGGGCAGAGCCAATGAAGGGCCGGTCGCTGCCAGAGCAGCTGAGGGCATGCCCGATGGAGCTACAGTGGCCGATGGAATTGCAGTGCTGGCTGGAAGTGCTGTGCCTACCGGCGATGCCGGCATAGCAGCTGAGGCGCCCGTGTCGGGCAGCCGTGCGGAGGTAGCAGCCGGGACCGGGGGCGGGGCCGGGCTGATCCTAGAAACGCTGGGGCCGGGGACCGGGGGTGCGGCTTGGCCGGAGTTAGGGGCGTGGCTGACGCCTTGGCTAGGGCTGGGAGCAGGGCTAGGAGTGGCTTGAGCCGTTCCGCACACAGTAGAATACACGATAGAGCTGGCAGAGTAAAAAGTTGAAAGTCGGCTGCGGTCAGAGGCGAGCGCCGTTGCTGGGGTAACCGTGGTATCTGAGGACGAGGGGGGGGGGGGGGGGTTGATGCTGCGCTGAGCAGGCGTGGAAGTGAGTTGTTCCAAACACGAAAGTAAAGCGGGATGGGCAGCGGCGGAGGCGATGACGTTAAAAGCAGGCGCCACCGCTGCCAAGCCGCCTAATTCAGACGCGGAAGTGGTCGCGGATCCGGGCTGCGTGAGGGTGGCAGGAGGGATTGATGCAAGCTCCGGGACCGCCCCTGGCCGCGCGCATGGTTCATCTAATGGGAGGACCCCGGATTCAGGAGGTACGGATCGGCCCTTGGCTTGCATTGTAATGGGTGGTTCATGCACAATGGAAACCATGCCCTCCGAGGCAGGCTCCGTTTGTAGGGAGGTGGCCAGGGCCCCCCTTCCTCCCCACCGGGCATGCGTGGGTGGGAAAAGCTCTAAAATTGCTGTATCATGTTCCTCGCTCGGACCAATTAAAAGTTTTAACTTCGGGTCTGGCAAAAAACCCTTTTCCGCCTCCGGGATGGCCACGGCCCCCCTCCCCGGTGCCTGCAGGGATGGATAATCGCCTTTTCTAGGAGCCTCAGGGATTTTTACATGAATATCGGGTTTTTCGCCCATCACTGGGGCTGGCGAGGCTGCGAGCGGGGTTTTAAAACCTCCCGCCGCCTTCATGGGTTTCAGCATACCCTCCGCGGTAGTTTTAAAGATCTCCTCTTCAGTATGTTATGAATGTATTGTGATGTTGTCTTTTCGCATGTTACATAATTGTTATGAATGTATTGTGATGTTGTTGTTTTTCATGTTCCTTAATGTTAGAAAAACTCTACCTAGGTTCTGTAATACATGATATAGAATGTCTATTGTTTATGTAGTCAATTTAGAAAAAATAGGCAGAGAAAGCCTTCACATTCCTGGAGTATCTTATCAGAGAAAGAAGAAGACCCGAAACCAAAGAGAAGAATTTATGGAGGGAGCAGAGACGGAATGGAGCCAAGGAGGAAGATAAGGCTGATGGGATGATACGCAGAAACTCCAAAGAATTTATGAATTATGCATGATTGTGATGAATATGCAATAAGAGATGTACTTTTAAAGACGATCCTTTGGATGTAGAGGTGTGCCTTTGGATCTCTGCCAAAGCACCCGGCCGTAATACCCTTTTTGCTATTGTCTCCTGATTGTCCCTTTTATTAAACTTTTCTTAAAATTTTACTAAGAGTGAACCTCATTTTTCACAAGTAGAAGCAGGAGGTGCTAGCTTAAGAAGAATTTCATATATTACCCTCTCTGGTGGTATTAATCTCTGAGCCGTTTCATCTTTTAGACTCGCGAAATTGTATAGAATAGAATTAACATTCTCCCAAAAAGATGACAGATACAAATCTCCAATTACTGCATCTGGAAACTCCCACTTCACCCAGGACAGCAAATCTCATATTTCTTTCCTAGATGTTGGTAAGGGATGCTTACGAACTAGGTTTTCAAAACTATGAATAGCATTTGTCTCTGCCTGGGAAGGAACTGCATCCATAATTTGCTACTTGGTCTAGTTTTGGACAGCTTACCAGAGTTTAGGTGGCTGTTATCGATCTTTGAAGTCCTGGCCCGTGTCCTATCCAGCAGTTCATGGCCTCTCCTCCCCCCTGTTGTCTGAGGTTTGGAGATCCTGGATTTTCGAAGCCGACCCCAGGGTTTTTCTTCTGTTTCTGGCTGCGCGCTGCTGTCCAAAATGTCTTGGCTTGCTTTGCTCCAATGAGGCCGAACACAGGGCACCACTTGACGCTGATTGTGCCGAAATTATGCCTCTCCTGATGGGAGAGATCTTGTAAAGTCCTTGCCAGGAGTTCAAGAGACAAATGGGACTCTCAGCCTTCGCTGCTTCTAGATAGTTGTTTATTAAGTCTTATCAGACAGAGTCACTAGCATGACCCAGACATAGCACAAAGCAGAGAATGAAGGAGAAAGCCAAATTATCAAGATTACACAGGCTTTTTAAAGGTAAATTAACCAATGGTTACTAAAAACATACATTATTTTTACTTTTCTGCCAATTATTTAGTAACACAGCCAGGAACTGTGGAATTCTTTGTCCAATCATCCCAAACTACTTTTACTGCAGAATATGGAGTAGAAGAAGAAGGTTTGGAGAACACTAACAATGCTCCATTTTGATGTTTTTTGCTTTTATCTATTTACTACATTAACAAACCCAAAACCTCTAAATTTTTTACCCTGTGACAATCTTACATAGTAGTCTATCACCTCATTTACACCAGTGTAGTTTCTAGTTCTTCTCTAAGAGTAGGCAGTTTTTTCCAAGGATGGAGGTCAAAAACAGTGTTGTTCAGGGGGGTAAAATCCATCAAAATAGGCAGAGAAACACTCTCTGCACTCCGGGCTCCCACAGTAACCTTCCTTCTATCAGAGGATATTTTCCTCCAAATTTGTCCAGACCAGCACACCGCAAAAAACTCACTCAATCTTCTTTAGCCTTCAGTTACATTTCAAAAGTCCTTCCACGCAACGTCACAATTATGACATGTCATTAGCATACTTATATTTGCATAAAGCTGATGCCTTAGTGTGGGAGACAGAGGAGTAGAAACTCCTGCAATTAAAGGAGGCTTTGATTTACAACCCTGGAAGAGACTAGGTCTGGCTTAATTGACAGAGATTTATAGACTTTAAGCAAAAGGATTACAAACTTGTGTTCCTATCTGTCTTGGTTTTGAAAGACAGGTGTCTGCTAAGGAAGGCAGAAGCCTCCCTTGAAGGGGCAGATATAACCCCTTTCCCTCTGAGTTATTATAATTTTGAAATCAAGGGCCTTTAGGCAAAGATGTGGGAAATAGGAATAACAGTTCTTTACTATATATATATATATAGATATAACCAGTCAAACAAAACAACAACAACTATGGCAGTAACAGCAAACACAAACCCAGTCCCAGCCTTCTCGGCTGTCAGGCTATTTCCCCTTGGGTGCAGTTCCGCTCGCAGCCGGCAGGGGAGCTGGCGGCTCCCGGTGAGCAGGGCAGGTGCGATGGTTCCCCCACGGCTGCAGGGGGTGCTCCGGAGCAAGCTCAGGGAGCACGCGGCACTGGTGCCCTGGGATCCCGGGGAAGGATGGAACAAAGGCTTCACAAACCGCTGGGCAGCCGATCCCGGACTCTCGAGAACAGCAGGCTGGAACGGCAGGCTGGAGCGGCAGGCACAAGCACAAATCCTGGGTGGTAGATGAGATGTATCCAAAAGGGGAACCCCCCGGAGGTCCAGGCAGGCAGGGCGAGCACGGCTACAACGCAGCGAAGGCTCGAAGCAGCAGCAGGGCAGGGTGGCCACAGCCCAGCCTCCAGCAGGGCAGGGAAAACGGCTTTGGGATCCCGGCGTTGTTTCCAGCAGAAAGAAAAACGGCCGAAAAAAGGAACCAGCAGCTCCTTTCTCTGCAGCGTCTCTCTCCGGACGCTGAGAGCGAACTGAACCCACACCCAGGTGAAACAAAAGAGTAGCCAGGCCCTTTTGTCTTCTCTTAAGCACCCAGCGATTTATCGTCTTAGTAACAGAATGGGGGAAAATTCCTTTAACAGAAAAAAAACTAGATCTCTTAAAACCCCAACACTATCATTATAAGTAAAATTGTACACTGGGTGTTTTGGTGAAGGGTTTCAAAATATAATAGTGTGGTTTTATATAGTTTAAGTTAAGAATGTAGATGGTATAAGAGAGATATCTGTGTGTACGTGACATGAGAAGTTATTGGTCAAGACATAGCTGCATTGCAGTGAGAAGTGCCACAGGTGATAGGTCATTAATCTAAAACAAAGTGTCGTTTTAAGTATCGATTGGATTAGAAAGTTATAAATTACGATGTAACCCTAAATCTTGTGACTAGTCGCCATTACTCGGAGGCGTTGTAAAATCTCACGCCTCGACTGATGCGTTTGTTATTTTAAACAATAAATTCGTGTAATTGCATAGTCCCATCCCTTAAAGTTATTTTCCTCCGACACGTGAAAGCGCGAGAAAGAGACAAGTGGTGCCTGGTGTGCGGCGGATTTACGGTGCAGAGGTCAGAGTAGGATGAAGAGGATTCCCCTGGTCGACGTGAGCTAGCCGAACCCTGAAACGAAGGGTGATCTGGCGGGAGCTAAAGCTGAAAGGAAGCTTAATGGAGGGTCGCGGGCCAATTTCTCCCAAGCACGCCGGTAGGAGAACTGTCTTCAATGTTGAGTGAAGGCAGGGGCCAGGGAGGTTAAGAGATGGGTGAGAATATTTCAAAAGAACAAAGGGATGTTTATAATAAGTTAGATGCCTTGCTGAAGTTACATTCTGAGCCTCTTCCCAGCAAAGAAGTGAAAGATTTATTGCTTTGGGTTTTCCATAATTGCCCTGGCGTTGACTTTGACCTTCTTCTTACTCTAAATCAGTTTGGGATGATATTGCAACTAGACTTTATGATCTCACTTCGAAACGCGATAAGGTGGCGGCTATGCTAATCCCTGCTTGCCGAGTGGTGATAGAATTGTTGAACAGCTCAGTGATTAATGGCGGAAAGAGACACCTTAAGTTTTAACTTTTATATTTTTCAAATTCTGTACTGCTTAGTGTGTGACTCTGAAAGTTTCTTGTAGCCTGTTAATTTCTGCTCTCGTGCTAGGTAAACATAACAAAGCCTCTCTGGGCCTGCTCTTCAAGGACACTTAGACTGTCCTAGGCCAAAAGTATAAACCAAAGAGCCGCTAAGGGGGGGGGTAAGCTGAGGGCAAAACTCAAGCTTTAATTGGAGAATTAACCCTGCTATGCAAATGAACCAAACCTATAAAAGGGTGAAGAATTCGTGACCTGTTGTCCATCTTGAGGTCCATCTTGGCAATAGCCTCTGGCCCCCAAGGGGTACCTTTGAAGGCCTTTCAAATAAATACTTACTTTTATTCCCTTACTCCCATCTAGTCTCTGTTTCTAGTAGGCCACTTAAGGCATCAAAGCTGTGTCATGGGTCAGCAAGCATAGTCCCGGAAGTGATGTTCTTGCAAAGGGGTGGTTACAGCTTCCTCTGTGACCTGACAGAACCTATCAGCTGGCCAGTTTGAATATGGACAATTCTTTCAGCCACTTAAAATTGTGACTGCCTCTGTGATCCACACTTAAGAATAAAAAACCCTGAGGCAGAGTCTCTGTCTCGTTTCTGGTGCTGGGACAGGTGGCTGCGGGCCCCGTGCGGGGGCCTGCCAGGCCCAGCCCAGGCCCTGCTCGGGCCAGGCCGGGCCAGGCCATGGCCATCCTGGAGCCGATGGGCCCTGTTCCACCCGCGGAACCCCCCCACACAGTCCTGCTGTGGGCAGCCGGAGCGGCTCGGCTCCCCTTCTCCAGTGCGGCCAAGATTCAGCTGAAGCTGCCCTGCTGTCTGGCAAAGGATCATGTGACCAACAGCGATAAGCGAAATTCCAGCTGCAAGGCCTAGGTGAGATTAACCCTTTTAGTGCTATGAAGAGCTGAAAACCTGAGGGAGAAGAAAGAGGAGATGCTTAAAGCTGAAAGTCTGTTGTGAAGCTATGATATATCAGAGTACCCGTTGTAATTTCATGAATGCATGGGGGGTGGAGCGTTCAACTTGTACTTGTGAGCAAAAGCACCTGCGCTGAGATAAGCAGATGCTGAAGCAGCTGTAATTTAATGAGAAGTTTGAATAGGGAGAGATGGAAGCGATGAGGACTTTTGCTCCAAATGGAAAAGGAGAAGACCTCAGTTCCTAGAGATGCTCCCAGAGATAGTCCTAGAGATGAAGATGAGGACGACCCTTTGCTCCCAGGGAAGGAGAAGGGCCTCTGTTCTTAGAGATGAAATGCTCCCAGAGATGGGTGAAGAGAACTTTTGTTTCTGAATGGCCCAACCTTAAAATTTTTACCCCAGTAATTCAAGAGTGGACCCTCGAAAGCAGTTGTGGGAAAAGCTGCAAGTCGGGGGAAGGGACTCACATGCGAGCAGAGGACCAACCCGGGCAGCTGTCTCGTTGTGATGTTTTCATAGCATGGTCAAGAGAAACTCCTCTTCCTAAATGGACTGAACAAGATTATTATGGAAGTGGCAAATAGACTGAACATCTGAAGGGTTGTCTTTTTACATTGTCAGTGGGAGAAGGGAGAAGGGGGGGGGGGGGGGGGGGGGAACGAGAAGTGTTCTGAATGTGTGGTATGGTTTTTTTTTCTTCTTTTAGGTCTGTTAATAAACTTCTTTATATTCTTTCGAGTTTGGTGCTTGCTTTGCGTTTCTCCTACTTCTTATCTCACAGAAGGTAAACAGTAATGAGTATTTTGGGCCAAACCACTACACTAAATTGGTGTTTCCACCTGGTTACAAACCGAACTCGCTACACATGGTTTTATAAGTTTGTTGCATTCGCGCATTCGTCAATTCCTTTTGTGGTGGTCATCAGTCTTCTGGTGGTCTTTTGATGAAGACTTCTGTAGTCTTCTATTGAAGCTTAACAAGACGAGAAGCCCGGGCCCCCGGCAGGGGGAGAGAGAAGCAGTCCGACCAATATGGTTGATAAGAGCAAACTCCGTTTATTAGCAGTCCAAAGGCACTTATATAGTATACCAGCTTGTTAACTCCTAAGTGGCTTAAAGCTTATCAAAACACATTTCTATTTCTACATAATTGGACTTACATTGGCAACCTTCCATAGTCTTGTTATGATCAAAAGAATTCAGTGCCCATCTCCCTCGTTCACTCCCGGATAGTACAGCTGTGCCATTTCAAAACTCCCTCTTTGTTCCCAGTCCTGCTTGTTATTTTTCACACAGGGACTTTCCCATGGAAAGTTTTCTCACACACAAGCCTAAAGCTTCCAGGCCTATTGCTTGCACAGTTCTTTTATTGATCCCAATAATTCTATTTCCCAACAGTCTTCCTCACATTTGAACTTTTTACCTTTCTTCAATGCATGCTCTGTGCTTCTTTTTTTTCAGTCTAACTTTTTTTTTAGCTAATTTTGCAGTTTGCAAGTTCCGTTAAAACTTCCTGTCTCTCTCGATGTCAGATGTTATCTCACTGGCTTTGCTATCTTGCTTGCTCTGCTGTCTTGCTTGCTTTACTTGCACATCTTGTTACAGTGTTACTTGTGGTTAACCTTTTGTTACATACTACTTAGTTTTCGAAAGGTACAAGCAAGAATAATGGCACAGTTTTTACAACCCCCGATGGGAAAAAGTCCAGGGAGCCCTAGGACCAAAGGGAAGGGGGCAGCCACCAGGACAGTGATTGGGAAGGAATCAATGTGCCATTGGTAGAAAAAGAATATTAGAAACTGATTGTTAAGGGTGTCAGGATCTGCTGTTGGACTGGGGGCTCACCACAATGGAGCCCTTGTGGAACCGAGAAGTGTGTTTCCTACTAGACACAGGAACTTTTCTATCTAATTTGATTTTTATGCCAAGGGGGATCAATTGTCCAAATGTTCTTTTGATAAGTGGGAAAGATGAGCAGGTGCATTTTATTCAACCATTATCTGTGAATGTGTGTGTGTTAATTTGAGTTTTGCTGGCAGATAAAATCCATGCTGGGATGCCCATGTTCTTAAGAGTGTGTGTTAATTTGAGCCCAGAAGCGTGGGCAGTCCCAGGGGAATATGGAAAACTGGATATGGAACCTCTCCAGATTACTGAGGCAACCTGGATAACTGGTGTCTA
This sequence comes from Aphelocoma coerulescens, assembly GCF_041296385.1. Lineage (NCBI taxonomy): Eukaryota > Metazoa > Chordata > Aves > Passeriformes > Corvidae > Aphelocoma > Aphelocoma coerulescens. Next base: position 8,053,081 of record NW_027184081.1, read on the forward strand.
AAAAGCAATACACTCTTTCAAAGGAAGGAAGGAAGGAAGGGGTTACAGGCTGTTATTGAGTTAAAGGCAGGTCTTTTGGAGCTGTGTATGTCTCCTTATAACACTTCTATCCTGCCAGTTATGGTGCAGTGTTGCAGCGGGGATTTCTGCAACATGTATAGACAGTGAGGCCCGTGGAAAGAAATAGGGAGCGATTCTTGATAGATGTTTCAGAGATCTTTATTCTCCAGCCACATGGCCGGGGAACTGCTGAAGAACTGAGCAATCACAGGACAACCAGGGTCCTCCCCATGCAGGGGAACACAAAACAACCAATGGGGAACAAGATTGACCAGGGAGTAGGGAAATCCCGTAGGCCGTGCCTCTACTCCAGGGTCTCCTCTCCCCAGACCCCACGCCAGGGGGGAGGAGCCCCAACACCTCACCCTTTTGTCTTAACTAAAAGAGATTTAAAACTTAACATTGAAAACAACTGGTTAAACATAAGATAACAAAAACAGTTTCAAAAGAAAAGCCACCCTCCTGAGTCTCTAAATGTCCAAACAGATTTTTTTCTCTGGAGCATCCTGGGGCTGGCAGAAGGGAGACAGGACTCTCTGAGCATGCTTTGTGGGGAAACTGAGGCAGGAGAGGGTTTCTGCCATTTGTACCTGTTGGGACTCCAAACAATGATAGTTAATTCTTTCCCCCCCCCCCCCCCCCCCCCCTTTTCATCCCCCACTCAGCATTAGAAAGGGATTTTTGGGAGAACAATTGGTAAAGGCATGGTTTTGTGAGGGAAATCATGGGTGGAAAAATGGATAACAGGATATGGGATAAAAGGGAAAGGTAGGATTAGGAAAGGGAGACTGTATGGGTTGCTTATAATGGGGATATTGTTTGACATGACTACGATTTGCAGCATATATACTGCCTTTCACAGAAACACCACCAGGCCAGGTAACATTTGCTGCTTGCAAGCCTTTCCTTCCTTGTATAATCTTAAACTCTATCACTTCTCCGTCTCCTAAGCTTGGGATATATTTTTTGGGGTTATTCTTCATAATGGCAGTACGATGAACAAATATGTCTTCCTTGTTGTCACATCTCGTTATAAAACCATAATTTTGTTTGACAATACACCATTTTACTGTTCCTAAAACCTTAGCTAGGATAATCTTTTCTTTTTTCTGTGTCAGTGCTGTTTTTTGTCTCGCTGTATTCCTGCTTTCACTTTTGCTTTTGCTCGCTCCCGCGTTGGAGCTGCTGGAGCTGCCAGGGCTGCCAGGGCTGCCCGTGTCTGTGTGCTCTCGCCGCAGGGTCTGGACTTCTTGGGGTCACATTCGGGGCCACACAGGCCAGGCCAGGCCACACCGCTCCGCTCCTTGCGCACCGCCACTGTCGCCTCTGGTCACAGCTGAGCTGCTGCTGCCTGGCGCCTCGCCCACATCTCGGCTGGGCCCCCGAGCGGCAGACCCCCGCACCCAGCAAACAACTCCGTTCCGACATGTGTTTCGGCTATATGCAGCTCCGCTCCACCGCCATTGCCGCTAGCCACCGCCCACCCGCCACTCCTCTCAGCCAGGCATTCATGGGGCTCACTCCACCACGCGCTGCGCAGGGCCAGGCGGGCACCGCCAGGTCACGTTGCTTCCACCGCAGCTGGCTCTACTGCCAACACCACAGCTCGCACTGGTCTGCCCGCGTGCAGGAACTGCCTCGCCACCGCCCGCAGAGCACTCGGCGCACGTGGGTGAGGTCGCGCGATCCCTGAGGCACGTTTCCCTTCGCAAGGACACAGCTGATATTGTTCAACAGTCTCCGTAATTAGATAATATTCACGGAAATATTCTACCATTGGCATATATTTTGACTCAGAAATTAACTGTGTCCAAACATTCTTCCAAAAGTCTTTGGTAAGAATCAAGTCCCAAGAAACGTAGAAAAAGTTTTTAAACAACCATGCCAGGAAGTGTCTCAGTTCTTTTTGAGCCTGAATTATGCTAAAATTTACATATCGCTGTTCAAGAATCTTTTCAAGTTTAAGATAAATGTCCCTTTGTGGCTTGGACAGCCATGAGTCTTTCCACGGTTCTTCCATAGTTTAGAGATGGAACAGCAACACGAAAGCAAGAAAAGAAAATCCAGAGAGTTTCTTTACTCACGAATTTTTGGGAATCTTCAAAATCTTGATTGTTTCACAGTCGTTGTCTCCAGGGAATCGTTATGATTCCCGCATTCAGCAGCATTTGTTGCCATGGGGTCTCCTGCAACATGTATAGACAGTGAGGCCCGTGGAAAGAAATAGGGAGCGATTCTTGATAGATGTTTCAGAGATCTTTATTCTCCAGCCACATGGCCGGGGAACTGCCGAAGAACTGAGCAATCACAGGACAACCAGGGTCCTCCCCACGCAGGGGAACACAAAACAACCAATGGGGAACAAGATTGACCAGGGAGTAGGGAAACCCTATAAGCCGAACCTCGTTTTTCACAATTGGTGGCCCGTACGCGAAAAAGACCTCGCCTCTGAAATCTCCCAGGGAACCTAGAGTGGGAGGGCGCCCCCCCCCCCCTCCCCCCCCCACTTTGGCAGCCTCTCTTTGTGTTTCCCAGCGTGGGTCGGGGGGGTTTGCACGTCAAACACCCGGAGGACGAAAGAGGAGACAATAAAGCAGAAGGAAAGGAAAGAAAAGGCTCCCTAAGATACCGCGGTAGTTAAGCACGTAAAAAAAAACTGTGCACGAACACTCAGAGAAAGGTGAGTATTTTTTTTCTTTCCTCTTTTTCTTGGGGAGGAGCGGATATGGGGGATGAAAGTGTGTGTATGAGACACGGACTGGTTACCCCCAGACCTGCAAAGCGAGTGAGGAGCTTCTGAGGCTGCATTTCTGCTCTCCCACAAGGGAAGCAGTCAGTAAATGTTGGTGAGGGTGAAAGTTTGGTAAGAAAGTTTCACAGGTATGTAGGCTTGGCAGAAAGATCTCTGAATGTAGAAACTGAGGATGAGGTAGAAATGGAAGCAAGTTTTGATATAAAAAGATGTTTTGCTGAAACACTGATCGCTGAGTAACTGAGAAGGCAAAGGCTGGAGATGAGTTGGAAGGAGATTTTTAGGAATAGGACAAAGGTATGTGACTACAAACAAAGACATGTTTTTCACCAAGTAAATAAGTCTCAAGAAGAGCATAAGTAAATAGAAAACATGTCTTTACCAAAAAGAGAGATATGGCAGGCAAACAAGAAATGTCGATGTAGGAAGAAAAAGAGAGGTCTGAGAATTTTCCATTGTAACCTTAAATTGTAACTTACTTACTCTTGTGATTGGATAATAATGACTATAATATGGTGATGGTAGTAGCTATGATAGGCTATAGGCAAATGTAAAGGTATTGTGTATGGTGCTTATTGGTTGTTATGTGTTAAGATATTCTGCAAAGAAAAGTATATAATGCTTTGTAACTTGAACAGAAAGCGGCTTCAGGTATGCCTACAGCTGGAGCTGGCAGCTGTAGGGCTGGCTCTGGATACCCACTCCCTGAAATGCTGTAACTTCGCCTATGCAATAAACAGCTTTCAAGAGAGCTACCTGAAGTCCAGACATCCTTCGTGAAACTTTCTCCTATGGTAGAGAGGCATAGCCAAAGATAAAAGGAGTGAAAGAACCCCCGGTTTAACTGGGACTGGGTTTCAGGGGAGGGATTGGATCCCTTGAAGAAAGGGAGTCAAGAGTTTCCTAGTACAAACCATGAGGAAAAGAGACAAAAAGTAAAAGAGCCCCTAAAGATTTGCCAGGTTGAGGATTGGATCCAAGAGATTTAGGTTTTGAGACTGCCGGATTGAGGATTAAAATCCAAGAAATTCGTGCTTAATTCTGCCAAGCTGAGGATTGAATCCAAGAGATTTAGGTTTTGAGACTGTCGAATTGAGGGTTGAATCCAAGAAATTTAGGCTTAATTCTGCTAAATTGGGGATTAATCCAAGAAACCTGGAACATTGGACCCATGGGTGAATATTAACCAACAATTTGAAATTTAAAAGGTACCTTAATCTTGTGTGCTTGTGACTGATAGTGCTCGAGAAAGAGAAATTGGAACAATAAAAAAGGAGTGAGTGAAAATGAATGAAAATATATGTGATAGAAATGTTAAACCCTGAAATATAACTTTATTTTCTGGAGGGAGGCATATTGTATTAAGAGGAGGGAACTTTTGTATTCTAGAAGAAAGGGGAAAGAGGGGGTGGGGTCCGAATTGTTGGGGTGTTTTTTTTATTATTAAAAATAAAAAAGTGGGAAACAAAGGCCTGGGAAGGGTGGTAAAGATTCTGAGAAAATGGGACATAAAACTACTAAGCAAGAATCAGAAAATAACAAAAAGGAATAGAGGAATGCCAGCAGAGATACCCCAGGAAAGCCCTCTGGGAGTTATGTTAGCTAACTGGAATACTAACCCAAGTACAAGAAAAAAGAGCAAAGTCAAAATGATACCGTTTTGTATGTCTGATTGGGCCGAGAAGGAAATAAGATCCGACCATGTCTTCTGGCCCAGATATGGTTCTTTTGAAGTTTGGATCTGTCAGGCTTTACAAGTATTTGTAAATTCAAAAGAACCCTCTAACACAGAAGAAGGCAAGTATGCTTCATGCTATCCCCATGCTTCAAGCCTAAGGGGATAGAAATTTTTAAGTTGTCAGAGACCCAAGAAAAGGAGAAAAGGGAAAACAAGAAAGAGAAGGGCTGGGACCCCCTGGAAGCATTGCCCCCTCCATTCCTGCCTGCCCCCCCCCAAGCCCAGGCTCCTGTTGAGCCACTCGCAGCTGCACCGCCAGTCCTGGGGCCCGAGGTCCCGCCCGTCCTGGCTCTTATGGCACCACCCATGGCTCCACTACTTGTCCTAATGGCAGCGGCTCCGCCGGTAGCCCTGCTGTTCCCACCGCCCCCTTCCGCCCCCGCGGGTCCTGTGGGAGTCCAGTCGACTGCTTTTGGGGTCCCCCCCACCCTTACCCTGGTTCCGGCCCCGGTCCCGGCTCCGGTTCCGATGTCCGTGGCTGTTCCATCAGCCCCTGCCCCCACTGCGTTGCCTGCCATGGCTCCGCCGGTAGCCCCGGCATTCTCACCTCCCCCTCCAGCCCCTGCGGGTCCAGTGGCAGCCCAGCCTGCCGCTTTCGGTGTCCCACCTGTCCCTAGTCCGGGTATCTGTTCTGCGGCAGCCCAGCTCGCCGCTTTTGGGGTCTCCCCCCCACCCCTGTCCCTGCCCCGGCCCCAGTTCTGATGTCTGCGGCTGTTCCACCAGACCCTGCCCCCGCTGCATTGTCTGCCACAGCTCCATTGAACCCGTCTTCAGCCCCGCAGGCCACGCTGGGTCCGCCAGCAGCACAGAGTCCTGCTGCCATGACTGCTATGAACCACGTGCAGAGAGTCCATGCTAAACTTTGGTATCCACCGGAGGAACTTGTCTCCTTGGTGGTTCTGGTGGCAGTCCCCGCCTACGCTCCCCCACTCCTGGAGAAATCAGTTTCGGAGAGGACTCCCACCTCCTACCCCCACTCCCTCGCCTGCGTCACTGTTCCCCTGGCAACGACCGCTTCTGCTGTTCCTCTTAAGGAGGAAGCAAAACACCAAAGTACGGGGAGCTCAGTTACAGAACAGCCCTCTCCCGACACCCCCCCAAAACAAGAAAGAAGTATCATAAGAGAAAAAGGACACAAGAATTGGGATGGGGAGGTCCGTTTGCTCCCTTTAAGTGAAGTTCCAATGGGAGCTGGGGAAACAGGATTTGTAAACGTCCCACTCACTTCTTCAGAAGTTAGAAATTTTTTAAAGGAGATCAAAGGATTATTAGATGATCCTATGGGTACAGCTGAACAATTAGATCAATCTTTAGGCCCAAAATTTTTCACTTGGGAAGTGATGCAAGCAATAATGAAAATATTTTCTCAAGAGGAACAAGAAATAATTAGAGTTGCGGGTATGAGAATTTGGGAAAGAGAAAACCAGCAGGGACTACCAGGAGACCAGAAGATGCCATTGACACCTCCTGCTTGGAATCACAATGAAGAGGATCGGCGAAGGAATATGAATGATTACCGTAATTTAATAATCAAAGGAATAAAAGAGGCAGCACCTTGAGGGCAGAATTTAAAAAGGGCTTTTGAAGGGCAACAGGGAAAGGAAGAGTCTCCAACTGAATGGTTAGAGAGACTTAGGAGAAATATGAAACAATTTTCTGGGCTAGATCCCAAGACAGTAGCTGGGCAGGCTTTACTAAGAGTCAATTTTGTCACTCATGCTTGGCCAGATATTAGGAAGAAACTAGAAAAATTGGAAGACTGGCACGGAAGATCATTAAATGATTTATTAAGTGGCTCAAAAACTTTATGTCAGGAGAGATGAAGAAAAAGCCAAAGTAGAAGCCAAAATTATGGTAGCCACTATGAGAGAAAGTAACTTTCAAAGGAACCTGAAGTCTCCGGATACCACTCCTAGAAATTTGGGCTTTAGAAAAGGGGAAAAGGGGAAAAACACGAACTCAGTTCAAACAAAAACTCAGGAGCATTCTAAAACTGCTTGCTATTACTGTGGAGAGGAAGGGCATTTTAGAAGAGAATGCCCTCACTTAAGGATAGATGTGAAAATCTTCCAAGAAATAGGCACAGATGAAGAATAGGGATGTCATCAGCTCTATTTTCTGGGGGACAAATACCATCTAGAGCCTGTGATAGCTTTAAAAGTCGGTTCCCAGGAGTAGGAGTTAGAATTTGTGGTTGATACAGGGGCTGAAAGGACCTGCCTAGGGAATACTCCAAAAGGTTGTAGTATAAGTAAAGAGTAAAAGTAACAGTGTTACAGTGCGGATACTGCAACACGTGTATCAGACAACGAGGCCCATGGAAAAGAAATATATATGGACCGATTCTTGATAGATGTTTCAGAGATGTTTATTTCTCCAGCCGCATGGCCGGGATCTGCCAAGGAACTGCTGCAATCACGGGACCTGAGGGTCCTTGCCCGCACAGGGGAACACAAAACAACCAATGGGGAACAAGGTTGACCAGGGGCTAGGGAAACCTCGTGTCTTCCCCCCAGGGCCCCTCCCCCAGGGCTACATGGCAGGGGGGGAAGGGACCCTGACATTTCACACATTTATTTTTAACAAAAAGAGATTTAAAACGTAACATTGAAAACAACTGGATAAACATAACAAGAACAGTTTTAAAACAAAGCAAGCCACCCTCCTGAGTCTTTAAATGTCCAAACAGATTCTCTGGAACATCTTAAGGCTGACAGAAGGGAGACAGAACTCTGCGAGCATGCTTTGTGGGGAAACTGAGGCAGGAGAGGGTTTCTTCCATTTGTACCTGTTGGAACTCTAAACAACAATAGTTAATTTCTTCCCTCCCCCTCTTCATCCCCCCATCGGCATCAGAGAGGAGTTGTAGGGAAAGTGAATTGTATAGGGAAGCCATGGGGCGAAAAATGGATTAGGGATAAATTGGGGATGGGGTAAACTTAGGAAAGGGTTCATATTGGGTATAGGGTAAAAGGGGAAAGTAGGTTGTGGGTAGGGAAGCTGCTGGGATAGATATTGTTTATAATTTTGTGCATAATGGCTGCCTTTGACTGGAATACCTCCAGGCCCAGTAACATTTACTGCTTGTAAACCCTTCTTTCCTTGCACTATATCAAATTGTACAACTTCCCCATCTCCTACACTTTGCAGGTAATTTTTAGGGTTATTCCTTTTAATGGCAGCTCTATGGATGAATAAATCTTCCCCTGTATCATCTCGTGTTATAAATCCATAGTTGTTTTTTACGTTGTACCATTTCACAGTTCCTGTGATTTTCGTTGTTACAACTTCTCCTATCACATGCTCGCGTGTTTGTCATGGCTGCTTGTCCCGCGTGGCTGCTGCCTCGCTGACTCCAATGTCTCGGCCGGGCCCCCGCGTTGCAGCTGCTGCGCACCCTCCGAGCGGCGCTGCTCTGGCGTGTGTCTGGGCTCTGCGCAGCCCCGCATTGCCATCGCCGCCGGCCCCGTGCCCTGCAAGCGGTTCCCCTCCACCAACTCTACGCTGCTTTGAGAGCGTCCCTGTTTCAGCTCGGCCCTGCGCTGCACGACTTCTCGTGTCACTATGGAAACCGCCGCTTCTCGCTCTACAGGGCTCTCCGAGCTGTGTGCTCAGAGTGGGCTTCCATGCCGACCCCTGGTTCCTGGCTGCTTGTGGGGGCCACCTCTCTGCTGCACGTGGCCCACGGCACCCGCAGCGCCTGCGGCGTCGCTCCCTCACTCGCGGTCGAGCAGCAGGGGACCCTGAGACAGGGATGGGGTCTGCGATAAGGCGCTCGCTCCTGAGGGGGCCGGGCGCATCCAGCACAGGCACCTCCACTGGCACGGCTGCAGTCACGCGCTCCTGGGATGGCTGCTGCGCAATCTCGGCCACGGGATTGCAGCCATCCTCTGCTCTAGGGGCAATGGGACCATACAAATGCTCCTGAAGAGCTTCAGTGATTACAAGGGATGCACGGAGACGTTCTATCACTAGTGCATGTTCTGTTTGATCCTTTATCTCACACAAGATCTCATGCCAAAAACACCTGTGACTAGTTCCAGGAGGATCAATATCAAAAAGTAAGTCTTGAGAAATATAAAAGAAATTTTTGAAAAGCCAGTTAAAAAAATGTTCTAGATCTCCTGGAACAAATACTTTCCTGTTTTGTTGTTCAAGGATTCCTTTAACTTCTAGATGCATTTCTTTCTGTGGCTCAGAGAGCCACATTTCCCACGATTCTTCCATAGTTGTCCTGGGTTGCAGTGTATTCTATTACCATCCTCATGAGCTGTTGAAATCAGGTGGGGCAGTGTTTCCTTGCCTCCTCCCCCCCCAGACTATCTTGCTGTAAATGGCCCATCATTGTCCTGCTGCATGACTCAGAGATAACTCATTCCGGACTATCTTCTGTTAATGAGCCTTATCAGCACTTGGCCTCATGACTCATTACCCCATTGTGAGATGCTCCACCCAGAGGGAGGAACCAAGCAACCCATCGTGGATATAATCTGAGACTCTGAACACCAGAGACACCCTTTCCACTGGATTTCCAGAGGACAGGAGCTACACAGGCACCGCTGGACTTTCTGAGGAAGAGCAGACCCCTTCTACTACAGGATCACCACTTCAGAGGATTGCAGCCACCATTCTACCAGACTGCTACCACCACCCTGCCTAACAGGGACTCAGGTTGTATCTTGACTCTGTCAGCGTTTGAACCAGTGTTTTCTTTTACTTTTTTTTCCTTTTCTTTAATTTCCATTAAATTGTTATTCTGACTTGGTGCCTCCCACTGGTTTATTTTCAAACTAGTACAATAGTCCAGAGAGAATATCCAAACCAAGGCGAGAAGAGAGAGATCTAGAGTGGTTTTTACTCACAAATTTTCTGTCTTTAGGGATCGGTGTCTTGCCCACAATTCTCTACCATTTGTTACAGTGCGGATACTGCAACACGTCTCAGACAATGATGTCTGTGGAAAAGAAATATATATGGACCAATTCTTGATAGATGTTTCAGAGATGTTTATTTCTCCAGCTGCATGGCTGGGATTTGCCGAGGAACCGCTGCAATCATGGGACCCGAAGGTCCTTGCCCCTGCAGTGGAACACAAAACAACCAATGGGGAACAAGGTTGACCAGGAGCTACGGAAATCCCATGTCTGCCCCCCTGGGCCCCTCTCCCAGGACCACATGGCAGGGGGGGAAGGGACCCTGACATAACAGGGGCTAAAGGCGAAAGTTTTACAGTTCCTGTCATAAAAGACATGGTAATCAAAGGGGAAACTAGAATTTGGATGGGGAATATTTTACTAGTCCCTGGGGCAGGTAGAAATTTATTAGGGAGGGATTTACAGGTGGAGTTGGGAATAGGAGTTGTACCAGAAGAAGGGAAAATGACAGCTAAAATTTTAAAACTTGGTCAAGAAGATGAAAAGAAAATTAACAAGGAGGTTTGGGCTGGAGAAGGGAATAGAGGAGGACTGGACATTGACCCCATAAGGGTCACAGTTGAGAAAGAAGAATGTCCCATACGTGTACGTCAGTACCCTATATCCTTAGAAGGACGAGAAGGCTTGAAACCAGTAATAGAAGGACTAATAAAGGATGGGACATTGGAACCTTGTATGTCTCCCCATAACACCCCTATTCTACCAGTAAAAAAGCCTGATGGGACTTACAGATTAGTAAAAGACGTACGGGAAGTAATAAGAGGACTTGGGCTCGTTATCCTGTGGTACCCAATCCCTATACTCTCCTAAGTAAAGTCCCACCTCAGCATCAGTGGTTTAGTGTAGTGGATTTAAAAGATGCCTTCAGGACCTGCCCACTGGCTGAAGAAAGCCGAGATATTTTCGCCTTTGAATGGGAGGATCCAAATACCGGGAGAAAGCGGCAACTAAGATGGACAAGATTACCACAGGGATTTACAGAATCTCCAAACCTATTTGGACAAGCTTTAGAAACAATATTACAAACTTTCCCTACTCTGCCAGGAATACAAATCATCCAGTATGTGGATGACCTCTTATTATCAGGGGAAGCTGAAAGTGAAGTCAGAGAAGCAATGATAAAACTTCTGAATTTTCTTGGAGAAAAGGGGTTAAGAGTATCAAAAGGGAAACTGCAATTTGTAGAATCAGAAGTAAAATATCTTGGACACTTAATAAGCAAGGGAAGTAGAAAATTAAACGCCGGGAGAATCGAAGGGATTCTATCCCTTTCCCCTCCCTCTTCAAAGAGAGAAATTAGAAAGCTACTTGGATTATTGGGATATTGTAGACTATGGATCGAAGGATACACACAAGCTGTAAAATTTCTGTATGAAAAGTTGACAGAAGGAGATGATATAAAATGGACCAAAGAGGATAATGGTAAATTAGAGGAATTGAAATTAAAACTCCCCTCAGTACCCGCTTTAAGCTTACCCTCATTAGAAAAACCCTTTCATCTGTATGTGAACGTGGAAAGTGGAGTAGCTCATGGAGTTCTGGTTCAGGAGTGGGGAGGAGTGAAGAGACCAATAACTTATTTGTCAAAGATATTAGATCCAGTAGGCCATGGCTGGCCAATATGTATTCAAGTTATAGCAGCTACTGCAATCTTGGTAGAAAAAAGTAGTAAGCTGTACCGGTTTGGCCAAATTTAGAAATATATACTCTGAGAGAAGGCACAACCACCCCTCCCCCACCAGGTTCGGAAAAAAAAATAAATTTTCCTCGAAGGAAAGTGAAGAAGATAAAACAATTTATTTAACAAACACACGGGAAAGGAAAATGAGGTTAAATGGTAAAATCTTTTGCTGTGGAGGAAAAACCTGGGAAAGCGTTAGAGTCCTTCCTTTGGTCTCCTCGGAGCCGGGGCTTGGCCCAGGGCCAGGCCCTCTGTGCCCGACGAAAAGTCCTCCCGATGTGCTCTGAGGCTGAAAAGCAGTCCAGTAGCAAAGGGAGAAAAATCCGGAATTCTAGAGAAGGGAAAAAAGCAAAGTCCAACTCTCAGTCTCTCTCCGGAGAACCAGAAACTGAAACAACTGGCCAAAAGCTGACTGGAACACAGCAAGCCGGGTGCTTCCTCACTCCCCTGCCGCGGCTGGGAAGAAAAAAAAACCTCCTATCTTTAAGTGACCTTGAACAAGCTGCAAACTGCTTTGAGAAAGTTTTGCTCAGTTTTTTCTTCTCCCTCTCAGGCTCAGTCTAGAGGCACAGAAAGGCACAAAAATTAATTCCTGGGCATAGGCAGCGATATGGGATACACATCATAACGTCACCCCAAGACATAAGCTTACTTTTGGGAGCAAGCTGATAGTGTGCACACCTCATGCAATTTGAAATGTGCTAAACCAGAAAGCTGAAAAATGGTTAACAGACTCTAGGATGCTAAAATATGAAGCAATTCTGATAGACAGTGATGATTTGATACTAGAAGTGAGCAAGAGTCTGAATCCAGCTCAATTTTTATATGGAGAGCCAAAAGATAACCTGACACATGACTGCTTAGAAATTATCCAATACAAACCAAAGTTTGAGAAGGTCTCGAGGAACAAGCCCTTTCAGAAGGAGAAATAATATATGTAGATGGTTCTTCCAGTTGTGTACAAGGAAAAAGAATGTCAGGGTATGCTTTAGTTGATGGGGGGACTATGAAAACCATTGAAAAAGGAAAATTACCCTCACTCAGACTTGTGAATTATATGCCCTAAAAAGGGCACTGGAATATTTAGCACACAAGAAGGGAACTATATATACTGATTCAAGGTACGCTTTTGGAGTAGTACATACCTTTGGAAAAATTTGGGAAGAAAGGGGATTACTTAATTCAAAGGGAAAGGGGTTGATACATGAAGGACTTATTTTAGAGGTTTTAGAGGCCTTAAAATTACCTGAAGAGATAGCTGTAGTACATATTAAAGGGCACCAAAAAGGAATGACCTCAGAAATAAGAGGAAATAATTTGGCAGATCAAGAAGCTAAGGATGCTGCAGAAAATGGGATAAAAAGGGTTATGCTAATTTTGACCTCAAAGAACGAAAAATTTGAGACTCCAAAATTTAGTGAAACAGAGGAAAAAGAATTAAGTAAGATAGGGGGAAAGCCAGAAAAATGTGGAAAATGGAAACTTCCTGATGGAAGACAGTTACTTAATAAATCACTCACCAGAAAAATATTAGAAGACATGCATCAAAAAACTCATTGGGGTACCAAGGCTTTGTGTGATCACTTTCTAAGGAATTATGGGTGTATTAGAATTTATGGGTTGGCTAAACAAATAACTGAAAGATGTATGGTTTGCCAAAAAGTAAATAAAAAGGTGATAAGAAAAACAACTTCAGGAGGTCGTGAGTTAGCTCTCCGACCATTTCAAAGTATCCAAGTGGACTTTACCGAACTTCCCCAAGTACAGAGGTGGAAAATCTTGTTAGTAATAACAGACCATCTTACCCATTGGGTGGAAGCTGTTCCCACTGTCAGAGACACAGCCAATGTAGTATGTAAAACCCTCTTAGAACAAATTATTCCCAGGTATGGAATGATTAATAGGATAGACTCAGATAGAGGGGCACACTTTACGTCAAACATTCTACAGCAACTAACTCAAGCCTGGGGAATAAAGTGGGAACTACATATCCCATGGCACCCACAGAGTTCAGGATGGGTAGAGAGGATGAACCAAACTTTAAAGCGAACCTTAACTAAATTAATAATTGAAACTCAAATGTCGTGGATAAAATGCCTACGTCTGGCTTTATTGAGGGTTCAGACACAACCCAGGTCAGACCTGGGTATGTCACCTTACGAAATGATGTTTGGGTTACCCTTTCTGACCACCCAACATGAAACTGCTACCTATGAAGTAGGGGAAATGAATGTTAAAGGATATGTCAACACAACTGCAAGGGCCCTTGAAGATTTGTGGTCGAAAGGGATAATCCCTCAAACCACACCTTTAGACTTTAAAATCCATAATATCCGTCCAGGGGAGTGGGTACTAGTAAAAACATGGAAAGAGCAATCTTTAACTCCACAATGGGAAGGTCCTTTTCAGGTGCTACTGACGACCGAGGCAGCGATCCGGACCAAGGAGCGAGGGTGGATCCAGGTCAGCAGAATCAAAGGACCCGTGGAAGAACCTAAGGAGTGAACTATAACATCCAAGTCTGGTGATACCAAGTTAACTCTTAAGCAGGAACTGGGTGTTAATGCACTGGGAAGACCCAAATGATCCAAGAGATACACCAAGAATCACACCTGATTGGGAAATAAGGCCAAGTTTATATCAGTGGTTTCAAGTGTGGCCTGGAATAGCCAGAGATCTGCCAGGATGAACCACGCTTCTCATAGAGATATGATGGAACTCCGTTTATTCTATTGTCAGACCCATAGTTATACTCTAATTCCCCAAGCACGCATAAGCAAGCTCCATACTATTGGGTTACAGCTACTGTTCACGCGGCCTTTAATAGCAAGCGATTGGTTACAGATTAATATGCACGCGACTAACTAACATAAGTCTTTCTCTTTCCATGGACAGCATCCCCCTCCGCAACATCCTGTCAGCTTGCCACATCAGCATTGCTCTTCTCTTTTTTCCCTAGTCAAGGACAGTTCACTAATATATCTTGGATTGTGCACGTACACATGTCCCTGTTCACTCAGCCATTTCTCTACAATTCCCCCTTTTTCTTCTTGCACAAGCCAAGCCCGATGAACAACTTTCTCTAAAGCTTTCCGTATGCACCCAAAAACACAACAAATTATTATTGCTACAATTACTAGTGTAGCTAGCAGACTTAATCCTTCTTGAACCAGGTTTCCTAACCACCCTGTCAGACTGAGTGAGGACAGTCACTCAGAGAAGCTGTCTGTATGGATCTGTATCTTTTGAAAAGCATCCTGCAGTTCCGAGAGCTGTCAATGGATACTCTGGGAATGGTCTGACAGGTTCATACAACACATACCTTCAAACTCTTTGCAACCATGGCTGTGAGCTAGCAATAAAAAATCAATTGCAGTTCGATTTTGTAGTACAGCATGCCTAATGCTATCTACATCAGTTAAAAGCTCCACTAGTATATGGGAAGTCCTATTAAATTCCTTTTCTGACCAACAGGCCAACTTTTTCAGATTGTTATAGCCATGAGCTGCAGCACCCCCTGGGTTAAAAATAGCCAATGGTATAAATGCACTCAAACTCATAATATTTACCGTATCATTACAATCTTTATCAAACGTGGAAACACTATGCTGGTGTCTATTTCGCATCCCATTTTTCCAACCCTCTGATGCTGTAATGTTTTTCCATGCTCATATAGAAGGGGCAAACATTGTTAGCTTTCCCAGGTAGCAAGGACCCCCAATTGGACTATGCGGAATCCCATTCTATGCCCTATCTCCGCATATCAAAAACACTCCAGGAGGTAAAACCTTTCCTCCGATTGTGTCAATAGACTCAGCTCCTCCCAACGTGGCCGGCACGTTCCAGCCTCCAATGGAGTGTCCTGATACGTTCTGTTTCCATGGAAATGCGGCCATGCCCTGTTGTGCCTGATAGTCCTCCCAAGGATCTCCAAAGATGAAAACCCCAGACTCCAAAGATGAAAACCCCAGACCCATTGGCATATTGCATTGGAGGCACCACATTGGAACAGTTGGTCCATGGTGTTACGTTAACAAGTGTACTGGGAAAGAGGGACCCATAAAGCTGTAGCTCTTGAAGAGGCAAGGTTGTATTTTTTGTTAAATTGGTGATAATACGGGTTTGCTGCAAGGAGTGCCGATAACTAGACCAACAACCTAAGCACTCGCCCTGGTTTCTTTTGTTTTGCATTTGTTGCTCCACTTCCTCATTGATTTTCCCTATATCTGTCACCTATTTTTGAAACATGTCCTCCAGTGAGATCCATGGCACGCCAATTAGACATGTGCGAAATGGATCTGCTGCCGACCCCATGGCCAGACAGAAATCTGTCTGGTTCGCCTCGTGAGCCCATGTTACCCACATGTTTTCTCTTTCTGACACTGAAGTTATCACAGCTTTACTCAGGGTGAAAGTACTTGAGAGGAGGAGCCACATGTAGGGCACCATGCCTGGGTTACAGTGGTCTTTTTACTCACTTGCAGACGTCTGATGGCTTCCTTCCCTGCCCACACTTCCAAGCTTAGTAAAAACTCGTGTGGATCCCTGAATGAGCTAACTCTAATCTGTTGTGGTGGAATTCCAAGCACGATAGACCCACACTGCCTAAAACTTCTTGTCTCAGGCACTTGATAACATTCTTGGCATAAACTACCTCGCTCGTCTACATTCCAAGTTCCCCTAGTAAGCTCTTCCCCACAGCCCCCACAGCACAAGCGCAAGCACAAGTTATTATAACAGCGTAAACAATTTCTGCAGCAATTAGCATGCACACTCGGTGACTGTTCCCAGACTCCGAGTGGTCATCCAAATGGGAGGTTGTCAGCCACCAAGCAAAGGTTCACTTCCCAAAGGTTGGGAACATCTGCTGTATGTGCCACGTCCTGGCTCACTCGCTGGAGCCTCTTTTGTCAACAGCGGGACTGGAAGCAGGCTTGGTCCATCTGCTAGGAACCCATATTGGTCCGATATATGTAGAAACACAGCTATAACCTCGACCGTTAAATAACAATGGAGCTGGCCCCCCCCCATTGTCCCGTCCGTGGGTCTTTATAACAAATTTGTACCCCTGGGGTGGCTTGTAACCTAATATGGCTGTTATGTGTGACTACAGGGAGCTGTTCGGCATCTCCTGCCAAACTCAAAAAGTTTAGAGTGAACAGTACCTGTTGCAACCAAATTACAGGATCTGTTTGCTCAGTACCCTTCTGTTTAGCTAAATACTCCTTGATTGTCCGATGGGCCTGTTCTACAATAGCCTGTCCTGTAGACACATGAGGAATGCTGGTACTATGCTTGACACCCCATAGCTGTAAAAACTTCTGCACTCGACCCCCCACGTAAGCAGGCCAATTATCAGTTTTCAAGGAGTCTGGTACACCCATGATGGCAAAACATGCAGTTAGGTGGCGAATCACATGGATTGCCTTCTCTCCTGCCTGTGCAGTAGCCCATATCATTTTAGAAAAGGTATCTACAGTGACATGCACATATTTTAAACGCCCAAATTCAGGCACATGTGTGACATCCATCTGCCACAGTTCGCACGCCTGAAGCCCTCTTGGGTTCACTCTGAGGCCTAAACTTGAGCCGTGCTGGCTGCACTGTGGGCAGGCCCTCACAATCCCGTGTGCATCAGTGTTGGTAATGCGGAACTGTCTTTGCAAAGCCTTTGCGGATTGGCGGAACATAGCATGACTGTTACGGGCTGCTGCAAAAGAGTCCTGAGGTGCTTTCAATAGCGGGCTAGCCAAGGCATCGGCTCAGGCACTGCCTTCGCCTAATCCTTGGTCAGAAAGGTGGCTTCTGATGTGCAGTATGCTGCATGGCTCAGTCCGATCATGGATCGCTTGCCGCACTTTAAAGAACAACTGTCCGAGTCGTGGGTTGCTGGGTAGTTTAATCAAAGCGTCCTCGATTGTCATCACTACACCCACCACGTATAGTGAATCGGATACTACATTCAATGGTTCTGTTCTCCACTGTATTAGTGCCCATGCTACTGCAGCTAATTCAAGTGTCTGTAACGAGTCTTGATCAGTTCCATACAGCAGGTGATGCTTCCATGTGGTCCCCTCTAGCCACGTGCAGGCAGCTTTTCTACTTTGTTTGCCTGCATCAGTAAATACCGTACGTCCCTCTACAGGACGCTTGGACACCTTTGCAGTCTCAAGCCACAGTTGTTTTCCTAACATTTGGAGTCGTGCATCCTTTGGGTACAGATCAATAACATCTCTGGGGTAGGCCAGTAATGCCACTTGTAGTGGTTCAGAGTGTTGTAAGATCCATTCTTTTGACTCTGCTTTCAGAGGTAAAGCTATGAATGCAGGTTCCATAGCACCAATTTCAAGAGTCCTAGTCCTGGCTTTGTGAATCAAGTGGGCAATTGCCACTGTTCTGGCCCAAATGCTCATTGGAGGCGTGTGCAATGTAAACACCCATTCCAATAGGGCAAATTTGTCATCTGGAGTTTTCGGTCGCTTTGTTGTCGCTTTGTTGGGTGCTTGTGTTTGTTGTTGTTGTCGCTGCAGCCTGGCACTACAGATTGTGTTATCAACAGGGTTGTTTCCCCCCTTTTCTTTTTGCCAGGCTGGCCATTGACAGAACACTGCAAAAGGGGAAACCTCTTGGTTAAATACAAGCACCCCTATGGGTTCATCTGGGAAGCAGCAATCAGCAAAGGCACCTGTTATCTTGTTCCCAAGATGCTGCAAACAGCGGCGCTGGTCGTTGCTAAGCTGGACAAGGCATTGAGGAGAGGTACCGCGTAATAGGGGCATTAGTGGAGCTATTTCATCATTCTGGAGCCTTGTTATGTTGCATACCCATTGTAAGTCACCAATTAAAGTCTGAGCATCGTGTAGGCTGGTGACATAACTGGCAAGAGTCACTTTTTGAGGGCGTACGGAGCTAGAGGTGAGCACCCATCCCAAATACTTCCAGGGGCTTGATCGTTGCACTTTTTCTGGTGCCACTACAAGATCTCTGTTCTGTAGCAATCGAGTGATGTAAGAAACATCTTCATCAGTAAAGGGTCATTGCCGACAAAACAGAATATCTTCCATGTAATGGTAGATGATGGTGGCAGAAAAGTGCTCTCGAACTGGTTCCAATGCCCAATGCACATATAACTGGCACATAGTGGGAGAGTTTTTCATGCCTTGAGGCAGGACGATCCATTCATATCTTTCTGTTGGGGGGCTTTTATTGACAGAGGGCACTGTAAAAGCAAAGCGCACAGTATCTTCGGATCGTAAGGGAATAGTGAAAAAACAGTCCTTAAGATCAATAACCAAAATTTCCCAGTCTTGAGGCAACATAGTAGGAGATGGCATGCCAGGCTAGAGGGTGCCCATAGGCCACATTTGTTCATTTACCGCTCGTAGATCATGCAAAAGGTGCCACTTTCTGGATTTTTTGGGAATTACAAAGACGGGTGTATTCCATGGACTGATGGAGGGCTTTATGTGGCCTGCTTGCAATTGTTCATGTATCAGGTGCTTAGCAATCTGGAGCCGCTCTTCATTTAAAGGCCACTGCTCTACCCATACAAATTTATCAGTTTTCCATGGAATTTTTGGGGTAGGCAGCTGTTCTGCAGTGGCTGCACCTAAAAAGGTGTTGGCACATTTAATGTGGCCCCTATCTGGCTGAGGATGTCTCGTCCAATGAGACCTCCCAAGCTCCCTGGAAGAGTCATGACATATGGGCAAAGAGTAATTTCTTGCCCTTCTGGCAACTTCATCTTTATTGCTTGCAAACTGCACACGGGGGTGGTTCCTCCCCCTACGCCTTGTACTGCATCAATTGCAGGGCACAGAGGCCACCGTCGAGGCCACTTGTCTCTGCTGATGATTGTAACATCAGCGCCTGTATCCATCATTGCAGTAATTTGATGCGCCTCAGTGTCATTTAACATGGTAATAGTAACCATGGGCTGAACTTTCATTTGCTGTACAAGATTGACGACTGTTTCCCCGGTAGACCCAAAGCCACGGTCTTTGCGATAAGGACGAGTATGAATTTCTTCTCCTGCGAGCTTGTCTATAAACATGAGCTGAGCAATCCGTTGTCCCGCTTTAATGGTAAGAGGAGGAAACAAGGTATAAGCGCAAATCATAATTTCTCCAGTGTAATCAGCATCAATGACTCCTGGTAAGACTATTAGTCCAGCAAGTCCTGTTGATGATCTTCCTAATAGCAATGCTCCAAATGAACTGTCCACTTCTACCACGGGGCCAAAAACACCCGTGGGAATTTTGTGGACAGTGCTGTCCTTCAAGGTGATATTCACTGCTGCTGCCAAATCGACTCCCAGGCTTCCCCTGGTGGCGGGGAGGGGAAGGTCTTGGACACTGATGCCTGGCCGACTACTTGTGTCAGAGCGCGGTAAGGCCTCACGCTGGATTTCCCTTTTTTTGGCTTCTTGCATACGGTTGTAGAATGGGTATCCTTTTGGCATTGGTCACACCATACAGCCACCTTGCAAATGCGACGAAAATGTCCCTTTTGGCCACAGTGAAAGCAAGTTCCTGACTCTTCTTGTGATTTAATGCCCATCTTTGTAACTGCAGAGGCCAGGAGCTTCGTAGCAGGTTTTACGGCCTCTGCTACCATACTGGCCATAACTTGTCCTTGTTGTGGTTGTACTGCTCGATTGGCTAGCTCGAGCATATCACTTACTTCTGCACCCCTTGGAAGGGTGGCGAGGACACGTTTCATATTTGGATTGGCTCCTTCAAATGCCAACAACTTAAACATACTCTGCTTTGCGTCCTCTGTCATGTCTGATTGGCTGGCCAGAGCTTGCCAAAGCCTATCGATGAAATGCGAGTATCCTTTGGAATGGCCTTGTTGAATGGTGGCGAAGCTGGGTTGAGGCTGGGAATCAGGTACTGCGTTGAAGGCTTGGCGGGCAAGCTGCTCTGACAGATGATGTACGGGCAGCGGGTATTGAAGCTGCACTTGTAAATGTCCATATACTCCAGACCCAGTCAACATGTCTGGGTTAATACCGTATAGAGGTTCATTCTGCTGTCGCGGACAATTGGCCTCCATCTGTGCTAGTCTTTTCCACTCTCGCTCCCAGTGAAGGAACTGGGAGGGTGTCAACAGAAGCCTTGCCAGGTTAGTGATGTCTATAGGAGAGTTGGTATCTGCTGTAAAAATCCAATTCAAGGCCATGCGGGCGGCCTCAGATTTTATTCCATGATCTGTTACAGACTTCTTGGCTTGTTGTAAAATTTTCCAGCAATGCTGCTCATATCATCGTTCCCCATTCTGGAATATGATGGGGCATGCAATTTGCCCTGCCGCTTCCCAGTCTCCCTCCAGGATAGCATCTTTTATAATTCCAGACCACCTCTGTCCCAATCGAGAAGTAGTGGGAGCACCCGTGGCATAGGGTGGAGGTGGTGTGCTATCAAAGTCGGGAGGTGGAGTGGAGGGCTCAATTTGAGTCCATTCCTGTAGTTGCAGGGCCGTCTGGGCCACACCCTTTCAGGACTCAGTGGGACCTTGTTGTGGCTCGTGCTTCTGATGGAGCTTTTCTTCCATAGAAGACAGAGCACAATCAAAGTGTTGTTTCATTTGATTCATTGCCTCTTCTACTTGATGAGCCCATCTTTCCAATGCTTGTGGGTTCACACAAGATCCTGGGGGATGGGCAGGTAGCTCATTTGTCGCCTCTGTCATTGGTATGTCATCATCTGGCAGAGGAACAGTCTGTGACTCTGGCCAAAAAGCAGTCTGTGGCTCCGGCAGGGAAACAGTCTGTGGCAGAGAAGCAGGCTGTGGTTTGGGATGAATCTCTTCTGGCAGCGGAGGTGGAGGGGGCGGGCAAGCAGGGTAGAGGCGCGGCTGACAAGAAGGACCGCCCATTGCTCCGCCCACTGCATCTGCCTTCAGTTTGCTCTGAGGCGCAGTGGCGGTAACTTCCTCTTTGGCTCTGATTGCAAGAGCTCTTTCTCCTGCTCCCGCAGGAGCTCACTGACAGTCTCAAAGTGCTTCTCTGCTTTCTGCCTTTTTATCGTGCTCGGGCTTTTAAACAGTCCACTCAGTCCCCCGCGCTGCAGAGTTCGGGCAGGAGCGACAACCCCAGCCAGTGTTGCCATTGCCTCCACCGCAGCCGCAGCTACTTTCGACTCAGCTTGCATATTTTTCAAGGTATTTATAACAGTTCTCCAGGTGGGCCCTAAGTTTGTAATTTATTTCCCTTTTCCCTGGATAGTACAGTCCCACAGGTGATCCCCTACTTCCCTCCACTAGGCTGCATCGAAGAGGAGGGGGGGGACTTGCAAATGTCCATGCTCCCGTGCCCATAAAACGAGCTTATTTATATCCTTTTCCTTGACCTCCTCCCTTCGCTTAGTGAGGATACTGAGGAGTAATTTCTGTGCTGCTGCAAACTCTAAATCCATGCTAGCAGGGTATCACAGAGGGAAGGTAGCGACCCTTCTTACTGGCCTGACCGACGTCCTTTGACTCATGGTCGACACTCTCCGCCTGCAGTATCTCTGTCGCTCGTCGTCATCACCCTCCTTTTGGTGATCAGCAAGCGTATCTTCCTCTGAGGAATGGTCCCTGGTCAGGCACCAGAAATAGCCAGAGATCTGCCGGGATGAACCATGCTTCTCATAGAGATATGATGGAACTCTGTTTATTCTATTGTCAGTCTCATAGTTATACACTAATTCCCCAAGCACGCATAAGCAAGCTCCATACTATTGGGTTACAGCTACTGTTCACGCAGCCTTTAATAGCAAGCGATTGGTTACAGATTAATATGCACGCGACTAACTAACATAAGTCTTTCTCTTTCTATGGTCAGCATCCCCCTCCGCAACATCCTGTCGGCTTGCCACATCAGCATTGCTCTTCTCTTTTTTCCCTAGTCAAGGACAGTTCACTAATATATCTTGGATTGTGCACGTACACATGTCCCTGTTCACTCAGCCATTTCTATACACGTTGGACACGTCCTGTCCCCTATCAGGAAAGAGTTCCCCAGGGCTATCCTACTCCACTATATGGATGACATCTTGATCTGTGCACCTAACGACAATTACCTGGACTTGACCCTCAAAGAGACTCTCCAAGCCATCGAGAAAGCGGGATTTGAGATTCAAACCAAGAATATCCAGCGGACCTGCCCGTGGACTTACCTTGGACTCCTCATTGGTGAACAGAACATTGTACCTCAGCAGCTCACCATCCAAGATGACCCAAAGACCCTTCGGGATTTGCACCAGCTTTGTGGGTCCATCAACTGGGTACATCCTCTGCTGGGTATTACGACAGAAGACCTCTCACCCCTTGTCTAGGTTTTGAAAGACAGGTGTCTGCTAAGGAAGGCAGAAGCCTCCCTTGAAGCGGCAGATATAACCCCTTTCCCTCTGAGTTATTATAATTTTGAAATCAAGGGCCTTTAGGCAAAGATGTGGAAAATAGGAATAACAGTTCTTTACTATATATATAGATATATAACCAGTCAAACAAAACAACAACTATGACAGCAACAGCAAACAATCACAAACCCAGTGACAGCCTTCTCGGCTGTCACGCTATTTCCCCTTGGGTGCAGTTCCGCTCGCAGCCGGCAGGGGAGCTGGCGGCTCCCGGTGAGCAGGGCAGGTGCGATGGTTCCCCCACGGCTGCAGGGGGTGCTCCGGAGCAAGCTCAGGGAGCACGCGGCACTGGTGCCCTGGGATCCCGGGGAAGGATGGAACAAAGGCTTCACAAACCGCTGGGCAGCCGATCCCGGACTCTCGAGAACAGCAGGCTGGAACGGCAGGCTGGAGCGGCAGGCACGAACACAAATCCCAGGTGGCAGACGAGATGTATCCAAAAGGGGAACCCCCCGGAGGTCCAGGCAGGCAGGGCGAGCACGGCTACAACGCAGCGAAGGCTCGAAGCAGCAGCAGGGCAGGGTGGCCACAGCCCAGCTTCCAGCAGGGCAGGGAAAGCATCTCTGGGATCCCGGCGTTGTTTCCAGCAGGAAGGAAAAAAACGGCAGAAAAAAAAGAAAGGAACCAGCAGCTCCTCTCTCTGTGGCTTCTCTCTCCAGACAGCTGAGAGTGAACTGAACTCACACCCAGGTGAAAACAAAAGCCTGGCCAGGCCCTTTTGTCTTCTCTTAAGTACTGCCATTTATCTCCTAGCAACATGCATATGGGAAAAAATTCCTTTAACAGGAAAAAAAACTAGGACTAAACTAAAACCCCAACACCCCTTTTCAACCTTCTCAAGTGTTGTGAGGACCTGGACTACCCACGTGACATCACTGCAGATGCCTGAGAAGCCATCAGTAAGGTGCAGCTCGCCCTGTCTTCTCGA